>NW_027526204.1:87055846-87753346 GCF_048455015.1 Haemaphysalis longicornis
ATCGCGAGTCAATGATTTTTGAAATTTTGCGGTCGTAACCCTGCGAATAATGAGTGTGTGCCAGCTATTCAGAAATGAATGCCGTATCAGTGATCAGTGTGCCGCTTTCCATTAAAAATATTCCCAGTTGCAGCCTTAGCCTTCGATTTGAATAAACTTGGGAACCAGGTTTTTACATCCAATTTTCTTTATGTATTTGAGCATGGTATTTGAGCATGGTCCCGCATTTAGACGGTATTTTTGCGCTCAAATACTTCTATGTTGGGCGTCAGGCCGGGCACACCACAGGGCGATTCTCAGTCCTTTACTATCGATAACGTCCATCGTTAACATCGATAATGTTACTTTGCCATCCATAAACAGCAGCACCGGTTCCGCACAGTTTTGAAACGAATGACAGAGAATACGACTGCGGCAACTCCGATCTGTGGCCGCCCTTTGCCGCCGCTTGCAGTTCTCACCGGCACAACCTAGCGTCACCAAATAAGCTACGCTTAAGAATACCGCCACTTCGTGCACACGGAAGCGTCTGGGGGCCATTTTGTTTCTGGCTAGCAGTGTTGCCATCTCTCCCAACGAAACCGCCTCCGGTTGTGACGGGCAGAGTGCGACTGGCCGCTCTAGCGTTGGCACAGCAGAGAGAGAGAGAGAGAGAGAGAGAGAGAGAGAGAGAGAGAGAGAGAGAGAGAGAGAGAGAGAGAGAGAGAGAGAGAGAGAGGCGCCCAGGAACAAAATGGCTGCGCCCATATGTAAACAAATATCAAGTGGTGCCGACCGACCAATGAAAATCCTGGCGGCACATAACAATGAGAAAACAGAGTGCCGATACTCTAAAAGCCTTTATTTAGTGCCGCAAGCACAACCCAATCCATTGCGACCGCAGCGCCACCACTCCAACTTTCAACAAACTGCGCTTCCCGACGAAGCAGGCGCGGAGCCGGCGGCTCGTCCCACTCAAATTCTTCTTGTACACTCTACCAAGGCTGCGAGTTCAATTCCCTGCCGCGGCTTCCGCTTTTCTGGTGAAGGCATACAGGGAAAACGCCCTTGGGTTCGAGATTTCGGCGTGCGTTAAAGATCCCCTCCAGGTGGTCAAAATTAATCCGGAGCCGAAAATTAATCAGGGGTAGCTACGGAGCGTTAAACCCCATGGTCGTAATCATCGTCATCATAATCATCCCGTTTGTGTCCACTTCCGGACGAAGGTTTCTCCCACGTTCCTTCAGCCATTGTTTTCGGAAATTTCGGAATCTACCCTTGCTTCCGAGTTTTCTGACTTCATCCCTTTCTCAAATTGATGGTCCTCTACTACCAGTCCGGTTTCTCTGTATACCCATTCCGTTACCCTGACGGTCCGACTTTTCTGCCATCGGGGCCTAATGATGAACGTTTACGACGCTTGTCGACGGGCTTTCCGTACCCGGCGGGGACGCTTGTAGTTGGTTTATGAAAGAAATACGCAGAAAAGTGCTGCTGACAAAAACATTAACAGTGCAGAATAACGTGAAGCCCAACAGCAAGTCTGCCAACGCCAAAAAAGGATCTTTGCCACATTTTCGAAGAACCGCTCCAAAACTGCTACTCCCTTTTTGTACCTTTGTCATGTGCATCTCAGGCCATTGAGGATCACCTCTTTGTCATTGAGGATTACCTCTTGTCTTGATACACTTGTTCGCGCCTCTCTTTCTTTGCACCGGTTTCTTTATTATTGATGCAACGTTTACATTAGAGTTGCCGTTTCAAAATATTGTTTCTTTTCGAACTTTGTTTGCAGCATTTCCTTGTATCCAATTTTCAACGTTTTTTTTATTTTTGCATTTACCCCACATCATTGTAGTCATCCCCACGTGGCACAAGCAAATCCTGCCGCCAGCAAGGCCAACCTCACCAGCTATCTCTCTCTCTCTCTCTCTCTCTCTCTCTCTCTCTCTCTCTCTCTCTCTCTCTCTCTCTCTCTCTCTCTCTCTCTCTCTCTCTCTCTCTCTCTCTCTTTGTCTTGATATCTGAGGCTGGCTACTACAGGGTAGTCCAATTAAAACCAATATAGTCCCAATCTTTGGTTAGTATTGATGTTCACACAGCCAGTTAAAAAGCACGAGTGAACGTCGAATACGCACCTTTCATTTGAAGTTTTCTTAGCACGCGTACAACATCGACCACGTGCCTCATCCACGTAACAAAGACGAGAGAACGGACGTATCCATGCTATTTTGTATCGTTTCGGATGTCGGTTGTGTGTTTCTGACTTCCAGATTTCGGAATTATCTTTTGTAACTTAACTGAAAAGTACGCCGTTACTGAATTGTTCAACTTTCCAAAGACTAATTGGTTTCAAAGGTGTTTGGTTAGGTCCAAACGTGTTTTTTTTAGTTTAGCAGTGTTTGATGTGTTGTTACCACACCACGATCAAAATGCGGGGAGAGACCATTAGTCCAGTTTATACCTCCCAGGGTTCTATAAGTGCCCGAAAAGTGGCGCTAAGTAGCTTGAACGTGTTTAGCCAACTCCGACAACTCACGGTTATGAGGCAGCAATCATTTTTACACTTCAGTTTGTGCTTCCACTTAAGTCCTCCAGCGAAGTCCACTTTGCAGAGCATAGGAGTCACTTCAACCCTACCCGACGCGACGCAGGAGGCAGCAGTTCTACTTCTCAGTCCGGGGGCAGTGGCGGCTCTGGACCGGTCAGCGTGGGCTTGGAGCACCTGCAGGTCGCCCCCGACCTAAAGCAGACGCTGTCGCTTCGCGTGCCGCAAGACTTCTTGCGCGACCACCTGGGCGACTATCACTTCCAGAACCCCAATGTGTTCCTCAAGGCGCTCCTGCACCCGACGTACAAGACGCGCGACCGCAAGGACCGCCATGACTCGTTCGAGCCGCTCGACTACGTCGGCTCTTTCGTTATCGACTACATCGTCGCCCGGTAAGCTCTTAAGGGCCTTCTCGGGCATTTATTCTTTGGAGCGAAAGGTCTACGCCGCCGTGTATGGCAAGGTCATTCATCGCGTCGCAATGACCTCGAGCAGCCGGAGTGTAAGAGTGGCAAGTCTGATGCCACGTCACGCAATCCGCTACAGGGAGAAATAGAAAAGCTTTTAATAAATATATGATCGGAGACCTGCTTACTCCACACATTCGAGAGGACCTCCGGTGACGTCTTCAAGCCGCTGCCTGATGTACGCCGCCAGCTGCCTTTGTTCTTCGGTGGTGCTTCTTGCGGTCAGCCGTCCTTTGTTGGATGTGTTTGTTTACTGTTGTGTTTGGTTGTGCAGTTCCAGAGGATGTGGTCTTGGTCTAGTAAGATGTTACATGTGGAGCACGTACGGGGTGGTGTGCCAGGGTCTCCCCATATCTTGCGTAGTCAAGCTGTAGTATCGAAGGTGTCTGTTTGATCTTGTCTTATTAGGGTTGCTTGGTGTCCTGTGCGAGTACCACAGGGCTGTGGTGGTTCCCTTCTTCCTGTGGAGTAGGCCAATTTAGGTCTGTCGTGACCGTGAGTGTTTGCCTCGGTTGAGGCGTCGTAACTGCGCTCGCCAACGAGTGCTTGCAGGCCTTCGGGGCATGGACATGCTATGGCCATTGGGCCGTCCTGTACTGGTACATCCGCGAAGAATCCTATTTTATTGCGAAGCCTTTCAGCATTCAGTTGCTTGAGCCTCTTTCTTATATGAAGTTTGAAGTTTACTGAAGGGTAAACGTACAGATAAGATGAACAAATAAGCGGAGTACATCATGAAGTCCCAGAGTAAGAACTGTCAGGGGTACCTCCTAACACATCGGGGATTAGATGGTGCATAATATGCAGCAGACAATGGGCGTAATGATAAAGTTCTTTATACAATGTGAAAACTTGTACGAAATAGTAACGGGAGCAAGGGGAACGAAAACACTTTACACAATTTTCAAAAAATAACCAAGATAAAGAACAAGTCTGCAACAATTATAAGAAGAGGACTAAAACAAGTTCAGGGAAAATAACAGTGAAAAACACGCTACACTAGAGGAGAGGCAAGACAAGGATAGTCACTGTATTGTGACTGTCCTCTTGTGTAGCGTGTTTTTCACTGTTTTTTTTTTCCCCTGAACATGATGAATCAACGGGCGCAGACTTCCCCTTTACTATAAAACAAGGTTTTCGTCAGAGGTTGTGTACATCTCCACTTACACAATAGGAGCAGCGACACTGTTGTACACCCTGTGATCGCGGAATAGCTATGCGCACTTTTGCCCGGGTCCAGGCGAATTACTCTAGGTTTGGGACCTTTATATTGCTTGGGGAATTCATCAGTGGTTCAAGTAGGCCTGCCAGCCAGTCGGCCGCCCATGCATTATAAATGACAATCATAAATAACGTAGCTCAGTAACTACATTGCAGCCCATAAATACGCTGTACCACTGCATGGGAATAAGCCAACAGACCTTGCAATTCTTTTGATAAAAGGCACATTGCCCGAACGCTGACGCACTCGTCTCCTGATCTCAATATCAAAGAACTGTACTGCCTGTCAGTTTGTGGCTAACACGTGAAATGTATCGCTCGGCGTTTCACATGACAGCATCTCTTTAAGGTATTCTCTGATTGTTATTTTTGATTACAGTGACCACGCTATTGTTTATAGGTTGTGTGCCTCGATGTGAAAATTCAGTAAGCAACTTTTTGTGTCTACGTCTTCTTCTGTTGTTGCTATCGTTATCTTGCGCTTTCCAGTGGCATCATATTATACCAGCTCGCCAAAGCAACCACCCTCGCACGTCATCTGCACGCACTGAAACACACATCATGCCTTCAGCCGGCCAAGGAACTCTTAGCCTGGCTAATGCCACATCATGCCACATCCCCTAAAATCTCGTAGCCAATGACTTTTTTTTTCTTTTTAACAAAGTTTATATGGCTCGGGTTCTATGTGCTTGTTGTGTTCGAGAACAAGAACTCCGCAGGCAGCACGAGTCCTTGAAGTGCAACGCATTGGAAAACAAACATCTCGGTTCTCGTACTGTTAGCAAGCGGTCAGACTCAGCACCAAATCGCACGCCGTTCTAAACATAATTTGGACCCAAAACCTATCATCACACTGATGCGCATCTTTACCAGATTAGCTATCAGTAGGCACCATTTACAGATGAAGATGTGACTCAGAGCTTCAGCTTAAACACCGCATCACTCGGATATCCCTTTTTAGTACATTAGTTATCAATAAGCCCCATTTTGTAAATAAGTACAGCCAAACTGAAAGTGTGTGCTTGTGTGCATGTGTCTTCCTTAGGGGTGACTGCCGTCGACGCTCAAGAGAAATTTTAAATATCTCCATATCTTGGACATAAATTCTGAGTCCCTTCAATGTCCTGTGCCAAAAAGCTTCGCTGGTCATTTACCTTTAGAGAGTACAGTCAAAACGCGATCTAATGGAACACCATCTTACGAATTTCCCAATCTAATGAACAAATTCGGATTACCCGCAGGTGTGTGCGGCTCAATGCTTTTATCAAATCGAACTATCAAGATAGGTTCAGCGTCATTCCCGATTTAAGGAGGTATATCGATAATCTGACACATTTAATAAAGAATCAATTTAGAATGTGTTTCGTCAGAACGGCCCGAAGCTTATTGCGCCACGTCAGAAAAATAAAAGAACAACGAGGCTACTAGTTTCGTTTTTTTCCGGAGCTCTCCGAGATAAACTCGCAAGTCCCATGGCCGCAGACAACGGCACCCAGGCCAGCACATTTTCCTTACTTTCGAACAAAAAGGACGCCATCATCCATGCCAATTCGTCTGGAATTGCGTCGAAGAAAACGAACCTCAAGAACTCCCTGCACAAGAAGTTGGAGGAAGCACTGTTGATGTGGTTCTTCAAGGATGTGAGAGTGAAGAAGGTTCCGCTTAGCGGGACAGTGGTACAACAAAAAGCGCTGTGTATCGCGCTTCTGCTGGGGTGCGACGACTTTCAGCGACGGCGAGGACTTTCAGAGCATTGATAAATTATCGGCGGACGACCGCCACGGCCGCCGCAATTGCGATGTCATGGTAGCTGTTGAAATGCGCCTCCCTTTAGACATATAATTTGTGTGATCATCTGCTTGTAAAACGACAGTCCCGATTTTACGAAGTTGTCGATTTAGCGAAATAATTCGCGGTTCCCAGTGACTGCGTTAGATCGTGTGCTCATGATTTTTGTGGACGCAGGTACGTGCTGATGAACGCGCGCAACAAGTCGCAGCACCACATGGCCGAAGTCAAGGCCTCGGTGTGTCGCCAGGACGCGCTCGCCTACTTCGCGGTCAAGAACAACTTCCACAAGTTCGTCTTCGTGGACCGACCCGTCGAGAAGGCTTCGCTGAGGGAGTTTGCGGATGGACTCCGCAATGTGCAGGTAGAGTATGCCCGCCGCCGCCGCGAGCAATTTTGGTTTGTACAAGCAAGGCCAAAAATTTAAAAATTGCGCGCCAATTTACGTATATATATTGTAAGCACTGACTAAGGGAGACATTAACAACCATATGTGGACATTTTCCTTAGTGGCTATGCGCCAGATGCTATGTACCACCGGCCTCGCTCGCCGCGCACATCCTCGTCCACGCTATCATCATCGGTGTGTTCTGGAATCTCTGCGTTCGACCTGAGCTCGCTAGTCTGTCGCTCTTTGCGATATTCGTTTAATAAACCGGTGCCCGGTGGCTCCTGGCCTGTGCCTCACAATATATAATATAATATATTTATATTATAATATAATATAATATAGGGGTAGGCAGTCAAGAAAGTCAAAGAAAGCAAAGGGGAGAATGTGGTAGGCCATTTCATTATTGTTGAAACAGATACAGATTTTTGAAATAAAGAAAGAAAATGGAGAAAAACATGCCCTCCGGCGGGCATCTTTTTCTCCACTTTCCTTTTTCTTCCGCCGTATATATATATATATATATATATATATATATATATATATATATATATATATATATATATATATATAACGGGTCGCCAAAAAATAAATTCTTATGTGATGTGTTCTTGAAGGAGAACGTCCCTAAGGGTGCCTAATTTTCCCGTACGATTCCTCAAGTGTGCGCAACAGAAACCAGTAAGGATTCTCTCCAAACCATTGGCAACTTCCAGCTTCTCCGTGACGTCATACCACCTCCTACTCCTTTCCATCCAAGCAAATTACGCGCGCATGTCCAAGCATGCAATGCGTTGTAGCAATCGTAGTGTCCACAGGAACACGCATACGTCGCTTAGCAGCACTATCTCCAGCAGCAACTCCTCGTCGACTTAGCCGCAGTGAATTCAAACTACCCGCTCATTTCCTACCATGCAAGGCAGCTACAGCAACGCGCGGCCTTCCAGAGTGTGGCGGACGTTTAACGAAGTGACGTCACCCCAGGGGCGCGTCACTTTCCCAAACGCATTGTCATTTCACTTCCCACTTGACCTCATTTCCCTCTCGGCTATAACTACAGTCGCTAGAGGACAACGACGTGCATGCCACACGCCGCAAAGATCCTGGACGATTAGCGTAAGAGGGCTTCACGTTACAACACTGTGCGTGCTTGTGACACGCTGTAAAGGCAGATATCCGAGATACAGTACACGCCACATCGCCTGTAGCTCCTTGTCCTGCCAGCGACCTAAAATGACCGACTGTTGTGACAGCCAAGGCTTCACCTACCGCGAACACGGTCTCGAAAATGGAAGGCTTCTGTCTTCGCGTGTATCGTACACGCGTTTCAGTTGTTTTGGTGCTGATACAACATCTCGCGCGGAATCTAGTCGTCGCATCGGCCACCTCTTTAAATTCCCCATGACCACATTTTAATTCTTAGCGGCCAGTTCTTGTTTCATACTTTTCTTCTGCACGAATTTCTAGCTCACGTAGCATGCTGCGCGTGTGTGAGGGTGGCGTGCGCTCTCTGTCGAAGTTTTTCTCTCGAGAATTAGCCTGATGCTATCTGCGTGCGAAACGAATACTGATATCTTTTGCAGTGGAAGTTACCTATGGCACCCTATTCAGCATTCTTCCTAATTGCATCCGCCAAATGCAATAGACTTTGCTGCAAAACCAACTTTAAGTGCAATATAGCCCTTTTGCGAAGCCAAATATATTGTCGCAGACCTTGGCCAGCATCGCCAGGAGTTGACGCTAATCACATGTGGTGCGTGTCCAGCTATGTCCAATCTCTCTGTATCTGGGTATGTGCTGGTGTTGAAGGACCGACGGAAAGGAAGACAAGAGAGACGAAGTTGGAGTTTCGGTTGGACTAGGTTTGCGCTATCAACCTGCCTCTGTTCCGGTGACTACGGTGTCTTTTGTAAATACACCTTCTTCCGGACAACCTATCTCTGCGTTGTCACGTGACAATACTACCAAGGCAGGCTTCATGCGCCTCGAACCGACATGTCCAAATATCTGCGTCCGCGACACACATGGCCACGTGACGTGTAAGGTCATGACCATGGTCACATGGTTATAGCGACCACGTGACCGCTTCCTGCCTGTCCGTAACAGATATGGATCCGCACGGCGTACGTAGTTAATTTAGTTTTCCTCTTCACTAATGGAGAACAATGAACAACCAAAAAGGACGAAAAGAAGCCACGGCCCCAAGCTGAATCTTGTTTATTATTTTTTACACAAACCATCGTGTTGCTGGAAAGTGTTCCTCTGCAATGCGACTAGCAGCTCGGTCGTGAACTCACCACGTGTAAGCTTCTTAAAACTTGATACAATACACCCTTGTTACAATGAAGTGCACAGGACCGGTAGAAAATTTTATATAAGCGGTAATTCGGTATACGCGACTGCCCCTTAGAAGTTTGTGAGTGCAGCCGACTTAGCCAAGGTAACTGCGCAGATGTGGTAAGTTGGAGATATTCCGTGAAACAAACATTAATTGGCCTACAACAAATCATGCACCCCTCCTTCCAACGACGACGGTGGTTGAACGCGGAGCTTTTTCGTGGTGAATTCCTTGGTTGTCGTTCGAGTCCGGTCTTTGCCTCGCAGGCGGCTTGGACTTTGACTCGTTCAGCTTTGGCTTTGTCTCGCATGCAGTTCTGACTTTTGATCGCAGCGGTTTTCCCTTCGACCCTTCGCCTTTTGATTTCGCACGAAGAAAGCTCCGCGTTCAACCATCGTCATCGTTAGACGGAGGGGTGCATGATTTTTCTTTCTAATTTTGCACGTCCATGCACCCTTTTGAAATCAAAATTGCTTTGACCGTGTCGGAATGGCGAAGTCGGATAGAAGTCGGCCTCATAACGCAAGGGTCCCAGGTTCAATTATAAGAGCACGGTAAACGTTTTTAACAAGAAAGTGTTTTATTCCGGGATTCACCAAGATTTCACTGATGTCATATCTGTCATGGAAGTGACGCCAGTGCAACGAAGCTAGCGGCCTGTAAAGGGTTCACCTCTGCACGCAGGGTCTTGTTGCGGGGAAGCAAACTTTGATACTAAAGAGAACGTTTTGATTCAGGTTGTTCGTTTTCGGGTTTTATATTTTAACACGAAAGTGTTTTACGCCGGGATGTACCAAGATTTCACTGACGTCATATCCGTCACGGAAGTGACGCCAGCACACCTTTGCCGAAGCCACCCACCAGCAGGACGTCACTGGCCAAGCACACCCACAAGACAGCCGCCGACCCCCAAATCATGCACAGCTGCAGATTTCACTGCACAATTCACTTTCGTGTTTCAGCGATTCCTATGACAGAGGAATCAACCACAGTCTCTCTCTCTCTCTCTCTCTCTCTCTCTCTCTCTCTCTCTCACTTCAGCCGCGATCATCGTCAAAGCAGGTTTGCTTTCCTGAAGTGCGTTTTCGATGCGACATGCGCCATCAGTGAGACGTAGAATGCTTCGCTTTGAAAACGGCAGTAAGCTGGCCTGTTGTTTGTATCTGTGAGACGCGAGCGGTGCCTGCCCCCGTTTGTTTAGGCACAGCCTGAGGTCGGTGTCGCCGCCCATGCTATCGAATTCATTTCGTAAACTATTTATTTATTTTTAAGGCTCACCGCCACCCCTGGACCTTCTCGAGTCATGACATGATGAACATAAGACATACAAACAGACAACATGTAAGGAACGGTAGCAGACCAAAAATGGGTAAAAATAAATGTATAGATATATGGAAATGGTGAGTGTGGTCAAAGAAGGTAAAAACGTTTTTTGAGCAACAGGATCTCGAATGCCATGTGCAGGGTATGCATTGGTGAACACATACAAGCATAAGCAAGGTGATGCTTTTGGTGAAGAAGCACAAGAACAGAGGGAACAATACATGTACGACCTCTCTACAACGTGCGTATTCAAAAAGATTCCAAGTACCACTTAAACAGAACCACGTCATTGAAAAAAATGTAGATAAAAACAGGCTGTTAAACGCATGTTGGTATGGGCTAGCTGGTGCCAGGCTCGGCGTTCTGTCAACATGAAAATAGCTATGGGGGCACAGTGGTTCCACAAGGCAAAGTCAGTCAAAGTTGGAATGAATACAGTTAAAAAAAGCAGGTCACGCCTTGAGCGCCTTATAGATAGTCAGTCCAGATTCAGAAGCTCGAGAAGCCCGCCATGCCCATGATGGCTCAGTGGTGAGTTACGACGAAATGCGGTTCTAGTGGAACGCTTCTTAATTCTTTCTAGTTCAAGGGACGACGAAGGTCCAAATTGCAGTTGCTAAGTCAAGCTTTGGTGAAATTATGGCGTGGTAGAGTGAGAAGAAGCATAATCGCTCGGTGAATTCACTGGTCGCCGGGGAAGTCACACCAAGCGTCCGGAGAAAGGAGTTGATTAGGTAGTTCACATACGACTTGAAAAGCACGTTTTTATCCATCAATACATCCATATCAGGAACTGCGGTTGAACGTTTTACGGATTCACTGAGCAGAGAGAACGTAAAAATGATCGGGGAAGTCTCACGGGTATATGATATCACGATAATTTTGGAAGAAGGAGGAGGAAAAAACTATTCAAACGCGACATTAAGCGCAGAGGATGCCCCCTGTTAGGTTCACCAATGCCAAATGGTCCGTGAGCTGGTCCAAGGCTAGCCCAGTCCGCCACGTTGAAGGAGGAGGGTGGAGAAAATGTGGCGATTGAATTGCAATGGGGCAGAAGAAAATGCAGTGTTCTAAATTAGCGTATGGTTCGGGACAATTGAGACATGCTGGTGAGTGTCGGAGACGGTAGAGAGAGGAACGAGCAGGTGTAAGGAGGGTATTTAACTTTATTCGTCTAATAATGCGTAGTTGCGTGTTGGTTAGAGATTTGTCTGGGACAGGAAGTGTACGGAGAGCTTCTCTGGTGTTCTCGTAGTGAAGCTTGATTTCTTGTTCGTAGTGGAGAATAGTGTCCCACGTCGGTGGATAAGACCAGGGAATCCCAGGCGCCCGGTGCAAAAGTTTGTGGGCGAGACTATGAACTACCTTATTGCCTGTGATTCCAGCGTGACCAGGAATCCACCTCAGTGTGACAGTGTGGGGACGTAGCTTTGTTAAGGCTTTGCGTAGATCATACTGCAGTCCTTCAGGAATCCTAACCATGTGAATGGCGCGAATAGCTTGCATCGAATCAGTGTATATGGTATATCCTGAGGGGTTAGGGGGTGCTAAGGAGAGGTCCTGAATACTGGTGATTATTGGGAGGGTCTCTAGAGTCGCTGTAGGTGGGGGATTAGTGAAAGGACCAAGGGTGTGTGCGACTACTTCATTGCCACTTGCGATGGAATAGGCGGCTGCTCCGACGTGCGTCCGTGATGCATCCGTGTAGGCGATCGTAGAATCAATAGGATAGACATGATTGACAACGCGAGCACACCGTCTCCCTGGATTGGTATCAGCTGCAACGTTTTTTGGTCTGGGAGCTATCCTGAGGTTACTGGGAGCAGTTCAGGAGGGGTGAAGATATAGCTTTGAATAGTTGCTGTCGCACTATGCTGAAACTGCGTTGATGTCATTTTGGAGCAGGACGTGATGGTCCGGTGAAGAAACCGCGCGATAGAGCATCATGTCATCGGCATACTGAGAGAGCTAACAATGCGTAATAACGGGCTGCATGTCATTGATAAAAATGGTAAATAGCAGAGGGGCTAGTGTCGATCCTTGAGGTACCCCTGAAATCATCACGAAAGGCCTGGAGGTAGCGCCTTCATAACGAACACAATTAAACCTGCCTTTTAGGTAACTGCCGAACCACCTGCAGAAATCGCGGGATGGACCGCAATTTTTGAGAAGAAGTAAATTATGATTAACAGCGTCGAAGGCCTTGCTACGTCGAAATATACTGTATCTACCTGTTAGAGGGAGAGCACTGTAGGGCTGGGGCCGTTTAGAAAACATGCGAGATTTGATTCTAGTGACCTTCCGGGCATAAAGCCGTGTTGGTTAGTATAGACTAATGGACGCATTGCTGCCAATAGGTAAAGGGAGAGGTAGAGGGATTTGGACAAAGAGAAGATAGCGCCTAAGTTCAGTCTGTTATAAAATGTTGCGCAACAAGTGAAGGACGTATGATGTGACTGAGCAAAGGTTCAAAGCCAACTCGACAACCCTTCACGATGATGCAAGGAATGCTGCCGCATCCCGCCGACTTTTTCGAGGGGAGTTTGCTGATTGAGGCGCTCCTGTGTCTGCACCACAGAGTGTGTAACTGGCAAGGCCATTCATGTTTTGGCGCTTCCTTATCAGAGCCACCAGGAATGAAGTCTACGATTTCGACGTTCGTAGCTGCGGCGAAGACGGGATTATCTTTGTCAGTCGTCGCGAATTGCGACTGGACGGTGGCTCGCTTGGCGTGCACCGTCACGAAAGGTGGGGAACGGGTGTTAAAAAAGGGAGCATACGCTTCAACGGCGGGCGGTCGTACGTCTGCTCAGAGCACCGCCCGCTCAGAGACACTCCTCGCTAGTTCAGTCTAAGCGAATAAAACTATCAAACTGCTTTGAATAATCCTGTTAAAAATGCATGTATTTGGTTCGAGACTGCGTGACACTACTGCAAAAGCGGTAATTCGAATTCAGCGACTTTGTTGTACCGAAGGTTCACTGTATTGCAACTTCTGTTAACTACTCCGACCCAACGAATTGAAACTTCCACTAATATTATGCATGGATTGCTGTATCTGGCCCACGACGCTGCCATGCTTCTTTCAGTTTGAATAAGTACTTTCACTGCAAATTGCCAGGGGCAACAGATTCACCACATAATCAAAATCTAATGGCTAAACACCGGAAATATTTTTGTTTTGGCGAAGTTATTTAAAATGTACGTGATTTGTGATGCATCAAAGGTCAGTGACTACACCCCTAGCGTCGACTTCCCGTGAAACTCATCCTCGTTTTATATATATATAAAAAAAGCTGATAAAATGATCCAACTACCTGGGCTGAATTTCACAATCTTTGATTTAAAGGGTTAAATTTGCATGAGGATGATGCCACATCATAACCGGATGTAGCCTGCACTGCTATAAGCGAGGAAATTTTTCAATCAAATGATGAATGCACGCACACAACGCAACAAACGTATATAGGTGGTATTCGTTGAAAAGTTCTGTCAATTTCTTCGCTTGGCAACACTGGAAAAGGCCACAGACATGTCTGATGCGCCACGGACATGGCGTGGCTTGGTCCACTGCGCCCGCATGCCGAAGAAAAAAAATACACCGGCGTGCGTCGTCTGCGCCGTTTCAATTCGATTCAACCGTGGCGTCAACAGAGATGTTATTAATCGCACTCACATTGGATTCGAAGCAATACTTTGCGTTCGGGGTGGTAGAATTTGTAATGTGCAACACGGTCATGTGCTTAGCACGGACAAGTACCGCCATCCCGCGGAGCCCGACGTAACCAGTGACGGCGCACTCACATGGTTGCCTGAATGCGCGCCTCGCCAGTGAATACAAGCAATAGAAAGCGTTTTTTTTGTATTTTTTTTGTAAACCACCCCGTTCAGGGTTCAGTAACAGTGTTACTGAGCGCTGTTATCGAATCTGCTCAGGAAGCTTTTGGTCACATGCCCGAACGAAGATCTCAAACCGAAGGCTCGATACCCAAGCTTGAGGCATTTTCAACACGCTATTCTACTTTCCGGACACTATTGTTAGACCTGGTCCGATATCCCTTCATAGCTCAAATTTTCCGAAATCATCCGACGCCAATTAACGCCGATACCTTATGTTCAGGTGGCCAGCGACTGCAGCATGCTTTCCGAAATGTGGTGGAGTGGACATTACGCAACATTCTATAACAAAAATGCCCAAGACTTATGTTGAATGACTTAGTTACCGAACGCAAGTGTCTGAGGACTTAATTCGTTTACTGTGAAAGGACAATAGCAGACCCTTGCGCTATTGAGCAACATCTAGTTCTGGGATATCGCATTGCAAATCTCCCACAACGTTGGGCTATCAATTGGGTGTTCTCGTACAGCGGGGTTGCCCGGTTTCATGAGCAGCAATCCGTGTGCGCCACATAGCGGCGCAGCAAAGTGAACTGCGCTCATCTGGGCACTGGTGTACATACGTCGGCTTCTCATTAACTTCACGGGCGGATTAAAAAGACGTGCTTACGTGCACGAGCGTGAGCGTGAGAATGCATTCTTTACCTGCCATCATCCTGTATTCTTTCCAATTTATCAAAAACAGGAATCACCCTAAGAGTATTTTGCTAGCCCACTAACGAACCTGCGTTGGCCCGACAACTAGCACCGAACCTCGTTATTTTTACAATTGTCATCATTAAAAAAGAAAGTAACAAACATTTCGTTTATCTTACAACGCAACTGCTGTTTTTCTCACATCCACCCCTTCCACACCCCTTATATTTGCAGGCTCTAACGGACCTAAAGTTTGCCAAGAAAAAGCGCAGCTTCGTCTACAAGTTCTTCAAGTCGGTAATGGGCGCCATCTTTGTTGACAGCGGCTACAACGTCCAGGTTGTCGAACCGATCCTCCTGAAGATGATCAAGCGGGACGTGGATCTACTGCTCCATTAGGTCCGCTGTGCCCTACAACGGCGGTGACAAGGGGCTTAATTGCAAAGCTTGCGTTGACTCCGAAATCTGCGCATGAAGAAGTGCTACCTGTGGTTGCGAGTACCGGACTCTATGGAATACGTTAAATAGCAGAGGGCATAGTGTCGATCCTTGAGGTACCCCTGAAATCATCGCGAAAGGCCTGGAGGTAGTAACCTCCAGGTAGTAGTAGCTTCTGCGCTGGTAACCACAAGCCCACAAGAGCTTCATAAAAGCATATAGATTACTGACGGCAGATTTATGGTTTGTAGTGAATAAATGTAGTCTGGTGAGAAGGCGCTGGCTGCCGCAAGATATATACTACGTGTGAAGTAGGTGAAACCATGAAACTGGTGTAGTCAGGATGTGCAGGCAGAAAATTAATTTCTGCATTACAAGCACGAACAAACTGCATGATACTCAGAAGCTTCGATGTAGCCAACAAGATGCGGCACGCGCACCTTATCCTGTGGGATGGTTTAGCATGCACGATGAAGCGAATACGGAAGTGTATTATGGAGAGGTTTGCGCACATCAGAAGCTTATCTCATCGTGTCTATGCGCACTGAAAAAAATGTGGTTGAAGAGAGACGTCATGTTTGCTAAGTGGCGTTTAAAAACCAGTCACCTAAGGCGTCGCCGAAAGATAAAACATTTTCTTTGTTTTATTGTTCTCTTATGAGTGTCGCGGTTCAGGTTTATTCCAAAGTGTTACGAATGTGTTTTGTGCATTTCTGCTCCCTCCTGCAAATAATAAAGTCTGCTGAACGGGAGAGAAAGTGAGTTGAAAGATTCTTTGTGTAAACCATGGTTTCAGTTTTTGTAATAAAGAGCATAAAAAAACTCAGCTCAAACGGCCGGGAAGCTGAATGCTGCAAACACATGCATAAACATGACACTTAAACCGATTGACACATTGTCACGTAGCCAAAGAAGACGCAGATTTCTTGAAGGAGTGCAGTTTATTGGAACAAAGTTATGCTCCGTTTAAACTCGAACACACAAACGGTGAAACAGCAGTCAACAAAGTGAGGTGCACATACTAGCGTCGGCGAATCGAGTGCCGTGGCGTCTGGCCTGTGAGCATTTATCTTTCGGCGTGATTGTTTCTCGAACCGTCGAATTATATCTAGAACACTGTAGATAAAAGAAGATTATTCTACTCCAGCAACGACATAGCGAAACACAATCCCTATTTATTTATTTATTTATTTATTGATACTGCAATCCCACATTGGGATTTTGGCAGGAGGGTATGATGAGGAGATAACAAAAAAGGCAAACAACAAATACATAGGTACATAAGAAAAAAAGAATAAATGGCATAATTTCAGCACTGAGTTAAAGATGATGTAAACAAGGTAAGTGAAGGCTGTTGTACTTGGGTGCCAGTAAGCTGGTTCCATTCAGTAATGGTACGCGGAAAGAAGGAATATTTCAAGGTATTGTTGCGTGTACGAAAAGGACTAATTGTCATTTGATGTCTTTGCCTTGTGGCATACCCGGAGGAAAATGTTATTATGTTGGAAATGTCTAATTTATACTGGATTTTTACTATTTGATAGAGAAATTTTAGCCTGGCTAAACGGTTTCTTTCAGCCATTTGTGGTAAATTGGCTCTGGATAACAGGGTTGAAACAGAATTACGCCCGTAGCTGTTATAAATAAATCGTACACCGTTTTTTGCATCTTTTCAAGCTTGTTAATATTGGTTCGAGTGAGGGGGTCCCAAAAAAGAGCTGCGTAATCTAATGAGGGAAGAATAAGAGCTTTATAGGCGGTTATTGGGGCGTCATGAGTGTTGAATTTTAAAACGATTCGTAAATAGAAAAACTTACAGTTGGCATTTCTTGCCACATAATCAATGTGGTGAGTTCAATTTAAAGTATTTGAAATCCAGAGGCCCAAGTATAACCAAGTACGGGTTATCAAATAAGATAACCCGTGCTGCATAAAAAATAAAGAGATCGGAACACGCTCTTCGCTTGGCACACAGATAACACAGCCGGGCGCGGCCTGGCGGTAACACAAAGCACACAAGTAAACATACACAACGCATGGTTCACGGCAATATCATATGCTGATAGCTTCCGACTCTTCTGTAACCCAGCCGTGGATAAAAATAACTCAGACCTTTCGGTTAGACTGTAAGTTACTCGTGGTTTCATGTTAACGAGCGTGCTTATAAATGTTGAATGGAAGTAGGCTGTAAAATAAAAAAAAAATATAGACACGAAGCTTTTGTGAAAAGATGTCCGAAACATTCAGCAGTCACTTAATTTTTCACGGCATGTACGCAGCTTGCACTCTAGTCTTTATGACAGCCGTAACATTCAATGGGTGAGATACGAGAAAAGTTGCGATGTTAGGAATAGCCCAGCGAACGCGAGGGCTGGTTTTGCACGGGGGCTCTTGTGGTGTCTGGTACTACAGTAGCCGACCGTTTACTCAGACCCCCAAAATTTGGACTTTCTGGGTATGCACAGAAATACCCCCGCGGTGGCTCAGTGGCTAAGGCGTTGTGCTGCTGAGCACAAGGACGCGGGTTCGATTCTCGGCTGCGGCAGCTGCCTTTCTAATGGAGACTAAAGGAAGAACGCCCATATGTACGAGATTTAGGAGCATGTTAAAGGTCCCTAGGTGGCCAAATTAATCCGGAGCCCTCTACTACGGCGCGCCTCATAGCCGAAGTGTAGCTTGGGCGCATGAAACCCCAATAATCACCATCGTATTTACACAGAAATTAGTAATTGCGTAATTTACGACACTTAATCGTTAAAAAAATATAAGAGTAGATCGTGGTAAGAAAAACAACATGATTGATTGATTGATTGCAGGGTTTAACACACCGACGCAACGCAGGCGATGAGGCGCGCTGTAGTGGAGGGCTCCGAATTAATTTTGACCACCTGGGGATCTTTAACGCGCTTCGAAATCTCGTTAACACGGGCGTTTTGCTTTTAGCCTCCATCAGAAAAGCGGCTGCCGCGGCCGGGAATCGAACCCGCGACCTCGTGCTCAGCAGCGCAACGCCTTAGCCACTGAGTCACCGCGGCGGGTCAAGAAAAAAACAGAAAATATAAAAACAAAGCTGAGCAACCAAATGGAACCAAAAGACTACCACATTCCCAATTTCGCTATTGACAGCCAAATCTAGAACAATTGTCATATGCCGACAACTAACAAAAAAAATGAAAATAATAAAAATGAACAAACTGGAAATTAGGTAGAAAGAGGAAGATAGAAAACTTCAATTATACAGAGAAATGATAGCAGCAGCGAGCTGGGCGTGCTACTTTGTATGGAAATGAGAGAGCAAAAATAGGGGAAAGATGCCAACGCACAAAAACGCACAAAACTACTAAAACACGTAGGAACGCCAACATATTAAAAGTGAAGCGTACACAAAATTTTCTCCAAACCGCATTGGCTGAGGAAAGACAACGACGCCTTCGTAGCCCGTGTCGCCGCGACAGTCGAGTGCCACGGTCCGTACGTGCGAGACATGCGTCAGCGCGCATGCGAGGTACCTTGTCATTGACATTAAGCATAGCAAAGTGAGGACCCACCCACTGGAAATTAGGTAACAAGATCACCAATAAGAAGATCACAGAAGTCCACCTAATTCATCGCCTTTACGCTGTTACGCTGTCATATAATGAACGGCAGCCTACCACTATCCCTGAAGAAGAAAGTGTATGACAGCTGCAGCTTACCCGTACTCACCTACGGAGCAAAAACTTGGAGGCTCACTAAGAGGGTTCAATTTTAATTGAGGTCGACTCAGCGCGCAATGGAAGAGAAGATGATAGGTGTAACATTAGGGGACAAGAAGAGAGCGGAGTGGGTCAGGGAACAAACGCGTGTTAATGACATATTAGTAGAAATTAAGAAGAAGAAATGGACTTGGGCAGGGCATGTAATGCGAAGGCAAGATAACCGCTGGTCATTAAGGGCAACAGAGTGGATCCCTAGAGAAGGCAAGCGTTGCAGGGGGCGGCAGAAAGTTAGATGGGCAGATGAGATCAAGAAGTTTGCGGGGACAAATTGGTCACAGTTGGCACAGAACCGAGGTAATTGGAGAATAATGGGAGAGGCCTTTGCCCTGCAGTGGCCGTAGATAGGCTGGTGATGATGAAGACGACGATGATGATGACACTGTTAACTAGCAAACAACGCCTGTTGCAAACACGTGGCCGCCTATGCACCAAGCCCGTCAGGAGCGCCGGAACGGCAAGTGTAACCAGAACTACCGTGAGTTGCGGTGGCGCGCTGTTGTATGAGTCGAAGCCACAAATCATACTTTTTTAGACAATACTGCAGGCCAGAATTAGGCACAAGTGGAAGTGGAAAGATGGATACACAGTATATCAACAACAAATGTATTTATACAATTCTATCTTGGAAACATCACCAAAAAATGACAAAGACAAAATTTCTACATGTGAAAAAGCTGATAATTTTATGCAGGCTGATTGACGAAGCAAGCACAGTGTCAGGGAGACTGTTCCAGTCAGATATTGTTCGGGGGAAACAAAGGATTATAAGTGCTTGTGCGGGCGAAGAAGGGGGTAAATTTAAAAGGGCCGAATTGGCTGGTAGGCCGGGTGGATAGAGGGGTCACTGCGAAATTTTCCGTTCCAAAGATCGTCTAGAAGTTTTAATCAATTGCTTCTTCTTTGGGACTCCAGCGTTGGAATACCGTTGTTCTCCACGAGTGTCGTAGGTGAATCGTGTCTTCCAGTCAACCGGTCAACACAGACGTCCAGCGAATATCTACAGCACTAGCTCACCGTCGTTGTGCCCTCAGATAAACTGGTTGAGCAAAAAATAGCACTAATTACGTTGGGCAGAGCAAAAACGGCTTATATGTTCGCAGCTAATTGGGTTTGAATGCTTATTGCAGCCCAAATGTACCAGCAACTAGACCAATAACTAGTAACTAGATCAACGTGCCTTTAATGTGAGCAGCTAAATTTGCCGGAAAAAAATTATTATTTGATACCTTGTAGCTTTTCGAATTTCTTGTGTGTATCATCTGCGCGAGGCTACTTTCCAGTTAGCCGACAACTTTGGAAAGCAAGTGGCACAAAAAAAAACAAACGCAGGGAGTCAAACAAAACAAAACGGAAGAACCTAAACTGTGAAGGCGTTCTCCGTGTAAAAAAAAAAGAAAAAAAAAGTCAGGTTAGAAAGAAAGTCAGTCTTTACACTCTCTGCTCTGGACGCTGGTACTGTGTTCTGCACCGTGCGACCGGACATCTACGGCCGCTAAGGTTCCAGAAATCCGACGCCGCGAACTTGGCCCCTCTTGACCTTCTCTTCTTTTTCCGCTGTGCCCTCCTTCAATGGCAATCTTGTTCCTCAGAAAAGCGCTTCTTTCGCCCGCTTAACACTTGCTCATCGGCTCAGATAGCCAAGTTGTTCCTTCACCGCGTGCACGATTAGACGAAGTCCACGACAAGCAAAGGCAAGGCTAGCGCCTTGTCCTTGTTAGCTTTTGCGACACAGGACTGGAGAGGATTGCTTCCCAGCCGTGCAACTAGCGCACTTTCATGTTTGACTCTGGCTGTTCAATTACAACAGTCGTTACCAAACATCTAATGCGGTTAAACTCATATTATCTTTGTGCAGCCGGTTTGGTGCGGGACTCGAGCTGAGGGCTGTTTTGGGTCCGTGGTCGGGTCCCAGTCAGGCTGCACGTGCAATCAAAGTTCTTTTGGAGTTCCTTTGGGGCACAGAACCGGACGGAGTTTTGTGATTGAATCATTTTGTTTTCACATTTTTTTCTCTTTTTTTCTTTTTGTTTTTCTTCTCTCATCTAGCGTAGCAAGCCAGCCCGACGGCTCGGCTAATATCGCTGGTCTTCATTAAAGTTATTCTCTTTCTCTATCTCCCAAACATCTAATCACGGCAGTCGTCAACCCGCCCAAGATATTAACAATCGCGGTTAACTCTCGTCGTCACCATCATCATGAACAACAAAAACTTTACCATCCATTCCCAAAGAAAAGTTAGAGAAACGCGAACGCTTTCGCACATCAAAGTGCGCCAAAAGTGCGTCGTCATCGCTGAAAGTGCGTCAAACCTTCAAATACCCAACAAGACCCAAATCGCAAACGAAGAATAAACCCATGCAACCATTTTTCGCGCACTAAGTAAACGAATCTACGAACGGCCTAATATATGCCGATACGTTGTTTATGAGATGAATGTACTATTATAAGCAATATGAAAGGGAACACAGGAAAGCGTAAAAAACGCCCTCAAACACAGATATGAGTGATTAGCAGCGGCCGCCATCGGAAACAAAGTGGAAAGGGGGACGCTGTTCTAACAACTGTTCCCATTCCCGCCGTGCGTCTTATCGGCTGTCGGACGATACCATATTATCGGTGCGGCTTTGTAGAAATGCCAGCGTGGTGGGGTGCCAATAGTTACTGGAAGAGCGCCCTCCTTTCCCGCTCTGTTTTTCACAGCGCCATCCGCGTATCGCTCCGAGTCTGTTTCGAGGCTGTTTGCCACGCGCTCCCGTGTTCCTTTTTCATATTGCTCGTAATAGTACACTATTGTACTCCTTCTTCATAATGGACGCGAGTATTGTCGTATCTACAGCCGTTCCTTTTTCACGATTTCCCAGTTACCGTTTTTACGCAATGGAAGCCCGGTTTCACGCACGCGCACGCGTGCGTACAGAGATCTCATTAGATCTTTCCGGTCGACTGACAGGTCTACGGGGAAATGCATTAGTTTTTTTTTTTTTAACAGGACAAAATCGCTCCCACTAAGAAAGCTTTCCCTTTAAAACAACAACAACAACGACAACCTTTCGTGCCTCCCGCAGGGCGATCGCCCCCAGCCGTTCCTCTTTTGATATGCACCGGTACATTCCTTGCCATCCGATACTTTTTTTTTATTTTATCCATCCGACGAATTAAATGCCTGCCGCTTCTTGCAGCACCGTGTTTGGAAGCCCGCTATAGCTGTGATACAAACGGACACGAACTCGGACTCTTGCGACCATATAACGCAGCGTTCCAACGTGGACCTAATTACAGTGGAAAAACGTCGGTGTACCCGATTTACCGACAGCGCATGCGTGACGCAAATAGCTGAAATGAAGCAGGCAGAGATAAACCAGATATTTCCCAGACCCGCCGCGGTGGCTCAGTGGCTAAGGCGTTGCGCTGCTGAGCACGAGGTCGCGGGTTCGATTCCCGGCCGCGGCGGCCGCTTTTCTTATGGAGGCGAAAAGTAGAAACGCCCGTGTGTACGAGATTTCGGCGCACGATAAAGATCCCGATGTGGTCAAAATTAATCCGGAGCCCTCCACTACGGCGCGCCTCATCGCCTGCGTTGCGTCGGCGCGTTAAACCCTTCAATCAATCAATCAATCAATCAGATATTTCCCAGTCCCTTTCTGCTCTTGCACTTGAGTCTTATTCTTCGAGCCATGTCCTGTGCGCAGTCTTCATTTACTTACATTCGTTTACGTAAGGACTAAGGTGAAGTAGCTTCAAAACGTTTGATCTTCGCTCTCGATATATTGGGCGAAGCTTTTCATTTTCAAATAGTCTACGCGGTTTGTCTGTTTCCCAAACATTCTCTTGTAGATTGATTGATTTAATTGATTTGATTGATTGATTTAATTGATTTGATTGATTGGTTTAATTGATTTGATTGATTGATTTGATTGATTGTAGGGTTTAACGCGCCGTCGCAACGCAGGCGATGAGGCGCGCCGTAGTGGAGGACTCCGGATTAATCTTGACGACCTAGGGATCTTTAACGTGCGCCTAAATCTCGTACACACGGGCTTTTTTGCTTTTCGCTTCCATCAGAAAAGCGGCCACCGCGGCCGGGAAGGAACCCGCGACCTTGTGCTCAGCCACGCAACGCCGTAGCCACTGAGCCACCGCGGCGGGTATTCTCTTGTAGATATTTCCCTGGAATACAGTCGGTAAAACGCTTGTCTTTAACACGGCTTTCATACTTTCAGCCTTATCCTGCATCGGCCCACCGGAATTTGAAGAAACCCACCACGGCGTTCAGAAGTCTACACCCACCCCTTTTCTCTCCAACGTGTTTGTAAGGAGTATGCTTCGGTAGTTTTCAGACCCAACTAGTTGAAATTGAAATCGCTGTTATACACAGGAGTTTTGCCGACTGTACGTTTGCATGCTTCTTATTTCTTCGGCCCGGAGTCCGGACGGAGGTTTTAAACAACATCGCTATAGCAAGAAGCGTGCAAGGAGGCAGCTCGCACTTGGCTCAAAAACAAGGGCCAAGGGGAGGCTTTCGCTCAGTCCCTCCTTATCTAAGTAGCGTCACTTGACCCCGCTACGCCACGGCTGATAAGAAAGGGTGGCCCAGCGACCGCCCGCAGATTCGGGCGAGAGTAGACGAAGCACAGCGGGGCCAAATTGTCAAGCCCTACAGCAAAGCGCCGAAAGTGGCTGTCATTTGAGCCGCCGCGGATGATTCACGAGACGCTGGTTTTTCATTTCCCTCTCTTCTTTTTTTTCCGTTTTTGTCTCGTTATTCTGGTCACGCGGATGGGAGATACGTAAGACGCCGCTGTCATCGTGGTGACGTGACAGCATCTCGATTCTACCGCGCATGCGCCAAGTCGAGAGCGGCGCGGATGAAATTGGATCCATTCCGAAACTTCACCCACAAGACGCGCTTCGTGGACGCCGCGAAGAAGCAGCATGGCTAACCTGGGAAGGAACGCCTGTTTTTGGGTGAGTACTTTGGGTGCAGTGTATGTGAGCGTAATACTCTGGAGACGGATATTTCGCCGTCGCCAGCGCTGCTTCGCAAAAGGTCTGGAATGTAACCTTGCGCGAATGTAACCATGCGATCCGGAATCTCAGCGCTTGTAAATGTTATAGCTGGTAGTTTGACAAATGTTAGTTTTGTTTAACTGGCAACCATACGCATACGCATCACATTTAACTTTCGTACTGTTCGAGGTGGTCCGATGGAGTTGATTAATTAATGATTAAACCTCATCAGTTCGTTTAGCCGCATTCCCTATCCCTACATCATGAAACGTCAAAATTCGACTGAAATACCTGGAGTCCTTCACTTTAGACGAGGGGGATTCCTGTCATCGTGATTTCAAGGTTGCTGCTGTCACTTTTTATTCACAAGATGTAAAGTGATACTTCAAGTACCGGTAAAAAAAAACTGGCTGGGTGAAAGTTATTTAGTTCTCGCTTAATTTCTTTGGTCAATTTAATATTATAAGCTATGTGCAATTCGGTTTTCAAAAAGAAAAATCTACTGAAGCCGCTTTACCTAGTTTCAAGCACGACATAATACATAATTTTGACAGCAGATTATATACTTTAGGATTATTCGTGGACTTATGCAAAGTGTTCGACCCTGTGTGCCGTGATGTCCTTTTGTCGAAATTTCAAAAATATGGTGTACGGGGGAGAGAGAAAGTACGATCTTTAATGAAGACTGGCGATGTTGGCCGGGCTAAAATGCCTAACTTGCTACGGCAGTTGATGACGTGATGAAGATGATGGCGGTGATGTTCAAGAACTTGATGCGCACAGAAACGGCGAGTTATTCACAGCGACTGGTCTAGACCTGTGTGTTGCAGGTGCTCTATCAGAGCTTTTGTAACCGTAAAGCACGTTTGGGACAAGCCCATGGTCCTAAAACGTCCCCCAACTGAATGCACACGGAAAGTGACAGTTCCAAAGACACTGCGAGAGGCGCTCTTTGAGCACTGAATCGAGCACATTCTCAGAGCAGGTGCTGGAGGGCTTCTCGCACATCACAGTGTGGGCAGAGTGGCGACGTAGTTCGTTTCATCTTAAATAGGAAGTTGCGCGTGTATGCCACATGTAGGGGGGCTGATACTGAAGTTAATAGAGAGTTACCTCACTGATTGATGTGAGTATGCCAGTGTATGCGGTGACAAGTCAGACAAAATCAAAGTGAAAAAAGGCGTACCCCAGGACTCTATCCTTGGACCCTTGCTATTCTTAATTTATGTGAACGACTTTTGTAGCATACCTTATACACCTAAAGTAATTATGTACGCCGATGATAATGACATTTTTTTTACGGCCCGCAGCCTTTTTGAACTGGAAAACATGGCCAATACGTACTTAAATCAGTTATCCGCCTGGCTAACCTGAAAAAAGCGCCAACTAAACTCTGATAAACCCAAATACATAAACTTTGCCCCTATCAATAAGCCAAAAAAATATGGCGTCGAGGTTATTTTTCGAGGTGTAAAAGTACAAGAAAAGCAACAAAATTTTTGGGTGTCTGGTTTCAGGAAAATCTCTCTTGGAACGTTCACATTGATAATTTGGCAGTTGATCTCAGCAGGTGGGTAGGCGGCCTGTATAGGTTAACCTCATTGATTCCAATTTCCCACATGGATGAAACTTTCTTTGTACTCCTCACTTTTCTATTCAAGATTAAGCTATTGCATTTTGGTATGGGGCATAACCACCAATAGGAATTATGGCAGATTGATAAAATTGCAGAATAAGGTATTCCACATTTTTGAGTGCTATACGGGTCGTGCGGAATATTTGGCAACACCTCCCCTTTATCCCTTTATGTAAAACACTCCCCATTGAAAGCAAATCGTGTGTATTATTTTAGGCTTTTGCAATATATATATATATATATATATATATATATATATATATATATATATACAAACTCTACATCACTGATAACGTATCTGACACATCTTTATATAGATTTCGCCAGCAACGGCTTAACCTGCCAAAGACAAGAACCAATTACGTCCGAAAACATTTAGAATACCAAATTCCTTTTCCTCTAAATATGGTAGGGATGCAAAACGATTTTGGAAAGAAGATATCTATAATCACACATTTAAAACTATAGCAATGGAAAGTAATATTCAGTGTACCTAATTTGTTTCTGTGCCTTGTATTTACTCAATATGGGCCAACTATTTTCTCTCTTCGCAAGTACAACTGGTATTTTCGTTGCGATTGTTATCCAGTGCTTATCCTGGTATGATTTAATAATGAAAATGACGTTGGGATACGTGCCTTCATTTTCAATACACAGCGGTGTCTTTTTATTTTGTTAAGAGTGCGTCTGTGTGCAAATCAATTTCCTTGTAAAACATTTTCTTGACATGTTCTGCTTTGTGAATTAATTGCCATGTTTTGTTTTGTTTGTATAAACATGTACCTGCGTGTCAAAATTGCTCGAAGGGAAGGTTTCTGTCATGCTAGCCGCCTTTCGCCTTCCCTCCGTTTTTTTTGTATTCAGAAAACTAACTTCAATTCAATGCAATCTCGAATAAGAAATATCACAAGAAAAGCGCATCATCCACCAAGTAACCGTTGATGCTCTGCAAGTGAGAGCGCCAGATTACCATAGCGACCTAATTAAGTTATCATAATATGCATGAGGACTAGTAAGTGGGCTAATTTAGCGTTTATGGGGCTTAGACGATGTGGATCAAAGTGATGGAGTCGAGACTGAACTGATTGTGTGCAAGCGTTCGTTTCGCGTAAACTGATGCAAGGAAAGCTGCTGCAAACCCTGACCACGGGGCCTAATGACCATACCAAGCTTACGCCTCGTCATTGCAGTTGTGCGCCTTTATTTTGGCCTACCCGGTGACGGTGCACTCCCAGCGAATACAGGTAAGCAGAACAGGTTCCTTTCCCACCTGTTTAACTAGTTAAAACTGTGGCTTAGTTGATAAGTTGGAAATAAGCATCGTGTGCATTCTTCCGTATAATTTACTTCGATCGGCTTGTGTGGACGCATGGAGGGTATTCTGGATTCAGAACTCCCTTTCCTCCAAGCTCCAAGTAAAGGGGAACCTCCGTGACACATTGCGTTCCTTAAAAAAGAATTAGGGATCCAAATAGTGCTCAAGTGTTTTTTTTTTGTTTTGTTTTTTTGTCAAGTTTGAGCCACCAGGCGAAGCGTTGCACGTATGCGTCTGCATCGACGGGCCGCGTCTTTGATATGTGGGATATGCCAAGCTTGAACGCGCTTAGGTGCAGGTTAAACTTCGGAGGCCCTCTTGGCGATAAGATATACACTTGAGTAATCATGCCTCACCAGTGTTTTCGGTTCAGCGCTGCTTGCCTCGGCGAGGCCGAAACAGCGCCGCTTTCATAGCCTTGCGGTTTCAGTATATACACAGTTCAACATCGATCACTTTTTGTGATATCTGCGAAAAATCTTATATGCCGATATACTCCGTACTCAGGTGCCCGAACATTTAGGTGGCACTGAACACCGCAGTTCCCTCCAAAATTGTATAGTATGGCCTGGCAGTCAGAGAAACCGCCGACACGTCGATTCCCCCGCCCCCCCTTCCACCCCTTCCCGAGAAAAAGGCAGCGCCATCACTATCAATCAATTAATCAATAAATCGATCGATCGATCAATCAATCAATCAATCAATCAATCAATCAATCAATCAATCAATCAATCAATCTCCGCGTGCATTGTTCAGCCTGACAACAACGTTAAATTCAATTCCGACTTCAAATGGTCAGCACTTGTAAACAAAATAATTGTTGGCATTGTAAAGTTACACACCACCCGCCGCGGTGGTTCAGTGTCTAATGCGTTGCACTGCTGAGCCCAAGGACGCGGGTTCGAATCGTGGCCGGGATGGCTGCTTTTCTGGTGGAGGCGAAAAGCGAAAACACCTCTGTGTTAAGATTTCGGTGCACGTTAAAGATCCCCAGGTGGTCTAAGTTAAGCAGGAGGCCTCCACTACGGCGCTCGTCACGGCCGAGGTGGTTCTTCGGCGCTTTACACACACCCATACGCTTTGTCAAGTTTCCTACCCAGCGTTCATCGGAAAGCCAACTAGCGCAGATAAGCACCTTGGTCTCGTAACGGCTGCTTATCAAACAGTGCGCCCTCCGTTCGGCCTTTAATATGCCAGCAATACCTACCTAGTAAGATTGCTTATTTATAGAGACCTACAAGAGTTCGCAGCGCAGATGCGGGGTACGGTGAACACCGGAAAAAGAAATGCCTGGGTTGGACGTGGCACGCAGTGAATTCGCGCACTGACAAACCCTAAGACAAAACACATACAAAAAATTTTACCACGGGACCAAAGACAGGCGTGTTTCGGCACAGTCCGCGCTGTGTGCGCTAATAACGCGAAAGGGAACTTGGATTCACCCAGCGCTTAGTTGTATCATTATCTGATGGCTCATACTCTTTCCCCTATTCTCATGCCCGCACTCTTTCCATTGTGACGACGAATTAAACACGCTTTGACTGCACAACTGCATGAGACACTGGCTTGACCTTGACCGAGCTTGAAGGTCAGATTGACGCTACGAGGCATCGCCAGAACGAAGTGACTTCTCGCTTTGTACCTGGAGTAAACGTGCTTCCGCTATAAAAATGTGAAATCAATCGCCTAAGCATCCATTTCTGGCTTTAGGTCAGGTGAAAAAATTTCTCGAAGTGTCACCCATGATAGCCATCCTCTTTGTTTCATTTTTGTGCCCCTTAAACTCATCGCGATATATCACAATAATTCTTGCACTCAGCTTATCGAGACCCGGAAGAGAAGACGTAAATAATTGAGTGCTTACTTTTATTAAAGTTTGTGCGCTTCACCGTTGTAATCGCGCCTTGTTTTTATGTTCTGCCTCTCCACGTAGTTGTTTCTTTGTGTGTTGAAATGGCCTCTTATTTCTTTAATTTTTGTGCAACGTTCTTTTTTTTTTTGGCTATCATTAATAAGCTTCGTGCACTGCCGCTGTCGTCGGCTTTTCCTGCATCGTGTGTCCCGAGATGCTCTGTACTAACGCTAATGAACCGTGCCAATTAGCTAGCCGCATAATACGCCGACTACCTCTTCATGCGGCCGCCAGATTATCGCACCGCAGTAAGCCGATTTTCCCCATGTATCGCCCACCAAAGAAACTACAAACATTTCAGACACGGCTTGCTTGAAAAATAACTCAATTATGCATAGGTCTGCATCGTAGGAAAGAGCTATAAATTTGAAATTTAGTGAGGGCCGACATGCAAACGTCATCGAAGCGAGGAAAAGCAAAATTACTGGTAACAGACGATGATTAATTAGGACTAAATGAATCAAAGATTACAAGAAATGTTCGAGTAGGGAACTCGGAAGGAAAGAGAAGATCGTTTTGTGGGCCTGCTGAGGACGATGCTCTTAATCTAAGACGCCTATAATTAATGACTCTCCCTACGTACACTCGCCTGGTCGCTGATGGCAGCACAGACATCAAGTCTTAACTCTGCTGATTCCGTTTCTGACGAACCCTTATTTTCTTCTGCTGTTCATCTACACTTTCCTTCTCACTCGTGAACTCCAACAGTTCTGTGCACTGTTAAAAAACCTTCTACAAACACGCCTGCTCAAGCGTCGACCGTCCATTATTTCTTTGGTAAACCACCCTTACGGGTGGCGTAGCGGCACACTCGTTCCACTATATTAAGCGCGGCTACGGTCTTGATTCCCGGCAGCATCGGCTGCATTTACGATCATGAAGACGAAGCGTTAATAATTTATCCGCCAGTACGAGATGTCAGCCGAAGCTAAAGACCCCTGGTGGTGAACTAAGTTAACTCAAGTGGCACAGAGAGAGGAAGAGAGAGGGAGGGAGGGAGAAGAGAGAGACAGAGAACTTTATCTGCCCAGAAGTAGAAAGCTTGGGTTGTTCTCTGGAGGCTGGGCTTTTCCAGGCTTGGAAGAACGCTTGGGTGGTTCCTGGCGACTTCTTTTGTCGATCTGGACAACGTGGCCGTTCACTGTGACGCGGCTCATACCCCAGTGTACATGAGAAGCAATCTCTATTTTAAACTCGCTTTTTCTTCCATCATGTGTGAGTAGTAGTGGCAAAAGTATTAGTAATAAACGCCATGTAGAACTGTTTGAAGTGGGAGTGGTTCCCTATTTCATGAATCCAAGAGACTAACGGGTAGCCTTCTCTCTGGAGGCCACGCGTTGCTAGAAGTCCTGGTATCGGCTGGTCACCAGGCTCTTCCACGGCTCAGGGGGGAGGGGGAAGGATGAAGAGTAAGGATCATGTACGCACTCTATTGTGATGTGAGGTAGAGTGTCTGATCGAAAACATGGCATGAATCAACAGATCGAGTGGGAGGCATGGGATTGAAGCGGTCTGGATGAGAGGTAGTATTAGTCTGCGGAACAGCTATTTGTTCGCCTGGGGGGAGTTTGTGTGTTGGAACTTCGTCGCAGCATTTCCGTTCAGTGGAGGAGAGTGAGAGAACGGGACGACAGAAGGGCGCTGCGAAAAAAAAAAAAAAAATCGGCGAGGCTTGCTTTAACCCGCGCAAGGCTTGAACCTTAGCGAAGCAGGATGAGAGAGAGAGAGAGAGAGAGAGAGAGAGAGAGAGAGAGAGAGAGAGAGAGAGAGAGAGAGAGAGAGAGAGAGAGAGAGAGAGAGATCACTTTATTGAGGCTTAAGGGGGTTTATGGGAGCGGTGTGGCCGTCGGTTTGAGGCCGGCGGCGACGTTATCAGCGCGGGTGACCAGAAGTATCTGTACCTCTGGGTCCGAGCTGCCCAGCGCTCCCTCATGAGTTCTTCCTGTGCAAGCACTGAAGCACACGCCACCACGCATTGCACTAGAATATAAATCGTTTATTTGCGTGTTCCGTCGTCCCTTTTCACTGTGGCAGCCGTAGTCGTCGTTATATCCATATATATCATCGTCTTCCTCGTGCACGACTGGAGGGCCCGGATCGTTTTGTCCGCAGGCTTTCCCATTTGTTCCAGAATGGAACGCGCCAGCACGCGCTAGAACGGGCGGCAACGGGCTTCGCGAACTGGGCTTCTGTAGCGCGAGCTGTCTTGTGCTGCCCCCTTAAGGCGCGGACGCACGTGAACTCTTTTCTTGGTTTTTTTGTGAGCGCCACGTGAAACCCCGGACGACTCCGGGACTTCCTCGTAAAGCGCGTGCTCACGAGCGCCGTGAACGGCCGAAGTAACTGTGACTTGGTGTTTTCTGAGGACGCCGAGCACATTATGGCCAGCAGTGTTGGTAGTAGAAAACGTTTATTACAGCAAAAGGGAAAGGGAAAAGGGTGGTGGTGAAGCGTCCCTAGTCCAGGATGCCTCTTGACCCGGCCGACTCAATGGCCCAAAACCAAGGCCCTTTGGCGGGCCGGGTCCGGGCTGGTCAGCTCAGTCTCCCACTGCTCCGGGGTGGGAAAGGGGTAGGTTATGGGAGTGGGGACAGGAGTTTACGAGGTGGAATGTGGTGAGTGGGGTGTCGCAGTGTTGACATTGACGGGGGTAGATAGTGGGTGCGATCTGGTGGACGATGACGTGATTGTAAAAGGTACCGGTCTGAAAGGGACGATAGATTATAGCTCGGCCATCAGCAGCAGCTCTGCTGTTAAAAAAAAAAGACTATCTGGCCGTAACAAGACACCGCCACTGGGAGACTGAGCGGAGAATTCCGGGGAATTAAGAGTAGTGGCCGCACAGGCGCCAGTAGGGAACAGCGGCAGAGCGACTCGGAGGAGCCCACGGACGAGCATCGCTTCGACAACCGCTCGAAGTGGCTCCAACGAGAAGCGCGAGAATAAAAAAAGTTAGCGAAGCACTTTAAATCGGCTACCATACGAAGTGATTTCTGCTAGCGATACGATGAGCGACGCGACGGTCACCCGCCGTCGCTAGTCGCCGTCTCTCGCCGAGGCAAACCACATAAGAGCGACGGCACGCGCGATCACACGAACTACGGAGAAACGATACGCTGCATCTTTGGAAGTAGTGTTGGGAAAATAAATTTGCCAGCAAGATTCCTTTGTGCGCGTTCCTTACAAAAAAAATAGCGGTGGCTTAGCTCGGCTATGCCAGGATATACGTAGCGTGAGCTATGGTTCAGCTGGTTATTCTTAGGTTTCCTGGTTGTCTAGGATTAGCTCATTATCATGCTTACTGCTGCTAAAACGATTTCCAATCCAATCAAATCCAATGAAATGCAATCCAATCCAATCCAGTCTAGTCCAGTCCAGTCCAGTCACTGCTCCTCGTGCATGCGCAGAGCCGTGCTGCCACGGCTATGATGTCACTCCTCTGGAATGCACAGACCGGCGAATGTGCAGACTCAATTCTCTACACACCCGTACTCCAATTGGATTGGATTTCCAATTCAATATAATACAATCCAATTTAGTCCAATCTAATCCAATCCAATATAATACAATCCAATACAATCCAACTCCAATACAATCCAATAAAATGCTCCTCGCGCTCGCGCAGCACGGCCCTTCAAGGACCACGCGAAACTGCTCAACCTCGGCCAGTGTAGCTTACGCTACAAAAAAGGGAAAATTGAATTGAATAACATTTATTGAGGTGTGGGACGTCACATGGCCGTAGTTGAGGAAGTGGGAGAAGGGAAGAGAAGGAGGGGGCTGCAAATAAATGTATTGCCGAGAGCCAAATGGCGGAAAGCCGATCGCAGCTTGCTCTCGGTCTCTTGCAAGCCTAGGCGGAAGTTGCGCTGCTTCTGTAGCTCCCGCTCCTCCGTTGGCTAGTCGCGCAGGCTACTTCTGAGCGACGAGCGATGTTTCCTGGCGAACCAGAACCGAGACAAGTGACGAGAAACTCCCTCCGCGGCGAAAAGTACGCCGTCGCCCCTAGCTTCGCTGCCCGTTTCGCTTCGGAAATCGCTCCATGTGATGAACACTTCTTGAGTGTCTTTCGAAAACATATCGACGACGGGGAGATTGCAACATTGTGGTGAGAATTGTTGTTCTTCAGAACGCTAATACAGTTGAACCTCGTTGTAACGAAAACTGATATAGCGAATTATCGGCTATAGTGAACTCAATACAAAACTTTGGTTGGTCACGCTTTATTTCAATGACACTCATTCTTTTATGACGAAACTAAAGCCGTGAATGCCGCGCGAGATATCGGACATAACGTAGAATTATTTGACCATGAGTCTGAGAAGCTACATGAAAAAAAAAAACCGCGTCGCCCGAAACTGCAGAAGCATAAAGGCCCTTTTGTTTATGGACACTGTGGAAAACTCCATCCGGCTCAGTGCTGTGAGTAGCCACCACGCGAAGATCTCATCCTTCATCAAATAAATAAGGACGCAGGCCTGTTTTGTGTAGTGAACTTTGTTCTGTTGTAATCTCATATACCAATGTTCCGGTTCATTGAGTTAAAATGCAACAAGGAAAAAGGTAACGGTTACCTTTTTTTATAGTGGGTTCGAAGCCTAAAAATTACTTTCTGTATCAAGTATTTTTGCGGGAGCCACATCTTCGATTTGTTAGAGGCGATTTTTGCTTCTACTGTTACAACAAATATCGGGTATAACGAACTAATTCGCTATCCCGGTACCACTTCGCTATAACGGGGTTCGACTGTATTGAGTAATGTTTTGGAAAGGGGCAGGAGATTTGGGCGATTCGGTCCCCTTTGGGACGGTGGAGGCTTGCTGATAAGCAAAGTTGTTGCCCGCCACCGATTAGTGGACAGGGATCCAGACAAGGGTGCCTTCCAGCCGAGTTGAGACATCAGGTTTACACTACAGGGAGCCACCCTCCCGGCTCTTCTGAAGGCAGCTTGAAAGTCGGTCATGATTATTGGATTTTCCGCGTAAGTGAAGGCTAACTATAGTCTCCAGCAATCCCTGCTGATGACGTTTTGATTGAGGCAAAAGTGACGAGGATGGAGACGTCTGTATGCATTCATAAATGTTTTCGTGGGCCTGGGCTTGTCGGTGGCCCGGATGGAGGTCGATACTTCTATATAAGGGGCGGATGGGACTTATCCTAGGATTAGGAAGGAACCGCAGTGTATTGCTGACATTTGAGACTTTTGAGTAAGGTTAGATCCTGAAGTGTTTGGGTAGGGCGTTGGCTTAATGGGTAGCCTTTGATAGGCTTGAATACCGTTTTCAAAAGGCCCTATTGTAGAAAACGGGCCATGTAGCGGTTAATGGGTATATTAGTCCTAGCTTGAAGGCGTATCAATCGATCAGTGGTGACCCTTTTGGTGAGCGTGACGCATGGCGGGGAATACGTGACACGACAAATCAGGAGAGCTTAGACCACTAGGATCAGAACATGAATTCTCATTTATGCCCCGGGGTGGTTAAAAACGTGTAGGAGCATGTCGGAGACCCAAGTTAAAAGCCTCGAAGAGTTTAGATGAAATTTTGTCCTCGTGTGTGTGTCGGCTCTATAGCGAGCATGAAAAGTGACTATAAGACTATCAGTGATTATAAGACTATAAGTGGCTATGAGTGACTAAGTGATTATAAGACTATAAGAGTATAAGTGACTATAAGTGACTATAAGAATAAGTGAGAGCTGGGCTGTATAGTATGGTCTTCAAAGTGGATACAGACTGCATCCGTGGAAAAAGCAGTGGTATGATTGTGATGATGAGTTCGAATTTCCTTGGGGAACATTGAAGACCGACTGAGGAGACATCGGGGTCCCGATGGAGGTTGTCTTCCATGCTTCCCTTGGGGTCGTTTTCTGATCTAGCTATGCCGTCGCCGTAAATAACATGATGTGTGCGAGGGATGGCGTCGGGTTGCCAGGGTAGGCCCGGGAGGGCGAAATTAAAAACAGGAGGGAGGAGAGGACAGAACCTTGAGGCGTGCCCTAATGCCCCATTGCGCCTTTCACCCGGATAACAGGTTGGCGTTGAGTTCGAACGTCAGCAATGTATGAGTAAGTGTGGCGGCGTGCCCATCTGCTTATTTATGGATGTTTTTCTCCCACAAAGCTCCAGACGTGGGAGGCAGCTTAGCCATTTTGTATCGAACGGCCGCTGCTATCGGAGTTTTAACGCCTACTTTTTCCGGCGCCCCAATAGGCAACGCAGTGGCGTCAACGTACACGGCATGATGGACATTTGAAAAGACACGTGCCGTATTTGAACAATGTTTTCTCCCGTCACCAGAGCAGCCACTTTTACGTGACTACACCTACGATGCAGGTTCGCTTGTCTTCAAAAGATCCACACGAGGTTTGTACACTGTTTCCGCTTCGTCCGCTTTTAGACGTTGTCAACATTTCCCCAATTGTCTACTCAGCCCTTAATCAGGATGCGGTGCCTTTGCAAGGCTCTCGTATCCTGCTACATACCTTCCGCGGTTCAAGCGCATGTGTCTACTTGTAAAAAATCAAGAAACACAGATTTTTGACGGCACAAAGTGTACTTGGAAGAGGGAAGGAAGGACGAACCACCCAGGCACGCCCACTAAATAACACGACAGGAGACCTTGATGGGCTAGCGCTCTTGTTGTCCTCTCGTCCATTTTAACAGCGGAGCTGTTGTAGCTGGCCGTAATGTGTGGCGCGCAACGCGTTAAAAGTACCAAGAAAATGCCGAGCGCTCGTGAGCGCGCGCCTTGCGGTGACCGCCCAGCGTCCCTGGCACGTTCAGTGGCTTTAGCAAAAAAAATAACTGTCGAAAATCGCGAAGAGCCAGAAAATGGCCAGCGTTCCCATGAGCGCGAACCTCACGGCGACAGCCGAGCGTCCCTGGCTCACGCAGCCAATTTAGCAAAAAACGAAAAACTGGCGAAAACCCCGAGAGGCGCCTTGCGTTTGCCTAGCAACTAACAACGCCTGCTCCACGGAACCTCGACGCGACTCGTGGAACGCCGCGCATGCGTCGGGCACGTACGCTCCGCCGCTGCACCCCAGCTGTCGTCAAGCGCTACCGCGCAATACATGGCATGAGGAACACGACGATATCAATGCATACGACGATGGCTACGACTAGCACAGCGGAAAGCGGCGACAGAACATGTAAAAAAAAAACAATTTCAAACTACTACAAATGCGTGATGATGTGTCTGTCCTTCAGTGCTCATATAGAATGAAATCCTGCAGCCCACTGCACGAGTTTATGAACGGATAAGCCTAGGATGTCGTCATTTCTCGGCTCAGTAGAGAGTCACACTATTAGCCAACCTGGGCATGCGTACAATCTGTATCAGCTTTCCTGCGCTCGGGCAGTCTGGCCGGTCGACTACCGAGTGAGTGAGTGAGTGAGTGAGTGAGTGAGTGAGTGAGTGAGTGAGTGAGTGAGTGAGTGAGTGAGTGAGTGAGCCAGCGAGTGAGTGAGTGAGTGAGTGAGTGAGTGAGTGAGTGAGTGAGTGAGTGAGTGAGTGAGTGAGTGAGGGAGTGAGTGAGTGAGTGAGTGAGTGAGTGAGTGGGTGGGTGGGTGGGTGGGTGAGTGAGTGAGTGAGTGAGTGAGTGGGTGGGTGGGTGGGTGGGTGGGTGGGTGAGTGAGTGAGTGAGTGAGTGAGTGAGTGAGTGGGTGGGTGGGTGGGTGGGTGAGTGAGTGAGTGAGTGAGTGAGTGAGTGAGTAAGTGGGTGGGTGGGTGGGTGAGTGAGTGAGTGAGTGAGTGAGTGAGTGAGTGAGTGGGTGGGTGGGTGGGTGGGTGGGTGGGTGAGTGAGTGAGTGAGTGAGTGAGTGAGTGAGTGAGTGAGTGAGTGAGTGAGTGAGTGAGTGGGTGGGTGGGTGGGTGAGTGAGTGAGTGAGTGAGTGAGTGAGTGAGTGGGTGGGTGGGTGGGTGGGTGGGTGAGTGAGTGAGTGAGTGAGTGAGTGAGTGAGTGAGTGGGTGGGTGGGTGGGTGGGTGGGTGGGTGAGTGAGTGAGTGAGTGAGTGAGTGAGTGAGTGAGTGAGTGAGTGGGTGGGTGGGTGGGTGGGTGAGTGAGTGAGTGAGTGAGTGAGTGAGTGAGTGAGTGAGTGAGTGGGTGGGTGGGTGGGTGAGTGAGTGAGTGAGTGAGTGAGTGAGTGAGTGAGTGAGTGAGTGAGTGAGTGAGTGGGTGGGTGGGTGAGTGAGTGAGTGAGTGAGTGAGTGAGTGAGTGAGTGAGTGAGTGAGTGAGTGGGTGGGTGGGTGGGTGGGTGGGTGGGTGGGTGGGTGGGTGAGTGAGTGAGTGAGTGAGTGAGTGAGTGAGTGAGTGAGTGAGTGAGTGGGTGGGTGGGTGAGTGAGTGAGTGAGTGAGTGAGTGAGTGAGTGAGTGAGTGAGTGAGTGAGTGAGTGAGTGAGCGAGCGCCCCTGCCGCCCTGCCTGTCTGGTCTTCTTACGGACAAGCCTAATGACATCAGGCCAAGACTTGTTCGCGTGAACGACGCCTCGATTAAAAGCTCATTCCGCAACTTTGTTGGTCCGACGTCCCGACATACCACAAAACCGACACGAAAAACTGAGATTAAGCGGCCCTTCCTGCAGCCTGCCAGGAAGAAGTTTAGGACACGCCAGAGCTCGCAGCGCCAGGCGCCGCCCTTTCAGAACCGCAGTCGGAGTTCATTTAGAACCTGACACCGAAATAAAACACTGGAGCCTTTGAACATTTCTGGAGCCGAGCCGGAGTACAGCTGATAGGAAATGAAGAGGAATCGTGCGGTGCGACGGTTCGCGTATTCTTTCCGGCGACTGCAATCCGTAATCGATGCCGTACTCTCTTCCAAACTCGCCAACCCTACCCCCTTCGCTCGCGGAACCCGGCTCGTGGGCGGTGACGACGACTTCCACAGAAATACCAGCGACGAAAAACACGACGCGTTGGACAAATGTAAGCATACGGCGAGTCTCTTGTCGTCGGGCTTAATGGAAATACGACGACTGCATTACGAGCTCTCTATCTGTTCTGACGATGGTTTCACCCGTCTGCTTCACCGCCCACATACTCGCGGTACTATTTCTTACCTGAGGTCTCTACCTTCGCGTCGAGCAGAGACATACATAATTGAGCAATAATCCCAAAGCTATAGGTTTAGTTACCCGTGGGCTGAAGTATGTGGTTTTTGTCGCGCGGTAGCCCGGCAGCTAACATCACCGTTGAACCCAATACAGTCGAGTCGACTTATAACGATAGCGTTTATAAGAATATATCGGATATAACGATAAACAGCTATGGCACCGTCAACTTTGTATTCTTTGTATGGTAAAATAAACCGCTTATTACAATGCTCCAGTGCCACGTTATCGAATATAACGATTGAATCCGCTTATATTGTGCACCAAAAGTGCAACAGTGACGACTCTAATGACGCGGTTGCGCTGCCTACTCAGGTAGTGTCTTCGTAGGAGGCCCAATGCGTGACACAGTCCCTGAGGACATTTACCTCATTTACCTCAGCTAGGTGAAGCACCAGTAGATGCTCGTGGAAAAGATTTGCGCTAACTTCACACGCGGCGAAGGTGACCGACTGTGGCTTCTTTTCGGCAAATTAGTAGTAGTACGACCTTGCTGGCATTCGAATAAAATGTTTTGAGCTCTGTTCCGTCGTTTTATTTCGCAACCCGCTTATTACAATTGTCGGTTAATACGATGGGATTTCCTTGGCACTTGGATATTGTTATAGGTGAATTAGACTGTATACAAAATGCGAACGTGCAGCTACGGGAACGCAAAGAAGTGGGTAGCAACATAGTTAGAGACATAGTTTTTATTTCAGCTTGTATTTGCAGGGCAGCTTTGCAGTTAACACTGGTGGCTGACACGCGTGGGCCCGCGCTAGGGAATGAACATGACAATCGGCGACGTTAGGAGTGACGACCTAAAAACAGGAGGGCTTTCCATTCGTTAAAGCTTGTCTAAACTAAGCCGAGTGATGCGAGCCCAGGTTAAGAACTTGCATGAAACAATTCAACAAAATTTGCTCTACTGGGCTGACTCAACGCTACCGGGCTGACTTTATGCTATAAGAAGTTTACGTCAGATGACTTCACAACCTAGCATTTACTGATTGAGGCGAGGGTCCTACACGACTTAGCACCACCAGACAGGGCAGTTTTTTGTTATAGTTTCATTTGTAGCATATTAGATTGCACATGCAAGAGTTTAAGGACACCCAACTTAAGCACTCTTTAAAAGGACCCGGAAACACTTCTTTAACTTTTATGTAAATCCTTAACCCTTTAAAAACGTTCAGTCAACAAACAGAACCGGTACTCAGTATAGAGGGTCACAAAGTACCTCACCCAGAAATTACTGCCCTATACCTATCAGATAACTTAGAAACTTGCTCAAAAGATTTTTCTCTCTTTCCGGGTCTTGGCGTTCTTCGACTGCTGGAGTGACGTCATTGCAGCGGTGTAGCGGCTATTGGCCGGCTTTCCTTCAGTTGCAGCAATGAACGCAATCGATAGCCACTTTAAAAATAAAGCCACAAAAGCAACGCAGTAACGGAAGGAGCCATCTGCTGCGACGAGCAAAGCCGCGCAGTGCCGCTCCGTGCTGGCGATAACTATAGCCTTCGCAGTGCCTCCAAACGGGTTGGAAAGAGTGAAAGCGCTTATCGGAAGTGTTGCAGGGCCCCTTAAAGGGCAACGAATGCGAAAACCTTAGTGTCGAGCTGCCGAACGTGTCCTCCCGTTATCATCATCATTCGATTGGCTTTTCCACGCTGAATCCTCCGCGTGATTGGACAGTCAGAGTGTGCTTGGTATTCAGTCCGTGATGAGCCTGATGACGTCGCACACATTCAGTGTGCGTGTGCGCACTCCAGCTGACCGTGCGCGAACGGCAGCTGCATGATTCTAGAGCTGTGAGTGAATCCCTCCGTCCTTGGGACAGCGGTGATAGTGGCGACCTCTAAACAAACGCTCTTTTATTAATTGGTACGTTGTGTGTTAAAGACCTTAAGCAACCTCTAACTCTTCTTACCCTTAGTATACCGATGAGCGTTAAGAAAAACGCCGCGTTGGCTCAGTGGCTATGGCGTTCTGCTGCTGGGCACGAGGTCGCGGGTTCGATTCCCGGCCGCGACGGCCACTTTTCTGATGGAGGCGAAAAGCAAAAACGCCCGTGTGTTCGAGATTTCGGCGCACGATAAAGATCCCCAGGTGGTCAAAACTAATCCGGAGCCCTCCATGACGGCGCGCCTCATCGCCTGCGTTGCGTCGGCGCGTTAAACCCTACAATCGTTCATTGGAAAACGCCCCCCGTGTGTCCAGATTTCGGCGCATGTTATAGACCCCCGGGTGGTCAAAATGTATCCGGAGGCCCTCCACTACAGCGCGCCTCATAGCCATTCAATCAATCAATCAATCAAAAGCGTGATTCAGCCAAGCACAGCCCTGCGCGTATACCGGTAGACGCGGTACCGGTGTCGGAAGCATGTGCGTGCGTGTACAAGAGCGACTGGCGCATTTGATTGTTATCCACAATTAAACTAAACACCAACCCCCTCAGCGGACTGGCCTCCTTGCCTTCATATTTTCCTCCTTTTCCCCCTTCTCCCTCGCATCCAATTTTTCTTCTTTTTTCACAGCAGCCCGACTTCAGTTATATATAACTTGAACGTTCCCCTGTATCCTGATGGAACTCATTTTCGTTTCCTGCACAACGCCCAAACACGCCGACACCAGCCTGAGGGCCACTCCAACGACCGCGGTGGCGGAGTCGAGCTTCTGAATGAGCCCAGCAGCGAGGCGAGGATGACGCGCACGGCTGCTCTCGTTCGTGAGGCGCTGCGGAGTCCGGGTCCCAGGGGCATCGTCATTGTGGTCACCGACGGTGAGTATACATACCCGTTGTGCTACCCTTACGTGGGCCGCACTGGTACAGGTTCCACTAACTGCGCCATGAAGGCGGATTACAGGTTAGGTTCGTTAAACGTCCTGCCTTGCCCCAACAACAATGAAACCAATTTTATCGCAAACTTTGAACAAAAAAATTAAAGCCGTTTCACTCATTGTGAAAGCTGTCGGAAGTGAAGAGCAGTGATTCGCCACAATGGACTGCACCGCCGTTATCCGCCCACCCAACGCTACCACCCAACGCATTTCAAATTTCCCGCCTCCGCAGTGCTCGCGCACCCCCTGCCTGAAACAGCGCCAGCGGAAGTTTCGTTTTTTTGGGGGCTTGCGTTTCCCCCCGCACGTGCCGGGGTTGCACTGTCACTTTTTTTTCGCTTACTATCGTAAAAACCAACCCAACGAACGTTCCTGACTAAAAGAACGCGGGCGTTGCCGGTTAATTGCGTATATTTTGCCTCAAATGTACCTGCAGTTTACTTTGCGCCAAAGAACGGGGAGATGTAGGACAAGCGCCAGCGGTTCAAGAGTTTTGAACGCCTATGACTATATAAACCGCTTGGCTTTCGAAGCCTTTGCAAGGTAAATATAACTGGTAGCGAAGCTTCCATAGAAGCCCATACGTTCAGAAAATGGCGGCTCTTAAGCTGCTCATGGTGCTTAGCGCCATCTGTGTGAGGAGGGAACACTTCTGGCGGAACAAAAAATAACCAGGATGTGACGCAAGATCCGGTCAGCAAGTGACGTCATTTTGGTGGCATTAGCGGGAAAATTTGACTTCAAAACAGAGCAGGCCTCTGATCGCTGAGGGCTGATGTCATTGCCATCTGACGCAAGTTGGCGAGCCCTTGGCGTGTGTGCTTCAAGTCAACGCCAGCTTATACTCGTGACTAGAGAAACGTACTTTAGCATACTGTCGTATGATTCGCCTCGGTGTTTATAAAAACATCTTGCATCTTCTCTGAACCTTTACTCTGTATTCATGCCTTTCACTGCTGTATAAAAGCAATCAGTTATTTATTTTGATTGCAGTGGGTGGCAAACGTACCCCCCCCCCCTCCCCCGACCAGAATTTTTTTTTTTCTGCCTTGGGATACAGAGCACAAAATGACACTTGACCACTCTCCCCGGCCCCCCTTTCATATCAAAAACGTGCCCACTCCTTACCCCGACACCAATTTCTACCAATGCCACTGCTGGGTTTAATTGCGTCGCACATACGCAGGTTGCGTGCGTGTCTTAAGTATAGAACAAGGTTATATAATGCTTGCTCAGTTTGTGTACTTCTGTTCTAAGAGAAGAAATAACGCATAGGCATGCTATAACCAAGACATTTGAATTTTATTCAAGGATAAAGATAAAACAAATTTACCACACTGCACAAAATCAGCACGTATACAATAAGTACAAAATGTTCGTGGGCACTACACGCATTATGATTTTCCTTACGCGCCGAAAAATTGACTTTACCCGTAACACATAGCATTATGAGCAATGAAAGCGTCAACAGCAGAACTACTTCCAAACAAGAGAAAAGAACTAGGCACTGCATCTTGACGCAGAAAACCGGGCCGCAGGAATGCCGATTAACGAAAGTGCAGCGAGCACACCGCAGCTGTCCCGGCGTCTTATCAAGTAGACATGGGTTTTCTACAGGCGTTCACTCAGCATTTACGCCTGCAATTTCCTGGTTGCATTATTAGGCAAGTGTCGCAACAGATAAGTAAAAAGAGGAAAAATGGATCAATGCAAACGAAAGCGACGGTAGTATGTAAAAGCACATAGCAGGAAAGATCTGGCAGCAGCGCAGCACGGAGCAGCACAACACAGTACTGCGATAGAAATAATGCTTGCGCATACAAGTGCGGGAAGCAACGAGCACTACAAGCGTTGTAAGAAGACACTGAGATAGACAATTAAATCGACTCGTTTAAATTCGAGTGGTACTACGCTGAGAAGTCCTAGCGTAATTGACACCATTTGCTCCGAGCCAGCCTTAGGTGTAATCAAGAGATAACTGTGACATAACAAAGCTTTAGATCCATTTTTTTCTTTCGAAGCGGGGATCGCCGCTAGGGGGCCGCGCCGAGCGGACGTGTTCCAAACGTGCTCCAGTTTTTTTTCGCAAGTTCTGGCGTTTTAAGCGACGTTGGCCCTTCTTCCTGTGTTTACCCCTCTTCATGGACATGTTGTGACCCCGCCGAACCCAAATTTCGGCCCTTCGGAACCACCACGCGTCCCAGAGCCAAGTCTGTTTCCCCGAACCGTCGGTTAGGCCTAACCCAACGGCCTCCACGACGTGCTCGCCTACCGCCGGCCGCAGCTGTCGGCGTGGCGGCTGCCTGTGCGGCTGTCGCTGCAGCTGCGGATGGAAAGTCTCCTACTCACTCGGACCTCACTCCTATGCACACTGAAGGCGGACATACTCCTACCATGGACGGGAAGGCGATCTCCAACGGACCTCAGCTACCCCAGACTTCTTTCACTCTATAGTCATCGGACGTGAACGCCTATGAAGGAGAAGAGCTCGAAGACAACGGCATGGAAGAAACCGAAGAGGACGCCGCCACCGAGGAGGCTGAAGGCTGGCAACGAGCTCGCCTTTCCAAGAAGCGCAGACCTACGCGCACAGACAGGGTAAGTCGGTCACGCCACATTCTTCATTTGAGACCATTAGCCAAACTTAAAATCAGAAATATTCCTCGACATGCCATAGCCAGTGTAATTGGCCGAACAGCGCCAAGTGCAGAGCTCGCCGAAATGGCCGCCGTTACCTTCGATGACGCCGCTAACAGTGCGCACATTGCTGTATACGATGAAGGCCACGCAACCCGACTCACCCAAATCGACCATCTTACTTTTCGCCAGAACGGGAAGTTAGAAACCATCGAAGTAGTCATTGAACTTGTTCCGTCATCCAAGAACACCATCAGAGGAGTCATCCAAATAGATCCAAACGATAGTAACGAAACTATCCACAGTTGGATTCGTTGCGAGCAGGCTGAAGTACTTCGAGTGCAAAAAATAGGAAAAACAGACCGAGCGATCGTTACTTTTGAATCTACTACTCTCCCCCGTGTGGTAAAATATTATATGGAACTCGTACGAGTCACCGAGTACCGTCCCAAACGGTTAGTGTGTTTCAACTGCCACAGTTTGGGGCACATGGCCAAATACTGCCCATCCCCCAGTGTGTGTACGGAGTGTGGCCGTACTCATGCACAAGAAGACGAATGTGAACCTGCACCCTTTTGTGTCCCATGCCAGGCCGTTGGTCATCTTGCTGTAAGCAAAGTCTGTCCCAGCCGGCTTCCAAAGAAGGAGGAAAAGTCTCCAAAGACCGATTCACCGAAAGAGTCCGACGCAAATCGTGGAACAAAGCAAACAAGCCGTCCCAACAATAACAATGTTTCCTGGGCAGCCACTGTCACAGGACACCAGCAGATGATTGGTCGTAACCCCACCGCCACTTTACCGGAAAACCACCCAGTCATGATCGAAAATATTCAACTCAAGAAGAGCCTTCTAGAACTTCGTTCAGAACTTCAGGCGATGCGCAAAGAACTCGCCTCCCTCCGCAAAGCCAGCACACGGCTTCAATCTGCTTCACCCCAATCACGTGGCACGGAGTCGGCGCGCCAAAGCTGCTCGCGCACCTCTCGTCGCCCCACAGCAGATTCTTCGCAGATAGCAAGCAGCAAACCCACGAGCTATGTCACTGAACAGATGTTGAAACAACGGGAGGCGCAAATCAAGTTTGAGGTGTGCAAGGAATGGCAGAAAGCCTGCGGCAATATTGCAGACTTACAGGGGCAATACGCCATTCTTAAGCAGGACATGCAACAGGTCATGGACCAAATGCGCATGTTTCTTGAGACGGTCGCCCCAAGTGAATCCAAGCGCAAGAAGAACCAATCTTCCTAAATGAACTCTTTAGTTCCTCCTAATCGTATTATAATTCAATGGAACTGTCGAAGCTTCGCTCAAAATGGCCCCTTACTGAAATCACAGGTATCCTCCACCCAACCTCTAGCCCTACTGCTACAGGAGACTAGAGGCCCTTGCAAAATTCCTCACTACACCACCTACATGGACCCCAAAATCCCGCATACTTACAGAGATAAAGCCAAGTCTCCCTCCACCCCTGGTCAGGCGGCAGTTCTGGTGCACAAGTCGTGCCATTCAGTTCAACACCGATGGGATAAAGCAAGCAATACAAATCGAGAAGTAATTATCGTCCGCGTTCAGCCCCCTAGTGGGAAACCTGTGCTTATGGTCTCGGTATATTACAGACCTCAATGCAACTCCCGGGCCAGGGATTCCTATGACTGGATATCGCATATATTTTCGCTAAACTTTTCTGGTCCAGTCATTATTGGAGGCGACTTCAACGCGAAAAGTACTCTCTGGGGTTATTCCCACTCCGATCTACGCGGGAAACTCCTAGAAGAAGCACTGGAGTATAGCCCCCTCCGACTCGGCAATGAACCTTTCCATCCTACCCGGATAGGTCTCCACAGCTCGCAGCAAGACACCACACCGGATCTAACCCTTACCACACCCGGAGTCATTAAAAAATGGCGAACACTGGATTGTACATGGGGCAGTGATCACTTTCCTATTCTGCTCCACTTGAACAGCAAGAAATTCCGCTCCAAGACTGCGTACACAAACATCAACTGGGATCTTTTTCGCTCGCAATTCCACGTGAGCGCACAACCTGAGCTGTCCGAGTTTGTTGCCTCTGTGAATGAAGCGCGTATCCTTTCCACGGAGACGGTAATAAGCACAGCTGAGGTCAACAATCCGGACGCCCACATGCACAAACTGCTTCGTACAGCTGAACGCCTTACCAAAAGGTATAGAGAACGCGGTAAACGTCACCATGACCTTATGAGACTAAAATGCCATTACAAAGCGATAAACGAATATCAGAAAATCCTTCAATCTGAAAACTGGCATAATCTCTGCGAACGACTTGGGCAAGAACGCGGTCTCTCACATCTGTGGAGCCTCTTTCGGGGCCTGAGTGGACGGGCGAAAATAAAACTGCCGATTCTAGAAGAAATGTGCCTGCATACAAACTACTCTCAAGTGGAAGATACTCTTGTGAAGACTCTCTTCCCGCATGCCACGGCTGACATCTCGACCCTCTCACCTCTGCCTGAAATCGATATACGAGCACCGCTCGCGGAGCTCGACTCTCCGTTTACCGAGAGCGAGCTGCATATAGCCATCTCCCAAGGAAAACCCAAATCTACACCGGGCCACGACCAAATAAAATGGCAAGACCTTCGAAATCTTCCCTCATCGGGTCAAGCGGCCCTCCTAACTCTCATCAATCGATCCTGGGATACTGGGCAAATTCCTGACCACTTGAAAATTAGTATCATCCACCCCATCCCAAAACCTGGCAAAGATTCTCGAAAACCCGAGAATCTTCGACCCATCGCATTAACTCCTGTTATTTGCAAGTTGACAGAACGTCTCATAAACAACAGGCTTCAACACCACCTGGAACACACAGGATGGTTCCACCCGGCTCTCACGGGATTTCGCCCCAATATAAGCACCCATGATTACCTCTGGCTTCTTCGTCGAGTCATAAACCGGACATCCCGAAAGAGCCTGCCCGACTACGTCCTGGCCCTTGATATGCACAAGGCGTTCGATAACGTCAGCCAAGAAGGCATCCTGCAAGAACTAGCCGCTGCCTTCCCCAGTCAGAAGGCTCAGAGGTGGATTCGCGGCTTCCTAACGCACAGACCCATTCGCCTTAACCCAAAGGAAGCAACGCCGAGTACCTACTACCTTGACAGAGGAGTTCCCCAAGGTTCAATTCTCGGACCTTTACTCTTCAATCTGGCCATGAATCGTGTAGCCCGCACCCTTGAAGTGGACTCAGCGGCCCGTTTCGCCTTCTATGCTGATGATATAGTTGTGTGGACCGAGGCTGCTGATTATAACTCAAAAGAATCTATGCAGGCCGAACTCCAGGCTGCTGTTTTTAGCTTGGAGCGCACCCTCTCCCGATTCCAGCTGCAATTATCCCCCAACAAGACCGAATTTCTCAGCGTCGACGGCAAGCGATCGACCAACCCTGACCAAGTTCTACACCTCAATATCGCCAATTCGATTCTTGAATCAAGAAATGGTACCATCAAATTACTTGGCCTCCAGATTAGCAGCTGCAATAGCCCCACTACATGGATCCGTCATCTTCGGACAACATGGCGCTCCACCTTGCACCTCATTACCCGTCTATCAAATAAATACGGCGGCTCACACCAAGACGCCTGTCTCAAGCTTGCGCGCGCCGTTGCGCACGGCAGGCTGTCTTACGGATTTCCCGTATATGAATTTCGTCCCCGGCATCTCTGGGAACTAACCATATTAAACAGACACCTGATTCGTACCATAACAGGCCTACCACGCCACACTAGGATGGACGTGCTGGAACAAGCAGTGCCACTTCCTCCGATCACCAATCTAGTCGAAGAAGTCAAGCTGCGATTCCAGAAGCACCTCGAATACATGCCACAGGGACGAGCCATTCTTAAATGGGACACCTTGAACAGCAACTTCGACCCTGAAATCTTTCCTAAATCCATCCCACCTTGGGAGAGACCTGCAATCGGCCCTATCCGACGACGACCCATTCCCCGACGTCAACGAGCAGCTAGGGAACAGTACGTCCGCACTCTGGTCAATGACAAAGCCCACGATGAAGTGGATGTATTCACCGATGCCGCTATCCAAGACATAACAGCCGCTGTTGCTTGGACTTGCCCCGAGGTTCCACAACTAGGTGGTTCTCGCAATATTACGAACACCTACGGCCTCTCGGATGAAGTGGAACTCTTTGGAATTCTGGGCGCAGTTCAAAGCATCCAGACCCATAGTTCAACCATCCACACAAAGAAATTCCGCATCATCACTTTCTCGCACGTTGCCCTCCGGGAACTGAATAGGACCTTCACGCCTAACTCTACGGCCACGAACATCCTCTACTTACGGGACCTGTCTCATGAAGGAATCACGATACGCATAGTCTGGACACCTGCCCACACGTCTGGAGCGGACGGCAACCGAATGGCGCACAACGCTGCCCGGGAGTGTCTACTAAATCCTCCCACGGTTCTCGACACCACTCCAGCACGATCTGACCCACCGAGCACATCTCAACAAGACTGGCAACAAAAACTTCGTCAAGCTAGAGCCCTCAGCCGGCACCGGCTAGCCGAGGCCTCACCCCCTGGTTTCCTCGCACCACTAAAGACCCTTCCAAGAACAGGAGAGGTCTTCGCGAACAAAGTTTATGCCAACTCGGCCTATACCCCTGATGTGATATCCAAGTGGACGAACCCAAGGCGTCCCTCCTTACCAAGGTGCCCCCACTGTGGCAGCAACGAGAAACCCAACCTTTTCCACCTTATTTGGTCATGTGCAGCCTTCTCAGACGGCCGTACGCAGTTGCTAGCAAGCGCCACGGTTCCGACGTCGGCGTTAGAGCATGTCGAGTATGTTAGGGTCAACCCAGATATGTTAGAAAAAATCACAGACTTTGCCCTAAAAAATGGTCTCTATAAGATGGTTTAATGGCTGACCGACTACCTGTTCAATTTCACCAGTCACGAATGAACACTGGTGCGCATCCGTCTTGCCCCACCAACCGTAATGTGCCATCAAGAACTATGCCGGACACCCCCTCCCCTCAGGGGAAGGCCAGTGTGTGTGTGTGTTGCTCCAACGGAACCTCGAGAGACAGCTACAGTGACCGCTACAGTGAAGCTTGAACATTACTTAGTTGTACTACACCTACTTAGTGGCGTCTTTCCCAATCCTACTTTCCATTCCCTACCCACAGGGCTTTATAGCCTCCTCCCTTAAATAAAGTCATTCATTCATTCATTCTTTCGAAGCACCACCGCGTCCCCTTACACAACCCCCGTGAACGTATTAACAGTACTATAATTTCGCGTTACCTGTGGAAATGAGAGGAAAATGGTGGAGTAAAACGCCAGGCGTACGGGAGTTGCTGTTGCAACCTTGTACAGCACATCGTTTCCGAGGTACCGAGGAAAGCGCTCCGCTCCAACCGTTGGCAGCATCGTCCTGTAGTTCACCGTGCCCGCGGGGCACGGTACTAAACGTGTTCACCGACGATACAACGCACCTCGCAACTCCACGCACAGCAAAAATTAAGTGCACACCAAATTAACAAGGAAAAACGAATGCAAATGCGCACCACCAAAACACGCGAGGGGCGTTTCCTAGCAGACGAACTTTAGGAGCGCCTTTCCGAACACTAAAAGGACTGCATCACAGAGCAATGACATGTGCCATTCTTCAGAGGGCGCTACAAAAAAGGTTTTTGAGAATGAACAGCATTGTTATAAATTATTTACACATTGTGCCTAAATAAATGTGAATCAGAAATAAATATCGCTTGTAAAATATAAATGTTGTTTTATTGTTGAACAAAACTTGGTTTTTTGTTACTAGTGTTTGTTCCCTCCTCACCTAGTCGCGCTTCAATCGCCACTCCCATAAGCCCCCATGCTGATGTCGCTGGCAATAAGTTCTGAACCGCTTTTCGCCCGAAGCTTCGCTACCATTTATATTTACCTTGGCCTTTGTGAGACGCCGCGACGACAGCCGTGACGACGGAACGCTGTGTGGCTCTACTTGAGTCCAGCGAGCGAGCTACGACGACAAGGACACTTACTGTGCAAACATGGTTAAAAGAAAATGAGTTAAATACACCGTGGTGTACTGACTGTACAATTTGTAAACAACCGGATAACATAGACCACGTTTTTATACACTGTTGGACGGCGGTTCACCTTTGGGATGTTATGCAGCGAACTTTACACAAAGACTTCCCACTTAACCCGCATGGTACACGGTATTTACCCACAGAAAATAACGAAGGAGTCCCCTACGATTTAATAATGCTCCTGGGCCTTCACAGCATATATGTCGGGCGCGCATGGCGTGGCTCCATGGAGACGTGGATGCCCGACCGGCCCGCCAGTTTCTGCGGGAGAGTGTCACGAAGTTCGTTAAGGGGCTGAGAGTCCAGCCGCCAGTACCTATTGGTTGGATTTTCTAGAGCCGGTAACTACTCTAAAGTGATGAGTAATTGACAAAGCCTAGCCGGAGTCACGGCTGGTAGGTTTGTGTATGTCGGGGTGTGTCGTACCATATTCAGCGTTTGGTTATTTTTGTGTTGTACATGTGTGTTGAAGGCTGGTAATAAAGTAAAAAAAAAGACAAGGCGACCCCCCCAAAGTGCTTCGCACTTAATAGTGACGATATTGCAGAAAACTGATGAAGTGTGGGCGACACCGCATTCACCTTCTGGCGAGGTCTCGATGACGTCACGGAGTCTTGCTTGTGAGTCTGCCGGCCGCCTACCTTAGCCAACGCTAAGAAACATGCCAATGGGTGGTTATATAGGGGAGCATCTATATAGTTCTGCTCGATCGTGTTACCTGAAGGCCACCGCGCAGTCGACGCACTTAAAGGAGCCATGAAGAGAAAATACAACTTCGTTTAATCTGAAAAAACTAGGATTCAGTATCTCACTGCGCTCCATTACAGCCACAAAAGATGTTTTTTTAACGAAAAAAAAGCAAGAATTATTTAAAGACCTTCAAATTTTGCGATACAGTGACGTGTTATGAGCAAGAATGACGTCATACGGGCCAACAACGAAACATAATTTCCAGTTGCCCCATTGCAGACGTCCATTCATGTGTCGTCGCGACAGGTGAGTTAGGCGGCCGCCAATCGCACAAGCAAGGTTCCGTGACGTCATAGAAGAGTCGCGGGAAATTGGCTAGGGGGTCGCGACTGCTTCACACGTTTTCTTTAATATCTCCGTTATTTGTTCGAAGATTGCGATGATATTGGTATCATTGTTATCGGGACGAAGCAGTCTTTCTAATAAACCCAACTTGTATTTTGTCTTCATGGCTCCTTCAAAGCGGCCATAACGACAAAATACAACTCGGACAAGTTTGAGAGAACAAGCGGTTAGTACCTTCCTCAACTCCATTCCAGCCACGAGATCGGTTTTGTTAGCCGAAAACAAAAATGCGACAACTATTGAACGATGTTCAAACTTCGTGCTTCAGTGACGTAATGTGGGCAGAAGTGACATAACATAGGCAAACAAAAAGGAAACAGCTTTAAAGGAGCCATGAAGACAAAATGGGTTTATTAGAAAGACTGCTTCGTCCCGATAACAATGATACCAATATCATCCCAATCTTCGAATAAATAGCGGAAATATTAAAGAAAACGCGTGGAGTGGTCGCGACTCCCTAGCCAATTTCCCGCAACTTCTCTATGACGTCACGGAACCTTGTTTGTGCGATTGGCGGCCGCCTAACTGACCTGTCGCGACGACACATGACTGGACGTCTGTAATGGGGCCTCTAGTTCCATTTGACCGCATCACTTGAACGCTAACGTGCAGTTAACGCACTGAAAATTACGTTTTATTGTTGGCCCGTATGACGTCATTCTTGCTCATAACACGTCACTGTGGCGCAAAATTTGAAAGTTTTTAAATACTTCTTGCTCTTTTTTTCGTTAAAAAACATCTTTTGGGGCTGTAATGGAGCTGAGTGAGATACTGAATCCTAGTTCTTTCAAATTACACGAAGTTGTATTTTCTCTTCATGGCTCCTTTAAAGGTAACGTATACCAAGCAGAAGCTTGGTTAATTTAGAAGACTGCCCCACCCCATTACCAATGATGCTGACAATTGTCGGCGGATGCATCCAGATGTCAATACCCGCTCCCATCGATACAATAGCATTCGCGTTTACGTAGGTAATAATCACCAAGAAACGGGTTTTACATAAATTTCTGCGAAGTTTTGCTGAAAATTACAACAGTTCCTATCTTGATCATCAGCCAAAGTGTCTGTCTGTCTGTCCGTCCGTCCGTCCGTCCGTCCGTCCGTCCGTCCGTCTGTCCGAGATCGCCGGTCGGGTAAAGGGGTTTAGAAGGCTAACGGCGCAGCTTGTGGTGGCATATCTCTAGCCAAAGTACGGGATTTTTATCAGTTTGCCTATCCCTGTGAAATACTCACTCGAAACGCTCTTATGTGGACAAGTGCACTAAAGCCGCTAATAAAACAAAGCTGATGAAGCTACATTGAGAATCTAAACGAAATTGACCCTGTGCTTGCGACGCCAACCCCGGTTTTCGGAAATAATTTTATGCGCTCGTTATCAAACCTCTACGGAAGTAAAAGCAAACGGACGACCATCAAAAAGTGCTTAATAGTACATGCACAGCGCAGAGTCATAGTAGCTCTTCGCGCAACCTTCTCTTCTTTGTTGCCTTACATCCTCCTCTTTTAGTGCATTACGGCAATCGGATACAGTGGGCTTTCAGCCACCGTCCAAAGGGTTGCAAAGTTGGGCTTGTGAGCTATGCCATTGCATCAGCACCTTTCATCGCGTGGGAATGAAATTTTCCTCTTCCTTTCTTTCAATTTTTTCTTACCTTTTCATCCCGCTTCATTTGCGTTGTTTTTTTTTCTCTTCCCCTTCTCTTACGTAATACAGTCCCTCATTCCTCAAAATAAAATAAAAAATTCAGAAAAGCTTGCACTCACGCGCAAGACTTGAATGGCGAAGCTGTTGTAGGTGAGCATTGCTGGACACATAGTTAGGTTCCAGTCTCATTGTTTGTTTGCATAGTTACGGTGCTATACTCGGTGACAACTTAAGAACGGCACCGGAAGTTGCCCTGTGCCTTATCACCGTAGCCGGATGTTTCTCCGCGCGGCGCAAGTAGGGCGTTGCTGGGAATATTTTGAACATGGCATGAGCCGTTCCCCTGATTTTTTGGGCTTAATATGCTTATAAACGACTCCAGTGACGACAAACAAACTGCGTGATACAAGGCAGACGATATCACGCATTCATAGCAAACCCCTTTCAAAACGCGCGCGCACTGACGTCACGGGTCCGGCGCTTTGGCGGAGTGATACACTACATGAGGTGGTGCCGTTCTTGAGTTGTAACCGAGTATACTAATCGTCGTCATATGCATCGAAGAGGTCGTCGTCCTCAGCATTGTAGACTTCCACGAGCTCTTCGTGATCAACTCGAGGCAGCGGTGGCGAGATCTGCAAGCCACCTCGGGAAAGATTGCCACACTCGTAGCCATGTCTCCAATTATTCATAATGGCTTCTGGAGAATGCGGCGGCCTCGGTGACCTCTGCCAAGCAGGGTCTCTTTCCAACTTTAGCATAATCACTGAAGTTCTTTTTTGTCTTACATGCGCGGTAGCGCTTGCCGAGAGTGCTGGAGTTTTATTTTTATTTATTATTTTGTTGTTGTTGTCGTCGTTGCTAGCGCCACTGCGCGAGCTGAGTACTCGGCGGTCGTCGCGAGGCCCGCGCTTTAAAGCGCTCGTTGTTTTGTTGCTATTTTTTTTTTCTGCAACGGCGAACTTGCGGGCTTGTAAAACAGCTTCGCCGTTAGCGGTTATTTGCAACCCTTTGAGCACTCACTCATATTTGGCGGCGCAAGCTTTCACGGCACTGCACGCTATTACCGAGGCGCGCGCAGCCCGCGGCTTTTCGCTGAATGTTGCATCATCGCGCCGTCTGGCCCGCTCGGGCGACGATTCTGCCGGCGCACGAATGGGCGACGCTGATCTATTGGCGCTCGCCAGGCCGCGCACACCGCTGCCTGCATAATTGACGCGAACGGAGGCCCCGTTCATTTTCTCCCGTTTGAGGTGTGTTGTCTTGTTACGTGTTTCCCCCTTTTTGCCTCCTCTGATTCCCCGGTTTCCCCGTTTCCCTATTCCGTCGCTCCTGCGGCGGTGTCAGCGCGCTTCGCACGTCTTCGGCCGCGCATCAGTGATTCCCGTCTTGACCCGGCGCCTGTCGCGACGATAACGATTTTCTCATTACCTCGCTTACTGATAGTACCGCAGTATTGCGCGGATAGTCTGGCGGCGCCAAGAAGTGATAAAAAATGACGTGCCCATTCTGTACCTCTCCTTTGTAATGCATGCCCTATAACGCAGAGTTATGATTTAATTGATATCTCCTTAGGTTCCTTAACGTTCGCTAAGATATCATTTATATGAGCGATGTCTTCGGTTGTTCTTATACCGCCATTGAAATTACTAAGATATACGTAAATGCCGTAAAAGTGCCGCAAGCAGTTGTATGCCTTAATTCATTGACGCAACGCAGTCGCGCAGCTATTACAACCCCTCGGAGCCTTCCTGATAATTGGGGAGACCAGTTGCGAAACTATAAAAAACTAGTTCGTGTAGAGAAGACCCTCAACTAGATGAAAGGATGGGGTTAGGAAATGTGGTGGCAAAGGGTGCATTGCAGTCTGGCGGTCTGGCAACTTAAGATGAAACTCTCTCTCTCTCTCTCTCTATATATATATATATATATATATATATATATATATAAATATATATATATATATATATATATATATATATATATATATATATATATATATAGAGAGAGAGAGAGAGAGAGAGAGAGAGAGAGAGAGAGAGCGAATGAGAATGGGAAATGAGGGGCTCGTAGAAAATAAGACAGAAATAAAGTTTGGCAGTCAAGAAAACCTCGGAAAGCACAGGGGAGGATATGGTAGGTCATTGAAACAGATACAGAATGTGGAAAGAAAGTGGAGAAAAAATGCCCGCCAGGTGGGATCCCAACTCACGACCTCCAGCATACCGGTCTGGTGCGATAACCACTACGCTACCGGCGGGGCTATTTTTCCCCTCCACTTTCTGGGGTATTTATGTCAAAGTAAATTTTTCCTGTGCTTGTGGGTGGTTATCGCACCATATATATATATATATATATATATATATATATATATATATATATATATATATATATATATATATATATATATATATATATATATATATATATATATATATATATATATATATATATATATATATATATATATATATATATATATATATATATGCAAACGTACACAGTTGCTGCAATATGTGTATCAGAGAGTGCAGCGGCGAGCCCGCGCGCTCTCCGTCACCCGGGAGTTGCGGTACGTGCGGAGGGCACCGCGTCCTTCAACTCCCCTATATGCGGGCCAGAAGCCTGACAGCTAGATGACGCTTGCCAGAGTTTCCTGGCGTGCGCATGTAGCGCTGTGTGATTTGTGCAACAAAAAAAAAACAAAAGCAGTTGTATCTGAGGGCGAAATCTGTACATACCAACAGCTCACCCGCTGTGCGAAACCAAAAAAAGGTCTGTTCTTTTTTGTTTTGTTTCTAACGAAAAATCAAGAAAAAAAAATGTCGGTCGTCTTTCTATCGTATACCGATCGCTGTTGGCTACATTTTTGTACCTCTCTTTGTAAAATGCGCAGGTAATCAAGCGTATCTGTCATTCGCTGCTGCATCGTATACGTTTGGGTGTTACCTGGCGCTGGTCATCGAGAGGCGTTCGCCCTAAGCAATCGCCGCATGGGGGTTCACTGAAACGCCCTAGAACTGCCAATCAGCGCGACTGAATGCGCGGATTTGGCGAATCATGAGGCTCGTCACGCGATTAGATTTAAAAGTGGAACGTGCGCTGGGACAACAGCGTGAGGCGTGCATGTGCGCGGTTGTCCCAGCGTAGATTCTTTTTCACCGTTCAGTCGTCGTGTACTTGTCATTACCAGCATTGAAGTAAAAGGCTGGTTAAAGATGAGGTGCGATAAACGCACGTAAGTGCAGAGGTCACAATGCATCACCATAATGATGATGATGAAAAACCGTTTATCATAGGCATCGTCGTCGCTGTAAACCTTGTCTTTCACTGGGGCTCGGCATGGGTAGTGTGAGAGGGTCTGATAGGTTTCTGGGTATCAAGAAAGTCAGACAGATACCGTACAAGAAAAAGCAGACCCTTGGCCTAGTGCGAACACACTATTTACGATACAGGCACGAGTGAGGCAAGCTCCAAATATGGGGGAAGAGCGCATGGCATTTGAGCGTCTGCGGTGACGCGGAGGGCGTTCATCCACTGCGTAGGTCTCGGCTTGTGATTGCTCCGATTCCAAGGCGTCCTGGAAGGCTTATCTTAGGCACTTTACAGCCGACAACATGGCAGAAGCGTGGTATGATGATTATTGAGATATCGAGAATGCCCATCCTACGATAACGTAGTATGTCAAGCATGTTGCTTTACAGAACCGAAACCGAAACTTGTTTGACTGCTAATCTTGGACATCGTCCAATCACGGTGCACCTCCTCCCGACATCAAAGCGTTTAGTTGGTGCGGCCGCCGCAGACCCCTCATGGTAGGTTTTCTTCTTGCGGGCTTTATAAAAAAATTACCGACTTATCAACCGCATAAACGATGAAAAGTGTGTTAATTTGAGCCAGTCTACGCAGTGCAATCAAAAACGGGAGCTTCACAAATTCACTTCAGTGCCCCTTTAAACTTTAAAACTACTGACCCCACCCGTCAGGGCGCTGCAGTACCTGCGGGCACTCTCCGCTTCGTAATAAAACAACGGTCCGGTTCTGACAAAATCGTCAGACAACTAGTGTAATATTTATCGGAGATGGTGCCAAACACGGGAACGTGGTTGCTCACCTATTAGTTGCCATTCTGCAGCCATGCCCGAATGTGGAGTTAGTTATGTGAGCGCCGCTACAGCTGTAAAAAAACTAAGTAACACCGCGCATGAACCACCTTAAAATGATTTGAATTTGACCACACTTCCTGCAATGCCTTGTGGATGCTAGGGGTCTCTCCCGTGTATTATTACCTGCGTGTGGATTGCCAAGTGTCCAGAATGGTACCCTTATTTACCGCACTTTTGCAACTCCAAGCACCCCATTTTCTATTTAACCATCGCAAGGTGGATTTCAGACACGTCGAAAAGGGTCCACGTTAATTTCGGCGCCGATATTTTAACGAAGTGCTTAATTGCAAGAAAATTCGACGGAACAGAAGACGACCTGTTGTGGGATACTGAGAGCAGCGGCTCAAGGAAGGAAACAGGCTCAAGTGGTAGCGAGGGTGATGGAGTCTCATTCTAGGTTCACTCATCATCATCATCCCCAGCTTATCTACGCCCCACTGCAGGGCAAAGGCCTTTCCCATTAATCTCCAATTACTCCTGTCCTGTGCTAACTGCGACCAATTTATCTCCGAAAACTTCTTGATCTCATCTGCCCTTCTAACTTTCTGCCGCCCTCTGCCACGCTCCCCTTCTCTAGGGATCCACTCTGTTACCCTTAATGAACAACGGTTATCTCGCCTTCGCATTACCTGCCCTGCCCACGTCCATTTCTTCTGCTTAATTTCTACTAATATGTCCTTAACACGCGTTTGTTCCCTGACCCACTCCGCTCTCTTCTTGTCCCTTAATGTTACAACTGTCATCTTCCGTTCACTGTCTCTGCCTATTTTTCTTTTGAACAGTGTTGGCCAAATCGAACACCGTTCCATATACCCACCTCGTCGACATATCACAGCGAAAAAAAAAGTGTGTGTGTTTGTTGGGGGGGAGGTCAATTTAGTTTTTTTTTTTCAAATCTAAGCACTCCGTGCATCGGGGGTGCTTAGAATCGAGTAAATACGGGAATCTACACTATCATCACCTTTTATCCGCGTAGGGTCGATGGCGCGGCAGTACGAGGACTACTTCCGGCGTGCCTACCGGACCCTGGTGGTAGGTCGTTCCCTGGAGTCGCTCAACCGGGGCTCGATGGCGGGTAAGAGCGTCACGCTAACAACGACCGCGGCCCTGGCTCGTGCCCTTCAAAGCCAAGCGCTGGCTATATCGGACCTGGGCCTCATTGTGGCTGACGACGCCGCGGACCTCTTCAGTGCCAGCGCCGTGGACACGGATGTAGCCGGGTGCGTTGGTCCAACGCGCGCATTTCAACTTTGGGTGTCTTGTTATACTCTGGCTGTGTAGGGTCGCAAAGCGAGCAGCGCTATACGGGACGAAATACCGACACCAAAATTTGTTTTACTGCGCTAAAAAATATCAAAAGTACGGAAAACTGAGCGATAGTTTGACTGGCGATTCAGCGGCTACGGCGTTGGGCTGCTGAGCCCAAGGACGCGAGTTTGATCCCCGATTCGGGGGCTATTTTTTTTATATATAGAAGCGAGAAACGTACGTTGAAATTCCGGTAGTCGTTAAAAGTCGCCAGTGGTCAGAATTAATCCGTGAGAGCCGTCCACTATGGCGCGCCTCATGGCATATATGTGTAGGTTCGGCGCGTTAAAGGCGCGAAATTTAAATTTGATCTGGCGGTAGAAACCAAGCGTCCCTGATTATTAAACAAACTCGGACGAGAAACACCCCAGCTAAACAAACGGAGTTTGGCCGGCAATGGAAGGCGAATGACTTACTGCAGGCATACCAATCGGGCAACAGGTTGGCTGCAGAGTATTGGCACTAGAAATAGGAGATAACTTCATGTAGGGGGGAGACGAGGGAATGCGGGGGTATTCGCAACGAAATCGACATGTAGGTGGGGGCAGCGTTGCGCTGCTAGTGTGGATGCTCCGCTGAGCGGCCCGGGAGAATGCATACTGTCGGCGCGCTTCCTCCATTTTTTGCGCCATATGTGCGCATGAAAGGCGCAGAAAAGGTTGTATGCTGTAGTTCGGATTTTCAACGTTCATTATATTGCATGGAAGCAGCAATAAGCTTTCGTTGCTACGTCGAAAAAGTGGCGACCCATCGGGAATCTCAGAACAGCCGAAATAATGACAATGACCCTGTACGCCATGGCTCGCAGCAAGCTCGACCTTTCCCGTGTATGAGTTCGAACTTTCAATAAAAACGGAAATAGGGGCAAATCAGGAAGCCTAGATCTCTAGAATTCAGGTTACGACGGCAGTTTCAATCGTTTTCATTGGTAGCATATGACGACGCATTATACAATTTGTGGGATGCCCTGAAACGGTAACTAGCATTTCACTGCCCCGACATTTTGTAAGAGCTTACGATATATTTTTTTTTGTGCGTTCGAAAGGCAACATAGAAGTTATGAATTTTAACCAGCGCAGAGATATCAATGTAAACGTTCAAACGGGTAAACGTTCAAACGCGTAAAGTTTACGCGAAATTTCAGTTAAGCGAAATTTTCTCGACTTTCAAGGTAGGTTTGGCGAATAAAGGTGTCTGGTCACTTGTTGGAGGCTTTCAACGCAAGTCAAATTGCGAATTTGCGAAATTGCAAGTGAAATTGCAAACTCGCGCAGTACAATCAACATCTCATGTTTAGCTAGATTTTTGCTAAGTGACTAGCAGGGTTACAGTGTGTAAACCAAGCTTCTTGGACCTCAGAGTGAGCGTAAATTTTCTGTTACAGCTGCACTGTTGACCAATTGCGTTCTTTTTAAAATCTAACAGATGCCCAGAAAAGCGAGATGTGTTCGAGTCTTGGGTAATGTCGCTTACGAAGACAGTGAAACAACAGTCAATCACAAAACCATAGAGATGGCAAATGAAGTTGCCCTGTTACAGATATGGTAGAACGTTCCTGTTTATATTTCGTTACGAAATCAAAAAACGGGTTCCCGGTAACTGCGATTTGTTGTCAATTTAACGTCGCTTTTGCATTGGCATTTATTTCTTGAGGATTTGTTAAAAAAGGCACGGATAAAAGTTTTGCCTCCTTTTGTCTGCTTTGGGTTCCTGCCAACATTCCAAACGTAGCGAAAAGAGAACGTATGTAACGCGAGACGCCAAGCGTTTGCTATCAGCATTACTTGCAATTGGAAGTACCTTAGGCGTCGTCTTCCGTAGCGGTGAAAAAGCTGTACTTCAACAAGTAAATGTCAGTATTTTGAAAACTGACTATAGCCCCCTTTTGGCCAGACATCGTCCAGGAATCGCGGCTACCGTTTTTACAAAATAGTATTTAAAGCAAGCATTGTGGGAAGAATACAAAAAATTCAGCGCCTCGTTGCTCACACCCTGCCCACATGTGGGCAACAAGGTTTATTAAATTACGCGACTTTTAATTCTTCTTTAAACTTAGGTCTACCTTCAGAGGTTAAGGCCTGACCATATTAGGCATTCGGTTATGCTCAGCGAAACGCGTTTTTGAATGAGGCGATTCATGTCGTGATTTGAAAATACGATATATAAAAATTACACTCGAAATTCCACAGGACGGACGCAAAGTCACAACTGCTTAGTTTTACCGAGAAATCCCCCGAAATACCCTTGCGCATCCACAGAAACATACTTTTAAATAGTACATAAAAAATTAGCAAAAATGTCGCACAGTGTAAGCAGCGACATCCAAAAATGTTATTTATTTTCGAAAAGATGCGGGTAGAATTTCCCCTAACATAGGCTCTTGCATGTGTAAAACACGTCCCCGTTAATGAATGGGTGATAGCGCAAGGGTCGTGGGCAGTGTAGTTGTTTTTGTTTCTTCTTTCTAAAGGACACAGCGCAATTAATTTGACAAGAGTGTGGCAAATGCACGGGTGTGCACAGATCTTGCGTCTCTTACCCGTTTCATGTACTTGACTTTCTTCCTTTAAATAAACACCACTCCACCTTCAAAAAGCACTCTTTGACGTTCCTGAAACGGTAGATGACTGCACTCATCAGTAAGAAAAATGCAATGCGTCGAAACAATGTTTACAGCACGTTTCACGCTCACCACGGCGACGATGTTTTGTGGAACTAAACCTAGCGAATTGTATTGCAACGGCCGCTGATTATTGCACTTATAGATGAAATCCGCAAGCAGAGGCAACTACGCCATTGCTTACTGCCAAACAAGTGCACATATTAGTTTTTGTTTAACGTGTACCGAACGCGTTTAACGCCGCGCGAAACGTGAACGGGCGGACGACGCGAAATCACCATCCACACTAAGAGCGGTTCGCCCCGCCGCCGCCAGGGACCGACTGTGTTCGATCTCGGGGCGAACAGGTGGGGCTGGAATCGGAACTCTATTCGGGAGGCCATCTTCCTGGCGTGAGCAATAAGTGCATAATGTTGGCGATCATTATGACGGTGATAGAATATTGTAACAAGAAGGCGTACGCAAAATCACTCTTGATTGATTGATTGATTGATTGATTGATTGATTGATTGATTGATTGATTGATTGATTGATTGATTGATTGATTGATTGATTGATTGATTGATTGATTGATTGATTGATTGATTGATTGTACTTCTAAAGGTCACCGACGTGGTCCTCATCGACGAGTTTGAAAGTAGTTGGCTTCACAAGACCCGGATGGACAATGCCACAGTCCAAACAGAAGGTACCGTTGCTATCGTTGAATGCTAACTTACAGCATGCGTTATTCGGGCGTTAGTTTTTATCCTTAGGATCAATATTATTGCGCACCATTCTTGTCTGGTAAACTGGGTTTTTTGTCTGGTCGGGAACCAAATTTTCGCCCACGCTTGTTGTGCTTCTGGGGTTTCTTCGAGTACCAGAAACCATTCGTGCAATCTACACTCTTAGTCACGTCCCGGATGACGTCCAACATATACGCCGTACGAAGTCCTGATTCCATAATATAAGAGGCTCTTACAGACACATTTTACGTAACGACACCTCGAAGACATGTGGCTTCCATATGAACAAGCCTGCAGGTAAAGTACTATTATGAGCAATATGAAAGGGAACACAGGAACGCGCAGAAAACACCCTCAGACACAGCTGTGAGTGATACCAGAGTCCTTCAATGCCTTGAAGGATTCTGGTGATACGCAGCGGCCGCCGCCGGGAACGAAGTGGAAAGGTGGATGCTGTGCTAACAACTGTTCCCCCTTGTTTTTCACAGCTTCATCCGCGTATCGCTCCGAGTCTGTTTCGAGGCTGTTTGCCCCGCGTTCCTGTGTTCCCTTTCATATTGCTCATAAAAGTACACACATATAACGGCAAAACCTTTTCAAACTACTAGCACCACCGGTGGAAAGGTTCCTCTACATGTCTGTATTGCTTAATGCACAGATATTCCGGGGCACATTTACGGCAAGACGCAAGCACGGAACCAAGCCTCACAGTGTTCTTTTAATGAAACAGTAGAGAGAACCCATTGTTACGACTAGGAGGATTGGTCGAGAGAGTCGTGACTTCATAAGACCGTAAAGTCGCCCACTTGGGATGTCAGACGGGGACCTTCGGGAGGAATTTTAAAAATAAAATATCACAATCCCCCCAAAATCACAAAAAATAATAAATGTCTTATTCAGCGACTTCACGCGAGTAGCGCGAAATCGAACAACAACAAAGGAAGAAGCTTTCTATGTTAAAAACGCCGCCAATGAGAGGCTAGAGAACGCGATCAAAAGTTAACAAAAAAATTTGTATCCCAGCTCAGGGCAAGTACTCAGAAGGTGCTACACAAAGAGTATTTGAAAGTTTTGCAAAAGCAGAATCATCTCTCTGGCTTACTTGTGAGGCCAGGAGCACTAACCGAACTTATGATATAGCCACAAATGCGAGGTTACAATGAAACGTCATCCCTATTTCATATTTGCCGCGCTTTCGAGGCACTTTTTCAAAGAAAGTGCTACGCGTTGTGCCGCGCCTCCGCCAGATGGCGCCACGGGTCCCGCGACCGAGAGAAGACACAGTGAAACATCCCCCTCGCGAGGGGCACGATCAAATGCAGAGCATTTCCGGGGGCACACGACGTCAAGTAGTTTGCGTTACTTTAATGTTGTTGCACTTGTGGCAACTGCTGACGAGAGAGCGCTCGTCAGCAGTAATTTGAATGAGTCAACGATATAAGGCGCGTTAGTAGCGTCCCATTCTGTGTCGGCTTTGTGGCGCAGTGGGTAGAGCACCATGTACATTGCGTTCCGCCCGCAGGGTCGAGGGATCGAGACCGGGCGCCGGATAGTATTTTTTTATATATATATAGTAGGGAGGGGTGCGGTGAGGACTACGGACGTCAACGCGGGTGACATCGTGAGTTACTGAAATGCTCTGCATTTAAAAGATACTTCCTCGCGCTGGCGCGAGCGGCGCCAAACGCAGCAAAGCCAAAACAAAGAAACTCGCGCCAGCACTGCACTCGGCTGCTTTAAACCGCTCAGATTGGCTAATCAAGACCCGGTCACTTGGATAGAAGGCCTAACAAAACCAATTCATTTATCAACGCTTCGCACTAATGACCATTGTTCAATAGGGTGTTTCGCACTAATCGTTGCTAATTACGGGCTTAGCTATGCACGGTTAATTTTCTGTAATTTCGGTTAAAGGTCCAAAAGATCTCTAAGGGAGAAATTGATTGCTTGTAGGGTTCAACGCGCCTACGCAACGCAGGCGGTGAGGCATTCCGTGGTGGAGGGCTCCGGATTAATTTTGACCACCTGGGGATCTTTAACGTGCGCCGAAATCTCGTACACACGTGCAATTTGCGAACTTGCTGGATTTAAAACTGAAAATGATGGTATTTTACTTAATCGCCTTCGTCTAGTTTATGACGACATTCACTAATGTGGCTTTGCGGTGAATTTACAGCGTCTGAAGAGCAGTTAAAATACTTTGATATCCGCTAACACGCGGAATGCTTCTTCTAGGATTGATGAATATATTATTGGAAATCATTAATTTCGCTGCATTTCCTCCTTTTTCACAGAAAGAAATTCCCACCTTGCAAGAGCCGTTAGGCAAGTACAAACAGCTTTTTCTGCTTTATTGAGAACGATTCGTAAATTCTTGTTTGAAGGTTCCGAGCTTCGTCAGAGACGGTATGATGGAGCATGACCTTTTCCCGAACTTCTAACAATTTGAATTTAAAATTCAGCTTCCGAAAATTGACTGAATTAAATTATAGCTGTGAGCGGAAGTCATTTGATTCAAAATACAAACACACGCTACGAGGAGGGTACTGAAAGCAGAATTAAATTATAGCTGTGAGCGGAAGTCATTTGATTCAAAATACAAACACACGCTACGAGGAGGGTACTGAAAGCAGGGCTTGGAACGACGAACCAGTCTGGAAACCGGATACAAGCTATAGTGAGACAATCTTTTTTTATTATTATTGCCTGCACTACGGCGGCACCCGTTAGGCAGTTACCGCATTCACTGAATGTTACGGGTGCCTATGTATCGTCCTGTTTATTTATTTATTTATTTATTTATTTATTTATTTATTTATTTATTTATTTATTTATTTATTTATTTTTTATTTATCGCTAAATAATTAAAAATAAATTAATAATACTACAAGTAATTCTTCAATTAATTAATTTCGTCAATCTTGCCAATGTGGTTCAAACGATAGCTGTACGATGCAATGGTTTATTCTCGCTTATATTACTCTAATCTAGTGTGGGGCACTATGGCAAAAGGTAATCGTGAACGGATTCTGGTTTTACAAAAGAGATGTCTTAGATTAATTGAAAACCTTTTTCCGGGTTAACACACGCTGCCATTTTTCTAAAAACAAGAAACTCCAATGATCGAAGGCATCTAGATTTTGATTGTATGGTTTAACGCGCCGAAGCAACGCAGGCGATGAGGCGCGCCGTAGTGGAGGGCTACGGAATAATTTTGACCCCCTGGGGATCTTTAACGTTGTGGTCGATTGTATTGAAACCAAGTTGAGGTTGCTGTAAATCGTGTTTTGAATCTCCCGCGGAAATGTCAGCTGGTTCGGATGATCCACGCAAAGAAGATGACAACGAAGTACTGATGTACAGTCATGAACAAATGAAACACGAACACGAAAAACATGAACAAGATCACGCAATATTGAACAATACTGTTCGGGGAGCTGTAATAATGGCACGCTATTAGTATTTTTCGGAAGCGGCATTTCCCAACTCCGTTTTCGTAACTAAGCTACGCGTCATCTTGACTTTCATGGAAGCGAATCGCGCTATTTGTGTGTTCCGGTTCATATTTTAATGTTCTCGTTCCATTCGTCAGAGACTGCACGTGCAGCAAGCAGAGTGTGCAGGGCTTTCGCGCTTTTTGTGAACCTCGTTCGATGACATGGACGCCTGGTTTTGCGTCTTTTTTCTCGGGCGTTACTAAAACGCCGAAGCGCGGTTTTCCCGCAGAGGTTGCATAACAGACCAACATTTCAAATTTTGTACCCTGCTTGTAATTTTTTTTTCTCGCACGCCCACAGGACTGGACGCTCCTGCTAGGCAGTCTCTGCGTTTCCCCCAGCGGCTGGTGAGTGAGAAGCTGTCGGCGTACTCGTTCCGCCAGCCCGATCTACTCACACGGGCCCTGCTGCACCCGTCCAAGGCACGCCGGCTCAACTCCACCGTTTCCTACCGGCCCCTGGACTACGTCGGCCAGTGCGCCCTGGAGTTTGTAGTCTCCAGGTAGGCGTGCCGAGTACGCGCGAGCAAAGCATTCGGCCGCACGAAATTTCAAAGCACTTCACTGCAGCCGTTGGGACCTGCAAAGTGTTATGAGCGGGTGCTTCTTCCGGACGTCGCTTTCATAGAGTAAATCCGCGCTTCATATGACGTAAGAGCATGAAACTTCCGGGTGCGGTGGAACAAATTGAATTCGCGGACCTGTCTGGACTCGGGCAGCGCAGGACGCGAGCGGGCGGAAGTCAATGGGAGATGCCTTCGTATTGCAGTGGACCTAAATAAGCTGTTCATGATGATGATGAAGATGATGATAGTATGACCTCCGCATTTATCTCGGTGAGCTACACCAATGCCGCGCAAATAGTGCAGGGTGTATAAAAATTTTTATGGGCCTCAAGAACCACAGCTTCCCCCTAAATTACTCGCTTAAAATAATACAGTTTCAGTGCAATTTGCCTTAATAACAAAACCGAGAACAAAGAAAATGTACAGACACAAACCTGACGTTCTACACGTGTACGCACATTCTGCTGCAGTCGTGTTTTGTGCAGAGCTGTGCTGAAGTGTTCTTACTTTAATTGAAAATAACTATTTAGTGGTGCTTTCAGCAGCGCTGGTAGGAAGGGAACGTCGATCACGACGGTAATCTCACACAATACCGGAAGCGGAAAATAATAGAGAGTTTTAGTAGTCCGTCTGTTCCGTCGTGTACGTAGTTACCTAGTTTACCGGGACCCGACTCCGCCTGCGCGCGCGCTGAAGGGTGAGGAGGAAGGGTGAGGAGGTGCACCCCTCCGTGACGAATGCGCGGACATGGCGAAGGCCGGCCCGCGGAACTAATCCCCCTACTGCGACGAATGCACAAGTGCCAAGACGTGTCCCGGTCAACACGGTAACTACGTACACGACCGGACACACGGACTGCTAAAACTCTCTAATATGATCGGGCTTGGTGCCGTGCACAATACCTAACATTCTCTCAAAGCTGAAAACACTTTTAAAGTGGTGGTGGGATAGAAGGGATATATAGTGAGTTTTCTACCTGGCTATAGGGAGCAGAGCTGGATGCACAGGCAGATTATCGCTGGTCGAAAAGAATCGCGTGGTATACTGGCAGTATTTAAAACGTTTCAAGTTCTCGAAACGCTAAAACGGCTCTTTTACGTAATTTATTCCACTTTAACAAATTTTTTTTTATCTGTACGCCAAATTGTGAGAGTGAACATTACCTGCCCCTGAAGAGCGCCATATTCCTCCGCCGAACTCTGCCCGAACCTTCGGATTTTTCCAAACGCGTAAAATAACAATTTCAAGACGGATGAATACAGAGGAAGGTTTCATGCGTATCATAATTAAAATAGGATGGATGACCTGCGAACCAACACTATCGACATGTCGTTGTGAGACACGCACTCAATCCTTTCAGCCATACCGTAAAGCGCTAACCACATGCATAAGCGATTTGGAGAGCGACGCGATTAGCGACGGACTACTTTTCGCCGCGGACCAAATCGCTCATCGAATCGCTCGGTTATGGGTTGCCAGATCAAGTCGCTCACCTTCCGGAAGTTGCCTCAGCGACTATACTCGGTTACAACTAAAGAACGGCACCACCTCATGTAGTGTATCACTCCGCTAAAACGCCGGACCCGTGACGTCAGTGCGCGCGCGTTTTGAAATGGGTTTGCTATGAATGCGTGATACCGTCTGCCTTGTCTCACGCAGTTTGTTTGTCGTCACTGGAGTCGTTTATAAGCATAATAAGTCTAAAAAATCACAGGAACGGCTCTCGCCATGTTCAAAATATTCCCAGTAACGCCCTACTTGCGCCACGCGGAGAAACATCCGGCTACGGTGATAAGGCACAGCGGCAACTTCCGGTGCCGTTCTTAAGTTGTCACCGAGTATAGCCAAAGTACACTGTAGCCAAAGGGAGAGCGGTAAGGGGCGCAACTTCCGGCTTAGGGAGAGAACGAGGGGAAGAGGTGAGCGGCGGCACAAAGCATCCTAGAAAAGTACGATCCTCTGCTGACTGAAATACGTTTATTTCCAGTTTTTGTGACAAAATGCACACATAAAAAAACCTTGCGGCTGTGTGTACTTCGATAATCGTATTGGGCGCTGTGCGGCAATATTGAGATCGCTCGTCGCGTCGCTCGCGCGATCGCTTTCATGTGGCTGCCTTAGCGAGCGATTGGGACGAGCGATTGCAGATCCCAGTCGCATCGCTCCTCGCGTCACTCGCAAAAATCTCTGCATGTGGTTACTGCTTAACTTGTACAGTAGAGCGCGACCGGTAAATGTGTAAAGGGATGGTTGAACCGAGCTCCAGCCAGCCTTTTCGCTTGTTCCTTACGATGCCAATGTTCCACCTTCAAGGTACATCCTGAAGAACGGCACAGCCAAGAGCAGCGAGGAAATGCACCTCGCCAAGACGCGGCTTCTTCGGCAAGACACGCTGGCACGGGTGGCGGCCCTGAACAACCTGGACCAGTACGTGTTCGTAGACGAAGGGCCCGAGAAGACGTCCATGACCGCGTTCGCCAACGAGGCCAGATCCCAGGTGACGCTTTCAGGAACTGCTTGTTCTTATCGCTTGCAGCACTGCTTGAAGGGTACCCGAGCTTTGTTTGTACGAGCGTTTGCATTCATGCGACCGCCTGCGTCAGTTCTCCCACTTTGTTGTGGAACAGAAGACGCAGCCCGCACCCAACACAGCACAAAAACATAACGCGCCGGGAATCCGCTGTACTAAGACAGATTCAGACAAGCACGCTACCCACTGTACACCTCACTGTTCCTCTCACACCGATTCCGGTGATTACCGGGGTACAGTGTGCTGGAAGATGGAAGAGAGAGGTGTGTCTTTCGGCCTGCTATCATCACCGCAGATAAAGCATGAAGAATGATAATTTCACCGAAGCAGTGGGAAACGATACTGCTCAGCTCGGAAGCCGAGTCTCAGGGCTGTCCGGATGGCCGAGGCCGCCGCCAAGAGCAGGGGCTCCTGGCCGATGGCTGCAGAGGGAGGGAAGGGACTTTCACCCTACCCCAACCCTGACCCCATTTGGGGCAAACAATAAAGTTATTTCTCTCTGTCTCTCTATCTCTCTAGCACGAGGCGTAAACGAGTGTACCGGTGTTATTTTAGTACGCGTTACGTTCTGACGTAAACGAGTTTCCCGGTGTTCTAGTACCGTGCCAACATCAGACGACGATTACGACGACGACGACAGGAGACGCCAACATCCCCCGCCACTAAGGGGCTTCGCCCCTAAAAATGCTACAGTCCCGCTTTAGAGGAACGGGGTGGATCACTAGGACTAGTACTTGTAAGGTTCAAAGGTGCCATGGAGAGAAAATACAAGTTTGGTTTGTGAAAAAGACTGCTTTTTCTCCATAATGACGGCAGCAAGCTTATCGCAGACTTCAAGGAAATAACGCGCACATTAAAGAAACATATCAACCAATGGCGACTCCCCAGCCCATTTTCGGCGACGCCAAAAATGGGCTGGGGAGTCACCACTTGGTTGGGGAGTCGCCACTAGGGAGTCACCATTTTTGGTGACGCAAGTTTCCGTGCCTGTGCTATTGGCCGACGCCGACCCAAGCCAACGCCAAGAAACATGACTCGGATTATATGACCTCTAGTTCTGTTTTATCGCACCACTTGAACGCGAACATGCAGTTAAGACGCTGATAACTCTTTTCTTAGTGTTGGCCCATATTACGTCACTGCCGCCCATATTTTGTCATTTTAGCGCGAAATTTGACTTGCTAAATATTCCTTGCGTTTTCTCGGTTAAAAAGGTGTTTTTTGAGGCTCGAATGGGACGAAGTGGGTCACAAAAGGCTCGACTATTCAAATTAAACGAGGTTGTAGTTTGTCTTTATGGTCCCCTTAAGGGGGACTCACCTGTTAGCATTCCTATGGGAGTTACTTATGGTCCCCTTAAGGCGGACTCACCTGTTAAGATTCCTATGGGAGTTACTTATGGTCCCCTTAAGGGGGACTCACCTGTTAACATTCCTATGGGAGTTACTATGGTCCCCTTAAGGGGGACTCACCTGCTAGCGTTCCTATCGGAGTTATTCATGGTCTCCTTAAGGGAGGCTCACCTGTTAACATTTCTATGGGAGTTACTTATGGTCCCCTTAAGGGGGACTCACCTGTTAACATTCCTAAGAGAGTTACTTATGGTCCCCTGAAGGGGGCTCACCGGTTAACAATCTTAAGGGAGTTACTTATGGTCCCTTTAAGGGGGACTCACCTGTAAACATTCCTATGGGAGTTACTTATGGTCCCCTTAAGGGGGACTCACCTGTTAGCTACGTCTTCACGACCCTGTTAGTTACGTCTTCCCTGTTAGCTACGTCTTCACGACCATGGGAGCTACGTCTTCACGACCCACGCAATTAAAAATAATCGTGCACCAATACGAAAATGTGCTCACAACGGACTAGTTTGCTTATTTCAAAGATATGTCACCTCTGTACTGAAATGAACAAATAAATATCTTGCTTGCTAGACAGCTAGCGCCATCTAGTGAAAACTGGATAAACCAAAACTTGTTTCTTGTTTATTTTATTTTATTAAAGAAGTGATGTATTTCTAAAAGAAGCAAATCAGGCCATAAGGAAAGTTTCTATGGATTTGCAAACATTTTCGTATCGGCACACGATGCCTTATAAGCCCGTGGGTCACGAATCAGCAAGTCCCTTGGAATGTTATCAGGCGAGTCCCCCTTAATGCGGGAAGCATTGTGCATCTGCGCCTGCATATGTGCGCGTATGCGTTTCCGTCTAGGGGGAAAGTAGCTATTTCACGACCTCCTTCCTCAATGACAAGACGTCGTCTCTACGGTAAGAGAAGGACATGACCCCGGTCTGCTTCGTAGTCTGCTTACCGCGTCTCTGTAGCTCACGAGCACACTGCATCATTAACGTGAAGAGAGGGTCATCATACATCTCTGTTAATGAGGGAACGTGTGGTATGAACAAAATTCCGCTGCGAGCTAACCGTGCACCCTTTGTCAAAATTTTCTAGGCCAATCCTAAGCCTTTTCTACCACAAATAACTCAAAGAATAAGCTTTACCTGTAAATGTGACAGAAATATTGTTACGGGGAAAATGTTGTATTAGAGATGTCACGCGATGTCACAAATGTCACGCGGTGGGGAACACAGCAGCTCACAGTTGTGAGTGGGTGCGGCCAGAAAGATAGTTCCTCTTCTTCTTTCGCAATCTTGCCACCACAGCCAGCCTCTCTGTCTTCATGGCTGCTCCATGCTGATGCCAATCTCTCGGTGGCTATGTTCCCTTAAACAGAACCATAGGCATCCTGTGACCCGCCTTCGGGATCCCGCCTATGGACCCTCTGACGGGAACGCAGACAATACACCATTTTCCATAAGCAGCCGGGAAAGGAGGAAAATACTCTCAAACCAGTTCTCCCGGCGGCCGACCAGAGTTGCCTGAGCGCGCTGGGCTGCTAACATCGCTCGGCGCGGTTTGCTCCGCTGCGTAGGTCAGGGGTATTTCGCACCGTGTGCTTAGTTTTTGCGGAACTTTCAACTGTTTTAGCCAATATTGCGATGCCGTTCAAGGCGCAAACGTCGCTTGGTCAGCACTGAGCGGTGGTGGGTTATTGAACAACCAGAGAAAGCGAGAAACAGTCGCTGACAGCACGCATGTGCACGACACTGCCTGGAGAAAATGCAGTGCGGTTGCGGCGTGTTTTTGCGGCATCGCTTCCCAACGCACACCGACTTGAGATATCGGTAGATTCCGTTGATAAATCGCAACGACTTTGTACCAACGACCAACTCCAGGGTTTGTTGGGTGCACTTGGACGGCAAGCAGACGGAGCAAAATCTATTTATCACACGCAAAGCTGCGACAGGGAACGGAACCCCCTGAAATGTTAGAAGCAACTTTATCCTTTACAATACAGCATTGATTGGTTGGTTGATTGATTCATTCATTATGGTGTTTAACGCCCCGACGCTTCATGGGTGATGAGGCGCGCCATAGTGGAGGGCTGCGGGTTAATTTTGACCACTTGGGGATCTTTCACGAGCGCCGATACAATACAACACTACAATAACTTCTGGTTTCTTGTAGTCAATTTAAAATACCATATATTGTTTGGTCATTACAGCCGATTGGCATTAAACAATTCCCTTTTCATCTAATCTAACCTTTAAAATCACGGTGTTTTGTTTACTTTTTTTCAGGCCAACGCATTGCACTGCCAAACGATATGAAAGGATAACTTTCTCCATCGCACACTGCTGATCGATAGCAGCTAGGATAAGCAGACAGCCAAATGTGGAAACGCAGCTTGAGATACGCGTGAACTCTGCATTTGGAAAATAGCTCAACCTGTTCACAACGCGGTCAAAGGAAAAGCTTCTAATCCTTTTGCGTTGCCACGGAATCTAAAGTATTACAATTACAAAACAGTTACTGCTGGTCGCGTGAAGCATTTGTGGTGCAAGCAGCGGTTTCACAAAGGTACGTGGGCTCCGAGCGACAGGCCACATGCGCTGCGCAGAGTTAGATCAATCATGATCACGATCATGATTAACCAATATTAACTCGCCCGAACGTCAACCCTTTTGCTCAACCTTCGAATAGTAATTTGACTGGTTGTGCGGTCGTGTTATTTTTCCGCCCGGGTAATTTCGTTTCGTCAGTAACCATCATAAGTCTAGTTAAGAAAGATTATATTGCATTGCATTGTCAACAGCGTAGCAATCGCCTCGTTGAAAGTCCATCGCGAGCTCGGATCACCGTGACCCACATATGCTGTGCGCGCTCCGCATTCGACGTCCGCGCTTCCGTAAACATGACTAATCGGTGAAAATAACAAGCACGGTGGCATTGAAAACACGTATTTACTCCCCGATATCGATTTCTATGTCAGTCGGTGCCATACCGGTACGTTTGCATCGCGGAACTGCGGAGCACCACCGGCACCACCACCACCACCACCACACTGCTACTGCTGCTCGCAACAGCCGGGGTCGGAATTTTCCGCTCTGGCAGCAAATTAGGACCTAAAATCCGTCCGCAGATGATGAAAACAAAACAGAACACACACATACAAGCACTACAACCGCTAACTTAACTCCAAACCACTACGGTTCACTCGGTAATGCACGGATACCGCGCAGACGCACGCAAAGAACGGCGCACTTAACAGCCCAGCGCGGAGGTTTCGACGGTCGCTTCATAGACGGCGCTAGCGTCTGGTTCAGAAAAAGCAAATGGCGGCGCCCACCTCTAGCAAGGAAAATGGTGTATATTTTGTGGCAATAAGAAATAAATGTGTTTTCTATAGCGTTCCGGCATAAAACGTTCCAGCCTCGCTCGGGACGTAAGCTTGTACATAGAAAATTGTGACAAACACTACTATCTCGATCACAGTTAGGGTGAACACTGGAGCGCGTGTCATTCCGTGCGCGGGAGCCACCTGTCGGCGTTCCGGGTAACTTCGCACGCATGCGCAGTTCGCAATTGCAACGATGCTATGTGATGCGTGTGCGAAGTTGCCCGGAACGCCGACAGGTGGCTCCCGCGCACGGAATGACCCGCGCTCCCGTGTTCACCCTAACTGTGATCAAGATAGTACATCCCGATATGTCTCTGATCAAATGATTACAGCGCTTTCTTGGCGTTCTCTACTTACAGTCATCCCTTCACAGGCCGCTGCCGAGCAACAGGAGCAGTTTTCTGCACAATTTCGTCCAGTCGGTCGCCGGAGCTGTCTACGTCGACAGCGGCTACGACGCCGACACACTCGAGCGTGTCGTCTTGAAATTCTTCACACCGTACCTCTGAGCACTGTGAACTGGCCGCGCGTTGCCACGTGGGAATGCTGCTGGAAATAGGATGATCACTAAAAATGGGACACGTACCTCACTAGTTTAGGCCCTTTTCTTTGTCCTGAGAACCGCCATTTTATTGTTGTACTACCGCTGCCGCGGGTGGATGGTCCAACGTGCCTTCAACGACATCCAGAACTTCCCCGAATATTATCAATGCTTACATACTGAAAATGTCTACGGCAGCATTGGACGTAGCAACTGGTGCAGCCGAAAGGATGATCGAACGTGCTGCGTTCAACACCATCGAGAACTTTCCAAAATAGTATCAATGCTTCAATAATGAAAACGCCTAAGGTAACAGCTCTCCACATAAACCGTCATCGCGTCATATAAAATACATCGACTGAAGCGACAGACCTACTTTTCACCTAAAGAGGAAAATAATTAACTGGAGAAGGCAACGTTCGAACGCAACCGTGAGTGGGCAAGTAATCGAATTCTAGGTTTCTTTTTTTATTTTTTGATGGAAGGTTTTTGCAGTTTGTTGCATTTAAATTATACCTTACAATTATCTTTTTTTATCGAGGAGCCACAATGAACCAGTTTCGGGGAAATTTGCGGTAAAAATTGTTACGCGCACGTACTCTAAATGCACCATCCATTCCGTGCTGGCAGGTGTGCGAGTGTCCTGCTCCAGAGAAACCCGGAAAAAGCTGCATGAGTATCGAGGCAGTACGTAATGGATGTGGCGACGCGACGCACCTATTATCTCTAGCGAACACCCCCTCGGGGACCTTCGCAAAAAAATAATTCCCCCCATTTCCCCTTAACGTTGCTAATTGCTCGCTTCAAGTTGAACGAGCCTGTCAGCCGGCTGTTATAGATCGATGCCTCGAGGGAAAGCCGGTAGTTCGAGGAATCTCTACCCTTTTCCTGCCTCTTCTCGGAAAAACAGAGAGGAGGAACCTAAAAAACGGAGCGCCCTCTAAAGTTGTTCTCCCAAGCTCTTTCTTTTTTCGCTTAGTGTAGTTACCCACTCTTCTGTCAGATGGCGCCACAGTTCCAGGGGTGGTCGTTTCCTGCTATTGCAGGGCTAAAATAAAGGCATAAAGGCGTTCTTCGCGAGCAAAGAACCAGTGCGCCTTTCATCCAGCAGCCGTGAAAGAACATTACTCCTCCTCCCCATCGCATAAACGTCCTTTCCACAGCGGCGATGAAAACCAACAGCGCCTTTTTGTCATATTATTTTCAGTGCTATTGTTCTCACAACGATAGTAAGAGCGGTAAGATATTTAATGGCCGCTTGGAAGTTGTCGGTGACGCAATGTTGGGTAAACGGCTGTTGTGAGGCTGCCTTGTGTACGTGTGTTTTATATGGCCTGAAGTGGAGCCAATGTACTTAAAACAGAGCTGACAATCCACAAAAAATTTCGCGGAAAAAGACTTGAGACGTGCACTGCGCGAATCCCGATTTTCTTCCGTAAAGCGAGTGAGGGGGGCGGGGGCGGGAAAGTATGGGCGCCGAGTATATTTACTTGAACAATGGAACGGTCTTCACTGACAGGGTACGTTGAGAAACAAAAGAGCCACCTCCAAATATCATAAAGAGATCTTCAAGATGTCCTAACGACCACCATCGGTAAGAGGTTTTCGTAGATAATATTTTTGCAAACAATAAGTGAAATGGTTTTTAATCTATCCAGACCGGCTTTGAGCGTCAGCTGCCCGGCGTGTTCAAGCGATAGTGGAGACGATGTACCAAATCACACACACAAAAAAAAGCCTGCAAATTGCTTTTCTCTGCGTACACAGGCTTGGGTAAACTGGAGTCGTGACTTCATTTATATTGCAAAGTAGTTTCTGCGTATTAAAATGGGGTGTGCAAACACTTAAACATGCGTACAGTTCTAATATCCATTGTCATCCGAGGAGATGCATTTTGTGCCACTTTTTTACGAAGCGACCCGGAACTTCGGCACTTTCAAGCCGGGCGTCCCGTTGGTACCCTGCAGCGTCTACGGGTTGGTTACGCTAGATATGTTTCATAAAAAAGGGAACAAATAAAATCCTTTTCATTTCGGAGGCAAGCTTTACGTAGACCGGTACACTGGGCGAATTCGTGGATGTTCATTGTGTCAGTCATGTACTATGGAGAACACGCAAGAACTTCTGAGAGAGAGATGATAATAAATTTTATTTGAGCACTAGTTGGAATAACGACGAGGGGTGACCCGCACTTGGAGGGTGCCGCTGACCTCAGCTGCTCGTTCAGGAAGTCCTTGCTGTACTTGTGGGTCCGAGCTGCCTACTGCCTCCCACTGCTCCTCAGAAGAGATGAGAAGGAATGAGTTGTGGGGGCAGGCATTGCCGAATGATATGAGAGACTGTTTCGGGGGCTCTGCAGTCGGGCATTGGGGAGAAGAAAAAAAACCGACTCCTCTAAACTCCCCCCCCCCCCCCCTTTCCCGTCTCCTGTGGTGTTTTGCGTTCGTAGTGGTATCTAAAGTTCCATGCGTTTAATGGCATGGAGCAACAGATTGGGCACCTAAGCAAAATTTTCACGTCGACCCGTCAACAGAGATAACGGCAGAAGAGCAGAAAACGAAACAGCAGTAAGAGCACGAGGAGAGAGCTGCCTTCGAGAGTAGGGGAAGAGCCTTCGCGACGCTTCCGAACTTGCCAGGGAAACATCAAATCGAAGCGCGGCTCGCCAGCTGCTACTGCCTTGACGGGTTTTGGGACTCCCTCACCGCTTGTACGCGTTGCACAATCCAGCCTGCAGCCTGTGGAGGGCGGGAAAAGAGGAAGGAATTGGAATGGCGGCGACAAAATGCAAATACTCCAATGCCACGGAGCCAATGACACGGCTAAAGCGAGCAGACATGACCACTGAGACGGTTCGAACGCAGATCACTACTGACACGGTGTGCGAGCAGGGTGCGAGAAACGCCGCTTTCAGGACTCCTCAAGCAGGGACAAATTGATCTGATTGTGGGGTTTAACGCGCCGACGCAACGCAGGCGATGAGGCGCGCCGTAGTGGAGGGCTCCGGATTAATTTTGACCACCTGGGGATCTTTATCGTGCGCCGAAATCTCGTACACACGGGCGTTTTTGCTTTTCGCCTCCATCAGAAAAGCGGAAGCAGGGACAAATTGCGGGTATAAATTGGTGGCAGTTAGCGCAGGACCGGGATAATTGGAGAGTAATGGGAGAGGCCTTTGCCCTGCAGTGGGCGTAGATAGTCTGATGATGATGATGATGATGATGATGATGAAGCAGGGAAAAGGCGTGCGCATTGGGCCCAGCTTCAAGTTGCCGAGGGAGAGAGACGAAATGCTTCCGCATTCTAAAGATCCCGCAATGAATTACAATCTTAAATATCTTTTTTCCCCTTTAATTTCAAGGAGCGTGCTTTTAGGCATCGTATCATCGCACTTACTATTAAGGGTCTGCTCTGTAACGGTCAATGCCAAAGATGGTGACGGTAAAACAATTGCAGTGCCCATCCCCCCTTCCCTCCCTACACGATCACGCACCCTCAGCGAACGTCTGGGCTGTCATTACTTCAGTTAATAAACATTTTGAAATTATGTGAAGGCGCACAGTAATAAGGAAGGAATAAAGGTAAAAGAAAGGCATGAATGTCAACCAGGCTGTGGCCTTGTTTGCTATCCTACACGTGGGGAAGGGGAACAGTGAGAAAAAAAATGAAAACAGTAAAAGAAGAGGAAGGTAAGGACAGCGTAAAGAGGTGCGGCCAGCGTTACGACACTATCGACGCTACAGTTCACTGACTTCATAAAGAATAGCCTTTTTGTGCTACAGTCTTCTGTGCAAGTTCGTTGTTTTTAGGAAGCACAGGGGCGCTTCTGTCACCTTGTGCATATGAGGAGAGGGCCAGTGGTCCAGGATTTTCTGTTCAGAGAACGGTCGCCGAGAATCCAGCTTCCGTAAGGTTGAGGAGAGTTGCCCTCTTGCGATGAAAAACGCGGACACTCGCATACAGAATGGCGTATGGCCTCCGATGTGTCACAGAATTCACACCCCTCGCTGTCTGCCATTCCAATCAAATGGGAGTAAGCATTTGTGAAGGCGACTCCCAGCCAGATACGGCAAAGAACAGTTGCATCAGCCCATGGAAGCCTAATGGAAGGGGACGCTGAAGATGCGGGTCCGGGGCATGAATTCGAGAGCTGTGAACTCTTGGGTAGTCCATTTGGCTATCGTGGTCTCCAGGACAAGTCTGCGGAGAGCCCTAGCGGTGTGCGTCCTTGATAATGGTAATGGTACGTCCTTGATAATGGTAATGGTATGTGGTCTCCGTTTTCTGCTGTGCCAAGCGGGCGGCAGCGTCCGCACATTCATTGCCGACAATGCCGCAGGGGCTGGAAAGCCACTGGAAGGCAGTCTCATGACCCGCTTGAGCAGCATGGTCATACAGTAGTCTTATCTCGGTCACCAGGTGTTCATCAGGTCCACGGCACAGGGCCGACTGGAGCGATTGGAGCGCAGGCTTGGAGCCACAGAAGATCGCCCATCTTCGGCATGAGGCCTGCTCAATGGTGTGAGCAACGGATGGCGGTAAGTTCTGTAGCCGGGGAAGTGGTGGGATGGGCTATCTTTAATTCTGTGGACATCGGAAATCGTGGTATAACAACAGCGCCGGCAGAACCAGAAGTTGTTAGCGAGCTATCGGTGTAAATATGGGTGCGGTCACTGTATCGCTCGTGTAGATAGATGAGAGTTAGCAGCTGCTGTAGGGCTAGCGTTGGACAATCTCGCTTCTTCGTTAAGCCTGGAATAGTAAGGCATGCTAGTGGCTGCATGGTACACCAAAGTGGGAGCAGCGGCCTCGTCGCAGGCATATAGTTGGAAGGCAAGCTAGGCATGTGGGCACATACAACCTTTTCGAAAGATGCATGGGGGCGTTCTGATGGCATACTCGCAAGGTGATGATCCGACAGCCTGGTTAAGTGCCTTAAATGCGCCCGGAGTGTATCGATTGTCATGTCATGTAGGTGGATAAAGGGTGATCACTAGCCACAGCAATGATTGCAGCTTTTGACCTGCACCGTGGTAGGCCAAGGCGAGTTCGGATCTCGAGGGTCTGCGCTTCTATTCCTTGCAGTTCCTCAATATTTGTGTGGCATGTACCTCAAAGTACAGGCAGGCTGTAGTGCAAGAATAGTGCATTATACAGCTGCAACATTGATTTCATGGACATTCCCCACCTCTTGCCGCCAGTGAACTGGAGAATATGGGTTACTGCAGACCGCCTCTTCTCATGCAACGTACGTGGAGGCTCCGAAAAAGGTCTCTCTCGACAACCACGCCGATAAACTTGTGACATTTCACATAAGAGACCCTGTCGCCACTAATTTACAAAGTGTATACCTCCATAGGCTTCCGTGAAAACGCAAGCACTGCGCATTTGCTGGTAGACACTTCCAACCCCTTTTTAGGTCAGATAGGAATTGGTTAAGGCTGCAGCCTTTTGCAGGCGTGCGCACACGTGCAGTCGTGTCACTTCATGTACCCAAATGCAAATATTATCCGCGCAAATCGACAAATGAACCGTTCTTGTAAGGGAGGAGGTTGCCAGGCCGGGGAGTGTTAGGTTAAAAAACGTGGGGCTCAAGACGCCTCCTTGTGGGACACCGCAGTGGGTACAGTACACTGAAGTAGGGCCATCTTGGGTCATTACAAAGAATGACCTTCCCGAAAGGTAACTCCGCACCCACTGGCAGACACTGCCGCCAAGCCCCACTGCATGTAGTGCTTTAAGAATGGCATCGTGCTCAACGTTGTCAGATGCTCCATTAACGTCCAGGAACAACGCAGCGCATATGCGCTTGATGCCTCTGGGCAGCTGCACAAAATTCACCAGGTTTCCAATCCCCTAAGGTGGCCCCCTTAACCATCATTGTTCAACTAGCGTTCCCCATTATTCTTCTCTAAGTACGCGCTAGTCCTGCTTCTGACAGCAGGAACTAATTGCCCAGGTTTGGTACGCGTATACGGTGCGTTTACTGCTGCAGGCGCTCTGGACCCTAATTAACTGGTTACACAGAAGTGGCCACGTAATCTTTCCACTGAAGTATAATTAGTCATCTAAATGAAACGTCCTAATTCTAGCCCTGCAGGGGGTTATAAAATGTCAGACCGACCTTTCGGTGTGCCGATTAGTGTAACCTATAGCTTGGCCTCAGGGATGGTTCTTGGTCGCCCTCTCGCTCCCTTTGCTTTTTTTTTGTACAACTGTTTAAAGTATTTTTATATCCTCGTTTCTGGTTCTGCGTGTTGAATCAGCCCGCCCTATTTTCATTTTTGCTAACCGACGTGTACGTGCTGATAGATTTATTTCTGATACGCTCATGACTAACTTTTAAATTGACGCGGCCTCTTGCTTGCCGTTTTTAGTGCGAGCATTTCTCTGGTGTGTTACGTGACGCCCTTTTATTTCTTAATCTCATACTTGCATCAACAATGCCACTTTCTTTGCAAGTGCGGCGAAAATATAACCGGGCCAGTGTGGGTCAACTACAACTTCCCACCTTGAACAAAAACTTTCACAAGAAGCAAACCACCGGACACTTCGTCTAGTTGTTGGTGCTTTGTTGCTGTTGCTTACGTCAGCTGCCCAGATTCAATTTGACCCTGCCGGTGCTTTTATTATTTTGCCATGCGTGAACTTGTCCGTATACAGTTGAACATCGTTATAACAAACACTGATATAGCGAATTATCGGCTATAGTGAATTAAATACGATCTTTGGTTCGTCACGCTTTATTTCACTGGCACTTATTCTTTCATAACGAAACTGCAAACATGAGCCACGCGCGATATCGGATATAACGAAGAAATATTTAACCAGGAGGCTGTGCAGCTACTTGACAAAACCCTCCTGCATCCGAAACTGTAGAAGTATAAAGGCCCTTTTGTTCGTGCACATTGTAAAAAACTCCATCCTGCTCAGTGCTGTGAGTAGCCACCAGGCGAAGGTCACATCCTTCATCAAATAAATAAAGACTCAGGCCTGTTTTGCCAGGTGAACCGTGTTTCGTTGTAGTTTTACGTACTTATGTTCCGGCTCATTCAGCTTGAAATGCAACAAGGAGAAAGGTAAGGGTTACCTTGTTTATAGTTGTTTGGAAGCCGAAAAAATGCATTTATGTATCAAGTATTTTCGCGCGAGCCAGACTGTCGATTTGTTATAGCCGATTTTTACCTGTACTGTTATGACGAATATCGGATATAACGAACTAATTTGCTGTCCCGTTACTACTTTGTAACGAGGTTGGACTGTACCAGCAACACGGCCTGAAACAAATGCATCGCACAAAAAAAACAAACCTTGGTGCGACTCGAGTTCTTGGAAGGAAAACTTGGTTCGATGCAACCTTGTGGCAAGATTTTTCTGGGTATCGTCGAAGTCTTTTTCAACGTACAGAGCAAAACAGTTTTGATAAATATAATTATGAATTGATAGTTTTTTCACACGTGTAATCGGTGCGCTGGTTCGTTGCACTAGTCTCCAGCGGGGACAATGCCGCACGAGTCGGGAGATATCGCAAGAGACGAGATAGAAGTGATGATGCACCATCGCCGAATACGGGGTTCCCACACGCTCGATATTTGTAGTTGACACTACTCAGTAATAAGCAGTGAGCCATTTTTTCATCGTGGTGGTAAAATAATATATCCCGATTACACTCCGGTAGGTGTACGCTGGTTAACACCGGGGGGGTTAAAACTAATTCGAAGCCGTCTGATAATTTATACCTCGATGGAAAAACGTTGCTCTGGTTCGTCGATCTGAACGGTCTACTCAAACAGAACGCTGACTAACGAACAACTAACGAACCATTCAAAAGCCATCACCAAGTTCTGAAAATGGTCGTTCGTTTACGTTCCTCGACGAACGAGTCACTATATGCGGGAGAGAGAGGTCACTCCCACACGCAGCGAACTCTGAGCTGCTTCTAGTCGAGCACACGAGCACATTAAGAATGCTCCACACAAGGAGATCCTTCTTACCCATCTTTCGGTACACAAGCAGCAAGCATGGTTCGTGAACATTGCTATTTGCGTTATTAATGAAATGGACATGCTTGTGACATTAGGAACTTTCGATGACGTCCAACCTCTATTTATTCCAGTGGACGGGTTTGGTGCCGAGTCTCAAGTAAAAGGGAGCCTCACAGTTCGTGTTCTTGAAGTCGCCAAGATGCTATTTCAACGTCACGGGTTTGGTAGAGCGGCATTGCTGACCGAGAAACAATTGTGAAACGGCCTATAGTGATCGCATGTAGCGCGACCGTGAAGCACCATAGGCGGGTTAAATCAGCCCGCCGTCCTTCACCACAGCGCACCTAATGGTTTACAGTTCCATGGCTCTTCTGTCCCGTCGGACCAGTGATCACTGGAAATGTGAAAAGAAGTGATTTTATAGCCGACCAGGCTCACAGCGTGGCCCTAGATCCATCTCACCAACTGCGTTCGAAAAAAAAATTCAATGTAGATAACGATTTTTATTTGCAGATAAAGCGCGTTACTAAGGAATTGTGGATAAACAGCATAGGATAGGACGGGAGGATAACCAGCTGAGCGTCAGGTTGGCTACCGGACACATGCTGAAGGGCTCAAGGCGGTGAAAAATAGAAAAGAACAGAAAAAATAAGCAAATAAAAAGAATATATGACGTAACGATAACAAAGGGAAGAATGAAATGTAAGCAATGCTTCAGGCGCTACGCGCCTGCGATTTTCCTGCAATAGTTCACACAAGTCTGGGTCTTTTTAAAGTTAAGCAGTGCTTTTACACTATTTTAGCAATGTGGAGGTGAAACGCCAGCGTCTGTAGATAATACGCACCGTAAACTGGCGGTTGTGGAGTCCCCCCGAATGACGCGAAGAACTCCTGCTTCTTCAAAGTGAACCAAACGTATTCGTAAAGGTATTTTAAATTGTCTCATCGGTGACGCTTACGTCTTACGCGGAGGCTGTTAGCCGTGCCAATGGTGGCACAATAAGCAGTGGCGAAGGCAACTCCAAGTCACAGGTGACCATCTCGGGGGACGTCTGAGCGGCCCATGCCCCTATGAAGAGGTCGCTGTAACGGGGCGTCGAAAAAATGGCGGCGAGATGCCGAGAAAGCTGCCGTATTCTGCTGAGTGAATTGCGATCTTGAGAGCGATAAAGCTTAATCACCTCGCAACGCCATGACGCTATAGTAGAACGTAGGTCGATTGGGCCCTTTTATGAGCCTCACAATCGGTCGCTTAATTTGTCGGCATAGTCATTCCAACTGATGTCACGAAGGCTTGCGAGCCAATCTAAAACTTTATCATGTCCACATCTGTCTGCTTGGCCATGAAAGTATACCAGTTAAGCCACAAGTTGCTCGAATGGAATTCGCTGGAGAGAGCGGGCCTAGAGTACACAGAACACAGCTTGCTTCTGCGCCGATCTAGGCTGTTCACATTGAATCCCATGTAATTCCTGCCACATGAAGACTCGCAAGCTTATGGGACATGCTACGAAACTCTAGGACCGCTGCCGTTTGGTCACGCAGTTTAAAAACGCGCGCCATGACTTCCCCTGGTTGAAGAACGGACACTTGCGAGTGGTGTCGCTCAGAGCTTTCAAGGAGCAGCAAATGAGTCACCTTCGCATGTGAGACGGCTACATTCCCTCTTCTGTTATCAGCCGGCAAATGATATCGAAAGTTACAAAATGTCCAGGTCAAGCACCCCTGGTTAGTTAAGCAAACAGCGGAATCGTGTGCCATTAGAGTGAGCCAGAGAAGCTCCTTCATTTAGCCAGGGACACTTTCCAGAGGCAAAACAGAAATTACCAACACCTACGTTTTTGCCTAGTATTCTCTTAGTGTACCGGTTACTTATATAAGTGACGTTCTAAGTGCCTGGACAAGCGGGAAGTGTGGAATGATGGTCCACGCCCATTACCTGTTTCAGTCAAAGCACTTTTAAATGCAGAGCATTTCAGTAACTCACGATGTAACCCGCGTTGTCACCCGCGATGTCACCCGCGTAGTCGTAGTCCGCACCCATCCCCCTACACTATATAAAAAAATACTATCCGGCGCCTGGTTTCGATCCCTCGACCCTGCGGGCGGAACGCAATGTACATGGTGCTCTACCCACTGCGCCACAAAGCCGACACCGAATGGGAGGCTACGGACGCGCCTTATATCCTTGACTCATTCAAACTACGTCAAGAAGCTGCTGATACAACGCATTCACTACCACCAACTCCCCAAACACTAAACGTTAACGCAATACACCCACCCCCTATGCCACGCATTTATTCGAGTCCCCCTCGCGGGGAGATGGGCCCAATTTTTTCTGGGACTCCGGTCATTGCATACACTGGACATTAGAAAACTCTTTGCGGCAACTTGATTTTTTTCATTTAAGGTCCTAGAATTTGTTCCGTCCACGTAGACCCTATAATTTCTGTCAGTTCTTCACTTAAAAGTATTCGCCTCTTATGGTCCCTAGACGGTCGACGGAATTCACCGGTTTTTGTCTTCTTTCTAGGAATCTGCACAGGCACCGAGAACAATGTGTCTAGAACCGCTTAAACTGTATAAATTAGTATAAGAATAGAACTTTATTTCACATCATTTGCATGATGCAGGAGACCTGCGGAAAAAGCTGACAAGGCCGCAGGCCCCCTTCATTGGCATGATACATAAAATTCGCGATGGCATGATATATAAAATTGGCATACATGGGCATGATACATAAAAATGGCATGATACACAAACAGAGCAATAAAACAGCCTTTTTTTTTGAAATGAAAGAAAAAACACGAAAGAACACTGTACACATAGTGTTAGGCACGCTGCGTTATAACACCAAATGATGACTACAACATTTCTTTTATTACATATCTGCGCCTGATAGCGCGCGAACACAAAATTAGCATATTGACTCATATGAAACATTATTTAACACAATGCACAAATTAGCATCGCTATAGCCAAAAGTGACGAATTAGCCAATAACAAATTGAAAGAAAGGCCAGAAAAAGCATGTACTTCGATGCTTCAAATCGATTTCGAAAAATAAGTTATGCTTTTTTGTATCAGCGCAACGCAAATTTCGAAAGGGCCTTCGATTCGCTTAACAGCCCCGAAAAAAAAAAGACGGTTCCCAAGGCATGTAGACACGTGTGAACCCTTGAGAAACCGTCTGTCACACCACGACGTTCCATGAGGCAATCAGCTCACACAGCCGCGTCGTGCCCTTCACGTCCATTTTGTCATTTTAGTATTCGGCCTTAGCAATCTTCTCTTGACATCGCTGCCCCCTTTTGTTGCGCATTTACGAATCGTTCGCGTCGAAGCGCCTACAAAAGAGTAAGTCGCACGCTTTTGTCCAAGCCCTCTCGCAACACTTCGTTCTTTTCTGCAGTAACCTGCACCAGACTCCCTCAGTGCTTTGAGGGACTCTCCCTGAACCGAACTTTAGCCACGGCAGAGTAGCGAGCGCAGAGAAACCGCACCGAAAAAACAAAAAAAGGCAGAAGCAGGCACAAAAAACAATATCAAACAAGTAGAAGCAGAACTCTGGTGTGACGCAACCAACCAACGGCCGGGCGTCGCAGACGAAGCGCGCACGACAGTTGTACGGACACGAGCAAATGTCATGCGCGCATAGGAGAACCTTGCACACGCGAGGGCATCGATTGGCACGTTGCGTGTATTGACCGTGAGGGCGGGGTTCACCGGCATTCGGAATATACAGTGATTCTCGTGACGCTCGCGCCAACGCGCGCCGTCTGGCTAGCCTGACTCCTGCACGCACCGTTTGAAGCCGAAGCCGAAGCCGCTGCCTTATATGTAGAGTATGTCGTACGAGTGCGTGGCTTCCTCTTATGCGCGTTATACATTCAGGCCGCGGAGCAGCCGTGCATACGCGGTGAGAGGCCGGCCTGTCACGACTTTGATCGAGAAGCGGACGCGTGAGGCAACGGGATTGAAAGCGCGAGAAGAACGAGCCACGATTTCTCGTTCCTTCCCTCGCACTCCTGCGGACAGCTTGTTTTTTTCCTGGCACGATACTGTTTCTCATTTCTTGTCGTTGTTTGTGTGTTTGTGTGTCTGCAGACTTCGCTGCTCGGAGGGATGTGCATTTTTGCTTGTTTGTGCTCTCGTCTTGTTGCGTGGGAGTTGTTCTCGTTACGGGGTCGGCACCTTTCGTCTTCCGTGTCCGCCGACGCCGGATTAACATTTTAGCGTATACGTCGGAGTGAGAAGAGGTGATAACTCACCTTCGGCAACACCTGCCTGCGTACCTTGCCTTACCGTGATCGTGGGAGGCTTTAGACGCATCGAAGCGTCCTCCGTCGTGGGCTGGTCGTGTTTTGCAACACGAAAGCTTGAGGTTCATGCGGTTATAATATTGAGCTGTAGGGAAATCTTGAGACAAGATATTAGTTAGTGCCTTTTTATGGGTTCCCACGACAATTGTGTTTTGTTTCAAAGACCGTAGTCTTCTTTCGGCTACTTTAATACGAAAATTTTGGTATCGGTGGGTCGGTGTCGATCCAACCACCCAACCGAAGAAAAAAATCGCAATTGAGATGCGAAGACTGGGGAAAGAGCGGAGCTGGTAGACTTCACTGGCTTTAACTTGGCTTGTCTTAGGTGCGCCCATCTTATCGGAAGATCGGACCCTGATGCTTCCGAGCGCACGCCGCCTCTCTCAACCTAGAGAACACCTGTACGTCAGAGCTTACGTCATCGCTAGGCGCGGCCAATCCCCCACGCACGCCTCCCCACCCGAGCATCAGCGCCGCGACGCGCACTCCCCACGCCTGCTCGTCGGCTCCTTGCCTCCTCGCCACTTTCCTTCGAAGTTTTTGGCCTAGAATTTTGCTCCTCTCCACTCTGCCGCGCCCATTTTTGAGCGATGCCTGGCATGGCTGGAACTCAATTTTAAACAGCTGGGGAAGGAATGCTTGAGCACGAATTATATATCGTCACTTAGCCGGGGACGAGAGGAGCAAAATTTATTGGAGAAAACTTGTGCTCCGGTAAGAACTCAACGAATACACAAGCGGCAAAGGAGAAGTCAACAAAGTGACGCGCATAGGCGAATGTCGGCGAATCGAATGCTGCGTCGTTTGCCCTAGGAGCATTTATCTTTTCGTGTGATTATTTCTGGAGCCGTCGAATTAGATCCAGAATACTAGCGATAAAATACGAACATTCTAGTCTAGTGACGACAGGGCGAAACACTTTTCCTATCCAATGAGATAGCCTGTGTGGCATACCGAAGAAAGAGCAGTAACCACGCGCTTCGTTTCGAAAACAGATAAGACAGCTGATCGCGGCCAGGTACACAAATGTAAACATAAGAAAGGGCATGGTTCGCTGCAATATAAGCAAACCGCTCAAAACTAACAAAATTGGCTTGGCTCACTTATGTCCGCATTATTCACTGCAAAGGAAACCTCAGGGATAGATGAGGAAGAATTGAGGCAAAAAACGGTAGCATCTCCACTCCGTGGATGATGGCGAGGATGCGGAGTACGGTGAATCGAAATGACATCCAAGTTGCGCCCCAAGTGACATCCGATTCGCGCCCCGACCGTCATTCGATTTGAGCCGTGAGTTGCGCCTTGATTATTCTCGAAGTGAAACTGAAACTCACGGCTCAAATCGAATTTCGCTTGGTTTTCGCTTGTTGGTGGTGTGCGCACGGATGGACGTGGACGGACATTGGGAGGAGGTCCTAAGGTACTTCGCACCGTTACAGGCGAGGGAGTAAGCCGCTTGACTCTCGGGTACTAACTAACGGTCATAGCCCAATGGGTAAGACGACCGATAGTAACTCTGTCTCGAATCCTGCCGGTGCCTGTGTGATTTTTTCGCGATTGTAAATGCTATGCGCACGGATGTGGATGGACATGGTGCGGTCCTAAGGTGCTCCGCACCTAAAAAATTTGGAGGATACTTGTAACATACGAACAATGTGAAGGCGAAAGCCTAGTTGGACCTTCTGTTGATATGCTGTTGAACTTTCATGTTCAACCGCTGCCGCTGCCGTCGGGCCGCTGCCGCAGCTTCATCCGTAGCCGCTTCCTCCGGACGGCACTTGCGATGAGCCGCATTTAGAGCTGCTCACCTAGCCTCTTCCGCTGCGGCGTACTTCCTCGCCCTTCGCCGTTCGCGACTAGGGTCCGGTGCGTCCTCACCCACACTTGTCTGGAATGAAACTCTGAGCCCACCCGGCGATGTGTCCTAGGCGCGTCCAGAGCGTAATACGGCCCGACGCCCTATCTCAGAACCTTCCTCCGGCAGGGCTGTTTTCCTTTTACGGCGTGCGCTCCGATTTTCTGTGCGACTTTATCTACCTCACAACTATGTTTTTGAGCCTCACGGATCTTAACTGACGCGTGAAAACGTTATTGAAGGTACTGAAAAGAGCGAGATAAAAGCAAACACTAAAACGAAAGATGTCGGGCTCGAGTGGCTCCAAACACGACAGAAACAAAAAAAAATTACGCCCACCTCCCCTCGCGGGGACCCTGGTGTGATACGACGCTGAAGGGGGTTCCATTGTGCGTTTCCGTTGGGTCGATTACTCGAATTGCGTGAGCAGTCGTCGGGTAATGCGAGAGAGAGAGAGAGAGAGAGAGAGAGAGAGAGAGCGAGAGAGCAAGCGTAGCGCGGACGACCGTCGACTTGAGACCGGCCGGAGCGCGGCACTCCGCTTATATGCGCAGCGCGCCCGAAGGAGAGGAGACCGCGCAGAGAGAGGGCGCTGCACCACGGCCGGGCTAGAGAGCGAGCGGCGCGCGCCGCTCCCTCTCTAGCCCGGCCGTGGCTGCACATGCGCACAGCGCGCTTGCGCCACGCGCAGCGCCGCCCACCGGCGGAGTGAGAGTGCGCTGCGCCACGTGCCCGCAGATGTTTGGCGAGAGTGTTCGCTATCGTAGAGAGGAGAGGGGGTTAGCGGAGGAGAGACGCAGCTGTGCGGACGCGGACGACGATGACGGACGCAGGACAGGGCCGCCGGCAAGAGATGCTCCGCTCAGCGTCGCATCTAAGAACAGCAGGTAGCGCTCGGGCAGTGGGAACTCGGGAAAAGTTAATTGAATCGAGCGAACCTTCATTGCATTCATCGGGGGAGAAGCGAGAGGGCAAGGAAAGAGCATCAGGGTGTGTGTGTGTGTGTGAGAGAGAGAGAGAGAGAGAGAGAGAGAGAGAGAGAGAGAGAGCCGGGAGAGAGAGAAGAGGGCGTTAAGCAGCAGGGGCGGCAGGAGCTATCGTTTTGACGGTATTTATCTATTTTCATTTATTTGTGGTACCCCCAGGGCCACAGGGCGCTACAGAGGGAAGTGGGAAAAACCGCTAGACAAAAGCAGTGAAAGAACAACAATAAACGTTACGAATAACAGCTTATTATGTTGTTGTTGTAAACATTTATTTCAAAGGGAAAGCCATGCGACCAAAATACGGGAAGAGTGTGAAGAGGCTGGGTAGAGTAGCGGAGTAGCACAAATGGTGGGTCCATGAAGGCCATGGAAGAGGACACTGCCGTCAGCAGATCCAGGCTAAGATTGGGAGAGAGAGAGAGAGAGAAAGCCTTTAATGAAAGCTGAAGAGGTCAGATCATATGAATCAAGTCAGGTGAACAATTACGACGGGGTATTCCCCGGTTTACACTCATCTTGATAGACCACTCTCTAGGCTGAACACCCCGAGGGCTCTGAGAAAATTAGTGTGTTCAAAGTGGTGGTGGTGGTGGGGGTCGATTTGAGTGGCATCACGTGGCATAGCGTTGATGAGTATCGGGCGGTACAAAGAGAATGCGGCGCAGTGCCAGATAAAGCCAGATTTAGGAGGCCCCGCTTGCGGTTTTCGAGACCTTGGGACCTCCTCCTGTATATATTATGTACCCATGTCATGTTGCTTGAAATAAATGTTATTTCCGGTTATTTTTCAGTTCAAGCGGTTGAGGGTGGCGAACACTGACGATTGACAGTAGGGTCCGTAAGGAGGTGGAGATCTTGCCTGGTGAACCCATTTTCTCATGATGTAGGTGTGAGGTCTGCGTTGGCAATAGTTTTGTTTATGAAGATTTCTGCAGAGCAATTAAGGCATCGGGAAATCCAGAGCCAAGTAATCAGCGGGAGTAACGCAAGCAGGCTTTACCTTCCCGGCATGGTGTGCGCGGTCAAATTGAAGGCGACGTTCAGAAGAGGGGCGCGACGCGGCTGAACAAGAGGCAATCTTATCGCCGATTTCAGCTACGGACCGCAGAAGGCGATTCGAACTTGCACACGTGCTGGGTACAAACGAATCAAGAAAAGGGTTTGTACGCCACGATGGAACGTGAACTTTGTGCTGGTGATCGATGCGGGGCGACATGTAGGATAGGCTTGTCGACAGTAGCCTGTTTCTGAGGGTGGGAACATAATGATAAATCTTGCGAAACAAGCATAAAGGGTAAACTTTTCTGCAACGTTTGAGGAGGAGCTAAGATGGGATTGTTTTCATTTTCGGCGAATAAAGCAAATACACGGCCGATTTCTTTTAAACCAACCTAAATTTGAATGCGTACAGGTGTGGAATACTTGTTTTGTAGCCACGCAGCAAAACGTGGCCGTCAAACCTTCGAACGGTCAGCCTACAGACGACGACCAGCAGAACGGCCGGACCAGAGTACACAGTCAACGCGTGCCACCGCATTGTGAAAATTAATTAGCGCGGAGCCAATCCCATGTATATACAACACCAGCCATCTACGCAAGGGGGGGTGTTTAGTCAGTGAAAAGGAACCAGGCCAGGCCAAAAACCCTCACTGAACCAAATTACTATAAGCTTGTCTTTAAAATAAACTCGGCGTTTGCTGACGCTGGCCAACTCCCTGAGCGGACTAGCAGTAGTAATAATAAAGTTTATTTTGAAGAGCAGATGAGTTGTTTGCCGTTCCGGCCGGGCGGCGTCCCTATAGTCCGGAGTCGAAAAGACGACGCTTATCCGCACACCTGGTTAAACAAGTATTGACCCATTTTGGATCGCAAAATTAAAAAGCACACTTCGTACACATACTCCCCGTGCGTGCCGTTACGCTCCTCGATTATTCAGAGCCCTTCAATTTCCAACGCACTCGACCGCAGGCCCTTTCGTATATACGTTTCGCTCGTCCTAATGGAACGTTGTTTGCGCAGTCGCGGTCGTGCGTGGGCCCTAGTTGAAATAGCTTCGTCTTCATTCGACGTGAGGGTCCGCTTTGTTCCTCACAGCGATGTGTGAAGAGGAGAAAAAAAAAGTATGAGGAAGAGGCTGGAGAGGACGAGGGAGAGGCTTGGCCTCAATATAAACAAGCACGAGTTGGCAGACAATGCGAAGACGGTGTATAGCTTCGAGCGACGCGGCCACGCCCAGCTGGTCACGACGCTCTTTTTTTCAAATCGTTGCTCGTTCGGGCGTGTACAAGTGCCCTTCGAAGGGGCGCCGAGTGTTTCTTTCGTTTGCGACTTTTACGCGCCCAGTTACGGGCCGGTTGGCTAGCTGTACGTGGCGATGTAATAAAGTGGTGCGGGCAGACAAGGAGAGAATTGGTAGCTCGCGCGCTAGGGGAAAAAGTAAGGAAAATATGAGACGCTCCGTCACCTCGTACGGAGAAATTATAGGCGGCTTGAGGCTTTGGCCGTTTTCGTACGAAATGTCCTGCTAAAACCAGCCTCGGCAGTTCTTTTTATATTTTTGTTGTTGAAACAAAAGAATTACGCAGACTGGAGGACAAACGGGTCGTCTATAATCATGTGAGGACCTTTTTGTTAAAATTGGGCAAGCTTCTTCTTTTTTCTACTTATTCTCCGGATTTTTCTCGCAGGCACGTGAAGGGAGAATCATTGGGACTTCGGAGGGCCACCTAACTTCGTTAACGCGTAAACCTAAAGCGGAAGCTCGTACTCCAACCACCAAGACGGGGGTACATGTTCAATTTTAAAATGGAACAATGCAGTGAACCCTCGCTATGACAAAGTCCTTTGGACAGATAACAAGCGGTACTTCGTTAAAAACGGCGAATAATTTCCCTCCCTATACAGCAGCTGGGGCTGCAAAAACTTCAACTTAGAGCGAGAGTGCCAATAAATAGATTTCGCTTTAGAGAGGGGTTACTTTATACCGAGGGAAGTATAACGTCGCATGGACCGCGATAAGCTTAGAGCACAAAGTCACGAAGCTGTTCGAAATGTATTTTTTTTAAGTACTATGACGCGTATGTTGTTTCCGCCAAATACAACTGGGGATTAGAATATAAAAAAACATCTTGATTACCAAACCGTTTTTCTTAATTATTACGAACTTCTACTCTTGAGAGGGAGGGAGAGAGATAGTAAGCTTTAATAATTAATTGTGAGTCATTCCACTCTGCTTAGGCGGACGACGAGTGAAGCTTAGCGCACGACGTAGAGGTGACCCAGAATTTAGGCGACCGTGGTTCGAGCAAATTTTGTTTCGGTTTAGCGGGGATGGCAGTCATACCTAAGAAAGACACGTGCATTCTAATTTGGTTCTACTGATCGCGGAAATTGTGCCTATGAATAAATACCCCACTCAAGATGCATACCCCAGTGAATAGCCGCATAAATCTGAGGTTTGATTTGATTTGATTGATTGATTGTAGGGAATTAACGCGCCGACGCAGCGCATTCGATGAGGCGGGCCGTACTGTAGGGCTCCCGATTAGTTTTGACCACCTGGGGATCTTCCGAAACCTCGTACACACGGGCGCTCCTGCTTTCCGCCTCTACAGAAAGGAGGCCGCCGCGGCCGGGAATCGAACCCGCGTCCTCGTGCTCAGCAGCCCGACGCCTTAGCCACTGAGTCACCGCGGCGGGCCTAATCATGTTTCGAACGGCTTCTGATTTCCCTTAAAATCGAGGAAGTCAGCCACATTAATGACAGGGCTTGCTACTCCAGATGGCGATAAACATGTACAGTAAGATGAAAGAGCAAAAAAAAATAAAAAAAGGTTGAACACCGGGTAGCAAAAAGAGCAGGGGAAGTAGGATTAAGACACCACATTTAAGTCGCTGCGCAGAGGAAATGTAAACCTAACTAAAACCCCTCTACACAAAAAGTGACGGTATGTCTGGGGGGATGACGAAACCTTATTTTGCCCTGAGGCCGCGGCGAAAGTCAACAACTTTTTTTGGCCGAAGCGCCACCTCGATATGACAGCGCCAGAGAACTAGGAAATGACTAAGTTCGAGCCGCCACCCCCATCGCACCTCGTCGTTTAAGTCGCAAAAAGGCTTCCGAAGCTGTTTCTCGTTCCCTGGCGAATCGCGCTGAAGTCCGGATGACAGAGACCCACTCACAACGTGCAGATAAATCTTGTACCACTACAGATGCAGCAGGAAGAAGTACCCAGAGGCACACGGCAATCTGAATAGATCCCAGGCCATCGCTTGGTGACAAATACAGACAGGAACTTTCCCCAACTTACTTCTGTAATGCTACTACTGCCCCGGGACAGTCAGCGATCTTTGCAAAACATGCGGCCAAAGGGCAGACCTCAAACACATAATATTGGCATGCATAGAGTAGCGAAAAAACACACAAAGAATAAACATCTTTAATGAGGAGCAATGGGAGACGGCGCTGCTCAGCTCCGAAGAACTACTACAACTACTACTGATCCAAGAAGCTGAAGAAGCCGTCAGAAGTCAAGGACTTCTGGCCGACGACTGAAAAGAAGGGCGGGAAAATATCCACTCCTTCCCCTTCTCGCTTTCTGGAAAAAAAAAAAAAAAGTTGTTTCTCTCTCTCTCTTTCTCTCTCTCTCTCTCTCACTTGTAGAGCATAGCAGATTACAAACTCATGACATGGCCTACGTATTCTGGACTTCGATCGAGCAAAGAAAGTAATTGAACATTGCTTGGAACTTACTGGTATATCCCTTTAAAACACTGAGTAGGCTCATACTTTGAGCAATTATGTTATTAATTGACATGATTAGACCAAGGCTTCAGCTTTTCACTAGCCATTTGTTAGACTAAGTGATGCGAAACAAAAAATCCCGGGCCTTTTTCATTAACGTGAAACCTGGGGAGGGTCGAAGCATGCAGTGCATAAGTGTACTCTTAGCGCCTTGGCGCTTTTGCCAACGGAGATGAAACCGTTGGTGGGTACAGGTATAGTATGCAGCTTTGCTGCGAGTCTCTTGTTTTTGAAGCACGAAGCGCTCCAGTGCGAGGCGTAAACGAGTGTCCTGGTGTTTTTTTAGCACGCGTTACGTTCCAGCGCGGGGCGTAAACGTGTTTCCCGGTGTTTTAGTGCCGTGACTACATGACAAGACGCTTACGACGACGACAGGAGACGCCAAGAGCCCGAGCCCCTAAAATTCCGAGCACACTTAACCACTTCTTTGAGGAGGGAATGGGAAGGTCCAATTGAATGCTCCCGAGTGCACCTCCGAGTTCTGCGCTGCGAGTAATGTAATGTAATTTTGCTGCGGAGTATATGCGGTGCAGTAGTGACTTCGACGGACACTTTTGGACATTGCCGATGTAGCGGCTGGCGACTGTGTAGATCAGCTTAGACCCGGTACGTACTGCCGCGCAGGTCGGCCTGGCTGGCTGGTGACCGTTGAGCCGCTGGGTTTGGTCAGCGGTGGGGGTGAGCTGCGAGTAAAGTGAGAGTGCGGTGGTAGTTGCGGCCCATAAACGCGACCACAACCACCACCACACTCTCACTTTAGTCGTGGCCCCGCGCATGCGCAGGCGTTGCCTAACAGCACGCGCTCCTTTGCGTTTCAATAATTCGAAGCGCACGCCATGGAACGCGTCTCACCCAATGGGAGACTTGGGAGTAATTTTGGTGCTACAAAACCCGGAAGCCTGCTTTTTCACTCAATGCGCTATTCAATGCTTTCAAATTTGAAGCTGTTATATTAGAGCAGGAATTTGGAGTGGGGTGCGGTAATTTTCATAGAAACAAAATGCGCTTATTCGTGGCTAATGATATATACAACGATCCGCATCATTTTTCTGAGCCTTGCAGCTCAACTAAAAAAACAAGAAAAAAAGCAGATACACACGGCACCCTCCGGCTCATTTTTATCGCCTTTATCGGTTGTTTCATTCAGATGAACTCCACTGGCGCCTTTGTATGCGATTGCCAACGCGATAGCCATGGTATCCACGCAAACAGCGCCCAGCACTCCATTTGATCAAATGTGGTTTCTTTTTCGTAGTGTTTTTATACATCGATCAGTGTATGGTCACTTGACGAGCTGGCTCGCTCGGTCAAGAAAAAGAAAACTCGTTCGGAAATGAAAACAAAAACTACAACGCATTTGATTGACTAGATGCGTTTCAGGTCGATAAAGGACAAACAATTCTGCCTGGTACGACCCTGCCGAGTTATGCAAACGAAGAAGAGAGTTATGCCCGCTCTGGGAAATAAAGCCCCGGTCTGTCGTCGACGATGACCCACGGTCGTCGACGATGACCGAGTAACGCTTCACGGATGCTGAGCACTGAGCAAAGTTAAAAAATGGCAGCATCTCCACTCCGTGGAAGATGGCGAGGGTGCGGAGTACGGGGACTCGAAATGACATCCAAGTTGCGCCCCGAGTGACATCCGATTTTTGCCCCGACCGTCATTTGATTTGAGCCGTGAGTTTCACCTTGATTATTCCCTAAATGAAACTGCAACTCACGGCTCAAATCGAATTTCTCTTGATTTTCACTTGATGGTGGTGTGCGCACGGATGTACGCGGACGGACATTGGGAGGTCCTAAAGTACTCCGCACCGTTACAGGCGAGGGAGTTAGCCGTTTGACTCTCGGGTACTAACTCACGGTCTTAGGCCAATGGGTAGGACTACTGACACTAACTCTGTGTGGTCTACCAGACACAGGCTCGAATCCTGCCTGTGCCTGTGTGATTTTTAAGTGCGATGCACTTTATAAGCGACCCCAAACCATCCACCGCCGGCGGCGGCGGCGTCCGCAGCCCTGCTCTCCCTAGCAACGGCGCAGAGCGGAGAGGAGCGTCGGTAGCAACGGCGCAGTGACGTCACTCACCACGTGACGCCACGCCCTCACCGCTCCCTCGCGGCGCGGCGGTGTGCGCCGCGCGCATCCCTCTCCTCTCCCGGCAGCTGCCGTGCGCCGCTGCGCGCGTCCCCCTCCCCCTTCGCTCGCTCCTCCTCTCTCCTCGCTGGCTGCAGCTGCGCGCGCACCCCTCTCTCTCGCGCGCCCGCCTTCTCTCTCAGCCACCTGGCTCGGCGCGCTCAGCGCGGCGTACCCCCCTTTATATGCAGCGATAAACCGCCAGACCTCCGTGGGTCGGCTCGCGCGCGCTCTCTCGCTACAGTCTCCTGCTCGCTCTGCTCCAGTTTAGACCGTTCGCTGGCTGGGCGCCTCTCAAGGCGATGTCAGAATTACTACGCCGTGTACTCTCGGCGCAAGAAATGCATTCGCACTTCCTCACGATTCCCTTCGGGGAGGTGGGGGCAATTTTTTGCGATTGTAAATGCTATGCGCACGAACGCGGACGGACATTGTGCGGTCCTAAGGTACTCCGCGCCTGAAAATTCGTGTCCCGTCGTTATTTTCTTTGCTCGCAAGCGGTCTGCTTTGCTGTATTAGTAACATGACCGTGCAACACTTTTTAGGGAGCAGCTTTTTGGCGCCCGTCTCTGGGCTGAGCCGCCACGCCGTCGTAACCGAGTGAACGATGGCAAGACCGAATGGTGAACGAGAGCAAAAGTGGAGAGTATCGCGAAATTGTTTGGGGAGGGCGGTTCGCCGTGGCGGCGCGAGCGTTCTTCAAAAGTGTGCGGTGAGGGAGGAGGGGCAGTATGCTGTGCCCGCTCGAGACGCTCGCGTGCGCGACGCTGGAGAAAACGTGAGGGGGGCGTGCGCGTGACGATGGTGTGCATTCCCTGCCTAAGACGCGGGTCGCGGTCCCTTCCTGAGACGAACTTCGCGCCGCCGACGCAGAGGCTGCCGTCGAGAGAACCCGCGAGTGGGTTCTCTCAGCGCACTCCCTCAGCGCACTCCTGCTACGCCCAAATATCGCATTAGGGAGTATCGTAATCGCCAGCCCATTTTTTACTTTTTTTTTGAAATCCTAAATGCTTGCAGAACGTAGTCAACCAACACCTCAAATACTTAGATTAGGGGGTCGCAAAGCATCTCAGCGAAAAATTAGTTGTATGCCCATCAAATAACTTGGGAACTTGCTCAAAAGATTTTTCTCTCTTTCCCGGTCTTGGCGTTCGTTTACCACTGGAATTACGTCGCTACATAGGCGTAGCGGCTATTAGCCGGCTTTCCTTCAGCTGCAGTAACGAACGCAATCGGTAGCCACTTTAAAAAGACAGCCACAAAAGCAAAGCAGAAACGGAAGGCTGCTGCGACGCGCAAATCACGCAGTGTCGCTCCGTGGATCTTTCGCTGTGCTTAAGAATTCCAGGCGCGAAGGAAAGAGTGAACGCGTTTATCGAAAGTGTCGCAGAATCCCTTTAACGTTTTGGGGCATGCAATTCATGACAAATTTTGGCATGAAAATGAGCATGCCGATTTAGGAAATAATGAGTATGAGTGGAAGCGGAAATTCAAAAGTCGATCAATCGTTTTCCAGAGGCAGGTCGAGGCAGTCGGGCAGGCAAAGACCGACTAATCGATAGACCTACCGTATGTTGCCGTTACTAGCGTGAGTAACAACCTTCGTATTATATATAAGTAGCGTTATTCGTTTTCGGGTTTTACATTCTTTTTTAATCGGGGGGTAAAATTCAGGAGTTATTTTTCGAACTGATTCTGGTTGTTTTGTAAAACCATTCCGAAATTCGGGGGTTTTTTTTGGGGGGGGGGGGTTAAATCTACAGACGCACTAAGTAATGCACTCCGGTTATTTAAGAGGGTATCACTAGCATTTTAACTCTAACGCGTTACAATTGGCGTTTATTTCAAGCAGGTAATCGGGGATAAATCACTATTTTCTAGAAAATGCAGTCCGAAATTGGCCATCTGTTTAGAAATGAATCAGTACTGATGACTGAAACGAGCATTTATAACTTCTAAGAAATGAAAAAAAATATATTCACGAAAAGCTGGTCATCGATTTTTCCCTCATTCTTGTTCAAACACACTATACTATCTGCTTTCTCAACACGGCGGTCTTCATTCGAGCCGTGTCTGACCTAGCTCTGGACGTATCTCAACTGGGAGAAAGTTCTCCTGACTGCGCAGCTTCCATCAGCTGAGCACAACAATGTCAGTGCAGGCAGCGTTTTGCCAGCCTGAGGTAGCGAGCGGTACAGTCATTCCAATACTGAATGAGTTCGGAAGCTGTGTTTGTGGGGCTTGCTTCCAGCATGTACTGGGCGAGCACGGCGGACAGCCAGCGCACGATTGAGCGGATTACTACTTTTGAAAGGTGCATTGGGGGAGGGAGAGAGGGAGAGAGAGTTAGAGATAGATAGATAGATAGATAGATAGATAGATAGATAGATAGATAGATAGATAGATAGATAGATAGATAGATAGATAGATAGATAGAGAGAGAGAGAGAGAGAGAGAGAGAGAGAGAGAGAGAGAGAGAGAGAGAGAGAGAGAGAGAGAGAGAGAGAGAGAGACTTTATTTTGAAACCTGTGTCCAAAGGACTGCTCGGCTTATTGGTTGGGTTATAGGGACCATAGTCCAGGCTATAGTCCTGGCTGTCTATAGTCCTGGCGTGTTTTTAACGTGGTTCACAAGCGTGGTCCAATAGAGCTCTTCAAGCTCCTTAGGCGGTGTGACCCATGCCCCCAGCAAGTAGGGCGCTTTGTGGCAGGAATTGGTTGCAGGGAAGATGTCAGGGTGCTTTGTATGTTTGGGCATGTCCAGAGGGTGTGTTCATTGTTGGGGTATCGGTCGCAGTGTGAGCATTTTGGTGTGCCCGGAAACCCGTCTATGTAGTGTTGTATGTTCGGGGTGTAAGAATCGGCTAAAATCTGGTTTCACCCGAAAACGAACAACCCAGTAAGACCCAGACGGTAACTCAGTATGGAGGGCGTATAGGAAGGGTAAGCCACCAATAATTATTCGGCTCTCGAGACCGCTGCACTCTGCACCCCAGAAGCAGGAAGACCGAGTGTGGTCTAAAGTGCAGCAAAGCTTCTAAAAATAAAGCCTCCTTGTCATCTTTTTTTCTCTCTCGCTTTGAAAACCACGCAGCAGCTCAATCCGTTCGTAAAAATCGCCCCTCGTTCGTTGCTTTCAGACGTTCCTTCAACTTACAATTTTTTTTATTCATTCTTCTCAGCCCCGTATTTTCTACGCCGACTATACGCCTCTCCTCGGCAACTCGTATTTTCGGCTGCTTCACGGATCGGCCCGCACAAAATTACAGCGGGAAGAAAAGCCCGTGGCGAACGACGAAGAAGCCTCACACGGACGTCGCCGCACACGTCGGTCGGGACCTGCTCCAGTTTCGCGCCCGGATATATTTCTCCTCATTCTCTCATTTGCCTCGGCCGTTGTTACGGCATTTTCATTTTTGCGCTTCTTTTCAGCTTTTGGATGCCGCAGCTGACGTTTTATTGCTTCTTGCTCTCGGCGTGGCCACGAAACGTCGTAAAATAGTGCGCTGCTCGCGGCAGTTGCGCGTGCATTCCTTGAAGAAAAAACATTGACAAAAAAAAAACGGTAAAGCCAGAACGGTCGCAGTACTGTCGAAAAACCGTTTTGCGGTACCTCTCTTTCTCTCTCTCTCCTCCGTCTCCCTTCCTTGCTCTGGACGTTAACCCTAAAAGCCTGTTGTGCGCACTTGCCTCGTGAGCCAGACTGACGTGGGGGTCTTGGTGTTTTATCTGCCGCAACCTTCCGGATTCCCCCCGTTCGTGTGCGTCGCCGAACGGCGGTTTTATGCGCTCGTTGAAAACCAAACGGTTCTGCGTGCGCGCCCGCGTTATGAGTGGACGACGCCCCTTTAAGCTTGATAAGTGGGGCAAATCGGCGCTTTACGGGCTGAGTTTTACGGAGTTCTGCATGCATGCACAAACACGGCTGATTTTTTTTCCGCGTCTTTCTTTTTTAGGGGTAGGGGGAAGGGAGGGAAGGTGACCTTTTTAGGTGTTGTTTTTTTTTTTTTTTGCGTCGTTTGTCTTACGCTTATTTGAGCTCCCAGCTCCCGACAGCCTAGCCACTCGAAAGAAAAAAAAAAGCACCTTTGGTACAACCGTGTTTATGAAGACGGAATTGTAGCCGCTGTGTAGAAGACGTGGGCCCGTTCTGGTGATTTCTAAAAAAATAGAATGACAAAATCAATGTTTTCTTGTTCCCTGTAACACTCTTTTAAACTTTTTTTCGAGACCTTATATGCTTCCAGAAAGCTAGGCAACCAACATATCAAGTACTTAGATTAGAGGGTCGCAAAGTACCTCAGCCAAAAATTACTGTTGTATGCCATGCCCATTACGTAACCTAGAAACTTGCTCAAAAGAATTTTCTCTCTTTCCCGGTCTTGGCGTTCTTCGACCGCTGGAGTTACGTCGTTACAGAGGTGTAGCGGCTATTGGTCCGCTTTCCTTCAGTTGCAGCAATCAGTGCATTCAATATCCACTTTAAAGAAAAAAACGCAAAAGCAAACCCGAGACGGAAGGTGTATCTGCTGCGACGAGCAAATCATGCGGTGCCGCTCCGTGCTGGCGATAAATATAGCTTTCGCAGTGCTTGCAGACGCGAAGGAAGGAGTGAAAGCGTTTATACAAAGTGTTGCAGAGTCCCGTTACGAATCGAAGTATCCCTGAATTCTGACGTTGGCCTAGTTCGTCATGAATCGTGGTGGAAGAAAGAGCGCAAGAAACATGGGCTGAACAAACTGAGGACGACCACCGGGTGTTTTTATTTCTTGTGTTCGACACTTGACGCTTGCTGCTCTGATACTGACAGTGTACTGTCAGTATACACATCACTAGCGTTACTAGATGAGGTATCATAGTACCGTCACTGAGGCGCGCAAGTGAGAAGCGGCAGACATTTCGGTGTTTATCAGTGGTGCCAGATTGCCGCTTCTGCGGCCTCACCGCTAATTTGGAGGAGGTCATTTGTAAACACCACTGCCGAAAACGCAGCAATACGGCATCTTGGGACACACTTCTTCAGCTGAAATGCTGATAAGCGTGTTATCTTTGATTCGCGTTCGGAACGACGCCAGTCGCGCGCAGCCGCACAGCAGGAAGGACAAGCTAAGCCTACCGCAGTTGACCGAAAGAAAACGCATAAACAACAAAATGGCGGCCCCCATGAACCGTCGCAGTGTAAACAAATGTCACGTGATGCGAACTGACCAATGATCACGGCGGCGGCACGGAACAGTCGGAGAAAAGAGTGCCGATACTCTGTAACTTTATCTAGTGACACTATACACACCACAACAGGACACGCAAGGTGCATTTTAAATCGTTTTATTTGGACGACCATTGGAAGGAAGAACCATTGTGCGAACCAGTGCTTTGTACAAGGTGTGGACAAATTACGACACGAGGCACACAGTCGGGAAGTCTAAAAGAGGCAAAAGAACTTTGGAATGTTGATCTAATTGACCATGCTAGAAAGCAACTCACCCAATTTATATTATTATACGTTTTTTGGTGTTCAGCGTGGTATACAAGTACAAGTATATACAAGTACAACAAAAGGAACTATCGTTTCCATCAACGTAGGGCACTAATTTGTAGGGACAACGAGTACAGACATTAACGGTCTGATTTATGATATCCTAAAGAACAGAACCACCTTGATAGAACTTTCTGAGCTGTTTTAAAGGGTGTATAGGTGACCGGTAAAAAGCGCAAAGGCTCATGGGTGCATTGTCTGTTCCCGGGGAGTCCCGCCACTTCCGGTTCGAAAGCTCTCCTGGCCTCCCGTAGGCCGGCGGCTTTCACGCGAGCGTGTGCTTGTTGTTTATCTTTTTCCAGCGAAAAAAACAACGCTCATGCATCGCGCATTCAATGAATAACAACCATGAATCCTACTTGGGGCTCCTCTGAAAGGTAAGCACTCTACGACGAATAAACAACACGCACACGCGTGCGTAAAAGCCGTCGGCGTACGGGAGGCCAGGCGAGATCTCGAACCGGATGTGGCAAGAGCAGACGACGCAGCCATGAGCCTTTGCGCTTTTTACCGGTCACCTATTAGCAGATACATTTCAGTGAGCCATATACTTGAAAAGGTAAGCGGTGTTTACAAAAGCATTATATATATTCAACTGTTCTAAAATATTACACATAATTTACAGTGTCTATATACACATGCGTTCAGCGCCTGCCGTAATTTAACCCTGACAGTGAAGTCGTCCTAAAACAAGCTCAACAGACAAGCTATTCGTGCTTTACATATACGGGCATCGTTGTGTGTCGAGCCAACGAACATTCAATAAAAAAACACTCTGCGGATCGGACAAAATTTCAGATGTTTATTTTACGTTTGGAACAATTTGCCACAATAATAACTAATTATTATGTGTAGAACAATTACTTGTAAGGTGAACACTCCACGACGCTGATCTTCACGCCACTAAGTCAGAGATCATGGGAGTGACATTCATAAGATGTGCAACGCAGACAACCGACAAGAAAAGACATGACACTTTTGCGAAACCTGTCTGCCCTGTAACATGTTTTCTATTTGTCGCGCCCATTATCTCATACAAGGAGCCTCACAAGTGTACAGTCTTTGTCAAAATTTCGTGGGCCAAGCCGGGAACACGCAGACTGTAAAAATTTCAATGTACAAGCTTATGTCCCCAGTGAGACTGAAACGTTTTGTGCAGGAAAGATAGAGAAAACACCTTTTCCTCTTTACTGCCTTAAAATATTTTTGTCAAATTTAAAGGTAAAGCCAATTCTTTGAATTCTTTGTTGTCGAGAAGGCTTAGGATTGGCCCACAAAGTTTTGACAGAGGGTGTACACCTGGAAAACACTTTGTCCACAATCTTCGTAGTTACATGTCTCGACCTTAGTCGTATGTTAAATATCACATCTCTGCCTGTATGAGCATCCAACTAACAAATAAAAATCAGTGCAATTGCTGTACTGCTAGTCTGGAGGTTTATCCAATTTTTGGCTTTTGTACAATTCAAGTACTCCAAGGTAAGTGTGAATAATGTACGTTAAAATGAGTGTTCCTACAAGCTGGGCGGGTGCAACGTGGTATTTGCTCTGAATTTGTTTGCACTGTAAAAAAAATTCACAACAATGTAAGAAGAGTTAACTGTCCATGCGGCTCGCTCGAGGACTGCGAAGACACCTGAAAATAGAAGACATTGAAGAACGCCTTCGGGCAACAAACATATTGCAACAATGACGGCTGAAGCACTGAAACTCGCACCAGGCGCTTGCTGATTTAAAACTTACACTCCGAAAGAGTGTGAATTAGTACGGTGTGTGTAGCGCAGTTGCGTACGAGCCCACGGACATCGGTATGGGGGAATCATTAATTCTTGGAAGCTATAGGCACACTTAGGGGTACGTAAGGTGGTCGCCTGGATGTGGCGATTGCCAACACGTTTTTGGGAACCTAAGTTCCAGAATTAGGAAGTCCTATTCGCGCATGCGTGAATACACTGTACATTGTCACGTGACAAGCCGGTTCATGAACGTGTCTGAGCAGGCATTTGAAGGGGCGCGGCTAAGCGGCTCAGTATCATGCATGAAAATCCAACACATGTCGCCAGGACAGTCATCCCTGTTGTGAACATTCTGGAAAAATTCGGACATGCCATGCATGCATCGGCGACGACAGTGCGGGACTTGTGCGAAGAAAGAAGACTGCTCAAAGTCCTCCAACGGGTAACTTTCTCCTGAGTCACAGTCGTCAAAGACTGAGTTTGGTATAGTCTGACTCCACGTTAGTTCCCGTGCCAGCAGGAGGCGGCCCTTTTAAACCCTCCTTGCAGCGATCGGCGAGTGAGCATAGCAGGGAGTTCCGCTCGATTCAGTTGAACGGCAGCGGCAAAACGCCTCCAGCCACATCTATGCTACCTGGCAATCGCCGATGCCATGATGTTGATTCCCCGGAAGGTTTTGTCCTTGGACGTGGAAGCCCCGTTTGTAAGAGACCCGTTCTGCCTCTGCAACGTCATGTCCCGCTGGCTGATGGGAGGCGCGCTCACGGCATCGTACAACACTTCCATGAACTCTGTGGCGCGCGTGGCTGTCCCCTGTCTCATCTTGACCCAGCCGGCGACGGCTGGCCGCTGTATGCCGTCGATGGACAGCGTCTGGTGGCAGAGGGCACTGGTCAACCGCCGAAGCACGTTGCGCCGCTCGGTGAGGGTTGGCAGGTTCAACCGAGCCACGAACCGCACCAGGTACTCGGTCGTGAAGCGAGTCGCCTGCAGAAAGAAGAATCCTCGGCAAAGTGAGAGTCGTTGCTTAAGGCAATATTTTCGTTATACAGAATCTTGCGCGGTGAGAACATAAGATGCTCGTAAAGCGCATGCTTTAAACGAAGTAACGGACTTTTCCCAGGTTTCCGTAGCCTAGAGGACCGACGGCGCCGCGCTAGCCGTCTTCCCTAATGTAGTTATAATCCAGTCAAGTTGTAGGAACGCAGGGGCCAATCACGCTGCGCGCAACTGTATCTCTCCCAGCGGATGTCCTTAGTAGATAGAGGCATAGAGCCGAGGGCACTTCCACTGCACCCAGCCACCCCTGGCAGCGCATGCTTGCTCCTCTCACGGTACGGAAACGTCTTAGTCACTAATATCTGAGAAATATCATTCATAATAAATTGTACAATTCATATTATATCCATTGAATCAATTAAACGCATGTTAATCAATATGTTGTCAGTTGTTTCAACCACGCAATAAAGGCAAATCGTTTTTAGGTACCGAACAGCGGACGCCGGTCTATCGTGTCACGTTAGGTGATCTTTCTTCTCATGTAAACTCTTATGTCTAATCTCGGCGGGGATAATTTATTTTATGAATATGAAGCCGAAATATTGACTTCCGTAAGTATAGGAAGTTACAGCGCGAAATGAAAAGAAGACGAATAGGACGTCTATGTAGCCTTTGTTCTCCTTCGCGCTGTAACCACTCAATATGACGTGCAACCTCGCCCTGCTTCCGTAAACACTCGACAAAGTCCGTACCTTGTTCAGCTTGACAAGGACTTTGACAGGAGTAGTGGAGCGGATGACGACTGATGTCAAGTCCTGCTTGCTGAGCACAGGCTCCCGAAGTTGGTCCAGCCAGAACCACAGGAGTCCCGCCAGTAGAACAGGGTCATCCTCGACGGCCAGTCTGTCCCACGAGGCGCCCCTTGTGTTTAGCTCACGCTGGCACTTCCGCAGTCGAGCCAGATACGCCGGTCCCAGTAGCTTGTGTTCCAGGAGCAGCGCCGATGCTACGTCTGACGGGGTCAGGGCCACCGAAGAACACGCTGCTTCGCCCTGCGATTAGACCACACGAAGGAAAGGCACCGATGAAGACGTAGTGTATTGGCACAAAAGAAGTGCTACAAATTGCGCCATGGGCACAGAACATTATGCGTTCTCAAATCAAACGTAGCAGCGATTCCTGGCTCAGCTGTTCTCGACACTGAATACGGACGTTGTCGTGGAGTGGATACCAAGAAACAACTGCGAGTTTGATTCCGTGATGAAGGAGAATGAGACCGCATGCCACATGCATGTAACTGGTCTGCATTGCATGCCGGGAAATTTGTTCGCACAGCGCCAGTTTCATTTTCCAAGCAAGTTCCGCCGTGAAGCATGGTACCTTGAGCCCAGAGATCCCTTACAGAGATCTCTTAAGCGGGGCTTCAGATCATCTTAGCTGAAAGCCAGCGGGATAATATAAGGAAAGAGGTATGGTTGGTGTTACATATAAATTGTCTTCAGCCCTTAAAGTATGGTTGCACAGGGCAAATGGATTGGCATGCACGCAAGAAAAGAAAGAGAGCGTGTAGTTCAATTCACTACCTGCGTGCAGCTCAGTCGACGCTACATGGTTGTCAACAATCCACCCACTCACTGCGAAGACAATCGACAATGGGAGTTAGGGCCTTAGAAGGACATTTTCGTCTTCTCTCTGGGCAGGAGGAACCACGAAGTCCAACGCCTATTGTCGATTTTCGCCGTGGTGAGATAGGTGGCACAGTGGTAGGGTTGTTAACAATAACATAGCTACACGCTTTTGGTGAAATGAAGTATAGTTCCTGTGTTAATGCCGACTACCTTTGTGTGTGAGAACGTGCCAGGTATAGCTTGCGTTGAAACGTTCTTAATTGCCTACCTGTCGTCGGGCCCGCAACTCCTTTTGCGAGGAGAGCTCCTTGAAGCAGGCGTTCTGTGTGAGCGTCTCGTCGTCCTGACTACTGCACCCTGCTTCGCTCGCCTCGAAGTCGTCGTCCTCGTAGCTGTGGAAATCCGGACTGTTGGGCGTCGACGCGAAGAGGCCGGCCAGACCGGCGATGAGGAGTGAGTCCAGCACGGCGTCCGCGTCCGACGGGTCTTCGTCGTCGTCATCGGGGGACGGAGAGAGGACGTCATCGACGCTCGTCGTCGTCGAATTGCTGCTGCTACTCGTGACGGCCGAGTCGCCCCGGTCGCTCTGCGTCATGGGTCTCCAGCGGTCTCGGCTTACGGATGAGCAGAGAAAGTAGTTCCAGAAGGGATCCAGTTCCGTCAGCTCGAAGCTGGGGCGCTGTCCCGGCGCGCTGCTTGACGCACTGGAACTGGAACCGACGGTTGTGCTGAAACAGGGAAAATTGGCGATGAGCACATTGGGGAGGCGTAAAGGAAGTTATAGCATTTCTTGTCAGAAGAGACACTGATCTGGTTTTGTGACTGAACATTTCTATCCTTTAGTTATCGGTGATTTTGTTCTAGGAGATTACGCTGTCTAAATTGAGCACATAATAGTGTACCTGCAGCTAATATAATTTGCTGTTGCATGGGCGAATTGGGCAAAATATAAACACACGAAGACGAAGAATTAAAAGGACGAGCGCTCAGTATTTATCAGTGGTATTTATCGGTGTCCTTGATCCACACCTTCCGTGCCTCCCATTAAGTCTGCCACGATCTGATGCAAGCCTTCTTTGCTGTATCCGGCTTGGGGTGGCTCTCACAAGTGCTTACTTTTATACTTGATCGGAATGGCAACAAGTGAGGCGTGCGAAGTTTGCGGTATTCCGGAGACCATATGGCAGCTTCTATGCAAGTGCACATGTTGCCATTTAAGGGCAAAAAGCTTTCGCCAACTCAGCGGAACCGATATTCTCGGCGGCGGCTTTTTAAGGAGATGATCTTGCTTTTTAGGCCGTCTTCGTTACCAGGCCACAAGGCTGCAAAGGCACCTGCTTATACGCTTCCTTTCTGCGAACGACTAACTGGCACAAAGGACTTTAGTACAAACAGTGTGGCAATCACAGAACTGAAACATAGTTTCCTAACGCTGACACCTCAGCGACTAACGCCTAAAACGACATTTTCCTTGATCCCCAGTTACTAAAAGGTAAAGCCTCGACTTTCTGTGCTTCAAATACGCAAGCCGAACTGCGCCTTGAGTTTTTAGGTGCGGAGTACCTTAGGACCGCACAATGTCCGTCCGCGTCCGTGCGCATAGCATTTACAATCGTAAAAAATCCCACAGGCACCGGCAGGATTCGAGCCGGTGTCTGCTAGGCCAGACAGAGTTAGTGTCAGTCGTCTTACCCATTGGGCTACGACAGTGAGAGTTAAACAGCTTACTCCCTCGCCTGTAACGCTGCGGAGTACTCATGGTGGTCAGCGCGAACGGAAACAACACACAGAGAAGAGAATAGACGACACAGAGAATAGAGAATCTATTCTCTTCTTTGTGTGTTGTTTCCGTTCGCGCTGACCACCATGAATGCTATCCAACTCGCCCAATTTGCTACCTCGCTGCGGAGTACCTTAGGACCTCCCAATGTCCGTCCGCGAGCAATTGTGCGCACACCACCATCAAGTGCAAATCCCAATGTCCGTCCGCGAGCATCCGTGTTCACACCACCATCAAGCGCAAATCAAGCGAAATTCGATTTGAGCTGTAAGTTGCAGTTTCATTTAGGGAATAATCAAGGTGCAACTCAAGGCACAAATCGGATGCCACTCGGGGCGCAACTTCGATGTCATTTCGAGTCCCTGTACTCCGCACCCTCGCCATCATCCAAGGAGTAGAGAGGCTGCCATTTTTTAACTTTTTTTTTTCTGCGCTGCTGTTTCAGTGGCAAATGTGATCTGCCGCCAATGAAGTAAATTGTCACATACTTAATCGTGGCTGTGTTACGCCTTTTAGGTCACGCTGAAAACAGAATGACACACACTGCGGATTTCAATTCCCCCCGTAGCATACCCACGACGCGTGGCTTCAATTGTTTCACAATGTGCCCCCCGGGGGCCTATTTTAGGCATTACTGGGCGTCTGACATCAGATATTATGGCGCAGAGTTTACGCTTTCTTTCATCTTTTCTTTTTTGATTTAAAGGGGCCCTGAAACAATGCTGATAAACAATTTCAGTCTTTCTTTTGAGGCTGCAAACACTTTAAGAGCTGTAGTTATCTCCTGCACAGGAAGGTCTCCTTCACCAAGCATGATGCCTCAGCTATGACGAAGGCACTTGTTTTAATGGAGCTGAACCGTCTCTGGTCTCTTCCAGAGCACCATTATCCGTTCCTGCAATACATAGACTCCGAGCTTAGTGTTAAGCTGCCAGAGCGACTTCCGCGCCGACTAGAAACTTTGTGCCACCGATTACGCCTCAATGCAGCGCTTACGAAAACATACCTGTTTCGACTCGGTGAAACCTCGAATCCTGCTGTAATAACTGCGGATCGCCGGAAACAGTGGAAGACGTACTGTTAGAGTGCCCCGCTTACATGCTTGCAAGGTGCCGTTTGGAGCAGGAGATCGAGCACCTACGCCCAGGACCAATCAGCCTAACAGTGCTCCTTGGTCCATGGCACACCCGTTCAGCTCAACGCAAAGCACTAATGGCGTTGTTTGAATACCTGGACGAGATCGGCGTCACTGAACTGATTTAAACTACTACTGAGAACGTGACGTTAGTCGAACTGTTCACACAAACTCCATGATGGCTGCTTTTTTTCTTTACTTCTTCTCTTCTCTTTCTTCCGCCCTGTTATCTATAGGGCCTTTTCTACCCTCGCCTACCTATTCCCCCGCCGAGTAGCATGTCGGTGTTACGATTCCGGCAAACCTCTCGGCTTTCTTCTCTGATGAAGAGCTCTCTCTCTCTCTCTCTCTCTCTCTCTCTCTCTCTCTCTCTCTCTCTCTCTCTCTCTCTCTCTCAGTGTGGCTCTGCGTTATTTGCCGTTGGAGCAGATACGTCCTCCAGTTTCTGCTTTTCTTTATTTAGGGTTTTCTTTCAAGTGGCTATCGAATGTTCTTATTGCTGCAAATGAAAGGAACCCGGCTGATAACAGCGATACAGCTCGAGTGACGTCATTCAAGAACAATCCCCAGATCGAGAAAAAGAGAACAATATTTTGAGCAAGTTTCTACGTTACCTAATAGATCTAAGTACTGGACTACGCTTTGAAACCATTTCGAATTTTGAAAAAAACTAAGTTGAAAAAAGTGTTGCAGGGTCCCTTTAAATTTGTCAAGCGCTTGTCTACTCACCTGCCTGATGCGCGGGACAAATCTTAGAGTCGTCGTCATCACCATAATCATCATCATCATCATCATCATCAATAACAACGGCAACAGCCTATTTGCTCCACTGCAAGACGAAGACCTCTCCTACTGACCTATTTGCTTTTCTGTCCTGCGCCGGCCGAGTCCATTCTTTGCCCCCGAATTTCCTTATTTCGTCTCTCCGTCGAGTTAATGACCTTCCCCTCCAATAAGTCTCTTTTGGCCACAATTCCCGGGCACCCAATAAGGCTGATGCGGATAATAGTCTCCCGGGTCCACTAATCCCTTTCCGCCAGCAGCTTCCAGTAGCTTCCTGACCATGCTTCGGGGCTATCCACTTATCTGCACGGCGTCCAGTCCCACGTCTACTTCCTCTGCTGAGTGTGCTTTATCAGCAAACCAACGCTCGGACTTGCGGAAACTGGCTTGTCGCGGCTGCCTGAACGCAGCCGCGCGAACAATGCATAAAGGACTAATTTAAGCCAACGTTGCGAAACAAAACGCGTTTCCGCAAGGACACAAAGACGCCAGGCCGAGCGTATATATTTAGCACCAACGCTGGCAGCATTGCCAAAGCCACGTCCGCTTCACAGTTTCGTTTACTGGGTTAATCACCACCTCCAAGCGTTTTGTTTCAGTAGCACTGGAAAAGGTGGGGTGTTCACGGTAAAGTATGGGTCCGCCAGTTTGCAAGTAATCGACGTATCTCAGTGTAGATAATAATAGGTTGCAGTATGTGCATTGACCGGTGAGTTTTGTTGGCACTTTACGAAATGAAGGGTTCGGTCTATCTTTTCTACTATCGTGAAAAGCTGGTTGAAACACCCGCGGCTTGCTGAAAACACTCGGCCCTTGAATAACAGAGCATACCGTCAACGGTATACGTTCCAGTAGCGGCGAAAACGTCATCTCTTAAACCGCGTGTTAGGTGTAGGCACAAGCAACAGCATTTCGCGAAAGGTGTGGTCGTGTGAATCGTGTTTTAATTTGACGCAATGACAAATTTGGTGTACAGTTGGTACCGTGAACACCCACTCGTCTTACAACCAAAAAAGCAATCTTGACTACAAAAACGCCTAAAATATTCTCACCCGCAGGCAAGGAAGGAAGGAAGGATGCAGAACCTGTCTATAGCCTAGTTTTGCTATCCTGCTCGTGGGAAAGGAAAAACAGGCAAAATAGAGGAAGCAAAGCATGGAGGAAAGTTGGAGCAAACAGTTGTGTACAGCGCTGAAGCACTAAATGTTCAAGCTCACTTATTTGCACTGGAGCCTTTCAGTCTACAGTCTTGTGTTCAAGTTCGTCTCCCGCAGGCAGCGTGTGACTTCCTTAGTCGCCTTGTGAGCCGATGACAGAGAAGACCAGTGACAAAATCTTCACCGAAAATGGCCGCCGAGAGTCTGGTTTTCAGAGGGCTGACGACAGCTTCTTTTTTAGGACGCACCCGTAGACTACGAACTGATTAAACTCATAGAAAACAGATTGCTGAGAATTTTCGCTGCGGTTGTTTCGCTGGTTAAAGGACCGAAGAGCAGCGATTCTTCGCCACACAACAGAGACTGGCCCGAGCGTGTCTACCGTTTTGCTGCTTATTTCTTGGAGTGCAAACGCAAAGTGACATTACAGTCTTACTCCTCTCCACGCGTAACAAACAAGCCGAGAAGCGGTAAAAAAAGGCACCTAATTTTCATGGTACTCACCTGCAACGGCTGCTGATGCTGCTGCTCGAAGAGCTCTTCACGCTGCTCGAGCTCAGATTCCCCCCCTTGGATTGGCTCAACCGTAGCATCCTCTCACACAGGGCGTACAGAATCTGCGAACCATAGGGAGGGTGAGCCAGGTTCATGCTGCCTGGCTTGGAAAATTGTCTTTCGTAAGAACGGAAAATACGATATAGGCGTTCTCCTAGACAAAATTAGCCTTCCCTTTTAACACAAAAGTGTTTTACTCCCGGATACACAAAGATTTCGTTGACGTCATATCCCTCCCAAAAGTGACCCCAGTACACCGAAGCAAGCGGCCTGTAAAGGGTGCACCTCTGCACACAAGGTCTTCTTGCGGGGAAGCAACATTTAGTACTAAAGAGTACTTAGCGTTGTTCGTTTTCGGGTTTTATATTTTAACACGAAAGTGTTTTACGCCGCGATACCCCAAGATTTCACTGACGTCATATCCGTCACGGAAGTGACGCCAGTGCACCTCTGCCAAAGCGACCCGCCAGCAGGACGTCGCTCGCCAAGCACACCCACTAGACAGCCGCCGACCTGTAAATCATGCTTACCTACAGATTTCGCTGCACATTCCACTTTCGTGTTTTACTGTATCCTATTACAGAGGAACCAACCTTAGATTTTTCTCTTTCCGCTTTGAGAGAGGCATAATTACTCCCTTTCTTCACGTGACACAATGGAACACTGAACTTGTGTAACGTATCGAATTGGACGAGTTGGTATGGCTTTATCTCGTAAAACAGCGCAAACACAAATGGACTGAGGTCAACGAGTTGATAGTCGTCGCTTCTGTGTCTCTCCTTCCCTGAGCTTGTACGTTTTTGCGCCGTGTGTCGAGATAAATTTGTGTGTTGGCTCGCTTATGAACGCTCCCATCAGCTGTCGTCCTCTGCTACGTTTATATCAATTTCTCGTTTAAAAACACTAGCTGCGGAAGGAGCAAAAGAAATTACGATCCCTTCCTCGAGATAGTTGGGAGGCGCGCGTCAAAAGTTCGTCCAAACTTCTCTAAAAGCGCGTCCAATCGATCGTCATACCTCCAAAGACCGGAATCGCCAGAGAAGAACGAGCTCGTGCGAAGATTTTTTGCCTACCAAGTAAACGCCTCTACGGATGATCTAACAGTAAACAGATACGTGGTTTGTGGTATAGAGGTATACCTTTGTGTACTATCTTGATCACAGTTAGGGTGAACACGCGAGCGCGTGCCATTCCGTGCGTGGGAGCCGCCTGTCGGCGTTCCGGGTAACTTCGCACGCGCATCACATAGTCTCGTTGCAAACGAACTGCCCATGCGTGAGAAGTTACCGCGAACGCCAACAGGCGGCTCCCGCGCACGGAATGACACGCGCTCCCGTGTTCACCCTAACTGTGATTCATGATCCATGCGGGCATTGTCTCATCGAGAACCATGCCCTTTTCGCGATTTTTAGTAAAAGTTTTGACACAATGGAAGCCCGGTTTTTTCACGCATGCGCAGTGTGTCCAGATATCTTATCAGAGCTTTTCGGTCGACCGAACGGTCTATATTGAAACGCATTAGTTTTTTGACAGGACGCCATCGGTCTCACTAAGAAAGCTTTCGCTTTAAGAAGGGAGCAAAATGTATGATTAGAACTGTTGCCGCAGGTGTAGCACACACGTAAAGAACATTCTGACATGACCAACCATACGCCATTACACGTTTCCGCCCCTAGCTTTCTGACAGAGAGGCGGTTTATTGGGTTCCAAATCCTTTTGTAGTAATTGCTTTCGGCTCGAACTCATTTTTCTAACCAATCCCCTAGGAATGTAGTTGCCGTAACGGTGTTCTGTTTGCGCAAAACAACACCGACGAGCTTTGCGCCAAAGTGCTATTTAAAGCCTCTTTTGGCTCACACTCAGCGCCGTGACGTCCTCCTTCGTACAGTTGGCTTTCCATCATAACGCGTGCACTTGCTGTGAAGCATTATTTACAGGTTATTTTCGGCTTGGACGGCGGGTGGGGCGAAACCGGGATAGCCTGTCAAGTGCAGCTGTCGGCCAAAATATGCGTATCTGTGCGAAACAAAATACATTTTTGGTGCAGAGAGCACTATATTGAGTGAAAAAGATTGTGCGTGGGGTGGCGTGCTACGGGGGTTCATGGCGATGTGGCCGGTAGCGCGCCATTCCGTTTGCTGCGAGGAACGCTATTTGGGCTGTGTTTGCGTGTCGTTGTGTAGGTTGTATAGAGGTATGGATTGCTGGTGTCGCTGAGTCTAAACCTTCGACCACGTGGCTGGGCTTCGAAAAGTTCGCCACTAGGCGGCTTTAAATTTAAATAGACGAACAGAATCGCGCTTCATTTTGAAAGATATTGTTTTGATAGCCCGAATCGAAGCTGCGTTGGCATCTTTTTCATATTTGTTGTATCACTATATCTTACTCGAGAATAGAACTTCGAGATATTTATTCATAGGTGTGATGATTCTATTAAATGTAGAGCTTTAGACGGCACTGTATACGTTTTAGTGGCACAGTATTGGCGTATCGTTGTTTCTGGTGTCAGTAAACCAGTGAAAAAATTTTGGTGAATTATTTTTTTGTGCGAAAGGTAAAAAAAAATTCAGGAATGTAAAAGAGAGGAAACATACCGTCACACCTACGCAACCACGCATGCGCGCACTTGCGCACACACAGCCGCTGCTGCCTCGATACTAGGAGAAACCTTGTTGTCGTAACGATGAAAAAGAAACAGGGGAAACTAAAAAGGCCTCTAATTTCCGATTATCTCAAGAACGAAGTTTCGCGGGCAGGTTTTAATTCGAACTGTACGGAAGTTCGATCGAGTGCCGTGCTTTCCGTGTTTTGGCCGATCCATTTACGACGTGCCTGCTCATACTCGTGGAGGAACACGTTCGTAAGACATAGGCATTGATCTTGCAGATGCCATCTCAGAACATTTTCTGGGCTGCACTCTGTGAACTTTAACGGACACGCCATTTCAAGTTCGTACGCTGGCGCTTGTACGAAGTTAACTTTTTACGTCGCAAGCGAAGTTCTTGATGTCGCTGATCGTTTCGTATTTATTCACTTTACCTCATAGTCATTAGGGTAGCGGGTATACACAGATTTGTACGCACCGGTGGTATGAAAGGCTCGACAGCATATGCAAAATAGTAACGCTATATTCACCGGGAATCACTAAGTATGTCTGTAAACGTGCCAGCCATTTTGGCCACGGTTGTATGCATCCACAGCGCTGACATGTGGAAGAGAGATCCTTATGGTCCCGTCACGAACCACGAGTTGACAATACTCGTGAGTTAAAAAAAGCAGGACAGTGAAAGGACGATCATCCTACAGTTCTCCATCCTCTACGCAGGAGAGGTTTTTTTAAGCGAAAGCTTTCTCGGTGGGGCCGATGGCGTCCTGACAGAAAACCAATTCATTTGCCCGTAGACCGGTTAGTCGACCGAAAGGCTCTGATAACATCTCTGGACACAAGGCGCGTGTGTGAAACTGGACTTTCATTGCGTCAAAACGGTTACTTGAAAGTCGCGAAAAAGAAACGGTTCTAGATAAGACAATACCCGCATCAATCATGAAGAAGGAGCATAATAATATACCTTCATCTCATAAACCCCCTATCGGTGAACATTTAGATTGTTCTTAGCTGCGTTTACTTAGTGCGCGAAAAAACGTCGCATAGGTTTGTTCTTCGTTTGCGATTTGGTTCTGTGAAGGTTTGGCGATCGATTGGACGCACTTTTAGCTTTCGCGATTCTCTCAACTTTCTTTGAGAAGGGAATGTAAATGTTTTCGCTAAAGGGAGCCTTAAAATTTGCGTGCGGGATAAAATCGGGCTAAAAACCTAAATCGAAATATAGTGCTGCCCGCTGTTGTTCTAGTGCCGGCAGGAGCTGGATAAGCGAGTTTATGAAGTACAAGGGATTTTCTGCCACCGTGGCGTGCGTAAAATAAAACGTCTTCTGCAGAGCACGTGGCGTCATGTCTTACATCGCCGCTGTAAAATCGGCTTCAAGTTTTTCTTTTTCAAATTTTCATAAATAAATTAACCTGTACGTTCCAATCGGGGGGCGTTAGAATCGTGGAAATACGGCATATTTGGCAGTTAGGAAAGCAGGACGGTGAAAGAGATGATCATCCTTCAGTTCCCATCCTCTAGTCAGGAGGGGTTTTTAAAGACAATAGCATGCGTCGTTGCCATTAAATCTGTGTCCCAAAACTGCTTCCCTCGGGGTTTAGAAAACGGAGTGTTAAGGGTGGTCTCACCTTTGGAATGTACCTCAAATGCCTCGCTTCTGTACCGTGCAGAATTTTTCGCTGCTTGGCTAGGTACTGGATGAGAGTGAAGTCGGTGGCTTTGGCAGGCCTGTGAGGAAAGAGGGGTGCACAAATATTTGCTTTGGTAATAGTTCAACTGAATTGGCAATGGAAATCGATTGATTGATTGATTGATTGATTGATTGATTGATTGATTGATTGATTGATTGATTGATTGATTGATTGATTGATTGATTGATTGATTGATTGATTGATTGATTGATTTTGACTTTTTTAGCCGACCGTTAGGGGTGCATCAGAACAAACCAGCTTAATGTAGACTAAACTGCTCAATTTTCGCCCGCGTGTGTAGGCGTGACGGAGCATCTAATGAATATTTGGAATAATCTATCAAGATGCAGTGGGTTCCCGTAAAAAAACGGGTAAGGTTTAACCCTTGTAACGCTTGGAATCACAAGCGACAAGCGTTGCTTGTATCCACGGCTCTGCGCCGTTGTCTTTGTTTTGGTGTTGCTGAACGACAGCGGTGGCTGCAAATAGCTCCCATCTTGGCACGCTTCCCCGCTTAGTTTCTATATAGTACGCACTAATCTGGCCACCCTTTGCTCCGGTGTTTCAGTGGCCAATTTTGCCTTTGTTTGAGATTCCGCAGCCTGCCATCTAGAATCTACTGGGTAACTGGATTCACCTAAGCTGAGGATCACGCACGGGCGTCCCAGCAGGCACGTCATCCACGGCAACACTGAGCGACCAAGCGCCGCCGCAACGGCCATTCAACCCTAGCTTAATCACGTGGTACCGCTGCGGCGAGGCTCCGAGTGAGCGCAGCTGCGACACCTCTCCACAGCGGACCATGTGGCGTGACGTCACACCTGCCACACTTGTGCTGCGGCGGCTCAAGGTCATTGCGACGTGATGAATTACCTTGCGAGGCATGGCGGGGTAAAGATTTCGCTCTAAGGACATAACTGTAAGAAAAACTGCATTATGTGCACTCAAGAGCAGCACTAAACGCAGTGCATGACTTTGGTGGAAAGATTCCGATTACTGTTCCCGATTTAGTTGATGCCAATTGCTACTCAATTAAGCTTACCCGCCGCGGGTGGCTCAGTTGCTAAGGCGTTGTGCTGCTGAGCACGAGGACGCGGGTTCGATTCCCGGCCGCGGCGGCCGCTTTTCTGATGGAGGCGAAAAGCAAAAACGCCCGTGCGTACGAGATTTCGGCGCACGTTAAAGATCCCCAGGTGGTCAAAATTAATCCGGAGCCCTCCACTACGGCGCGCCTCATCGCCTGCGTTGCGTCGGCGCGTTGAACCCTACAATCAATCAATCAATCAATCAATCAATCAATCAATCAATCAATCAATCAATCAATCAATCAATCAATCAAACAATCAATTCAAATCAATTATTCATTTATCCTCTGTCTCGTATGTACAGTACATTTAGTCAAAGAAATTTACTAAGATCGCACATTGTGGAACTACGTACCGGTATTTGTCCGCTTTCGTTGGCCTTCTACTTGTGTACCTGCACAAAATGACAAAAGATTGTTGTTTCGCTCGTCGAACATGGCGTCTGAAACGGAAGCCAAATGACATTAGCGAGGGACAATAAGGCCAGTCTACAGCCTGCAAATATCGATGGCGAACAAACCAGAAAGAAAGCTGCAGGATGGCTGCGCCGTAAGTACTACGAACTAAAAAAAAATCGGCAGAAATTCAGAGAATTATCTACTAATGCGTAGCATTCTTGTGCCGTTTGTCTCGAGTGGGAGTTTTTTCCAGCCAAATTTATAGGTTTTTCTAGATCCTGTCCGACCAATTATCTCCATTTACGCTCTTATAGCGATTAGAAGAGGAACGATTACAGGGGAACTTCCGCAAAATATGCTTTGTTGTGGAAATGCTGGTCGTCATACGATTTGCAATTTTCCGTTTTTTCCTATTTTTGTTATTTATTATTTTTTCGAAATTTCATTCAACCAATTATCTCCATTTACGCTATTATAACGACTACAGGTGGAACTTCTCCGAAATCTGCATTATTGTGAAAACTCAGGGGCTTACACGGTTCCCATTTTCCGTAATTACTTTATATTTTTCTGAATTTTTTATTTTTTCAAAATTTAGTTAGGCCAATTATCTTCATTTACGCTATTATGAAGATTACCGGTGGAACTTTTCCAAAATCAGCAATATCGTGGAAATGTGATGCGTTATACGTTTTGACATTTTCCGTAATTTTTTTTATATTTTTCTTATAAATTTCAGATTTTTTACAAAGTCCGTATTTTTTTCTTATATTTTTCTTATAAAGTCGGGCGAAAGCTTGAAAAACTTTCGTCCAATTATCTCCGTTTACGTTGATACAATGATTAAATTTGGAGCTGTTCCAAAATCTGCATTATTGCGGAAATGCAAGGCGTTACACGGTTCGCCAGCTTCCAAAACTATTTTACATTTTTCTTATTTTTTTATTTCTTCGAAATTTCGTTCGACCAATTTTTTTTCATTTACGTTACTATAGCGATTACATGTGGAACTTCCACGATATCTGCATTATTGTGGAAATGCAGGGTGTTACACGGTCCTGGCGTGGGGGTACTCGGCAAAGAATGATGCACATTAAACAAAAAAACTTGGGAAGGCATAAATCTGCAAGAACTGCTCGCTCACTCGCCCCGAGACACGCGCTTTGAGAGGTACACAGTCAAAACCCGATCTAGCGAAACCTGATCTAACGAATTTCCCGATCTAACGAACAAATTCGCTTTCCCCGCAGGTACATATACAAATGAATGCTTTCATGAACTCCAACTAACGAAATAGGTTCAGCGCCATTCCTGATTTAACGAAGTATTTCGAGAAACAGACATATTAAAAAAAAAGAGCAATTTCGAGTGTGTTTAGTCAGCACGTCACGAAGAGTATTGCACCACACCGAAAAAAAAAAAACTAGGCATCCAGTTTCGTTTTTACTCAGCTCTATAAGATAAACTCAACACTCCGTTTGCCGAAGACCACGGCTTCCCGGCCAGCACGTTTTCCACAATATTGAAGGAAAAGGACGCCGTCATCAATGCCACTTCGTCTGGATTTGCGTCGGAGGAGAACATCAACCCCACTCCAAGTTGGAGGAAGCTTTGTTTACGCGGTTCAAGGATATGAGAGCCGAGAACGTTTCGCTCAGCGGGTAAGTGGAACAAAAAAAAATTAAAGTCGTTCACCTAATGTGAAAGCTGTAAGAAGCGCAGAGCAGTGATTCGGCATAATGGGTGGAGGCAGCGTTATCCGCTCACTGCTACCACCCATCACGCTCTTCGCCGTCCTGTCTCACTCCTCTCTTGATGAATATGCAATTCAAATTTCCCGCCTTCGCAGTGCTCACGCGCCCCCTGCCTGAAACTGCGCCAGCGGGAGTTCTGTTCTTTTTGTGCTTGCTTTAATTTCGTATGCTGGAGCTGTTTTGCGTTATTTCGAACGCGTGATTTTTTTCTTGTGCGGCTGGAGCCTTTCAACAAAATTTCAAACGCGCCATTTTTTTTTTTTTTTTTGGCACGGCCGCTTTATACACAGATTTTGCCTGGAATGTATCTGCAGTTGTTTTTTTTGCGCTAAATAACGGTGAGATGTATGAGAAGCGGCAGCGGTTCACGAGGTTCGAACGGTTATGACTATTTAAACCGCGTGGTTTTCGAAGCCTCAGTGTGACCCCCTGACTACGGTTTACCAGGCTCTGCTTGGGCCCGTTATCTCGCTGCGCCGTCTGATCCCGGCAGTCGCTTGACGTCGACCGTTAGCGAGCGACGACGACAAGGAAAGCCCATAAAGTGCTCTGCACTTAAGAATCGCTGTGTTTCGCGCGTCTGCTAGAGTGCATGCGACGACTTCAGGGCAATTCCCGGCTGTCTTATTATTTGCACCACGGGCTTCTTCGCATTGTTAAATTATCAGCAGGCGAGCGCCGCCGGCCGCCGCAGTTACGACGCCATGGTAGCGGCAGGGATGCGTCTCCCTTTGCACATAGAATTTATGGAATCAACTGCTGGCAAAATGACAGTCCTGATTTTACGAAGTTCTCGATTTAACAAAAGAACTCGCGCGCTTCCCAGTGACTTCCTGAGATCGGGTTTAACTGTAGTTGGTCTCCTCCGCTTCCGCAAACTAATGCCACATATGCACAACGGGATATTTGCAAATGCTGAAATATTTTTTTAAAGCGAAAGCTTTTTCAGTTGGACCGACCGCGTCCTGACAAAAAACTAATTCATTTCCACGTGGACCGGTTGGTCGACCGAACAGTTTTGATAAGATCTTTGGACACACGGCGCGTGCGTGAAGCCGGACTTCCACTGTGTGAAAACGGGTACTTGGAAATCGCGAAAAGGGAACGGTCCTAGACAAGACAATACACGCATCGATCGTGAAGAAGGAGTACAACAGTATACCTCTGTCCATAAACCACGTATCGGTACACATTTAGATCGTTCGTAGATGCGTTTACTTAGTGCGCGAAAAATTGTCGCCTAGGTTCGTTCTTCGTTTGCGATTTGGGTCTTCGAAGGTTTGACGTCTCGTCCTCGTCCAGTCCTCTCTATTTTCGTCCTCATCTTATGCGCTAACTTGTCCCTTCGAATGAACCAACTAGCCAGCAATCAAGCCCTACTGAGGTTTCACGATCGATTGGACGCACTTTCAGCGACGGTTTTGACACACTTTTTGACGTAGTTTGGATGTGCGAAGGCTTTCGCGCTTCTCTTAATTTTGTTTAGGAAGGGACGGTAAAGTTTTTCTTTCACGTCCACGCTCAGCCAAAAAAAAAAAGCGTTGCAATCGCGACGCCAGTGGGGTACTCCTTCTACATCCCTCGTTAGCACGTTTTTCGGATATTTTTGTTGACAAGCTCACTCGTCTCTCCCGGGGAACGAGATGGCACATGAAGCAGCCCGAGGATACACGAACCGGGCTGACTTCGAATCCGACAGCGTGCCGTCTGTGACGGGGGGGAGGGAGAGACTGGCAACTTACCGAGAGATTACTCAACACTATAGGCTGAGCCGACTGAAATTTCCGGCTGCCCACACTGCTCTAAACAAATGGCAGACAGTTGCTTGGCGCAGGTTGCAATCAAATATGTTCCCTCACCCCGCCCTGTGTCACCGCAGCTATCCGGATAGGTACACGGACAGATGCAAGTGGGGCAACATTGCAGCAGCCACACTACAACATATGGTCTGGCCATGCCCCAATAAACCACGGGCCTTTGAACAAGTAATACATGTAAGAAGTAGTGAGCAGTGGGACGCCGCACTGCTCAGCTCCCTTCCCGAGATACAAGCGGCTGTCATCCAACTGGCGGAGGACTCCGCCAGAGACCAAGGGTTCCTGCCCGCCGTCTGATGGGACGGAGATACCGGACATTTCCGCACGGTGCATTCGTCTTAAAAGGGATGACGATAAAGTCTCTCTCTCTCTCTCTCTCTCTCTCTCTCTCTCTCTCTCTCTCTCTCTCTCTCTCTCTCTCTCTAGACAAAGCAGCGGCAAACGCTGCTTCCACTCCTTACATTCTTCCAAAATGGTTCCGCCATGCTTAACGCCCGTTTTGTCACTCTCCGTTTCTATCCAACCTGCACCGGCCATTGCCAGGCTTTTCAGTACTGCCCCACTTGACTGATTCTTCTACCGAAAATAACCCCTTACCACGATACCGAATTTCTAGATCAATCAAGCAACTACTCTATTACGAGTATGGAGTATGCTGTTAGTATGCAACAAGTATGGGGGAGAAGATTTATGTGAGGGAAGGTCTTCCCCAGCGTCACTAAATAAGCTACGCTTAAGAGTATCGCCACTTCGTGCACCCGGAAGCGTCTGGGGGTCATTTTGTTTCTGGTTTGCAGTGTTGCCATCTCTCCCTACGAAACCGCCGCCGGTTGTGACGGGCAGAGTGTGACCGGCCGCTCTAGCGTCCGCGCAGCAGAGAGAGAGAGAGAAGAGGGGGAGAGAGAGAGAGAGAGAAGAGGGGGAGAGGAGAGAAGAGGCGCCCAGAAACAAAATGGCTGCGCCCATATACCGACGAATGAAAATCATGGCGGCACATAACAATGAGAGAAAAGAGTGCCGATACTCTGAAAGCCTTTATTTAGGGACGCTGGCCTGCCCCCATCCGGCTAGACCGCCGTATGGCCACAGCGAGCACCGTCATGTTTTCAGCTGACCCAAACTGCCTGCACTGAATGTCTTCCCTTCTCGTATTCACCGCTACCCCTTTCTCCATAACAGCCTAGATATCGCCTTCCTCGTATCAATATACTATAAATTTATTCTTGCCCTCTAAACAAGCATACGTCCGCCATGACGTACCGTCATCGACATTACGAGAAAACGTTTCCCTACAACGGTGATTGTCCTCCCGTTCCTCATACGCTATAGGGACCGGGCAGCTGGACGGGTGGCGCCACCACTCGGCGCTCTCCTCGTCAGTGGAATGAGCCGGTGCATTGGACTACACAGCCTCCCGTTGTTTTTGTCGTGTTTGCTTCGGTGCTTTGTATGTTTTGGTGGCGTTGTGAGCAGACATGTGAGATGAAACGAAGTCTAGACAGATGTTTTGGGTTCTTATATGCAGTAATGACTACGTAAACTTGTCGGACGCGTCTAAAGTTGGGTATCGGCTGCAATGGCATGAGCGCTTTTTGCAGTGATCTGCGCTTGGCTTTACCCGTTCTGAGTACGAATAAAACTACTATTATTAGTATTTTCTTCTTCTTAAATGCACTAACAGCTACGCAAACATATTGGGTGCTTGTAAGGTTGGGGAAGGGCTACATTGACACGAGCGCTTTTTGCAGCGCTCTGCGCCTGGCTCCGCGCGATCTGAGTAGGAATAAAACTATTAGCAATATTAGAATTCATTTTTACCACTTTAAATTATCTTCACTGGTTTCAATGACTACGGTTTCCACGCCAGCCTTAGCGCTGGGATATCTAGATACGTGTGCTTTAAATAAAATAATCCATACGAGATGGATTACCGTGTAGCCGTAGAAATGTTGCGGTAGTTTACACTGTCTATAACCGTGAGCTTTGTACCTTCGGTTTTGGTAAGCGACACTGTGACAGCATGGGAGCCTGAAAGCCGAAGTGGAAATCCCACGTTTGTGGTGGTCATTTTATCAAGAGCCAAAGTTATTCACCAACTCAACAGCCCAAGCTACAAACCATCCCTCCTCCCCTTCCCGTTTTACTCCCTCCGTAGAATAAAGGCTGGCATCGATAGTTTAAAAATGTGGCAGTGTTAACGTCAGCCGGTGTTTTTTTAATGCTTAAGTATTCTTTACAGAGTACCTGAAAATATCGTGTAATGCCTGGTGAAGACACCAAAAACGCGCGATTAGTTGCCTCAAATATAAGTGCACGAGCCCGAGTCCTCCACCACAGACACATTTCCGACACGCTGGAAGAAGTTTAGATTTGGAGAGGGGGCGTGGAAGTTCAAAATTAAACAGCAAAATCATCTAGCCCTCCGTCTAATGATTATGATGGTTGAACGCAAAGCTTTCTTCGTGCTAAATCGAATGGGAAATGGTCAAAGTCAAAGACACTGCGATCAAAAGACCAAACTGCGTGCTGGTCAAATTCGACGCTTAACTAGTCAAAGTTTAAATCCAGAAGGCAACCAAGGAAACCCATACGATAGAGCTTTGCGATAAACCATCATCGTCGTTAGACGGAGGTGTGCATGATTTTTCAAGTGTAGGTGGCAGCTTGTAAACCGACCGCAGCATTCAGTTGTGAAGCTGAGTACAGGTTTCGGGCACCCTCCTGTCTTTCGTCCTTCAGCCACGCAGGAATTGGTTTTTGAAAAATCATTTACCAACTAGCCAGCAACCATTACAATTCTTGTAAAGCAATGCTTCTCCACGACAAGCAATAACGTTCTACTATCATATGCGGTATTTATTCTATCAACGATTCCCGATGACTGTAGTAAGAGCATTTCTGTGAAATTAAACACGTTTCAGCCGTAGGTAATGAAGTTACGGAAGCGTCGTCCGTCACAATTTCTGTTTTGAGGTAAATCTTCGAAGACACAGCCCAACTTTGTCTTTCGCTTGTGCACGACGTCGACGCCGTATCGTCATCAACTGCCAAAGGCCAGCGCCGCAGCATTCCTAGATCGGTTGCACACACCGGCTTTGTGGGAGCATTTAGCGGCAATATACTCCTCGATTCGCGAAACTGCATGCAGGCATGAAAAAATTGCACGAAACAAGGAACTTTCACTTCCAGCTTGACTTCCAGCTTGGCGCATTGAGCGTCGTCTGCTATTTGCAAATACTGAGTATGGGCGTAAATAACACACATGGCATGCCTCGTAAACGTCACATAGGCGCTCAAGATTTACCGATCTGAAAACTGCACGTGGGGTTACGTACGCTTTGCAAGCTGCACCGCAGAAAAACGACAGAAAGCCATGCACAACTACGCTGCACTGACCGCCACCGGCATTCCACTGACGAGCGATTCGCCACGGGCGGCGCTGTTCGCTGAAACGACGGTGGTGCCATACAACGGCCGCCCGGTGCACTCAGACACCTGAAATCTTCGGCGAGCACTGTATTCGACCTTCAAACACTACAGGTTCACATTTTGTGCTCGACTCTTCCCCTTGAAAGTAATGACTGTTGCTTTTTTTAACCACCCAATGCACGTATCTTATCGTAGCAAACTGCGCATGCGCATGGTTTTGGCATGGACCGTGATGCCTTGCGTTTTGGTCATTTTTCTGCGGGTCCTCAAGGTGTTAAGCGGTGCGCGAGCAGCCGCGATAGGCTCCTGAGAGTTGCGACAAGCGAAGCCCTACCGGCCCTGACAGGCTTTGCGAGAGTTTTCACCGGCGTGCATTGACCCCAGTTTACCGTGGTTTCCACAAACGGGACATTGGTGAAAAGGTGAAAACCGCAAGAAACTCGGATTTATTCTTTCATAACGCGACAGGCCTAAGAAAGACAGTAGGACCTACAACCTTCATTGGCAGTTTCCTCCCCACCGTGATAGCCCACCTGACAGTTCCGACAAGCCCAGTACAACTAGACAGACCTTGCGACAATTTTCACCAAGGTATAGACCTACGTTTGGCACGGTTTCACAAATGAAACATCAGTGAAAACGCCGTAAACTTGGTCTCATTCTTTGGCTCAACAACGTATACGAGGACGATGGCAGGGACAAACTTAAACCCCAATGTCCGCGCCACCGCGACAGCCCCTCCGACAGCTGCGACAAACCATGAGCTACTAACCGCGACAGGCTTTAGCAAAAGATTTTACACACACCCGAGTGTACCGCGGTTTCCACAAACGTGGGACGTTGGTGAAAACCACCGTAAACTCGGGTCCGTTCTTTGACAACGCAACAGCGCCTATAGAGGAGACCGTGGGACGGTCAACCATCCCCGGCAGTTTCCGGGTCGGCAACGGAGAAGTTCTACTCACACGATGGGGTAGACGACGAGGAGCGGAAGCACGAACTGGGCGAACTTCTGGACGCAGTCGATCTGGCTCTGCGTCTGCACCGAGCCCCGGCGCTTGAGGCGCACGAAGCGCACGGCGTCGTTGGGCCGGCAGCGCAGCGCGAACACCAGGTAGCTGGCCACCAGCACGCCCGTGCGGCCCAGGCCCGCGTGGCAGTGCACGGCCACCTTGCCCTCACCCAGGGCGAACGACATCACCTTCACCATGTCCAGCAGCGCCGAGCAGCTGGGTGTGCCGTAGTCGCGCCTGCGGGAAGGGGGGGCAGTTAGAGGAGAAGCAGCAGCAGCAGCGGCGGCGGCAGCGTTTTGTGGGCCTTCTCTAAAAGAATACAGCAGAGTAAAGTAGAGTAGAGTAGGGTAGAATAGAATAGAATAGAATAGAATAGAATAGAATAGAATAGAATAGAATAGAATAGAATCACACACGCCGCGCCCACAAATGGGCTGGGTGTGTGTGATTGACACGAGGACTCGGAAGAAACTCAGGATAGATATTGCACGACCGAGTTGAACTCGTGACGCTCGTGTTGGTGACTGCTGCGGCGTGGTTCATTGTTCACGGGCGCCGTAGCAGGCAATATCTATCCCTACAGAGTCTTTTTTTCAAGCCCCGTCTCTCGAAAGTACTATGCATTGGCTGTGCAGCCATCTGGAGTCCAACCCCCTTTGCGACAACTTTAAGGGGGCTTTCCCTCCATGACTGCCGAGGAGCAAGTGTGTGCGCTGTGGTTCTACGCGACGGACACCTTCCACAGAAGCGTTGGTAGCTACCGCACCAGCGACCGCCCCAGTGGAGAGTCAGCCGGTGTTTGCGCAATAGGATTACTGCAGACATCTTTTTCGCCTTTTTTTAGGTGGTTCGCCGGACATGGCTTCCGCAGGTTCTACCATGCGTTTATCCGTCTGCAGCCTGGGCGTACGCTTCAGTCGCGACAGCTCGACGGAAAGGATGTTTCGATCGAGTGGCCGTGTTTCAGTTATCGTCTGCTAGCAAAACTTTCCAATGTGGCGTTGCATGACCGTGCGCTTCATTTATCGTCAGCGCGGCAGACGGTTTCTTTTGAGGCGTTGCGTGTCACACCCTCCTTGCAAAAACTTTACTCGCAGGATAGTATGTAATCAAGGGCGTGTGTCTATTACCGGAGGCGATCTTTACGCATTTCAGCGGGTTTTGTCCAGCGTCTTTGTCGTCTGGCAGGAAGCAGAGCATGGAAAGCTTGTGAAGGGAAGAGTTGAGGCCGAAACAAACAGCGTGACGCCAGAAGGAGGGTGAAGGTATAGAGCCCATAAAAAAACCAAGAACTGTACAGAGCTTCGTCGAACAAGAGCTGTGAAGAGCAAAGTGAAATAAAGGAGACAAATTTGAAAAGCTGTGTTTGTTGCTATTCCTTCCTCCGTAGCACATGGCCGATTGGGTGAATTGCCCACAATTGGTAGCTTTGAGGAGCGAATGGGCTCGGTTTTTGAAAATTCACAAAAATGTGAATTGGAGAAGCAAAAGTTGTAGAATAATGCGTGCCGCGTGACACGTGAACGTGATGGCACATGAGAAGGACAGGTGCACACCAGCCACGCAGACACCCGATTATAGGGAGGCTGTGGTGTGTGCCAGTCTTCTTGCTGACGAGTTCACTATGAAATGAAAGAGAAGAAACTGGCGCAAACACGGTATAGCAGGAAAGAAGCCGGTCGAAGTAATGTCAGAATTCATGCCGAAAGACAAATAAATAAAAGCGAGGAAAAATGCGCAAATGCAATATATCAGTTAAGAATTACCGCAGGTACAATTATGAGTTGGTAATAAGTATGGCAAGTACAATGTATCATTTGTTATTAACTATCGCCAAGCTTCAAACCACGTAAGCATACTTAAGTGCCCCTCGGGAATTTCGTATCTCTAAGCGGACGGAGGGTTTCGATAACACCGAGCAGCATTTACTTTAAATGTGGCGAGTTTCCATCACCCGCTTTCTTTTTTTTTTTTTTTTTTGCCAGTCGGCCTTAGTCACGTGATTGCATTGTGTGCCACCGACGGCAGAAATTGGCAGAACTTGCTTCATAGGTCTGCAAATTTCAAACAAAAAGCTCACAAGAACGCCTAGAATAACAAAATTAATGAACTTTGTAGTGAAATACAGATTAAAATAAAAGCGCGATAAAGTAAAGTAGTTGGATTTGCTCGCCCCCAGTAGCCACCAGTGCAGCAGCGGAACGAGAGAACGCAGGGAAAAATGCGCCTCGCTATACTCGCGGCTCCTTGGAACGCGCTGCCCTGGGCCAGTTACGTCACCCCAATAAACAGCAAATAGCATGAATTGAATTTTTAAAGCGCTTGAACTCCTTCTCGAAACATCATTACGTTGCGTTGGCGTCGCTAGAGCTCCTGTTTTCCGAGTTCCGCTCAATTTCGGGCCTTCTGGAATAGCACCCCGCAATAACCCGGTGGAATAGAAAGATTAGACAGGAAGGGAATAAGGCAAAACGCAGTCGAACCCGCATATGTTGACTGCGAAGGCGATATAAACAGTTTTGTAAAACCAATAATTTGACGTATGAAATGCACTATGTGTGCGCATTTGCGCGGGAATTGTCAGGCTGTTCTGTGTAAGAGAAAATTCGAAATGCCCGGGTTCGGTATGTGAGGTTACCACTGCAGACAAAAATAATAAAACGAAAAGAAGCTGGGTGGAATGGGGTGGAATAAACAGACTAGAACGGCATAAACCAAAATTTTCCCTCTTCAATTCCACAATATGTAGAGAAAAACCCATGAAACCATGGGGTTCTTTATTGAAATCGTGGAGGCCAGCACACGCTTTTCGTTTGCAAAAGAGGATGGGGGTTTCACCTGCGCAGGGGTACGCCGCAGATATTTTTTCATCATTTGCAGTGCTAAGTCATTTTAGCGCCATAAGAAAAGCCACTCTCATGCACAGCAACTTGTCAGGTATTAGAGAAGTCATGCACAACAAATTGAGGCAATTACAATGTATACCCCTAATTAAACAAATTATTATGTGTGCAATTAAAAAGAACTAGTCACATGCAACAGCATGGAGCGTAATGATGACTGTAGCACTAACTGCCCGACGGGCTGAGCAGCGGAGCACCATTGCTTGACTCAAAATTTCAGGTCGCCTTTTTTATGCAAGTGGGAGTGTGGGAGAATTCGTGCATCCAGCCACCTCTGCGTAGTTATAATCCGCCTTAGCTACGCCACTGCGGATAGCAACGGATACCAAGGTGACTACGAACTGCCACAATCCATTTTCTATCACCACCCCCTCCCAAAGATTTTTTAGTGGCTCATTCAATGTGTGTCTTGCAATTTATCATCTTGGAGCAACAGAAGTACAAAACAGCAGCCGTTATTTGCCGAGCAGAAGAGGGGAAACGGAAGGGTTTATGTTCCCAATTCACGCAAGTGCACTGAGCTATCCACGGAAACCATCTGCAGTCATTAATCAATCTAATGCCAGTCCAATGTATGCGGCGTAAAGAATTATCTCCACCGAAAAAACAGATTCCCCCTTTAGCTCTCTCTTTTTTAATCGCCCTTTATGATTACCTTCGCAACAAAACGCGCTTGGGGCTGAGTGACTGCTACACCTCAAAGTCGTGTGGGTGAAACAAACAAACAAAAAACGGAGACGAGGCAGAGATGGTCAGAAATAATTGATTGCACCTCACACCGGAGACGTCGATACCCATGTCGGGAGCCTGTCTCGTAGCACCTCTTGTGTAGGCGGCGACTTGTATGGCACCTTTTTCTCCGACGCCCCGAAAATATACTTGGCCCGACCGGCAGCTAAATACGGTCGATACCACCTTTGGACTGCCTCCCCCCCCTCCCCCCTCCCCCCCTCCTTTCAGCTCCACGTAATGGAACAGCTCTGCCCTGGCTTCCTCAGACCGTGCCGAGCTAATGGTTGTCCTGCATTATTGAAGGCTCGCTTCCCCTCGCGACTGCCGTCGATTACTTTTTTTCTTAAACTCCTACGATCTGTTTTCAAGTTCTGAACGAAATGAAAAATGTCAAGCTAGGAGTTGCGCCGCATGACGTCAGAGGCGTTGCAATTGTATTATTGCAGAAAACTGCGTCTGGCCGCTCTTCAAAATGCGCAAAGGTTATGTGATAATGTCATGCATATTTGACGAGAACATTTGAAAAACCAGCTATGAGTAGCGCTAAATAAGCGGGCCGGTAAGAAGCTAGGTGGTCTGCTTTTAGTAACGCTACGGTCCCTGTAATATACTGTAGTAAAGCTTCGCAAGAGATGGTGTAAGGAAGTACAGGCTGGTTGGCGTAAAATCTCTAGATTGAGATGCCCACTCAGGCCCAAATTTTAAAACCTTCCTTACCTTACCCCATTTCCTCACCTTACTGAAGGAGCCCTTCATGCTCCCTTACAGTGAGGCGACCTTGCAGCTCCGATTCTCATTTTTAAAGCCTCCCTCAACCTTCCTTACCAAAGGGCGCCCTTACTCCCGTCAAGGAAGACATTCGTGCACATGGGTGCGAGGGTAAGCGCAATTTGTTCTTAAAATGTGCCTTCATTAGCCGTGATAGGCATGTAATTTGTCGTGTTTTACATTTATACGGGCATATATATTTAATGTTTGCTTATTGCGCAGTTCTTGAAACAAGTTGTACCGGTCGGTTACTGCAGTTGCTTGTAAGTCAAATCTAGTCTGGCAACAATCTCACGTTGATTTTTGTCAACATCGCATTTAGCGTCGAAACGTGCGAGCCAACGTTTTGTGCGAGCGTAGCGCCAGTGTAACCATGCCCGGGAAAGTGTATTACACAGAAGAAAAGAAAAAGAACTTCTCCAAGAACTGGTACGAAAATACAAAAACTTTGTAGAGTGCAACAAGAGCAACGCCATGTCGCTGCACGCGAAACCTAAAGTGTGGAAGCGACTTTGCGACGAATACAACAGCATGCCCAACGTGTGCCCGCGTGATGTAAAACAACTCCGCGTCATAAGCGTTTCCTCTTCGTTGCGTTTGGTAGCCGACGTACTTTGGGAACAGGCGCAAGCACACCGCCTGCGTAACTACCCAGAGCCCATTGCTGACTGTGGGCTGCGAAACGTTGACGAGGTTGCTTCTCAAAATCACGCGATTCCCAAATTGGATGCGCAAACCATACCCTCTAAACAACCGCTCACACACACACACGCGCAAAAAAAAAAAAACTCACCCCGCCGGGAATTGAACCCCAACTTCAGCGCACGGGCGCGACGCGCGAGAGCACTACGCCACTGCCCAAATGGTGCTTCATTGCGAAATAGCCTGGGTAATAGATGGAGGCCCATCCTTCCGTGTCATACGTCGGTGTTTACTAGCTGGTTTACACAATTCCTGGCTGGTAAACTGAAATTTCTTAAATAGCGCTTGCATAGCAACGTTCCCCGAAGCCCCCACAATAGCTTATCGCCATCAACTCCGCTGCTTCGCGAAAGCGCTCGCAATAATGTGTGTGCAGGGCTGCCGGCTGCGACTGCGATTTCCCACTGCGGGGATAGTGCTTGCTGTACTTTGGTTTTACGTTTCACATGAAAAACCTTGGCCGATGTTGATGCCTTATTACCAAAATTACCCTACGTAACTCTTCTTCTGCACGAAACTGACCTTACATTTTCTACTGGCGAGCCGATCGCACACGCATTTGCAGGTTGCAGCTCCGGGGTAGCGGCGTCGCCGAAGAGCACGGCCGAAGCCTCGAACGCCAAAATACGGATTGCATTAGCGCTAGTGTTGAGTTGTATGGGCTTCGTGGACGTTACTGAGTTTATTACACTCCAGAAACTATCAAAATAGAGCCGCATTCATTGCGGCACGAATGTTGTCGGGGAGCAGTTTTCGCTTCTCGGTCGATTCCCGACGACGCGTCCGGCGACCGGTCGGACGACCGGTCGCCGGACGCGTCGGTCAACTCGGTCAACCCGGCGCGGTCGGTCAACTCGGCAGTTGGCCGATGGTTTGGCGACTCGTCGGCGTCGCCGTCGCGTCGTCGTCGCCGTCGTGTCGGCCTAGTGGGAACGCGCCTTAACGAGGCGTGTGCCGAGTGCTGCGGAGAAGTGTGCGTCCAGTTGAAAGAGCGGGGTAAGGTCGCATCAAGGTAGCCCGCGAGCGACCTTGCAGTAAGGAGACATCAAGGGAGCGTTTCGTAAGGAAGCCTCAGTAGGGAACGTTCCAAAATTGAACTAAGGCCTCCTTGCGAGTTCTAAGGCGACCTTAGTAAGGTAAGGAAGGTTTTAAAATTTGGGCCTCAGTAACCCAAAGCTGTGGGGCTAACCTCTTCCGTACTCATTAAATCTCTCTCTCTCTCTCTCTCTCTCTCTCTCTCTCTCTCTCTCTCTCTCTCTCTCTCTCTCTCTCTCTCTCTCTCTCTCTCTCTCTCTCTCTCTCTCTCTCTCTCTCCTCTCTCTCTCTCTCTCTCTCTCTCTCTCTCTCTCTCTCTCTCTCGCAAATAAAATGTAAGAACAGAACTTGTGAGCCTCGCTTAGCTATACCAAACAACAATTTGAAATTAAATTATTTCATCTAGATCGTTATAAATATCAAATGGCACGGAAATTCCACGTCGTAAGCCATTAGCCTGTAGCGGCCACTTCGTCATCAACAGCAAGCGCCCACCATCATCATCATCGGCCGCTGCCTTCATCGTCAGCAGCGCATGGCCTCGACACACGGCGAGCCACGCGCCACAGAACATCATGGCCTCCGCGCTGCTCGGCCGCACTCCACGGGCTGCTCCCTGATTCTCGGCACATGACAAGCCTAACCATAACCACAATGAGCGGTGCTCAAAATTTAAATCATTTTGCCTGAAACACTGTATATTAACCAGAGTTCTATATATACTAAGTTTGAACATGAAAATCTGCTAAAGTATAGAAAGAATCGGTATTTTAGTGTTGGCACGCTACAGCCGCGAAACCATTTTTAGGGAATTAAGTGCGAAAATGCTGAGAAAAAGGCGGTTCTACGATGGCACGCGATTTGGGGGGTCCCTTTAATTTGTACATTCCCTTTGCGCTTTATATGTTGAAAACTGTCCACTAATATGTCTCACGTAAATCAGATAAAATTATAAGAAACACAGACAGAAAAGGTAATGCCGGACGCACCCCTGCCTAGTGTTTCTTTCCTGTTACGTGTAGAGCAACCGTCAAACGTTACGGCCATTCTACCAACAAGGCAACGAGCTGAGTAGACCTCGTCGCGTTGTTTTTTCTTGCGTTTTTCACTTACCAGCCAAAGTTGTAGAAGAACACTGCGGCGTCCATCGATTTCGGCAGCATAGTGGCAGGGAGAGACAAACATCGATGATTAGCACTACCATTGAATAACTTTTAACTAAAATGTGAGCTTAAAGCGGCGTGAATTTTATTTTTTAACAGGAGCTCCAACACGAATAACAGACAGAACCTTGTTTGGAATCGAAGTTTCCAGGCTAAAATCAGCTATAAAATCCTCATAAACTCTGAAGTGAAACAGCCATATGAGCATTGTCCGCACGGGATATTTGGGTTCTTGGTGTTCGTAAGCCATTTGCTTATGTAAGTACCACCAGCCACCCTTATTTGGCCATAAATTAATTTTCTAAGCACTTGAATGCGTTTGTAATAAGAAACCCACGCGTTTGTTTGCATACATGACACGTGCCCTCCAAGCATTTACGTTGCTTCAGGTGGCTTTCCATAATAGCGGGAAGATGGAGGGTAGACGGAGGGGAGGGGAAGGTTTGTGTCGGTTGTCGGTATACCTCTCTCCCCGCACATCTATCTTCGAGCTGCCACTCCTCCAGCTGTTTATCTCCTTACAGAACTATGTGTAACTAAGCTTTTCCAGCAGCTACTCATACGCCGAAAAGAAATTTAACACCTGTAAAATATTATAAAAATGTATTTTCTCTCTCTAATCTTCTGAATGCACGACCATAGAAAATTTTGTCAGTACTCAAGCTTTTGGATTTCTTCATTCCATTAGCAAGCAATAAAAAATTAGCTTCGGGCAGCGTTTCAGGGGGAGGGGTATCAAGAATGAAGGCGCTACTTTGAACGAAGGTGCTTACTTTCGATGCACTCTTAGCGAGATCTCTTCACTCGGCGTAAACCTTGTATTCATTTGCAATGACATTGGGATAATATCGCAACGCCTGGCGAAGACCTCTTAAAGGGGCATGAAGGCAAAACGCAACTTTGTTCAGTTGGAAAGAACTAGGCTTCGGTGACTAACCCGGCTTCATTACAGCCACGAAATGCGATTTTTAGCCGCAAAAACGCAAGAAATATTTCAAAACTTTCAAATTTCCCGCTACCGTGAGGGATTTTGGGAAGGAGTGACGTAATATGGGTGAGAACTGAAAACGCGGTTATCAGTGTGCCAACTGCACGCTATAGAATTCACGTGATACTATCAGACGGAACTATAGAGGTCCCGCTGTAATCGTCCACTCATGCATCTTAGCGCTGGCTTATGTCGGCTGTCGCCAATTCGGTGACGTCACAGTATGACGTCACGGTAACGTCAAACAATATTCGGTGACGTCACAGGGAAAACGCCGCAAAGTTACTGGTGAGTAGCCAATGCGCCATCTGTTTCCATTATTATCCTCATTATTTGTTTGAAAGTTGCGACAAAATCGGTTGCATCGTTATCGGAACAGCCTTTTTTAAAGGGACTCTGCAACACTTCCGATAGACGCTTTCACTCTTTCCTTCGAATCTGGAAGCACTGCGAAAGCTATAGTTATCGCCTGCACGGAGCGGCAGCGCGTGATTTGCTCGTCGCAGCAGATACGCCTTCCGTTTCTGCCTTGCTTTTGTGAATTTCTTTTTGAAGTGACTATGGAATGCCTTCATTGCTGAAACTGAAGGAAAGCCGGCCAATAGCCGTTACACCGCTGTAGTGACGTAATTCAAGCGGTTGAAGAACGCCAAGACCAGAAAAGAGATAAGCGTTTAAGCAAGTTTCTAAGTTATCTGACGGGTATAGAGCAGTAATTTTATGCTGAGGCACTTTGCGACCACCTAATCCGAGTAGTGGATGAGCTGGTTTACTACGTTCTGCAAGCATTTAGTATATGGAAAAAAGTTAAATAAAGTGTTTAAGGGTCCCTTTAATAAACTAAAGTTGTATTTTGTCTATGTGGCCGCTTTAAAGGAGTCATGAAGAGAAAATACAACTTACTTTAATTTGAAAGAACTAGGATTCATTATCTCACTCAGTTCTATTACAGCCACAAAAGATGTTTTTTAACGAAAAAAAGCAAAAAGTATTTAAAAACTTTCAAATTTTGCGCCACAGTGACGTGTTATGAGCAAGAATGACGTCATACGAGCCAACAATAAATTATAATTTTCAGTGCGTTAAGTGCACGTTAGCATTCAAGTGATGCGGTCAAATGGGACTAGAGGCCCCATTACAGACGTCCAGTCATGTGTCGTCGCGACAGGTCAGTTAGACGGCCGCCAATCGCACAAACAAGGTTCCGTGACGTCATAGAAAAGTTGCGGGAAATTGACTAGGGGGTCGCGAAGGCTTCACACGTTTTCTTTAATATCTCTGTTATTTGTTCGAAGATTGCGATGATATTGGTATCATTGTTATCGGGACTAAGCAGTCTTTCTAATGAACCCAACTTGTATTTTGTCTTCATGGGCTCCTTTAAGAAGTCATTTTTCGTTAGGTACACAGGCTTATGAGCTCTTCGGGCAATAAAAAAGGAAGACGTTCGGTGCACGCATTGCCTCACCCCAAATCCTGCGCACCTGCACGCGAGTCACTCGGAGGGTGGGCGGACTTTATATAGGGTCGATTAAGGTCGCCCATCTTCTGGTTATAACGGCCGCCCGGAGATCTTTTCTTATCTCTCGGCGTGAGAACGCGTGCACGACCGGAGACGGCGCTCATCACGAAGATGGATCAAATGCGCTGCAGAAGCAGCTGCCTATTGTTGCGGGTCGGCGGCGAACGCCGATTACTTTGCCCAGCTGGTTGAGGACGCATTTGTGCGAGCTGCGCGGAACGGCAGTACCAGTGTATTCACCCTCCGAGATGAATTATAAACTCCGGGATGATGGGGCTGATAACGAAACAAGAGGGGTATGAAGAGGAGGGGAAGCCGCGATTGTGAACGAGGTACCTGTGATGGTGGCAAAACGTCAAAGCTTTCGTTTTTGCTACTTTGAAAAAACAGCGCCAAAAAATGATACGACAGGGAGTACAAACAAACACTGCGCTGATTTTTTTTAACTGCCAACTGAGGTTTATTCAGAAGAACAATGAATATATACTAGAATCAAAAACAAGGAGGAGAGAAGAAAATTCATAACACAAACACACAAAATGGAATGTCTTTACTCCCTGTCGTATTGTTTTTTGGCGCTGTTTTTTCTAAGTAGCATCATGCACCAACTAGCCCGTCTCAGTTCACTTGTTCATTTCGTTTTTGCTTGCTCAGTGACCTTTAATTGTCGCTAACAGTCTTGCTATGCAATTCCTTGCTCTTAAAGTGGCCCTCCTTCTTAACTATTACTACCTACGTGAACAGGAGCTCGGTGTCGTCAAAAATGATATTTCGGACCTTTTCGCATTGTCGTTTTGGACAGTGCCACACAATCTTGCTTCAATCTTGCTCGCGACCTAAAGTCAAAAATTTTTAGGAGAAGGTTCCCATTCGTCTTTAAGCGGGGCTTCTACGAACCTGAAACGTGCTTCTTATCACCTGAATGTCTTATAGACACTATCGACAAGCCACCGTATATTTTAAAAAAATGTGTGTTTTTTTTTTGGCATTGTCTACAAAGTAGTCTGGTCCAACAGTTCGCAACCTGTACGGTGACTGTGTATTAAGTTCTTTTGTTCTCTTGACTCCGCCCTAAATCAACGCTTATACCTGTTAACTGCGTTTAACTCCCCTTACTCTCTTCTTTGAACAACGTGGGGTCGCCTACTGCCAGTGGCGTAGCCAGAAATATTTCCGGTAGTATTTCCCCTGAAAAAAAAGTAAACAGAAAGCGAAGATCCGCCCACACAACAGCTTAGTGCATTTTCTGCTTTAATAAAGTTTCGGGAGTGTTCTCACACAAAATCCCCCTCCCCCCCCCCCCCCCCATCCCCCGGCTACCCCCCAGCCTACCACGTCAAGCAGACTGCTCCTGTGTTTGGTCCCTTTGCATAGATTCTTCCCTCAAAAACACTCATTTTACTCATTCAACAGCTTTATTTTTACTCCTTCTCTGACCCCGACGTTCAAATCTCCCGCCACTCGAATCCCTACTAGCAATATATCCCGTACCTATGCCATGTTGCTTCAAATTTTCTTGAAATACAAGTTATGTTCAATTTTAAAGAAAGCAGCTCGTCAGTTGTGCTGACAAATGTACTGCCGCTCCGCATAAACGCCGCACGTCGAGATACTTGCATAAGATGGACGCGCGGTCAACCTAACCCGCCGCAGCCGCGGACAACAAAGCATACAACCTTGTTCGCGGCTTTCGCCATGCATCGCGCCCGGGCAGTATGTTATATAGCGCATTAGGCGACGGGTATACCTCCGTTGTCCATGAAGTCCTGCGGGTCGTAGGAGAATCCCCCGCTCTCGAGCGGATTACCGCAGTGGGCGTGTTCTCCGGGCAGCTGAAGGTTGAAGACGGACCGAATGCCCTGGCTGGCACCGAATGACCGAGAAGGGAAGAAGAAACAATCAGCCAGAGGTTGGCACAGTCTTGTAGTTGTATGCACACAGCCTCGGGCGGATTAAGTGGGTTATGACGACAAGAACAACTTAGTTTGATTTAGAAGAGCTAGCCTTTGGTAACTGGTTCAGCTCCTATTACAACTACGGAAAACGCTTTCAAAAGCAAAAAAAAAAACGGGATATTGAAAAAGTTTCAAATTTCGCGCTACAGTGACGTAATATGGGCGAGCACTAAAACATTTTTATACGTGTGTTAACTGCACTTCGCACTCAAAAGATGCGGTCAAATTGAAGTGCAAGCCCCACAACAAATCGTCCAGTCATGTTTCTCTTGCCAGTGACTTCATATATATATATATATAAATATATATATACAGAATAATAGGTCAGCAGTCTACAACGCCAAAGGAAGCATAGGGGTGTGGTTAGGCTCTTTTCTTTTTCACTACGGTTAATGAAGTAAACATTTTTTTTAATTATACAGAAGAAAGAAAGTGTTTCTTCTGTATAATTAAAAAAAAATGTTTACTTCATTAACCGTAGTGAAAAAGAAAAGAGCCTAACCACACCCCTATGCTTCCTTTGGCGTTGTAGACTGCTGACCTATTATTCTGTATTTCCTCAACGAGCCCCTCATTTCCTTACTATATATATATATATATATATATATATATATATATATATATATATATATATATATATATATATGCAGCAATAAAGCTTGGAAGATGGTATAGAGAACACAAGAAAAGAAAACTTCGAAGAAGGTAGCGGGTAGCGAGCACGATTGTTGTCAAAGTTTCAGCAAAGAAACTTGCCACCGTATATATATATATAAGATATATAATTATATATAATATATATATATACCCATTATAATATATACATTTATTAAGTCCGCGGCCCCCAATCAGACAAACAAGACTATGCGACGTCATAGAAACATCTCCGTAAAGTGGCTGGGAAGTAACTGCTGCTTTATATTAATATCTCGATTATTCGTTCAAAGTTTGTGACGAAATTGGCAACAACGTTATGAGGACAACGCAGCCTTTTTTATGAGCTCAACTTGTATTTTGTCTTCACGGCTCATCTAATACGCGCCACGAAAGACACTCACGAGGCGTCCCGGTTGTTTGTGTAACAAAATAATAAGGCAAATCGCGCCAACTAGAGATGATATATCCCCCTCTAGATCCTTTTTTCGCTACGTTGTACAGTTTACGTTGTGGCGGCTGGTCCCGGTTGTGTGTTGTATTAGGGCCGTTCTGCCGGGCGGCTGACCGAAAATGGGCTTCAGTGTGGAGAGAAGCCATTTGGGGGGACGAAGCAAATTTGTCGAAGAGGCTGGTGAGCACCTTAAATTAGAAAAAGAATTAAAAAGAAACACTTAATCAACGGTGCGGTTATCATGAAAGAAGTATAAGAAGACAGTGTATAGTGTTAATTAAGGAAAGAAAGCACGAACCACCGCTGTCGCTAATATACTGGGTCACAAAACGCTCCTGGGGAAAATGCAGAGGGGGGCTTAGGGGGTTTGGAGGTGGAAAAGGAGTAGATATGAAGAAATAAAATATGCAGAAAGACTTATTTATTTATTTATTTATTTATGTATTTATTTATTTATTTTTTTTATTATTATTTTATTTATTTATTTATTTATTTATTTATTTATTTATTTATTTATTTATTTATTTATTTTTATTTATTTATTTATTCATTTATTTATTTATTTATTTATTTCAGTGAATGCGTAAAACTAATGTAGATTGCACGGTGTTCCCATCGACCCCTCGCATACACAAACTATCTGTGACTTTCAAATTATCCAGGGGTGTACAATCTGCACGACAGACAACCTCACCAGCGACCTTGTGCGTTTCAAAGAGCTACGACTTTCTGTAATGGTGTTCAGAATGCGTAAATTATTTTACAAGGGGAACGTGCATTTCGTTCTGACACGTGTTCAATGCGTTTCTCATTCCAGCCCCATAAGCGAAACATTTTCTTTTATCAAAACGCCAGTCGCGCGGTTCGGTAGGCATCCAGGTACCGTTACTCTCGCGAAACACGACAGACGTAGAAAATTTTTTTAAAGCGAGAACTGAAGAAATAGATAACAATAAATAAATCAATAAAGTTAAGAAGTCGGCAAGCAAGGAACAGATACGATCGGCATTGACCTACTGCTCTCTCTCTCTCTGTACGCTCTATCTATTCAGTACTGAGAAAAGCCAGCCACTACAAAGGGTCCGATCCACTTCATTGATCCGCCGAGCCTGCAGGACGGGTCGGTGGAACAAGGTGAAACGCGCGCTTTTCACGCTTTTTAGAACCATATTACGTAATGTATATATATATATATATATATATATATATATATATATATATATATATATGAGACAAACTTTGGAAGGAATAGGAGAGACCGATCTGCGTGCCTCTTCCGATTGCTACGTTTCTCGGGCGTGGCACGCCGGCTATAGACTTTCCTCTCCCCCCCCCCTCAAATGACACCTCCCCCTTTCCCCGTAGCTCCAACGTTCAGGCTTCCGCATACGCCAAGTGACCATAGAACATCTCTTTCCCATAACTTTGTTGTCTTGGTCTCATCTTTCAGTTTTCCCTTGCCTTTCACCTTGCCTTCCAGCAAGGCAAAAACGTAACCTCCTTTTCGCCACTCGCCAATGAAAATCGAGCAGGCCTGACCAGCGACGGACGAAAGGCGAACGTGTCTTATCGATTCATCGACTCTTAAGGCCTGCATCGATTCAGCGAATCTTAACGTCTGCAAAAGGACGCACGCATGTAACAATTGGAAGGCTAAAAAAAGGCTGAAGGATTGAGCGATTCAGTGTCAGTTGGTAGTCTGTTCTCATTTCAGTGTGCGTGCTAGCGTGGCTGTAACCTTAGAAAACTTGCAAACTAATTAGCAAAGTTACTACAATTAAAAATGAACGCTGACCACGGAAGTTTCCCATAACGGACCATTTCCGCTTTTATATTCAGTGTGAGGAAGACTTCCGTAGGACAGAACAGCGAAGCTGTTGTTGCTGGCCGTACTGTGTGCGGTGAGCAGGGTCATCAAAATACTGCGTCATAGTTACTCCCGCCGCTTACCGCACACGTGAGCAAGCGCCTCACGACGAGCGCCCAGCGTCGTCCAGGCTTGCGCGTGGCGCTCGCAAAAAATGCCAACAAAACAATTCACGTGCGTCCACGCCTCAACGGGGACCACAGTGAAAAGCGACGGTGGAACATGTAAATAAACAATTTCAAACCTAATGCAATGCGTCGTGGTATGTCCTTCAGTGCTTACATGAAAAGAAGTCCTCCAGCTTCGCTATGGTTCAAGCCTTGAGCCACTTAGTGCAAGCTTCGACAATTTTTTACTGTTAAGCTGTTATAGTCTACCTACGAAGTTTTTGACGCGAGATTGTTCGGGAAATGAAAGAGTCATGGTACAAATTAGTTTGAATAGATGGCACACTGACTTTTAAACAAGGATCCAAACAAGGATCCATATTTAAACAAGGATCCATATTTTGGATCCAAGGATCCAAAATATGGAGGGGAATTGTGAAAAGCTGTTTTTTGTAGTGGAGCTGTGATGCAAGAGTTTGAGAACAATTCAGTGCCATTTCACTCGGTGAAGATGGGTGACCAGCGAAGCAGTTTGTAAGTTAACGGTTGGCCACAAACTTCCGGTCCAACAGCTCCATCCCTCCGAGGACGCGTTCAGCATAACTGCAGCCACACCGACGTCTTGCATTCTCCGCCTCGTGTTTTTCGGGATACCGACGGACATCGCGCTTACGCTTGGAGTCCGCGGCCCGATCGTCGTCGGTGGTCTCCTTCAGCGGCGTTCACGCCCATTGCCGCCTATTTTTTAAAGCGATAGCTTTCTTAGTGTGACCGATGGCGTCCTGTCTGTCATAAAACTAATGCATTTCCCCATAGACCAGTTGGTCGACCGAAAAGCTGTGATAAGATCTCTGGAGACATGTCGCGTGCGTGAAATTGGGCTTCCATTGTATCAAAACGGTTACTTGAAAATCGAGAACAAGGAAAGGTTAACGCGGTTAACAAGGTTAACAAGGAAAGGTTAACAAGGAAAGGTTTGCGAGGTAACACGATACACGCATCGGTCATGAAGAAGGAGTACTATAGTGTACGTTTATTTCATAACCCACGTGTCGGTACACATTTAGATCGTTCGTAGATGCGTTTACTTGGTGCGCAAAAAATCGTCGCGTGGGTTCGTCTTCGTTTACGATTTGGGTCTTTGAAGGTTCGACGATCGATTGCACGCACTTCCAGCGAATGTTTCGACACACTTTTGGCGCAGTTTTAAGGTGAGAAAGTTTCCACGCTTTTCTCAACTTCCGTAAGAAAGGGGTGGTAAAGTTTCTTTTTCTTGTGAGTATAGGCTTCACTGTTCGATATACAATGCGGGAAAGGCAGCGCACAAAAACCAAACTTACACGGGCTTGTTAAAGTTCGGCTTCATTTCTAAACACGAGTGCATTGCTAAAACATTGTTCGTGGGCAATATATGCCATCTTATGTCAATATATGAAGCGATGGCGACGAACACGTAGGCAACGGCAGAAGGGGTGCAAAAGTGAGGAGGAGAGAAGAGGCTGTTCTCGGTCTACGAGCACAAAAAAAAAAAAAAAAAGAACGTGAGACAGCCCTATTAACAGCTCCGCTGCAAAATTGAGCTCCGTGAGCATGTACGCCGCTATGACGGGTCCACTAACTTTCCTTCTTCGAGGTTGTTCCACTGGAATGGCTGAAACTAGGAAAGTACCGTGCATTGTTTTGTTTACCCTGCATTTATTAACAGCCCTGCTAAAACGCTTTCGACGTTGCACTGAACAAACAATGAAAAGTCCGAGGACCCCTGGGTACTTCTTCGTGCTTTTGAACTTAAATTAAGGAACGCCCCGCTGTAGGCAACGCTTCAAAACACGTGGTCAAGGAACCGTTTCGTTTACTACAGACGCCGATGCCGACGCCGATGCCGTCCTTTTCTCTCAATTAACCATTTATTGCCCCCGCACTACAATGCTTTGCTGGCGGCAACATGTCCTCAACTGACAAGAAAAGTCACCGCTAACAACAACCATGTTACTTTTTTTATGGATTTTCTGTCTTTCTATTCGAAAAACGACAGCTTTGTCAACGAGCGTGGCCTGCCGACTTCAGCCCAGTTCCTTTCGCGCCGAAGACACGTAAACGGCACGCGGCTACTCCCGAGCGCAGCGTTCCGGTTACGTGTCGTCGACGCGACAGAAACTGGCTTCGCTGCGCAGTTCTGTCGCGGCCGTAAAAAACGTGGCGCAGCTCGTATTACTGGTGCAAGGCTGGAGAAACAGCAGTGCTGGCGGCCCGTCTCCTTTCGTCGTAAACCCGGCTGTTGCACCACACACGGATTTCCCAACCCGCTCGAAGTCGAAAATCGGCGGGCTCGAATTCATGGGCCCGGCCGTTAATAGTTCCGAAGTGAACTGTATAAAAGAGCATAAAATGAATGTTCTGAATTTATTTTTACGCGCTTCTTGATGTTCCTTGTACGCATTGTTTAAAAGAAACGTGTTTTGCTAGGTCTGATACTCACTATACTGTAATTTGAATGGCATTTCATGTACTGCATCAAGAGTTTATATTTTTGGGGTATGGCATACCAAAGATACGATTACAAGGAATGCCCTAGCGGGGAAGGGATTAATTCAGAGAACCTGGAGCTTTGCACCCATGTCTATATACACGCATGTTTTACATGCCGCAGCCATCGAAATGCGGCTGCCGGGGCCGGGAATCAAACTCGCGTGCTAGAAAAACACCACTGCTGAGCAACCACTGCAGGTCAAATGTTTCAATACACGTACATACTCCTGTATTGAAACGCGGAGCGAAAAATTTCAGCAAGAACAACTTCTGGCTGAGACAACAGCGTGAAGTTGCCAAGAGTCTGGTCATCAAAGGTGATGGTGTCTCTCGTGTAAGAATATGGTATATTAATACGCTGATGTGATGCGAACTGCAGGCGGTGTAATACCCGTGCTACGCGAGCATTTCCAAGGCCTTTGAATGGAATGTCATTTGACTGAAATACCACTTTTGAGCCGCTACACGACGTTTTTCAAAGGCATTTGGCTGAAATGTCGTTTGAGTGAAAGGAGCACGACAACCGATCTTCGGGAATCTCGAAGGTCTTTGAAACGCGAACGCTTGTACTCTCGCACGCAGTTTCTGCTTGGCGTATTTACAAAAATATTTATTCACAAAACTTAGTTTTTAAGGAACTCGCTTGTCATCACTATTTTGTTGTCTTTGTTTACTATTACTTGGTCTACGATTAGAAAGTAGTTTGGTAGTCCCAAAACCAGCGGTGAAAAAAAAAGAAAAAAAAAACTGCCTATGCTGTGCATGTTTCGCTCGTTCATGTAAGTTATAATCAATGTTAGCCCTAATTAAATGTGTTTTTGTGGCCCATTTTAACTTTAAAATTATCTTTTGTGTGATTTTACGGGAACGAAACTCGGCAGCAGTGGCGACACCAAAACGGGGAGGGTGAACGTGGAAACTTTTCTCTTTATTGTCACTTTCATCGTGTTGTACAAAAAATTCGAAAAAAAAAACATTTTTGGTCCCATAGCTTGGCTGGCTAGTGTCGCGACCAAAACTTTCACCTGCCTTCAAGAATTGCCGTGTAGAACGGCTGAACTCCTTCCAGTTCGAATGGCATTTGAAATTTCGAAGGCCATTTGCCTCAAATGTCCTTTCAAACACTCGTGTAGCACCGGTATAAACTAAAGTGCGTGCACTACCTAACCCTAACTTGTTTGCATTTCAGTTCATGACGTGCTTGTACAAACCAGATGCTCCGTCTGACTGGCCGCTACGGAGACACTCAACCAAATATAATAAACAAATTTTCAGCGTCTAAGCCCGGACGTGGTCACGCACACGCGGGCCTCCCTAGGCTTAAAAATAAATGACCGGGCCCGGTCCAGACTAATAATGGACGTCCGGGCCCGGGCTGGGCTAGGGCTATGTGTTACTGGCCCGGGTCGGGTTCGGGCTTCATAAAGCAAGCTCGGGCCGGGCCGGGGCCTTAAAATCAGGCCCGTGCTATAAGCGTGAATTCGGCGTCTGTGCTTCCCACTTCAGGTGCGAACGCACATGAACTGGCGAGGAGAAGAGCACGCGAGACATCACGCCAGAAACGCTGGGCAGTGTTCTTGAAAGTCGAGCTGTGCCGGCACGCGCAATGACGTCATAACTAGGCATAGCTTGGCTCATCCTACACGGCCTGGCGAAGGTCGTGCCGGGCGGCGCGCGGCGGAGCTTTTTTTTTTAGGCGCGAAGCTCCTAAAGCCATGGGTCTGTCCATCCCCTGTGTCTCGTGGTACGTGACCGCCGCATGCTTTCGGAGATGTCGCAAAGTGGGCCGCGTTGCACGCGCAAGAACCGGCTGCAACCGGCAGCGCAAACTCGGCACCGGGAGCGCGAGCTTGTCTGTGTTCGCCAACGGAGGCGCGAGCGCACGTGCACTGCGAGGGGGAGATCACGCAAGAGATCATGCCACGAACGCAGGCAGTCGTTCTCGGAGATCGAACGAGACGCAAGCACCTTTGCTCGTTTCCTCTCGTCTTGTTCGGGCACAAGTTCGCCCTAAATAAAAGTTCTTTCTTTACCGTTGTGTCCCATCCTACGTGACAAATTGCGGTGGAGGTGCGGGGTAGTCCTCGATGGCGCGGGGTCTTTCACCAGGTCTGGGCCTGGGAGCATTGACTCCGAAAATAAAAGTTGATTTGTACAATGTACCCACACAGTCTTACGTCTTTCTTAATGATGTAATGGGCGAACTTTCACGGGAGAGTTACAGTTACCGATGATCTCCCCCTCTCGAGCTTCGCCCCACTTATCATCATTCATTATGTGGATATGGCGTGATTTTTTTTTCTTGGTATTTTTTGAAACGCCAACGAACCAAGCTCAGGCTTAATCAGCTCTGCCGTTGAAACACGGCCACAGATGGCAAGAACATAGAAGTAGTTTATCAAAAGTAGGTAGGCGGTGTCTTCAGCGCTATTGCGGCAGCTGAAGGAACTAAATGCGTCGCTAAAGCTCTCTTACGCTGCTTCGAGTTCGCCAGTTCGATTACAGGTACCTTCGTGTTCGTGTTTTCTATGGGTCGAAAGGCAGTGACTCGAGTGCGCGGACAAGGTAAGGCAAGTTATCGATAAAACAGCGCAACGAAACAGTGACCCTCATGTTTTCTTTTCTTTTGACGGTGGTTTTTGTTGACTGCGGACGACGAAGAACACGCACCCAGGGGTCGATCGATCCTACAAGAGCATCGTTTTAAATATGAAGCGAAGTGGTCGAAGAGGCCGATCTCGCAGTTTCGAAAGAGTTTATAGGTACAGCCTGCAGCATTGCCGAGGACAACATGCGATGGACGGAGATAGCCCGTCGATTAATTAGCTGGGAAAAGAATGATGGGGCTGTGTTTACGTCGGTGTAGCGGGGATGAAGTTTCAGTGGGTCCGGCTATCGCCGACCTTGCATCCATATACCTCAAAGCTGGCGCACTAAGCGATCAAGAAAACACGCACGCACACGGCCATGGTCTCGAGCTCGTATTGCATATCCAACCCATCATGATGACTATTATGTCAAATCAACTCAAATCAAATATTTATTTTGAACATAAACCCAAGGCGCATTATGTCCACCGGGCATGGCAAGGGGAGACGCAAGCGTCGCCTCACGGGGTCGACGCCACGCTTTTAACTCATCGGACAGCAGTGTCTCAACTTAAATACACAGCAATTATACTATCCGTCAACTCGGTACAAGAACATTGTTGATAATTTGGAGCGATAGACTGTTGGACTAAATCACACCGTGCGTAGTAACAATATCACTTCATCAAGTTGATTCGATAGCGTTCTCTATATTGTAAATGAACAGCTTCTTTGTTACCTTTTTTTGAAAAACGGCCCCGTTGAGCTGACGTGAGCTTGTTAGGTGGTCAATGTCTTCCGCCTTCGCGTCAAGTTGGCATGAAAAAGTTATCTCCATTTTATCACGAATGCTCTATAGCTCTCAATGTTATGTAGGTATCTTGAAACACATAAACACATCATACTGAGATTGGCCGCTATGACGACCCCACCATTACGCCCAGTTTCATTTGCGTGTCCTAACAAGCTCGCAGTGAATATGTAAACGTTGCAGAATTCCCGCCTGCTGTCCATACACCCGTCTGCGGAGGTTGTACGATTACAAGAAACGTCTTAAACTCCTATTTATTGAAACTGTCTCGAAACAAATTATTTAGTAATTAGCCGCTAAGACGTCTGTCACATCACCCCGAATTTCATCTACTTTTCATAATCGCGTAGTTCTCAATGAAGTTGTAAATATTGTGGGATTCCCGTCTGCTCTTCTACAGCAGGAAAACGGACAGCCCTATATTTTGATTGATTGATTGATTGATTGATTGATTGATTGATTGATTGATTGATTGATTGATTGATTGATTGATTGATTGATTGATTGATTGATTGATTGATTGATTGATTGATTGATTGATTGATTGATTGTAGGGTTTAACGCCCCGAAGCTACACTTGAGTTATGAGGGGCGCCGTAGTGGAGGGCTCCGGATTAATTTTGACCACCTGCAGGGGATCTTTAACGTGCGCCGAAATCTCGAACACACGGGCGTCTTTGCTTTACGCCTCCATCAGAAAAGCGGCCGCCGCGGCCGAGAATCGAACCCGCGTCCTTGGGCTCGGCAGAGCAAGACAGCCCTACATTTGTCCCCTATAATAAAACTCTAGTTCTTTCAAGTTTCATTCAGCTAATTAACTGGGAAGTAAGCTCAATGAAAAATTATGAACAAATGTCTTTTTTTTTTCGTGCTCGGATGCGTCGTTCGAGGTAAAACACACCGCAGTTTCGCAACTCGTTCTTCTTGACGCAGTGGAAGGGCTAATGATTTTTTATGCATGCCACGCAGAGTGCACTGCAGTCACATGAAATTCGATGAATGCGACTACTCCGGCTCAAACAGACCGTTCGTTCTCGGAATTGTATTCGGAGCGGTGAATAAAAGCGAACGCGTGTTTACAGTACAGTGCTATTGTCGGCGCGCTGCTTACCTGGCTCACGCCCCTTGAATATCGATTGGCTGAAACTACGCTTATTGTTTGCTTTGTGTGCTGCGCTGACAGTATGTGATGAAACGATGCAAATAATTGACTGTAGTCTTCGGGTTTTCACGCATGCATAGGGCTTACCTCTTGCATTGAATATGGAGGTCTCTGTCGAATATCAATAGTACGTGTTTTTAGATGCGACTGCACCTCATTCACTCGCCTTGTCCCTACATACGGCGTTGTTGTCCGTCCACACCCCTCCCCCTACACTAAACAAAAAAATAATAGTTAGCGGCGCCCGGTTTCGATCCCACGACCCTGTGGGCGGAACGTGAGGTACATGGTGCTCTTCCCACTGCGCCACAAAACCGAGACAGAATCAAAAGCTACGAACGCGCCTTATATCCTTGACTCATTCAAACTACGTCAAGAAGCTACTGATACAACACATGATGGGGCAATGATTAACACTTGCAATAAAAGAAAAGAAGCTCCCACTTACAGCAACAAAGATGGAGTAAAGGTCGTTGCGACAGCGAAGCCCCAAGCATACCACTTAGAGAGATTGACCAAGATTGGCCAATAAAACATAATAATAATCATAAAACATAATAATCATACGCGTTCCCGACACGTTTCACGCGATTTCAGAACCAATCCAACGGAAACACCAAGTGAACCCCCACGATGCGTCGCATCTACACAGGGTTCCCATCGCGGGGAGGTGGGCGCAATTTTTTTTCGGATGGCGGGGGGGATGATGCCAATGTATTATTATATTTTTGTTGTTGTTGTCAGTTCTGAGTATCCCAGCTTATTCGGTTTTCTTGTGATAACCGTCAGTGCATTATTTCTATCATTCATAGCGTCGTCTGAAACTGTCGTCTGACGTTCAATGTGCAACCCCTGACCACTCATTCTCGACTTTTTTCCCCGTGCGTTTCGGCGAATTTCACGGGAATTTTGCGTGAAATTCCCATCTTGCTTCGAAAACGTTTCTAGTTGGCTCTCAGTTTTGTCACGTGCTTCCGGTACTCAACTTGTGACATTTGTCATCCGAAAAGACGTGTCAGATCTCACAGTCAATCAGACAAACCTTCAAAACACGATGACGAGTCCATGAAAATTCCCGACGGCGAGAATGGCCCCTCCCGCTGAGTCAAGACATACGCTGATGCTTCTACGTTGCAGTGTTTGGGATTTAACTACGCTTGTTTATTCTTGCTAAATAGTTACCGTTTTCTTAGTAATCTAAAAAGGGTTCCCTAATTGGTCAATTGGGAACTGTCGTCTGTCTACTGATGTCTAATCGGTGAGTATTGCTTATATCTATTATTTCAAAGCCCTCCTTGACTAATTACGTAAGCTATAGCGGGTAAACCGTTTTATTTTTTCGATCGTATACGTACAAAGTTTTTTTTTTTTACTTCTACTTTTATGCCTATTATTCGCTCTTACAGTATTCTTACATTTTCATTATTGCCCCAAATTCAGCCTCGTTCAGTTACTTGTTTTAGACGTAGATAATTTTACTCTGAAATCTAAGACACAGGATATGAGTCAATCAAAAAATATTATACCCCTCGCTGACATAAGCGCAACCTGGGCCATCGAACGAAATTACGACGAAATACGAAAATAAAAGTACAACGCTCGTTTTGGAAGAATCCTGTTTTTAACCAAAACAACAGACAAATAAAACGCACTCCCTGAAGTGTATTTTGCCGTAAGACACTCGAATGACTGATATTTCCTGGCCACTGTGAGTGAGAGTGAGCGAGTGAGTGAGCCACTGAGTGAGTGAGTGAGTGAGTGAGTGAGTGAGTGAGTGAGTGAGTGAGTGAGTGAGTGAGTGAGTGAGTGAGTGAGTGAGTGAGTGAGTGAGTGAGTCACTGAGTGAGTGAGTCAGTGAGTAGCGAGTGAGTGAGCCAGTGAGTGAGTGTGCCCGTGAGGGAGCCAGTGAGTGAATGAGCCAGTGAGCGAGCCAGTGAGTGAGTGTGTGAGTGAGTGAGCCAGTGAGTGAGTGAGTGAGTGAGTGAGCCAGTGAGTGAGTGAGCCAGTGAGCGAGCCAGTGAGTGAGTGAGTGAGCCAGTGAGTGAGTGAGTGAGCGAATGAGCGAGTAGCAAGCGAGTGAGTGAGCCAGTGAGTGAGCCAGGGAGCCAGTGACTGAGTGAGTGAGCGAGTGAGCCAGTGAGTGAGTGAGTGAGTGAACCAGTTAGTGAGTGAGTGAATGAGTGAGTGAGTGAACCAGTGAGTGAGTGGGTGAGTGAGTGAGCGAGCCAGTGAGTGAGTGTGTGAGCGAGTGAGCCAGGGAGTGAGTGAGTGAGCCAGTGAGTGAGTGAGCCAGTGAGTAAATGAGTGAGCCAGTGAGTGAGCCAATGAGTGAGCCAAGGAGCCAATGACTGAGTGAGTGAGCGAGTGAGCCAGTGAGTGAGTGAGGGAGTGAGTGAGTGAACCAATGAGTGAGTGAACCAGTGAGTGAGTGAGTGAGCCAGTGAGTGAGTGTGTGAGTGAGTGAGCGAGAGAGCCAGGGAGTGAGTGAGTGATTCCGTGAGTGAGTGAGCCAGTGATTGAATGAGTGAGTGAGTGAGTGAACCAGTGAGTGAGTGAGTGAGCCAGTGAGTGAGTGCGTGAGTGAGTGAGCGAGAGAGCCAGGGAGTGACTGAGTGATTCAGTGAGTGAGTGAGTGAGTGAGTGAGTGAGTGAGTGAGTTAGTGAGCCAGTGAGTGAGCCAGTGAGTGAATGAGTGAGCCAGTGAGTGAGTGAGTGAACCAGTGAGTGAGTGAGTGAGCCAGTGAGTGAGTGATGGTCCCGGCTTGGTCACCCGCTTTTTGGACCAAATAAAGTTATAACGGGGTTTTGCATTATCCTCGAAATTACCGCAAATCAAATTCATAATTACCGCTCCTCTATGAGGTCACGTGAGTGATGATGATGCTCGTGCACGGACATTATGATACCTGACACCTTCCCAGTAACCGCCAAAGCTGTAACATACAATTTCGAAAGCGATGCTCCCGGTTGCTTGCTCCTTTCCTAAAAATGATGAATCACTGCCCTCGATGTCTAAAGGAGCCACGAAGACAAACTATAACGTTTTTAAATTTCAAAAAAGAAAAAAAAAACTAGCCTTTGGTAACTCATTAAACGCCGTTCTAGCCACGAAAGAGGTTTTTTTCGCCGAAAAAAAAAAACCGCAAGAAATACTGAGAAACTCCCATTTCCCCCTACAGTGACGTAGTGTGGACACCAGTGACTCAATGTGGCCCAGCATTAAAAACCAGTGTGTTAACCGCACGTTAGAATTCTAGCGACACAATAAAATCGAACTAGAGGCCCCACTACAGTCACAAAGTCACGTTTCGTGGCGGTCGGCTGCCGCCAATCGCAGAAGCTATATTCGGTGACGACAGATAAATCGTCGGAATGTGCCTAAGGTCTAGCCACTGCTTCATATACAGTAGCCGACCGATTTTTTGGACAAGGAGGGGGGAACGAGCAATTGTCCGAATAAAACGGCAGTCTGAAAAATCCACGACACATTACTTCTATGGGACAACTGGCTGTTTCTCGGGGAAGTCCGGAATATCCAGCAAGTCCGAATTTTCCGAGTCCGAAAAAACGGTCGGGCACTGTATTATCCTTAATATATCGGTCATTAATGAGTAGCATTCTTCGCTAGTATCCTCATCCCCCAGCCAAGACCGTGTAACGCCCTGCATTTCCACAAAAATGCATATTTTGCCGAACAAACACCCTTAATTGTTATAATAGCGTAAATGGAGATATTTGGTCGAACAGAATTTCGAAAAACCAAAAACCCCCCAAAACCCCCCAAAAAACAAAAAAGCTAAAAATTTGACATAAATGATCTGGCAAAATAAAAAATATGCACGTTATACATCTCCCTCCAAAACAATAGAATAAACAAGAAAGTCCGCAAAAAAAACATTTCAATACGAATAAAAAACAGTGTAAACGGACCAACTCTGCAGTACGCCTTACATCTTCGGGGAAAAAAACATAATTAGTGAAGTAAAGGCCCTTCATCGCTATTACAGTGTAAATCTACATCATTTGAGAAAATAAACAAAAGCAAACTTAAAAAGAACGAAAAAGAAATGTGGCTCCAATCCACACTGTGAAGGTGATTGGACTGCGAAGCTGTAAACGACACCCACAACGGTTTTGAGTTTAGTTGGAAAGAAAGCTTATTACAAAAAAGGAATACAAACATATTAGTATGCAGACGAGGGTCGCAGAGTCAATTTACTGAAAGGGGACCCTCGATTACCCAGCGACGTCACTTGAATTTTCACACTAGCCACTACAAAGAGTGAAACCAGAGGCAGATGGAGTGTACTTAACCTCACTTTCTATTACTGCACAGTGACATCCACGACTACTTTACGTTCTTCTTTTTCTGGCTGTTCTTCCGTGGTCTTCCCAAGGTAGCGTGGAATGAACTGAAGGAGGTGCTATACCGACCTCCTTTTTCACATATGAAAGCCTGGTGGCGTCACTACGCAATTGCTATGCTGTTTGGTACTTTTTCACTCGAAGTAGCTGACACAACCATAATCTTCACCGCTATGGCCAGTCCCCTTGGGTAAGTATGATGTGCCTGCCTTCTTAATGGTGATAGTTTTCTGCTGACATCGCCACGAAAATTTGCTTGAATGGTACAGGCATATTACTTCGCAGTGATAATTCAACGTCTTTCGCTGCTCATAGTTATATTTGGCTGTAAAAAACTCACACCCTAGACAAGTGGCATAAGAATGATACGCGTTAATTGACAATTCTCTAAATTTCTGCAGATTTTTCTTCGAATTTTGCGGTAAAACTGGTACCCTTTTTATCGTGACAAAGTAGTCTTGTTAATGAACCAAACGTATTGTGTCTTCATGGTCCCAATTTAGCTGCGAAACGGCGGCCCGACTGAAACCCAGCCGGCATGTTTCTCAGCAGCAGCAAAACAGGACATCCGAGCGGGCGGGCACTTTTCTGCGATCGAACAGCGATGGAGCTTGTAGTGCGGTGAACCGCGCGAAACCAATGACGTTGCTTCATCGACGTCCGGCGAAACTTTCCTCGGCCAGGTGGGTTTTCCAGCTGACTGAATGGCTTTCTAGCGTGACGCCAAAAGGTTTACGGGGAGCCCTGCGGTGATGTTTTGAGAGCGCAGGTAACTGAGGAATCGTTGTGTGGTAAGACCAGTGACTATAAGAGGTGTGTGGGGAACGAAAACGGTTGAACTGCGGGCGAGGCAACTGTTACTGGAATTGTACATATAGTGGCAGAGAAAATGGATGTGTTCAGAAATTCAGAAACAGTTTCAGCAAATATTCGCGCCTTATTGGGGACTATATTTGTTTCGTCGAATCTTGCTTCTGAGTTGATAAAAGTACTTTGTTCAATTCTTCAAAGGTCGTACTCTTATTTAAAAAACTTTGACTCTTTTATTTTCTGAAGCTGTTCTTTTTGTTTGGCAAACATTTCTTGGCACGCAGCAACAGATTTTAAATATTTTGGTCTGTCTGTCTGTCTGTCTGTCTGTCTGTCTGTCTGTCTGTCTGTCTGTCTGTCTGTCTGTCTGTCTGTCTGTCTGTCTGTCTGTCTGTCTGTCTGTCAAACAGTGATACGTACTTGGTAGGGGATGGGCTGTTGTATTAAAGCGCAAGTATTTTTGCCGAATACTGAGTCTAGAGCATCAATCGTGCAAGGCCTTGTAGCAGCAAAAATGCATAATTGGCGAAGTTAAGATATTTCGTTGTTATAACGGCGTAAACGTACATCATTGGTTAAAAACAAAGAAAACGAAAATACCAAACTAAAATGAAACAAAAACTTACTTATTATAGACAAGGAGTAGCCCAATGCAGTCTAAGGAGGGTCAATTTGGCTACTCTTAACCAAATATGGCTACAAAAAAGTCAAAACTTATTGAAGCAGCCTAGGAATTATTACGTATTAATACAGAATTCTGAGAATTTTCGTGATTTTTTTTTTGTGTGCATACATGCGGCGGCGCCTTAAGCTCCTACATAAATGAAAAATATGTTTTTGCCAGCCGTTCGCGAGTTCCTCTGATTGCATCCAGACTCCTTTACTTGAGCAAGGGATCACGGCCCCTCGGTAAAGATTTCTTGTGGGTAAAAAGGAGTAACTGCGTCATTTTATATGCAAGCTTTATGGCCTGTCATAGGGTTCAGGAAGCGGGATCCTATAACGGGTGCAGCGGAACAATTCATTGCGGCTTATACTCCGTCCCAACGAAAACAAGAAAAAAAATTTCATATGGATACCCACAAACCAAGTAGCATTCTCCCCGTTGAAAGACAGGCCTGCGTTGATGAATTTCACTTCACTCCCTCCACTCTCCCCCTTTCGAAGGTGCAGTTGGTACACTAGCATAGGAAAGTGGTTAAACAAATGGTTAGGCAGAGGACACGAATTCACTAAAAATAGCAACAATGCTAATAGAACTACAAGCAAGCCGTTACTGTATTAGGACGATTGAGACATACTGGTACGTCGCTTACACAGTCTTGCGGTAATTGGCTAGAAATAGCAGGACGAAATTCCTTGCAAGACATAATACCATGGGTCAAATTCTGCAGGGCGCCAGAACTTTTCCAGCGGGGTTGATTTTTCAAGTGGTCTCCCGTGATTGGCTCTGCACGCCGTTACACGCGGCGACGTTTTTGCACGCGAAGTAAATGACGTGAGACCACTTGAGAAATCGCCTCCCCAGGAAAACTTCCGGCATTCCGCAAAGTAAGTCATCAAATATGCACACGTGGAATATGCCCGCACTGGCGGCTACTCAAGTATGGACAAATCGATATGTCACGTGGTCTGATTGCCTGCTCGATAACTTCTTTGTACGGCCACTAGAAGGTTTGATATCAGTATTTCATGCACTCGACTCTTCCGGCGGAAGGACTAGCGTCATTTTTTTTTCAGAAGTAAAATTACGTTGTTTGAAGGCATAGGGGGCCAGTGTGCGGAGGAGACTTACTCGTTGAACTGCTGGATGATGTTGTAGCGCAAGATAGCCTCAGTGCTTGGTCGCGCCATCGCCAGAATGTCGTCCGTTATCCTGCGAAGCAAACGCACAGCGCACAAATTATACTTAGATGTCCTATAAATTTGTGTTGTAAACTGTCCCTTTCGCTTCCCCCCCCCCTTCCCCTCACTTAAGTTTCGCCCATAGCCTGCTGACAGTACCTTAAGTACGAAAGTTCTACTCCTGTTTCTACGAGACACTGAACTAGGCAAATTTGTTTAGGTCACAGACAGAGCAAGTGGGTCACGATATCTACTCTTTCGAACTGTGGCGTTCATCTATTTATTTTTCTTGGGCTTGTGTTGTTACTCATTTTTTTTGCGTCATTTACTTTTCGTTTTGTTTCAGCGTTTCTATTAACGACTTTCTTTTCAATTGTGTTTTTTTGTCCGGACTCTGCTGCCAGCATTGTCTTGTTTTTCTGTCCTTTTTTTAGCGTTTCTTGTTTGTCTTCATGTCTAATATTCACCACGCATCAACGTAGTCACCCCCCCCCCCCACCACCACCATCTGGTGTAGCAAGCCTTGTCCCTGGCAGGGCTGACCTCACCAGTTCACATTAAAGAGCATTCTCTCTCTCTCTCTCTCTCTCTCTCTCTCTCTCTCTCTCTCTCTCTCTCTCTCTCTCTCTCTCTCTCTCCTCTCTCTCTCTCTCTCTCTCTCTCTCTCTCTCTCTCTCTCTCTCTCTCTCTCTCTCTCCACTCCATTCCCCCCTCGTTGTAAAAGTTAGATTGACGCCCTGCCGCAAAAAAAGAATCGTTAGGCCGACAACGACCTAAAACTGATAATGCAATGTCATGGTAATGCCATAAAAAACAGGAAAAAATACTGCCCGGGATGGTAGCAGAAGGAAGCTGCTGCTTATTGCAAGGCCTGATCATCTCGAATCCGCGCACCAGTGAGAGTAGAGTCCCGTGATGGCGCAGTCTTCGGCCGGCCAAGTGGCGCCAGACTCGTACTTGCAGTGGACGCCGCCGCAGAACACCTGACACTGGAACTCCCCTGGTGCGCTGCGTCGAAGGCGCTCCGAGAGCTTGGTGTATCTGCGCAGGAGGAGAGGGAGAGAGAGAGAGATGCAGCGGAACAATCCCGTTATGGTTGGTGAGTCTGGGCAGAAAAAAAAGTTTACGCTATAGCGGGAGATTCGCCATAAGTGGAGGCACTTAATTCAAGCACTAATTTGGGCGGTCAATTATTTGCTGGGGTACTGATAAAAAAATGGAGGACCTATGGTAAGACAAAGATAGTTAAAGCGCGAAGCTTTCTCCCACACAACCTGAGTTAAAGTCAAAGTTCAGTATCCGAACTGCTTCGACCATATAGGCATGCTGAGCCACCAAGATCAACTAAGTCCTATTTCCGAGAAACTGTGGCATTTGTACATAGTGTGTATAGTTTGCTTGACCAACCACCTGACTGGTTCCCTCTTTCGAACGCTTGTGTGTGTTTGCCTGAATTTTGACGTATATGTGCTTCTCATAACTTCAGTGTATTCTTTTGTTTGCTTGTATATCTGAGCGTATTCTCCCATGTATTAAAAAAAAATCGGAGTGACGCAATTGGGTAGACGTCGGCTTCACAACGCGAGAGACCGAGGTTCGATCCCCACCACGGTGAGCGTTCTTTTTTTTTCTTGATGCGCTATAGCTTATCATCATCATCGTTTTGTGCAACCCACTGTGTGAAGCTAGCTTTCCTTCAGTGCATTTTACTCGGAGGAACGACGCCACGAGTGAGGTATAGATAGCTTCGCTTTAAAACGTTTAATACACGCCCGACGTACGGCATAATCGTTGAAACACCAATTCCTTGCCGTGTGTGTCTGCTTGTGTGTTTCTCGGGCTACTGCAATCAGGCTTTATACAAAGCTGGATTTATAGTATACCCTATTACGTGATGGCTGCGTTCTCTGTGTTCCTACCGTACGTGTGTACCTAGCATCGTACGGGAATGATTTAGCTCTGGGGGGAATCTTAGGGAACAAAACAGGGGTAGACAACGCCTTCTAGATCTAAAGGCCTCGGACCTCATGTTCACCACTACCTCCTCCCATTTCCATACGTGGGAAAAGGGGGGGGGGGGGGGGGTCTCCTTATTTCGGCCTGTTCGTGGTGACGTTTCCTGACATTTAATTCTTCTAATCTGACAAATGGTATCTCCAAAGAGCGGGGGCTGACTGTGCAAACATGCTTCTCGCCATCAACGAGGTGATTGTAGAGCCGCCTGCGCTACCGTAGGAGGAGCCGACCTAGAAAAGCGCTCGTGGTGCGCGTTCGCTTCCACGCCTGGCTTCCCCTCAAACGCTGCGGTACGCATGTAGAGGAGATCGTACTCGAGTTGCGAAAAACACCGCGCTGCGTTGTTTAATGAGCGGCGCGCCACCTCGGTCCTCGGCGGCATTCTACCCTGCGTACTTTATATATTTTTTGTCCGTGAGTATGGTTCTTTAACGACCGCGAAGTGCCGTTTGAACCACGCCCCCTGGTCTGACAGCAGGGTTTATAATAGAGGAGGAAATGACGAGAGGGAAGTGAGGGAGGTAGAGTGGGTGGCCGTTCTCCGTGCGGTCATGGGTGACACGACGACCAGCCTCTAATTAAAAACGTCTGCTGGAGAACGGAGAAAGCGGAGAGGCGATAGGGGGATCTGGGGTTTGCGATATACGAGAGGCAATCTAAGTGGAGGAGAGGGTACCGTATTATAGTGCCGTAATAGCACTCTTTTAACGTCGCCTCCACCCCCCCCCCCCCCCCCCGTCCTCGTTGTACGCGCGCCGGTCTGTTTGCTGAAATCGGAAGGACGGAGCCATGGCAGTGCGCGAGATCTTGGTAGAATAGCGGTTACATGCGATTTATGCACGTTGAACCTATTGGAATAGGAAACTATTTCTGCGCAAACAAAGTTCCGAAATTGTACTGGGTCCGAAGCATTCGATGACAAAGCGGTATATCAAAGTCAATGTCACTAACAGCTCCATCGATATCATTGCGTTCATTACCCTAGCAATCATCACCATCCACCTATTTACGTCCACAGCATGACAAAGACTTCTCCGGTAGAGTTCGAGCCCCTACCATCCTGCAGAGTTCGACTATATTCGCCACTAAATGAAAGACACCTCTATCGGCTCCACAAATCATCACTGAGAGAACGCGTGGCCTGTAATTTACTTTTATTTTTAGTCACTGTTCATAAATGTATTCTACGCATATGTAGTCTACGCTTAACTTGTTTCTCGTCGTTTGGAATGGCAACGTGTCCGAGAAATACACTGTCCTCGGACACGTTATATACGTTATATACATGCGAATATACATGCGAATATAACGAATACGTTATATACATGCACCTCTCCAAGCATTTTGTTGTACACGTTAACGGTAGTTGTTACAGGCTGTTTAATAAATGTATTTAGTACTAAGATTTATTATGAGAAGTAAGCGTACTAGTAAATTGAGAATATTTGAGCCACTTTGTCACTTTGGCACTTTGAGCCAAAAATATTTTTGAATATTTTCATGGCTTGGGCTGACCCCTTGTGGATTTGTATATTTCAAGAGATGAAATAAACTATTACGATTACTATTGCTTCGGATTTTCAGGCGATTTCTTTTTTTATTATTATTGCGATAGTATTTCCCGCCTTTCGCAGTGCTCGCGCGCCCCCTGCCTGAAACTGCGCCAGCGGGAGTTCTGTTCTTCTTGCGCTTGCTTTAATTTTGTATGCTAAAGCTGTTTCGCATCATTTCGAACGCGCAATTTTTTTCTTGCGCGGCTGGAGCCTTTATGCGCCATTTTTCATGCGTGGCTGGGGCCTTTATGCGGCATTTCGAACACGTCATTTCTTTCTTGCGCGGCCGCTTTTTTCGCGTACTATCTCAAAAACCAACCTAACGAGCGTTCCTAAAGGAACGCGGGGGCTGCCGGTTATTTACACATATTTTGCCTGAAATGTATCTGCAGTGTTATTGCTTTGCGCTGAGCAACGGAACAAGCGCCAGCGGTTCACGAGGTTTGAACGGTTATGACTATTTGCACCGCGTGGTTTTCGAAGCTTCGGCGTGACTACCTGACCCCGGTACAGAAGGCTCTATTTGGATCCGTTATCACGGTGCGCCACCCGGCAGTCGCATCGACCGTTAGTGAGCTAAGAGGACAAGGCGAGCCCATAAAGTGCTCTGCACTTAAGAGAGAGAGAGAACAGACTTTATTTACAGATCCTGCGTGGGAAAACTTCCTCGGAGCACTTGGGTCTGCTTGAATGCTTTGAAGGCGAATGCCTGGCGATACTTATTAACAGCTTCTGTGCTGCAACATCGAATTTGCGCAGCTTTCTTCGCTTTTGTTGTTGTTTTGTTGTCTTTAGGCGCGAATTACTTCATCCGCCTTTTTTCGGCCTACACCGTGTACGCGCCTCTCTTTCCTTTCGTGTCTTCGTCTTGCGCCAGAATTACGACAGCACGCACACGCGACAGCTAGCCTGGAATCAGGGTTCTGTGTGGCTGTAGTACACCTGTTCTACTCACGAGCCGTCATGTTCAGGTGTCGCGCCGCAAACAATATTCTAGAACTTTGTGTTTCGAATTCATGGTTCTGTGAATTTTTGAAGCGGCGAATTAGCCCTTCAAAGCTCCCGAATCCCTGCCAATATTATGTGCCACGAAATATAAACCCTGTCAACGACAACGACAACGACAACGACAACAAATAACGATAACGACAACAAATTTGGTCCTGCGATGACAACGAAGAGAGAGAGAGAGAGAGAGAGAGAGAGAGAGAGAGAGAGAGAGAGAGAGGTGGGGGTAAGGGGAAGAAGGGGAAGAAGACGACAGGGCGACAGCGTCGTTCTGTCGTCTTTTTCCCTCGTGTCTGTGTCTACTGCACTCCTGTTCAAGATACTTAAGCAACACCAATTGCCCGAATGTCGATATTTTTGCTGAAATAGCCCGGTTGGTAGAGCATGTGCAGTCCCGTGTTCGAACCCCGTCCGATCACACATGTTCTTTGTTATTTATTTTCTCTCTCTCTCTCTCTCTCTCTCTCTCTCTCTCTCTCTCTCTCTCTCTCTCTCTCTCTCTCTCTCTCTCTCTCTCTCTCTCTCTCTCTCTCTCTCTCTCTCTCTCTCTAATTACAGGGGCGGCCATTTTCTCGACCTAGCAACAACAACGGCGCTTGAATCGGGAACTTGAGGCTTTTCTCTAAAACCAGAGCTGTAACCGGCGTACCAGATACCCCAGCTGTTGCTCCATCTAACCAAGCCCCGATGTATAATTTCGACTCAGTCAAATTGCCACTCCTCCCATGCCTGCTGAAAGCGCGTACTGGAAGCGATCGCTTAGACTTCCACAGCACGCGTTGCTTATGACAGCTCACCCGCATCATCACCACGTCGATCGACACCAAGCGGGGCTCTTCGTCGATACGTCGCGCACGTGGTCGTGCCCGTCGCGCCAGATCGGAAGGGTGTGTCGGCGCATTGAGCCGCAGTTGGCAGCTCAGAGGGAAAAACCATAGAGTTTCATACTAATATACACTAGAGGGAAATCTCGCGCCACTGTCTAGGCGCGCCGCGCTTCGGCGAGCGTTCCGTCAGAAACTCTATGGCAGGCACGTTCCACTTATCCTTGGCATGACTCATGGACAGGCTGAAAAGTTGGCTCTGGCTGCAAAAAAGCAACAATATTACTGTAGAAGGTTCATGAAATTTGTTTTGTTATTATAAAACTAAACCTCCAAAAAGATTAATTTGTCAGTGATTATGTAGAAGCTTCATGCACGACGAACATGAAAAAAGTGCCACCCTTTTTTGTTTATTTTGTCTTCGAGACAAAAAAGAAGCCATATGGCTAGCTAAGCCAAGTAGGCGAGGAACGTCGCTAGTATAGTGAACTAAAGTCGTTAGAGGCCCGCGACTGTAGCGACAGATTTCCCTCTAGTATATATTAGTATGAAACTCTATAGGATAAACGACTCAAAAGTGCGCCGTCATTAAGCAAACTTAGTAAGCTGGTATTGATCGCCCGAATTCTTATCGCCAAAATTCCTATCACCATCGCAAGAATCCCTACGCTTACGAAACCACCGCTGTTTTAACTGTAGCTGCTACATCGATGCGAGCAGCATCGCATCCCTGATTCGGCCGTCTGTAAAGTGGTAGAGTTCTGAGTATTTGTCTTCGTTTTCGTAACGTTTTCCTGTGACTGGCCCCGGGAAAAACTTTGTCCGTAATTCGCGAACTGCGTCCGCCACATTTTAATCCAGGGCCCAGCACCTTATAGGCCATAGAGTACTGGCAGCTGTCCAGAAATTCTGCCGGTGCGCAAGTTTCACATGAATCTCTGCTAAGTTCCCGGTGTATGTAAGTTTCGCAGGAATGTGAGCTAAGTTCCTGGTGTATGTAAGTTCGACAGGAATATCGGCTAAGTTCCTGGTGTATGCAAGTTTCGCAGGAATGTCAGCTAAGTTCCTGGTTTATGTAAGTTTCACAGGAATCTCGGCTACGTTCCCGGTGTATGCAAGTTTCGCAGGAATGTCAGCTAAGTTCCTGGTGTATGTAAGTTCGACAGGAATCTCAGCTAAGTTCCTGGTGTATGCAAGTTTCGCAGGAATGTCAGCTAAGTTCCTGGTTTATGTAAGTTTCACAGGAATCTCGGCTACGTTCCCGGTGTATGTAAGTTTCGCAGGAATGTCAGCTAAGTTCCTGGTGTATGTAAGTTCGACAGGAATCTCAGCTAAGTTCCTGGTGTATGCAAGTTTCGCAGGAATGTCAGCTAAGTTCCTGGTTTATGTAAGTTTCACAGGAATCTCGGCTACGTTCCCGGTGTATGCAAGTTTCGCAGGAATGTCAGCTAAGTTCCTGGTGTATGTAAGTTCCACAGGAATCTCGGCTAGGTTCCTGGTGTATACAAGTTTCGCAGGAATCTCGGCTAAGTTTCTGGTGTATGTCGTTGTGAGGATAAGAGTTTTATTTTTAAATACGTCGTGTACATGGCTTCCTACGTCCGTACATCACGACTAGCATCATATCCGTCATTCTGACGGTGACTCAGTAACTGGCGGATGAGCAACGCGAGGCTAAGCCGGAGATCTCGTTCACAATAGTTGCTGGCGGCCCTACTGCGCTTCACTTAGGTGGGACAGGAAACCGGGTCATCTCAACTAACGTGAAGCCTGGGGAGGGGCGAAGCATGCAGTGTACAAGTGCATTCTAAGATTGCAAGTCTCTCTCTTTCCACACGGCGCGCGCTGATTAGGCACCGGAGAAGCGCCGGTGGGCGGAGCAATCGCGCGCTTGCTGAGGAGGTGGCGCCCTCTCTTGCGTTGGACCGGATTTAGGCGATTAAATGAGCGACAGACTGCCCATAAGTTGTCTCCATGTTGTACGCCGCAGCATGCTAAGAAGTATGCTTTACAGGAGAAAACCTGGCCTTTCAAACCAATTTCGAGACGGAATATAACACAGTTCTGTTATTAATGCAATTAAATCCTGGTTATTCCTGTATCTTAAATATTTAAGTCACGTAAGTTTATTTTGAACCTGTTTTTTATCCCTTATACACTCGTTTTTTTACCATAGTTTGACAACTTGATTTACTGTGACGACATGACACGACGACAGGAGACGCTGACAGCCCGAGCCCCTAGGGTGATTCGCCCCTAATAGGGGAGGTAGAGAAACACCGCTCCACTCGCATCCCCCCGCCCCTCATGGGAAATTATCGTGCCCAGGTTGCTGTAGAAGGTTCGATACGAAGTATTATGTACCTCATTTAGCTGCACAAATACTCGCAGCTTTTGGCTGTAAAAACACGCGCACGATCTGTCAAAACGTATCACGAGAAAAAGGGGCGAACGACAAATATTTTGTTTTTAAACACGTTCTTTGCCCTCCGCCGATCCACTATCAACGTGGGCGCATGCTGTCTCTACCCTCCTCCGGCTCGGTGAACCGCGTCGGTTTCGTGTGCGCCGATTGACCGATTGATCGAGGAGGCGGAGTGTTATCTCGCCAATGCTGCATTGCAAAATACTGACGGGTCTCCTGTGCAACATGTAAGGCAAATGCACTGAAGGAAATCTGTGCAGTGGTGCTGACTGTCCCCTCATCGACAAGAACCACGCGGAGAGTTATGGTACATTTACTTTTCGTAACCAATTACCTGCGTCGACAGGGACGACAAGGGCAATGACAATGATTTTTTGGCTGCTGAATGCCCAATAATCAATGAATACCAAGGCCGCAATCATTACTGGCCAAGATTGTTGGCCAATGTCCTGCGTCGATAAAGGAGACCATGATAGTGATGGTGATAATCTAATGCGTACCGAGAGCGACGGAGTCATATCATGGTCTCCCGACAACGAGGAGTAAATGTGCTACGCTGCAAATTTTTTTACGTCGCTCTTAATCATCGCGGTTAAGCGTGGTCCAGCGCAATTTGAATAAACCTTTACATTCTCGACAAGGTCAGGACATGTTGTGGGTAGTGTTTCGCACGCGCAGTTATGTCGTCCTGTCGACTACGCCAAATTTAGTGCCGTAAGCCCAACCCACTGACAAAAAGTATGAAGACGTTAAAAATGTCCATACGTTAAGACTGACTGCAGTGAAGATCAACTATAATGAGCTGTTATATCTGCTTGCTACAAGTCCTCGCACTCTTATGTCCCCAGCTTGCATTACCCCATAACAATGGCTTTTGATTGATTGATTGTAGGGTTTAACGCGCCGACGCAACGCAGGCGATGAGGCGCGCCGTAGTGGAGGGCTCCGGATTAATTTTGACCACCTGGGGATCTTTAACGTGCGCCGAAATCTATTACACACGGGCGTTTTTGCTTTTCGCCTCCATCAGAAAAGCGGCCGCCGCGGCTGGGAATCGAACCCGCGACCTCGTGCTCAGCAGCGCAACGCCTTAGCCACTGAGAGCAATGGCTTTTGCCTTTCCCCCCTCAATAACACTCCTATAAATTCATATAATCACTCATTATCCGTTTCAAGATTTCTTTCGCTTCTACAGTATAACTGAGCGCATTCTACTGCGGATAGCCTGCACATGTCTTCCTTTCTTCCCCAAATATGAAACAAAAAGTACTGGTTACAGTCGCGCAAACGCGGTATCACTGTCTCCACGGGGCAATTCAGTCCCGGCATGTGCCAGCGTGTGTGTGTTTCTTGCTGCTACGTGTACACGGGCAGTGCGCAAGCCGCCGACGTGCGACGCGTGTGCGATGTGCTGAGGGGAAGCCGACCGCGAAGGAAAAAGGGTGAGAGAGCTAGCCCCCCCCCCCCCCCTCCCCATTTTTTTTTTTTTTTTGCCCAGCGTCCGCGCGCGGGAAGCCGGGTGTTGTAGGGGCGACCTTGGCCAAAAAAGAGCCGCGTTGTCAGCCCGTTTATCCCTTTAGCTGCTTTGCCAGAGTTGTCAGAGCGAGGGAAGGCAGCGCTGACCCGCGACGCCCGGTGTGGCTTTGTTATACAACGCAACGCACACGCACGCACAGGCAGCTGAACACAGAAACGGGAACAGCTCGGCCCTGACTTATTTAATTACTGGTATTTTTCGAGGAACTGGAAGGCACGTGGGGTTCCCTTTTTTATGTGTGGCCAGATAGAAGCTTACGGTACGAGCTGCGTAGTTAAAGTAGCGTGAAGTGTTTGTGGTCGGCATACAAAGGAAACAACGTCGCGAGGTTTCACAACACAGCGCGATACGCGAACGGGTATGCACGATTTCAAAAGTACGGGCTATATTTTTGCTTAATTTTCGTGCTGCGGCTGTGTCAGACACAGGCATGTTTCGAAGAAGCGTAGGGAATCAAGTTTGCTTGTGCAAAGTTCGTACTTCACCAGGTCTGCTAGCACTAAATTAACGTGCACCAAGTTTATGCTGCCCCAATCTCTTTTTTAGGGTGCAGCTCTTTGGCGGCCGTCTCTTGGCTGAGCCGCGTTGTCGGCGTAACCGAGTGGACGATGGCAAGGCCGAGGAGTGAAATAACAAGCGAATGATGAAAGAGAGAAAAGGTGGAGAGTGTCGCGAAATCGGGAGGGGAGGGTGGTTCGCGGTGGCGGCGTGAGCCAGCGCTCTCCGAAAGTGTGCGGTGGGGGAGGGGAGGGGCCAGTATGCTGTGCCCGCACGAGGCCCTCGACGGCGCGACCTTTGGCGAAAACGGGAGGAGGCTGTGCGCGTGACTATGATGTGCGTTCGCTTAAGACGCAGTTCGCGGTCGCCGCCGACGCACAGGCTCATCATCACTGCCGTCGAGAGAACCCGCGAGTGAGGGATGCAACAGCGCACTGCTGCTGCGCCGAAATATCGCATTAGCGAGTATCGTAATCGCCGGCCTTTTTTTTTTAATTTTTCGCTGAACCGATTTAATTTACACCAAGTGGATGTTGCACTAAGTTTGTTCACGCCACGTTATTTCGCGACCAATGAGAGCTTGCTTCGTCAATATCAATTTAGCCCAGTGTTTTATAATAAGTTATTTCGCTGCGAAGTTTTTTAATCATGCTTGTGGCGTAAAGCGTTCATTTCCCCAAGTTGATGCCACGTCAGGTTGCACTGAGCTCATACTGCACCGAGTTTTCGTGAACCAAGTTTATTCTGCGCCAAGCTTCTTGGCGACAAGTTTATACCGTAGCAGGTTGACTGGCATTGAGTTATTACGCCGTGTTCTCTTGCATCAAGCTAATGCTGCACAAAGTTTGTTTGCCCTAAGTTTATACCGCGCCGGTTACTTGCATAATACACTGAGTTTACTTGCGCCAATTTTATACCCGGATTGTAGACGAGACAGGTGGTACATATCGGCGTGATCAACAGCGTGGAAGGACAGGACGACAGGACAGCACACAGACACAGCGCTGTGTCTATGTGTGTCCATGTCTGGATGAGTTTACGCATACACAAAGACATACGAGGCGTTTTTTTTTTTTTTTTTTTCGAAATAAGTCAGATCCACCTAACGCGAATTTGAGAAAGAAGCGAAAGTTTATTACCGGACCTTAATGCAACGCTGTCAAAGCTTATATACGATGCATATATTTTACATGTCAGCTAGGGGCAGTTTATGGCCAGAAGTAATTAAAAATTATGCGGTGAAGTTGAGCAATATTGAGGTGATAAGTTTGGATTTGGCTGATATTGAATTGACACTCTGAAGTTGACGCGGCATTCTTATGAAAACTTTATTTAAATTGAATTTGAAGCATGTTGCGATTGCCTTTTGGTGTAAAAGGCACTCAACATATGCAAAAGGGCTTCAAGAACTGTAGAACAATACATGCAGAGCAGGCGAGCATTCTTGGCACCATTAGTAGCTCTTTTCGAATTTTCTTGGGCACGCCTGAAGCCACTCACGAAGTAAGCAAGCTCTTCATTGCTTTGCCATGAATTTCCAAAACACTTCACAAGAAGGCTGCTGATATCTTCTTCGTCACCTTAATGAAGTCCTTCGTATTCTCAGATTTCGGAAGGGAGGGGGGTATTTAGTTAAGTACTAAAATGGTAAATATGGAAGTAAAACATTCGTAGGGACGGGTGAGACGAACTGAAATCATTGTTTCACATCTCTCCGTTTCATTTCGTTCCCTTCTTCTTTCGTTCACTTCGTTGTTGGCATCTGAGGACAGATCTATCGCCGATCTAATTGCCGTCTCAATACGTAATAAGCCAGCTCCGAAAGCAAACAATAAAAAACCTTCCGAAAACACCTATGAAACAGTTCAGCTGTCAAGCCAAAAGCAAACTCCCATTCGGCAAATGGATTTGACTCATTTTGACCCGGGAAACGTACAGGATCTGGCTCATTTTCTACACCAACTGCGATTTTCGTACACGTTTTCAGGCCGTTATCTTTACTATTTCTTTGCCACCCCTTTTTTAGTGGAAAGTTTCCGGTTTTTTCTGGTCACTGTAGTTTTATCCGATTTAGTTTCGGTTTCTGGATCTGGCTCATTCAAAAAAAAAAAAAAAAAACGTCTCATGTGCATGTGACTGCGTATCCCGCTTGCTACGCGTATGCCCGAGCTGCTCCCCTTCGTTTGAGCAGTACGTACCACGTGCTAGCTAAGTGCGAGCCACGTGCTACCCAGACCGGATTAGGCGAGAGATAAGAGAAGCATGGGAAATCCACCCCCCGAAACAGGATGACCACCTTCCCTTGCACTCACGGAGAAGGAAACTGATTTTCTTGAGGGATAGGGGAGAGAGTGCATGTGCTGTTATATGAGGTTTTCTGGCGGATGCAGATGTCTCAGCAGTGCAGATCGCTGTGTTATAGATTTCCGTTTTGTTTTTATTGTACTCTTTAATGTATGTTTGTAATTTGTTCCTAGAGTCCGAAGTTGCGTGTTCCCGGTTTTCCTTATTTATTAGTTTTTAAGCGATGTCAGTTGCGATACAGCGCTGTGTCTGCGTGCTACCCTGTCGTTCTGTCTCCACGCTGTTGATCGCTCCGAAAGTTTACACCGCACATGCTGGCTTACATTGAGTTCATGCTACTCCGAGCACTGAGTTCATAGTAGACTGACTTTCCATGCGCCTAATTTACGCGAACAAAGCTTGTTCGAAATAAGTTTATCACAACAGGTTGACTTGCACTGAGTTCGTACCACACAAATTGTGCGTGCGACAAGTTTATGTCAAACCAAACTTATCTGCAACAAGTTCATACCGCCCCAGGATGACTTGTACTCAGTTCATGCTACACTGAGTTTATGCCACACCGAGCTTATCTGCACCAAGTTTATACCCCATCAGGTTGGCTTGCCCTGAGTTCGTACTACACTGAGTTAACGTGCGCCAAGTTAGTGCCGCACCAGCTATATTTGTACTAAATTTATACTGCACGAGTACGGCTCGCACCGAGTTCATGCTATACCGAGAACTGAATTCAACCGAGTTTGCATGCACCAAGTTTACGTAGCGCCGAAGCTCATTTTTAAGAAGTTTTTACCGCACCGGGTTGCACTGAGTTGCTAACAGACGGAGCTTATGAGCGTCTTTATGTCACACCAAGCTTATCTGAACCAAGGTCTTACCGTACCATGCTGACTTATACCCGTACCACCCGGGCACGAAAAATGACATTAAGTGCTTAAGGCATTAAGTAAGCGAATGGCATTATTTGGGCGGTCCGTGCTACATGCCAAAACGCAAGGCCATTAAATGTGTTAGGGATGATGGTGATAATGACCAAAAAGGGAAATGTGCTTATGTTTTAGAAGCCTTTAAAGCGGAGAAAAACTTCTTAGAAGGGTTAAAAATGTTTTTGAGAAAGAAGACGAGTGTTTTCTAAACATATGCTGTGAGCCGCTTCTAAAAGTGGCTTCATCAGCTGCCGTCGCCTGCCAGCGGTAGCCAAATCCGAAATGTTCAAAACAACAAGTAACATGACGCTCTGCCTTTTCCCGCGGTTTTAGCGAACTTTGTCTTTTTCAGAACTTCGCCACCAAGAGGGCACAAAAAATCATTTTATTTCAAGGTCAGCTACGTTTGCGAGTCAATACGCTGGTACTGAGAATTTCGTTGGTTCCATTTCGTGCCCATCGCGTTCGAGAGTAGCCAGATTTAAGGCGTTTGTGAAGGCGAATGAGTTGTGCGGAACTCCTTAAACCAAAAATGGCGTTACAGATTTGCGTGTACCAGCGTGTACCAGCGAAACAATGGCATTAAAACTTAATGCATTAAGCACTTAATGTCATTTTTCGTGTATGTGTGGTATGTGTGGCACGGGTACCCTGAGTTCATGATGAGACACTGATTTTACGGACACCGAGTTCATGTCGCCCCGAGCTTATTTGCAACAAGTTTGTACCGCCCCAGTTCACTTGCACGAAGCTCATACAGGCAAACCTGGTTGTAACGAAGTTGTCAAAAATTCGCAAATTTTTTGCCACACGCATGTTTTGAGTTAAGGCACTCCAAAAACGTGGGGTCACTTAACCCGTATTCACAAATGTAACTTAAGTATCCTTTGCCTTATGGCACTTTCCACGGCCTTAACCCGTTTCAAGCACCAAACCTATTTGGAAAGGGCGCCTTTTCACGAACTTGATGCTCATTGCCGCACTCAAAATTGTTTAGAGGGACACTATGCCTGGCGGCGACCTTCTTCTTTCTCGTCGGCGGAGACGGCATTTAAAATTATGAGCTGGTGTTGAGAAGACAAGACTTTTTTTTTTTCATTTTATGGCACCAGAACACCATCACCTAACCTAACCGACTCACCTAACCGACACCGCACTGACACTGCAAACGCACGGTAGTTTGCAGTGCAGGCGAAGTTTGCTAAATTATTGCGTTTCTCCAGCCGATTTTCTAGAAAAAGTGCTAAAAACAACGGCTCATCATCGTAACGAATTCGTTACATCACGGTTTACCGTCAAAGCGTCTTCGTTACATATAGGTCGCAAATACATTTGTTTCAATGCGGCTGGCAATGGGGAATGAAAAAACTTCGTTAAATCCAGTAATTCGTTACATTGGGGTTCGTTACATCCAGGTTTGACTGTACTACACCGAGTTTGAGCGAATTGAGTTTAATCCACACCAAGCTTGTTTGCAACAAGTTTACGCCGCACAGGTTGACTTGCACTAGGTATATACTGCACACAGTTTCGTGTACCAAGGTTATGCCGCACGAAGCTCATTTGCACCAAGTTTTTACCGCATCAGCTTGAGTTGCACTGAATTCAGGGTTCACCGAGTTTACGTGCACCAAATTTACTCCGCGTCAATTTTCTTTGCAACAAGTTTCCACCGCATGAATTTTGCACGTTACAGAAGTGTACGTCGTACCATGTGCGTGCCTCACGAAGTTTGTTGACCGAACTGCATATGAGCCTTGTTTTCAAAATGCTGCCCAAATTAAGCCCGCAGAAAACTTCCTAGCTTTTCATCCTTAAAGAAAAGCCCCCGAAGCCAAATACAGGTTTAGTTCATTGAAATGACTGCTATGTCCTAATAATAATGATACCAATTTAATGTCCGACTTTAAACAATCAATCTAGGTAATCATGAAAACAGATAAAATAATGCCGACCAACTAGCAACTTACTATTATAAATCTAATAACGAAAATGGCCCTATGTGCCATTGTCGGCCGCCTACTAAAGCCACAACCACAAGAACAGGACTGTGCAATTGTAGTGGCTCCCCTAGTTTACCGCTTGAATGCTGACAGAGAGTGAAGAAAATGATATTTGTGGAGATCCCTACAATAGCATCAAATAGATTGGAGTTCAGATTTTTTTTTAAACACGACGTATCTCTTTCGGTTATTATCTGTAAGTGAATTTCGGCCTTCTTAAAGCGCAAATTTAAATAGCGCTTTTGTGCGTTTTTACTAGAAGCAAGCGAAAAAATATGCCGGGTTTTCACTTACAGCCAAGATCTAATTGAAACGACTGAAGACAACCTGAAATTTCTGCAGGCAGGTGCATATATGAAACTAATGTTTGTACTGATTCTTTGTATGTGTGTATGTGTGTGTGTATGTATGTATGCATGTATGTATGTATGTATGTATGTATGTATGTATGTATGTATGTATGTATGTATGTATGTATGTATGTATGTATGTATGTATGTATGCATGTATGTATGTATGTGTAGTATGTATTATAGTTATACCCTGCCAGTTAGCGCGGCACGCAATTTCAAGTTCTTAAGTGCCCTGCATCACACGTCCAATTACATTGTTTAAGCTTCTACAAGAACATAACTCATCTACCAGAACACAACTAGCGAAACAATGTTAGCTGGAACCGCGTTTCACGGAATCTGTCCTCGATAATACATACAGGTAGCACCTGTAATTTTACGTATGGGATAAACGCTAGTAGAGTTGAAAGGTGGTCAACTGCAACTAATTTCTCGCTTCATACGCCCAGATTGCTTTGCTGATGCCCCTGTTATTACGCTATCCAGACAGTAATAATTCGGTAGTGTAGCGCTTATTAATAGTAGGCGCATTGGTAAGAATCACAAGCAACTTTGTCTACATATTAAAAAATGCTACTAACGAAGCAATATGCGTTGGTGTGGTGCTGGAATCGCTTCTGCTTCTGTGATCGGGGCCCCGAAACAACTAAACAAAAATATAGACCTTAATTCAATTCAATTTACTTGTTTACATCCTTCCGATGCGGTAGGCCTGGGCGAAAAGTGAACTGCTTCGCTTGAATGCGACAACGTCGGCAAACAATACTTCCTAAATAAAAAGCAAATAAAACATAGAATTACAAGAAGCATACCCATTTCGTTACATTCGTCGTGCATAGAAAAATACATCTGCTGTTACTTGGCTATAGCTTGTGATGAGAGATCAAATCCCGTTAAATCAATTTTTATATCATTTTGTGTCCAACTGACATCAGTGACCCGAACACAACAGGAAAAAAATCAACAGAAAAAAATGAAGTAAGCTCACATTAACGCGTAAGATTTAAAAGTAGCGAAGCTGTACGCAACCTTTATGAACATCACGATGGTTTAAGTCAACGATTGCAGCCGATTTGCTTCTTTTTTGCTGCCACAACTACCTTTACTCCGTCTTTGTTGCTTTAAAGGCAAAGAAGAAGCAAATCGAAGAAGCAGAACGAACGAACGGGACACGCACAACTAAACTAGGCCCCGCAGGTGCAACGTGTAGGTTCCTGTTACGTGTTCCGTGTCGAGCAAGTAGCGTGATTCCTCTCCCCGCAGTCACAGCCGAGTGAGTAAGCCGTTTGACTCTCGGTTACAAACTCACTGCCGTAGCTGTGTAGGTAAGATGACTGACTCTAACTCCGTTGACCTATCAAACACGAGTTGGGATCTTGCCGGTACCAGTGATTTCTTTTCTTTGTACTGTTATACTGAGTTTTCTGAAACGCCGGAGTCAACGAATTGCTAAACAGCTTGGGGTCCATTACATGCGCACGTTTCTAAAATAACGCAGTGCATAGTTCCCTTCTCCTTTCCATTTGAATCAATAAACAACTACAACAACAACAAACAACGTTTAAAAATAAAATTTGCATACTTTCGGCCCTCGGCTGTGTACTGTGATGTTGCCACGTTCAACGCGGACACAGACGGCTTTATGACAAGCTGCCCCGAGTTACGTAAACGACTCCTATCAAACTAATGCACTGGATGCATAAGCCGGGCAGAGATTAGCTCTCTTTAATGCTCTGACGCTTTTAGACTATGCTGTGTAGGCGTCATTTTAGAGGGTATTTATAGGCACGTTGCGCTCATGTTTGCCGCACAAGCAGCAGCGCTTTTTTAGGGGCGAAGCCCCATCGGGGCAGGGGCTGTTGGCGTCTCCTGTCGTCGTCGTCGTAATCGTCGTCTCATGAAGTCGCTGTACTAAAACCCCAGGAAACTCGTTTACGCCTCGCGCTAGAACGTAACGCGTACTAAAAAATTCCCCCGCATTTCCCCGAGGGGGAGAATGTGAAAGTGCGAATGCACGGTTGTCGGCCCGCTTGCGGCGCTTGCGCTCGGCCCCCGCAGCCCACCGCCTCGCCGCCTTCTCTTCCATCTCTTCCATCGGGTTTGTAGTATCACGTGTACACCACGCAGTTATCAAGCCGCTATAACGCCGCTGAGTCGCCAACGCACGCCGCTGACGACGTAGTTTGAATGCGTTAAAGATATAAGGCGCGTTACTGACACCGATATCAGCGTCGCGTCCGTGGCTTGGTCGGTAGCGCGTCGCGCTGCGGCCGCAAAGTCCTCGGATCGAAACCTGGCGCCGGATGCTGTTTCTTTTTCAAATATAGAGGAGCACTGCGGACGCCAACGCCGCCGGCGGTGGATGGTTTGGGGTCGCTTATAAAGTGCATGGACAACTCGTTTACGCCTCGCGCTGGAGCGCTTCGTAACGCGTACTAAAAAAACACCGGGACACTCGTTTGAGCCTCGCGCTAGAGAGCTTCGTGCTTCAACGACACGAGACATTTACAGCAAAGTTGTATACCTCTACCCCCGGCGGCTTCATCTCCGTGGGCAAAAAAGCCAAGGCGGCAAGCATACACTTATACACTGCATGCTTCGCCCCTCCCCAGGTTTCACGTTGGTGGAGATGGTCCGGGATTTTTTCATATCCTGGGAGCTCAGGGCACCATTTCTATTGTGAAAGATTTCATGTTCATCACAACCTGTGTTCGCAACATTCAATTTACTTAAACGTCGCCGCACTGACGGGCATCCCAACAGCCATGGTTATAACGAATGAAGAATCATGCGCCCGTATACACACAAGGCTCTTTGGTAATGTCATAACAAAAGCCACGACGAACGAACAGTTTAAGCGGCGCATGTGACAGGACGTCGGTCGCTGATATTGCAGCCGACCTGTTATGTTATAGGTAATGAAATAGGCAAGGAGTAATGGATGCATTCATCACGGCTGTCTTCCTTTACGCCTTGTCTCAGTGTCATTGCCGTAGACCGCTGGCAAGGGACGCTGCAGGCAGTGGGTGATAACGGATCGAGAAATCACCGCTCCTTTGTCAATGCCCCAGCGTGCGCTACAGGCAACTTTATTAGGAAATGTGCGGCGCTCGACCTCTGTCAGGTACAGGGTTCTTATAAATACGTTGAATCCGGTCTGGGTCTTTTGCTCTCTTCTTAAAGCTTTGCTTTGTTGCCCGAGAATGAATGACCATGCACAAGCATGCTCACCCTTGATACTTAGTTTACAATGAAATGAACGTAGTTTTCCCCCTTTTACTACATTTACCAATATTTTACTTAGTTTAGCCGGCAGGTTCGAATGGTCTTCTATACCATTCGAACCACTAAAAAGGGAGAGGCCCGGAAGTATAACACTTGGCATGCCGACATTGGCCACATACAACACCGCTCACAGTTCGAGGCGTGCAAGTTCACACTTGCCGCCTATGTACTTTATCATCACGCCGACCCGTTCAACATCTCGCACCTTCTCTAGTTACTGCATCTTTTCTCTCAATCTTCAGGGTGGATCGATCCGTTTATACTTGCTGGCTCTTTACCAACCCTATCATGTAGGCAGCATCAGCAGCAAAGCTAGTTGCACACAAACTCCCCCACGACGCAAGGCCAGCGAGGCAGCGCACCTTCACTGTACTTTTCTACGCAGCAACTATTGGCTGGATAGCTCCACCCCCGATGACGCGTTTTGATTTGAACCAATCAAAACTGATGATTCCGCTCACAGCAGCCTCAAGTATGGCATCCTTTCTACCCCACAGCAACTCTGTATCCGAAGGGCGCGCCACTGGTCAAGGCAGAGTGGTTCAAGAATCGCCCCGTTCGCTCCGCCGAGAGCCCCTCTCTCCCTCTCTCTCTCCTCCAGGTAATGACCTCTCTTTCCTGCTGCTTCTCACGCCCCGGCCAGCGCCGCATCACTTCTGCCGGTCCCCCCACCTCTCCTCGAACTAACCGCGCAGGAGCGCCGGGGCTTTCGGAAGCCGCCGAGCCGAAGTGTCTGCCCGCTCGGCACTGCCGGCTTGCGTGTGTTTGTGGGCAACGCCTCCTAGATAAACGCAAGGCTTGAGTAACCGCTCAGAAGTCCCAGTTTCCAAGTTTAGAAGACGTATAGAAGCGCCATCACGTGAAGGTTGAAAGGAGGCATGTTCAGCTAGCAAAACACACGGCGGGGGTTAGACTGTTGGCGTAATGTGGGGCGGCCTTGTTAACCGGGGGGTTGTTCATGTGGGTGTGCGTGCGTAAGGGTGGCCCGCCGACATTGGTATTCCGGCTCAGCGCGAGCTTGCAGCTCAACCGTGACCCGGTGCCGTCGGCGAAGGGGCACCATCGCTGGCCGCCCGCGCCCATGACTGCTGCCGCGTCGACGCAGTGCAGCCGTGTCTGCGACGCCGCGAGGGTCTCGTTTCGTGGCGAGAAGTCATTAAAAAAAAATGCGCACACCGGTGGCAAGGAGCGACCTTTTAAACTACGCCGTGGGGCGATAAAAAGGAGGCAACATCCTCATCGCGTTCTTATCAGTGGCGGAACTTGGGCGCTGATTGCCTCTTCTCGGCGCCTTCGGAAGTTGCAACACCAAGCGACCATCGAATGTACTCACCGCAATCCGGATCCGCATCTGATGTCGCGAGAATCAATTTCTCCCTTCGAAGCTCATTTGCTTAATTAGCATGTGGCGTCTCAGCAGCGTACATGTGGGCAGCCAATTCGAAGTCAGTCGCAAACAGTTGCCCCTTGGCAAACATCCAGGCAGCATAATAGCTCCAATGCTCTCAAATTGAGGGTCGTGGGTTCGGTCCCCAACATATATCCACACGGTTTTCTCCCCTTCCTTGTCTTTTTGTTACTTATTTATTCCATTCTTCCTTTCTTTTAAACATTTCAGAAATTTCTGCTGCTACGCGAACAAATAAACTACTCCCCCTATGCCCTCCTATGGCGCACTCGACCTTCAACAAGCTCCTCTTTATTAATTAGTATATTAATGCATAGCGAGGGGCTCTGTTCTGGCAGCCTTCGTGCCAAGGGTATACTAGCATAAGCGGGTTGTCCGCAGGTCGACGACTATTGAAGGGTTGTAGAAAAAAAATCACACATCTCCGCGCCGTGAACGATTCGGAGGGTGCGAAGCACTGGGACACAAGTTGTGTATCGCCTCCCTGGCTGCTCCCTGGTGAACGCCACCCGCCCCACCGCTATGGAAAGCGAAGTCGTCGGTGAACCCATCACCCCGGACGAACTGCTTCAACCGGGCTGGAAAACTATTCATGATTAGACTCGCCCAGCTTCGCACACTTGTTCAATATGGAAAACTATGCTCTCCGTTGTACCAAGAGACAATCCCAACAGGCAAGTCTCCCAGCAACCTCCGCAAGCTCTGTACGCAAAGGCCGTAAAAAGCCCCTGCGTCGAATCACTCCAGTCGAACCCCTTCCTGCGACAAGATTGCCTTGCATCCGCGAGGCGGACTAGCCCTCGCCAAGTTATCCCTTGCGCTTCTGGCCGATACAATCCAACAGCACGCAAATGTTGAACCCAATGGTGAGGATCAAATACGCATTCACGCCAAATCCAAATTCATCTTAATCAGTACTCCCTCGGAGTCGCGTGCAATGAAGTATGCTAGAATCTCCTTCCTGCTCATTGGAGAACATCGGTACGACGTCGCGGCTCACCTCCCGGCCCCGGCAAATATCTCCTTGGGCATCATCTTCAATATCCCGGAAACGGACTCTCCTGAACAAATCGCTCACAGCATCATTTATAACCCCCACTTGAAAATCCTCGACGTCCGCCGACTGAACAGCTCCAACATGGCCCAAATACTTTTCGACGAACCTCACGTCCCGTATTGTGTTCGGTACCGGGCCGCCACCTATCGCTGCCGACCCTTCCGACGCAAAACCGAAGCATGCACCAGCCGTTGGAAAACGGGTCATCGCCAGGACGTGTGCCCTACGCAACCAACTGTCACCCGCTGCTCTTGCTATGGCGCTACCAACGCTCACGAAAATCCCCTCTGCAACCCACGCTGCATGTGTGTGAAGGAAGCCACCTTACAGGTTCGGCGGACTGCCCACGCTGCTACCAACCCAAACCACGGACGCTCTCCTACGCACAAGCCACGTCACAAAGCTGCCCTCCGCTACCTGACTCCTTCCCCCAATGCAAGCCCAAGACTGGAAGTCCGCATCGCACAAGTCAACAGGCAGCAGGGCGCCCTCTTTGATCCCCAGCGCCAACTCCTCAAGTCATCTCCTGGCTCACAGACCCAGCAGGTGAGCAGCTCAAGCGCCCCGCCCAGCTCCCAGCTCCAACACGCTTCCCGGAAAACCCATATAGGTACCTCCATAGCAGACGTACTTGAAGAACTTCAGTCCATCCGCGCTGAAATCACATCTCTCAGACAGGAAAACGCTGCTCTCAAGCACGAGAACTTTTTGCTACAAAATCAATCGCACTCAGCTCCCCCTTCCCGGCAGGAGAACTCAAATTCCCCACCACAAAAACGGAAAGCCTGCTCCGCCTCCCAAGATGAACTTCAGCGATAGCCACCTCAGCAGCTAGAGGCACGTCTCGGGAGGCTAGAACACACCCTGGAAGAACAAAAAGCGGAGTACACTAATTTCCACCAATCCCTGTTTACCAATCAGGCGACCGTGCAGGGAACCATAGAGGCAATAAGAGCGGAAATGCATAGCTACCTCCAGCGAACAATTACCACCACCAACGTTCCGGTAGCTCCAGTATAAGATGCCCCCATCACAGATGCCCCATCCCGTAAAGAATTCTTAGTCTGGCAGTTGAATTGTAGCGGCCTCCAACGAAAACACGCCCACTTACAAATGATAACTGCCTCGTCCGACCAACCCCCCTCAATAATAGCCCTACAACAACCTGGTCCGCACGCCAAACCAGGTGGCTACCAATTATTCCAAGACCCCCGTAACCCATACACCACAATCTTAGTCTTAGTACACCGTAACGTCTCAGCAAAGCGAGTGCATTTTGACAGAGTTTCCATCACTCACGACATGGTCATCATTTACCCCAAAGCTCCGTCCTCCCCCCGACGGCACGTGCTCAACATGTACGCCTCGAGCTTCGCGATCGCTGCGCCGCCTGCCGCCGCTTCTCCGCGGCGCTTACGGGATTGCCGCTTTGCAGCTGGTAGCGGCTCATGCAGTATTTCGGGTTCTCTTTCGATTCCTTTTTGTTTTCGGCTCCATAAACAACTTGTTATGGTGATGTCTATAAGCTAATAGTACGTTTAGGGCTCTTCAAAAAACAGATGTTTCCTGATAGAGTGCTCGAACGCCAACAAGACCTATCCGGAGACGCGGAGTGCGCGCTTCTTCGCCGCTCTTACGGGCGTCGGCGACAGCGTGTACAACGAATGCGGATTTGTTTCTAAAATATACGTACTAGAAAAATATGATTCGATATGTGATTACCGAATGCCGGACAGCAACTCGTGCCTTTTATAGGAATACAGGCCACGCGAAAATGTTAAGTATATTAGAATGCTCTGCGTCGTGAAATATGTGCCGATATCAAGCTGCCTGGTGGTTTTCGTCGAGTAAGTGAGGTGCGCGAACTTAACATTCAGTCTCTATCGTTAGAAAAACTGCGTGGCTGAATTTCCCCAAACGCTGTTTGCAAATTCTTCCCTTTAATTTCACCCTTTCTTCTTTTAAATGCGAATGCATTTATTAGTCGGGGGTTGTCTTGCGTCCATCGAGCGGCGTGCGCCCGCAGGTGTTGGCCGGCGTGCGCCTGCATTCCTCCAGCGCGAGCGCACGTGAGCGCGCGCCTCGTAATTCTGCCTTCGTCGTCGTCGTCGTCGTAAATGCGAATGCATTTCTTAGTCGGGGGTTGTCGTGCTCCGTCGGCGTGCGCCCGCAGGTGTTATCTCTCCGCGCTCCTCCTCGCCCCTAGCAACAGCTGTGGCACGCCTAGCAACCGGAGCAGGTGGTAGCTCGGGCGGGAGTAGCGGAGGGCAAGGGGAGAGGAGGAGCGCGCTCGGGCGTGTGAGGGCGCTCGCATCGCGGAGCTCGGGCGGAGTAGCGGAGAGTGAGTGGAGAGGAGGAGCGCGCTCGGGCGTGTGAGGGCGCTCGCATCGCAGAGCTCGGCGGGAGAGAGAGCTCGCGCGCGGGGCGGGCGTGTTGCGCGGGTCTCTCTCTCCTCTCCGCGCACCCTCTCTCCGCTCGCTGCGCTCGGAAAATGTATATAAATGCAGTGGAGCGCACGCCTCTCTCCGTTACTGCTTGCCGCAGCGCACTCATCGGTGCACCCAATGCATTCGCATTACCGCACGATCCCCTTCGGGGAGGTGGGGGGAGTTTTTCTTTCTTTGTTTTGTGCAGGAATTCAGTCCCGTAGACAGGAGGACGCCAACGATCCCAGTTTCGTCTTAACTCTAAAGAATCGCCGACGTGCCCCTTCGTATCTTTCCTCGAGACTCAAACAGCAACTCCAACATCTCTCAACGGAGGCCGACACATTTAATGAACAGGCTGCTGCAAGCATGAACCATCTTGTCCTACGGTCTGCGCTTGAGTTTGTGCCACAAATGTTCAAGGCACTAATGTGCTTACTTAAAATTGTGTCTTCATGCAACTATTAGGAGAGAAAGGAGCTATCTTCGAGACCGTTGTCTGAGTTTCTTCTTGCTGTTTTTTTTTTGTACATTAGCATCCATGTGCAACGACAAACAAATAAAATGTGCGGAAATTCCCAGGATTGTACACTAATGCGAAAGCATTCGACGTTTCTTGTCTTTATTTAGAGCTTTTTATAGGCAGATTTGGCAAACAGTAGCCAAAATACACAGTAATTTTCTTGTTTTTTGTTTTCCTTTGTTTATTTTCGTCAATGACGCCCATTTACACTATTGTAGCGATTAAGTGACTCAACTTCGTCAATTATGCCGTTTTGTAGTACAGTAATACCTCGTTAACTCGAAGTGGTAGAAACCGGGAAATATTTCGAGATAAGCGGATTTTCGAGATAAGCAAAGTTGCACGGATTGCCATTAAATATCGAGTTATTTCCAGAAAAAAAGCGCTGCAACTTACCGGCTCTTTAACTGCAGCTTCCAATCTTGCTTTTCATAATGGTTTGAAACAGAAAAAAAAACATACAAGAGACGTTCACCGGCAAGATGGCTTGACGAAGTTGATATGCCTCTAGGCTCAGACTTCACGTTCGGCTTTGTGGTAGATTGATGATTGATTGATTGATTGTAGGGTTTAACGAGCCGACGCAACGCAGGCGATGAGGCGCGCCGTAGTGGAGGGCTCCGGATTAATTTTGACCACCTGGTGATCTTTAACGTGCGCCGAAATCGCGTACACACGGGCGTTCTTGCTTTTCGCCTCCATCAGAAAAGCGGCCGCCGCGGCCGGGAAGGCTTTGTGGTAGGCGCGGCTCAACGAGAGAAAAAATACCAGGGACTTAGGTGCCCCAGCGTCGCGCGAATGTTGTGAAGCGGTCCACGGCGGCGAAATTTTTGTCTACTCTCTGTCAAGATTTAGAGATATCCGCAGTTTGGCCCCAAAAATACTTCGAAATAAAGAGCAAAAGTTTCGACTTTGCCGATTTTTCGAGATATGCGAGTTCGAGTTAACGAGGTATTACTCTACATCGTTGGCGCTCGTTAACAGCGGAGCTGTTCTTTCACCGTTGCAGAAAAAAAAATATCACAAGAGAATGCCGAGCTCTTGTGGGCGCGTGCCCCGCGGCGACCGCCGAGCGTTCCCAGCACGCGCAGTGGCTTTAGCAAAAAAAAAAAAAAAAGAAAAAAAAAGAGCAAAAACATCGAGGAGCGAGAAAATGCCCAGCGCTCGTGAGCACGTGCCACGCGGCAAAATCTTAGTTTCCTAAATCGGGCACATTAGCCCAATAAAGCTCCCGATCCGGGCCAATCCCCCAAGTGGCTATGCGCCCCAAACAAAGGAACAACAACAACAACAACCGCCGAGTCCCCTGCTCGCTCAGTGGCTTTAGCGGCAAAAAAAAAAAAGAAAAGAAAAATAAAAAGAAAAGAAAAGAAGGTAAAAAAAATCACGCCATATCCACGGAATGAATGATGATAAGTGGGGCGAAGCTCGAGAGGGAAAGATCATCGGTAAAGGTCACTCTCCCGTGAAAGTTCGCCCATTACATCATTAAGAAAGACGTAAGACTGTGTGCGTACATTGTACAAATCAACTTTTATTTTCGGAGTCAATGCTCCCAGGCCCAGACCTGGTGAAAGACCCCGCGCCATGGAGGACTACCCCGCACCTCAACCACAATTTGTCACGTAGGATGGGACACAACGGTAAAGAAATAACTTTTATTTAGGGCGAACTTGTGCCCGAACAAGACGAGAGGAAACGAGCAAAGGTCCTTGCGTCTCGTTCGATATCCGAGAACGACTGCCTGCGTTCGTGGCGTGATCTCTTGCGTGATCTCCCCCTCGCAGTGCACGTGCGCTCGCGCCTCCGTTGGCGAACACAGACAAGCTCGCGCTCCCGGTGCCGAGTTTGCGCTGCCGGTTGCAGCCGGTTCTTGCGCGTGCAATGCGGCCCACTTGGCGACATCTCCGAAAGCATGCGGCGGTCACGTACCACGAGACACAAGGGATGGACAGACCCATGGCTTTAGGAGCTTCGCCCCTAAAACGCATTCTTCTAGGGAGAGGTCACCACGGTCGCCGCATTCTCTAGAAGCCATTACAGATAACTGAAAGCATGGCTACGAGTGTTCCACTCCTTCCCGAGACGACTTGCAGATCCCGCCACCGCTGCCTCGTGTCGATGACGAAGCGCTGGTGGCAGTCTACAATGCTGAGGATGACTTTGCATCCACCACTCACCCCGAAGAAGACGATGACCTCTTCGATGCATATGACACACCGCAACTATGCAAATAAACAATATGATACTGAAACTTCGCTATGTGTCCTCCATTGCTCACCTACAACAGCTTCTCCATTCAAGTCTTGCGCGTGCGTGCAAGCTTCCCCAAATTTTTTCACGGCTTTTCTGTCCGTGTTATGGTCGTTTTTATTTTTCGACGCTTTTCCCATTTTCGTCTTCATTGTATGAGGACGCTGTACAAGATTGATATGTTTGATCTCCTTAGCTCGTGTTTACAATTTTTAGGGTTATAATATCTGTCAATTTCTAGATATTTTTAGTTCCCATTGGCCAATTATTTGAACTTACCCTATTACAATGAATAAATATGTTAACTTCCCAAAGTATATATTTTTTTTCTGCAAATGCAGAGTGTTCCACGGCCAGTTCTTCGTCACGATTCATGTTCTTCAGTTGGCTTTCTCAGAGCTTTTCTGTTTAATATTGCCTTCTTCGTTTGAGGGTGGTGTATAAGGTACATATTTTTGGTTCCGTGGGTTCATTGTATTATTGATTTTTTTCTTATTTTTACGTTCTAGTCATCAAAATTTCTTAAGACCAATTATCTTATTATACGCTATTATAACGATTACATTCGTTAACTTTTGTAATTGTGAATTTTTGGGCAAATTGAAGGCATTACAGGGTTACGGCTCTGCGGTACACGCCAAAGAATGCTTCTTCAAACTAGAAGTGCATCAATCAGGCTCATATGCTTAAGAGGACTCAGATTGTAACATGTTACAGTCAAACCCGTTTATAGCGAACTGCAATATGCACCGCGATTAGTTCGATATATCCAATAGTTCGATATACCCGAACCCGCCTATAACGAGCTTATTGTTATGAGTTCGCAACCCGCGAGAGCCCCCCGCCCCCTCCCCAACTCCGCCATCCGCGTATGCAGAAACGAACACACTACAGTAGCCATTACCAGACCAAAATAATCAATTTATTGCAAGTATCAAAGCTACTTTCCGCCTTAACTGCCCACGTTGCAAAAAAAAGGGGGGGGGGGGATTTTTGTTTTCAATTTCGTTTTGGCGGCTTCAACTAGCATAGCATTCTCTACACGAAACATTGTTTGCACCAGTTCCGAGTCCGTGTCCTCAAAAATCTAAGAAGCATTGGCGGAGCACATCGACGGCCGAAAGCGCTTCGTTATAAGCGTCGGACGGATTTCACTGGCGACATCATCGGGTACGTTGGCGAGCTCTTCCCACAGTTCGCCGATGCTGCATGCTGTCTTGGTCCGCACTCACTGACTGGGCGGGTTCCGTCGCGAGCCCCGCGCATCGGAAACAGTTCCGGTAAGTATTGGGCGTCACGTCGCTCCGTGCGAGGCGCAATGCCTCAGTCGCGGCTCTTGCTCCGTGGTCGCGGTCAATCCACATCTCAATCGCCGCTCCGAGATCATACATTTCGGCCGCCATTCTAGGCGCCCAGAGTTCGATATATCGGATGTGAACTTCGTTATAAGGAATACGTTTCCCATGTATTTCCGTAACTGAAATATTTTTGTTCGATATATAGCATAATTCGCTCTATCCGGGTTCGTTATAGCCGGGTTTGACTGTATTGCTCTCTAATTTCTCTTTTATTTTATTGTTCTTTAATTTCTCACACCACTGGAATCGTGTGTATCTTCACGCAATTTTTTTTAAGATGGTCGAAACAGGATGAATGGTCTTAGCCCTGGTTGTATCCCTTTCTGCGTACCCAGTTAAAGGTTGTTTTTTTTTTTTTTTTATTGTTTCCTTCCGGTACACGTTTAAATTGCCTTTCGGACTGGGCAATTTCCAGTAACTGGTTACTTTGTAACCATATTTATTAGATACCGTATTTACTCGATTCTAAGCCCCCCCCCCCTCCCGCTCCCCCTCCTTTTTTTTTTTTTTTTTTTTGCCCGAAGTGAGCTCGAGGGAGCGGGGTGCTTAGATTCGAAAAACCTAAATTACCCCCCGCCACTGTTTTTCGCGGCCGTATCTCGACGAGACAAGCGCAAGGAGTAATGCTCTGTTTGGCAACATTCAATATAGAAATAGTTACAGACAGTGAACCCACAGCTTACGTCTGATACTCAGTCACCATCACTGTCATTCGGGTAAGTTGTGCCGCGTGGGCCGCCGATCTCAGCATCCCCCATCAGCTCGTCCTCTGGTCTGTTGAAGCGGACGGTAATTGAAAACTTCATAGATGGCTTAGACAAAACGTCAACTTGGGCCCGCTTCCACGCGTTTGGATTTCGCCTCGCGATGGTTGCTTAGAAAAGGGGGCGCTTAGATTCGCATTCAAACTTTTTTTTCAATTTTCTTTTCCCGGAAGTAGGGGAGGGTGCTTGGAATAGGGGTGTGCTTAGAATCGCAAAAATACGGTATATAAGAAACAACTGTGGTTCTCACCTACGATAATACGTAGTACTGATATGTGCGTAATATTTTTCAATTCTGAGCGAAAAGTGCCCAACGACGCGAAGTTCAGAAATGGATATGTTGAGTACTGCTAAAAGCATTTTATACCTGAAGCCTCACCACCATTTCCTTTAACTTTATGAACGATTAACCTTCAAAACAAGTTGATTTGATTTGATTGATTGATTGATTGATTGATTGATTGATTGATTGATTGATTGATTGATTGATTGATTGATTGATTGATTGATTGATTGATTGATTGATTGATTGATTGATTGATTGATTGATTGATTGATTGATTGATTGATTGTGAAGTTTAACGCTCCGACGCTACACAGGCGAGGAGGCGCGCCGTAGTGGAGGGCGCCGGATTAATTTCGACCACCTGAGAATGTTTAACGTGCGCCGAAATCTCGAGCACACGAGCGTTTCCGCTTTTCCCCTTTATCAGAAAAGCGGTTGCCGCGGCCGGAAATGGAATCCGCGTCCTTTCAAAACAAGTTGAAGAGCAATGATCGCCGAGCGCGGTAACGTAGAAATAGTCAGCATAAAAGAGTAGTTGCCTTTCCCACTTCTGTTGTTTTTTTTTTTCACATCCCCAATGTTTTATCCCAGGGACGCGTAAATGTAACAGCCCATCTATCCAAACGTGGCCTACAAGAGCTTTGGCTGTGCACGCACCCGTCCCCACGCGTCACTCCCGACGAAGGAAAGAAAGAAGAATATATGAGCGCGCCGCGTGGCACGAGCCATTCACAGCCTCTGATTCTATCGCGTCAAAGTCTTCTCTGCCAGTCTGACCGCTCAGACCTCGGCTATATCTCGCTTTAGCTTTACTCCTGCAGCGGGAAGAGACAAACCGGCGGCCTCCCCGCCATGGCGACCGCAAGCAGCGTCCCCCCAGCCACCCAGAGCGCCGCCGACAGCCCCGCAAGTGACGTCCACGAGCGGGAGCAGTGGCCCTACGGCTACGGCAACTTCCAACGGTTCATCCTGTGCGTGGCCATCACCGGACTCGCGGTGCTCATGTGCCACAGCCAAGTGTTCTCCGTCATCTCCGGACCCGTGGACCACTGGTGCAAACCACCGGCCAGATTCGCCAATCTCTCCGTGCAGGCCTGGAAGAACATCGGCATCCCCATGGACCGAAACGGCCAGTACAGCCAGTGCCTCGTCTACGCGCGCCCGGGCGTGGTGCCGTTCAACGACTCGGAGAAGCGCGCCGTCGCCGAGTGCGACGAGTGGGACTACGACGCCGAGCGGGCCCACCAGACGGTGCGCCGCCACTGGAACCTGGTGTGCTACCGGGGCCGCTTAGCCGGCCTGGGGAACGGCGTCTTCATGAGCGGCGCATTGCTCGTCGTCCCCGCCATGGGCTATGTGGCCGACGCCATGGGACGCCAGCCCGTCATCGCCGCCGCTGTGCTGTCGCTGTGCGTGAGCTGCCTGGGCTGCTGCTTCGCCGACACGTACTCCTTGTTCCTGGCCGCGCGCTTCGTCGCCTCCGGCTGCGTCAGCACCATCTTCGTGGTCGTCTTCATCATGATGTACGAGGTGACCCCGCCGGAGCGGACGGTGCTCTTCGTGAGCATAGCGTCCGGCGCGGGCAACTTTCTCAGCGAGGCCTTCCTGCTGGCGCTGGTGCGCCAGAGCCTCGGCTGGTTCGCGCTCCAGATCATCGCGCTGTCCCCGACGTTCGTCCTCCTGCCGGCGCTGCTCCTCATTCCGGAGTCTCCGCAGTGGTTGCTCACCAACTGCCGCTTCCGGGAAGCCGGGCGCGTCATGGTGGCAGCGGCGCGCATGAACGGCCTGCCTGCGGAGGAGACGGAGCGCTCGACGAGGCGCCTGCTGCGATCGTTGAGGGGTCCGAAAGGCGGGCGGTCGCCGTCCAGGATTCCGCTGTCGCCGGCCGCCCAGTTTCGCTGCGTCTACACGCGGAAGCGGGCCCTGGTCGCCTGCGTCCTGTACTTCACCTCCACGCTGGTCTTCTACGCCTTCACCTGGGCCCCGGCGATGCGCGATTCCTCGGCGAGAACACTGTCCACCGCCCTATCCGTGCCCGGCCACGTGGTCATGTATCTGGCGCTAAACGTGGTGGCGCGGAAGCAACTGCTGCTGCTGACGCTGCCGCTGCAGGGAATCCTGTGCTGCGTGTACAGCGCTTTGGTCTACGAGCACATGCCGGCCGTCGTAGCGGTGGTCGTCATCACGTCTAGGGAGTGCGCCTTCGTCACGCTGGCGGCCACGTTCCTGTACATAACCGATTCGTTTCATACGGGAATCCGAAGCGTCGTCGTGGGCGCCGGATACGCCAGCGGTCGCGTTGGCGCCGTGTGCGCGTCGGCGCTGGAATTGCTCCGGGAACAGCGCTCGGAAGACCTCGGTCTGGCGCTGGTGGCGCTCGCGGTTTTTGTCAGTGTCATACTCCTGCTGTGGCTTCCTGACGAACCCGTTGAGCGCTTTCCTGTGAGCCCCAGTCCGCGGGCTTCCGGAACTGACTTTCAGCGCCCCTGAAAGCGACATTATGTTAGGTCCGAAGGGCCCGTCCAAAGCGTTGATGCAGCGTTGTTTGTGGACAGAAAACTTTTTCGTATTGCTTGAAACTTTATTGTGAATCATTACCCTATTGAAGTGCACAGCCAGCATATACCTCGCATAATCCTGCTCAAGCAGGCAAAATGAGTGCTCCAGGCATAAATTATACCATGATGGAATTCGTTTTTCGTTGGTCTGGCATCCTTTCTAATGCATTATGGCAGCTTCTTCGCTGCATATCGCATCGTCACACACTTCTCAAAACAGCTGGAGCTTTCTGAAGCCATTCTTAGCCACTGTTCAATTTCAGTGTCCGCGCCACAGTCAGTTTTTACGATTGTTACACGATACAGAGCTGCAAAAGCGTACCCTACACTATGGCAAATCTTGCCATGTTTCGGGGAGTGGAGAAACGGTTTTTGATGTTTCGTTTAAAACGAAAGTGTTTTATTTCCTGATACACAGGTTTCACTGACTTCATATCCGTCACAGAAATGACGCTAGTACAACGAAGCAAGCGGCCTGTAAAGGGCGCACCCCTGCACACAGGGTCTTCTTGCGGGGAAGCAACATTTACTACTAAAGAGTACCTTATACTTAGGGTTGTTCGTTTTCGGGATTTATATTTCAACGCGAAATGTTTTATGCCGGGATGCAGCAAGATTTCAGTGACGTAATATCAGTGACGCAAATGACGCCAGTATACCATTGCCGAAGCGACCCGCCAGCAGGACGTCGCTCTCCAAGCACACCCACAAGACAGCCGCCGACCTGTAAATCATACTCAGCTGCACATTTCGCTACACATTTCACTTTCGTGTTTTACCGATTCCTATGACACTGGAATCAACCGCGCTTTTTTTTTTTGCAAAGTGGGGGTCACTCAACGCTCCACGGGATTATATGCATCGTTAGTATTCAGATTCAGCATTTTAGGCACAAACCTAGATAACATTTGCTGAAATATGCTTTCCGGCAATCGAATCATTCTTATGCATGCTAAGGCCCATAAAGAACAGATTCAGAACAACAGGTTCACGATAGAGGTATTTGTATCGCTGTCCGGGCGGCGTGTTTCCGAACGGTTCGCTGCACAGCGCCCCACGTGGCATGTCTGATGTCAATGCGCGTGCTATTCTATTGAGCTCCTGCTAAAATATTCCACGCTCTTCGCCCTGTGTGGCCTCGAGTAGAGGTCTGGGGGCGTTGGTTCGAGCCTCATACGGTTTATATACTGTAATTTTCTAACTGCAAAATTTTTTTTTCGTAAACTGAATTCTTTTTTTTTTATCGCGGAAGAACTCAATTCTTCGTGTAGTTCTCGTTATAAATGGTGATTTCGTATTTTTTAGGGCTCTTTAGGTTCGGGACGCAGCATATGACTAATTAACGTTCTGTATCACGCGAAGACACGCGGGGTGCTGTGCAGCGAAGCGTTTCGAAATACGTGTCCTGGCGCTGGCTTATTCACGCATTTCCTCTGTGATCCTGACTAGTTTAAGAGAAAGTTCATTGAATTCGCGGACATCATGCGCTCCTCAAAAATAAAAAAAATAAGTGTAGAGCTAATGCGCATCACCGTGCACTTGCGCGAACTGACCATACACTAACCGACAGTTTCCAAACACCGTCATTGTCGTCCCCAACCGCCCGTCAAAAACGGCGGCAGTTAAGGACGGAGAACCGGCAACACTGCCCGGGCCCAAAATGGCTGCCCCGGCTCACCCGCGTGCAGCAAGTGTCGGTACTCTTACTCGTAACTTATTAAAGACGATAGTCTTTCTTGGACTATTTATACCCAGAAATTTTGGTCTGTCTGTCTGTGGCTCGATTGAGCCACCCGGCCAAAGTAAAATAGATACTGCGCAAGATTCTTATATAATCACAGCCAAATGTAAACCCGGTTTATATGTTCATACTTGTCAACTTCGTTGAACAAGAACAGGACATTACGCATATATAAGACAGGAAACTAGTACACAAGGGATAATTACAGTGTTCCTTTATTTAAAAATTAATGGATGCTTGGCTTTTCGATATCAAATGATGTTCTACATCTACTGCAGAAAACTGCCGCCTGCTGTTGCCCGCGCCACTTCCTGGCGGCGTATGAGAAATCACGCGGCAACAGCAACGAAAGGTTCCACTAGCTATGTTCCACGTACTGCTTGGAACGCGCGTGGAGCACGGCAACGCGGTTCTATAAACCTTGAAGTCGGCCACCTCGATTCACGCGCGTCTCCGCCGCACTGCAGCGCTGGCATCGAGGAACCCGGCCTGTAGCAGTGGGACGCGGTAAATTCAAATCACCTTGAGTAAACCTTCAGTGTGTTTACCTTGGGATGAGCGCGACGGAACAGGAACAGCATGAGAGGTGAGCGGGAAAGCAAAGGGGGGCATTTCCTTGACAAATGTCTACAAAGACTATCGTCTTTTGACGACATCTGCGATGCAAGGAGCAGATACGCGGCCAATTTTGTTCGTGGTATATGACGCTGGCGCGCAGCAGCAAGGGTAGGCTTGATGAGCGAGAAAGTGGCTAACCATGTCTGGGCGCTCCCAACTTAACGCTGCGCTCACTCGTTCCGATCGCTTGAAGCACGTTCTCGGAACAGTACGCCGCACCATTACTGTCACGCAACCTTAAAAAAATACACGAGTCCCTGTCCGTACAGCATCGATACCGTCGTTCTTGGGCGTAGCCTGAGTGATGCAAGAAAATATATCACTCAGCGGAAGGCAAGAAAGAGACTATTCTGTGTGTATAGTAGTGCGGAGGAAATGTACACAAAGTTCTTCAGCGTGGCGCGGCTTAACACCACTACCAAGCGATCAAAGCGTGTGCAACTACAGGCCCAACACGCGTGACTTCACAAGTGTTGTGTACCTTGAGCATCGCTCAGCTCTGCATTGTTTCGCATTACATCTTCCGGTGCAGGAACGCGAAAAGCGGAAGGACGCTCGGATCGCTCCTGCACCTGGTCTGGTTTAGCTTACCCGCACTTGAATTTTAATGAGCCCGTTTCATCAGGTGATTCGCGAATGAGGCGAAAAAGATTGTGTGACAGTCCAAGCTTTCAAGTATAAGAAAATTTCGGCCCTACCATTTACGATCGAAACAAAGCGCTACGCCAACTGACAACTCTTTTTTTACAGCGAAGCTGTTAGCTTATCGTTGCTGGGAAAATTTTGTGTCGTAAACAAAAAAAAAAACCTAGCCAAGACCCAGATTGTGCCCATCAACGCCTTATAGCAAGAACCAATGTGGGTTAATGAAACCACCGAAAAATAAACGGTCTGCGACTCCAGGAGAAACGAAATAGCTCGTACGGGAATTAAAAAAAAAAAAACCAGTGTCACCTCGGAAATGCTAAAGAAGTTCGTCTAAAGTTAAGCCAGGTAGAATTTACCAGACCACTAGATGCGAAATGCACTGCTATTTCGCAAAACATGGGGGTACGGGAGGGGGTCGCTTAATGATCATTGTGGTCAAATGCGGAGCGAAATCAAGGAATAGGCGTTTTAGTAATCACACACACACAAGCTGTGCGTTAACTTTATTTAGTTTTTTTACTTTAACGAACAGATGATCACTCGGCGGAGGCATTTTTCGAAGTATACAGTGAGTATATACGTAGTCACAAGCGATAAAAGATGTTGTTGGAAGAGTGTGATACCTGATAAGGCCCTCTGATTTAACTTTCTTGCTAGATTCTGCAGTCTATCTATTCATATGAGGATGTTTCGAGGAAGCGTTTAGTCGCGGACGTATATATATATAAGCGGAGGATAAATGTAGCAGATGACAAGACAAGACGACCTCGCGACAAGACGACCCAGCAGTAAATTCTTTGTGGTGTGCTGATTCCAGCATATATTTTGGGTTATCCATCGTAGTTATTTCGTAGAATGTCTGTGAAATTTGTGCAACATTGGCTTGTTTGGGGTAGTGACCAATATCTGAGATATGAAGCGTAATTAGAGAGCTGTGCTCCGCTAGATAATGTAAGCACACAAAACCGATTTACGTAGCTTGAGTATATCAACGAATGCTGCGTACGGAGGTACTGTTAGTAGATTTCAGGGCCGTGGAATTACAATCAGCTCCACGCATATGCCGGTTTCGCGAGGCCGGCCTGTGACGCACACCTGGCGCTTATGCGGACCGAATGGACCACACTAACATCGCGTCAGAAGCATTTACACTCTCGTAAATACACAACATTTACGAAAAAAGTGACTGCTCCACATTAATATGTATTTCCGACGCACACAAACGGAAAATATCAGTCGCGAATGAGCCGCAACAGCAACGGCGACAGTGGTGAGCGAACCTTAAACTCCCGCGACTGCTTTCGAAACGGGCTGCAAGGGGGATTTCAGTGGCGCCCCTACAGGCAGCGCTCGAGGCGTTTACAGCGGCCCCAAAGAATACACAAGCACTTTCAACAAACTTCTCTCGCTAGCCAAGAGAGAGGCACAAAGCCACCCCTTCGTAATAGTATAGGCGACTTTAATGTCCAATGTACAGCGTGTGGCTACACTACAATCTTGAAAAAGGGTCGCCTACTTTGGGAACACGCTCACTCACACAGGCTCACACTCGGAACCCCTCCTGACATACCAACCAGACTTGGCAATAGTGTACAACGAGACACAACGCCAGATCTTACTCTTACCCGTCACGTATCCAATGCTCAGTGGCACAACATGGACCAAACTCTTGGAAGCGACCGATGCATCATCCAGCACACCATCCCCCTTCAACACACTTATGTCCCCCAGCACAAACAACAATACATAACAGACTGGCACGCCTTCAGGTCCACTCGCAACGAACAACCGACTGAATCTTCTACAGTGCAGTCCCTTGATACATGTGTAGCCGAACTCCTTCGAGACAAAAAAGCCCACAACCAGCCGCTTCACACTCAGACCCCGGCTGAAATGTTAGACTCCCGTCTAAAAAATATGTGGACTGCTCTACGCAGGCGAAAATGGCGAACAAATAAACATAATAAGCACCTCAGAAAGAAAATGGCAGCGCTAAGCCACAAAACGGAAATATACGCAGCAGAATTAGCCGCAACCCGATGGGCAGAAATATCTGCAGCTCAGAGGTTCCCTTTGCGTGAAACGCACCTGGTCCCTCCCCCGTCACCTCCTCGACCCCCATAAATCCAAAACTGCGCAGACCAACCGCTTGGCCCAACTTGCCCACTCCTACCCAGGTACCCCGCAACAACTCTTCTCCCTTTAAGAAAAATACGTCCCTACTGGCGATCGTAACCCCCTACCAGACTACCAAGGAACACCCAACACACTCCTCGACGTGGATATAACTGAAGCAGAAGTCCGAGCCACTTTTCTCACTCTCAAAACCAGTTTCGCTCCTGGGAGAGACGGAGTAACTAACAAAATATTACGCAACTTTGATGACCATTACAACACTCACACACTTTTACATTAACAAGTACTGGAAAGAAGGCACAGTACCAGCGTCGTGGACGCATGCTAACATTTCACTCATCCCCAAGCACGGAAAACCGTTGAGCTTAGATCACCTCTGGCCGATTTCTCTCACCTCCTGCATCAGAAAAGTACTAGAACATATCATACATGCCAGACTCACTAAACATAAACCAGATCAACGCCTTGCCACCCACCATGTTCGGTTTCTGAGCCGTACTCTACCACGACATTATCCCCCCCTCCCCCCCCCCCTTCCCCCGCTCAGTCTGGCACAGCAGCGATTTTAGCACTAGACCTCATGAAAGCCTTTGACCGGGTCTCACATCAGTCAGCCCTCCATGGCCTTTCCTCTATCTCCACTGGCTTACGAACGTACAATTACGTCAAACTTTCCTTTCCTCACGGACCGCAACCCTCCGACTAGGCACCTTTGAATCAGGCGAGCTCCACTTACCCCCAGTAGGAACTCCGCAAGGAGCCGTGCTATCCCCTCTCCTTTCCAATATAGCCCTCCTTCATATTTCTAAGGCTCTAAATTGCAGTCCCAACATACACTTTAGCCTGTACGCAGACGACATCACACTTTGGACAAGCTGAGGTAGTGATGCACAAGTAGAGGCGACCCTCCAAGCAGCAGCGTCAGCCGTGGTTGAGGGAGCCATTGTAGCCGCCCTTCAATGCTCTCCATCTAAATCACAACTACGTCTCCTCCCTCCGGAGCGCGCAAACCGCACAACTCCCAACATCCGAATCTACACAGATTCAAAGCCTGTGCCAATCGTCCCGCAAATCAAAATCCTCGGCTTAGTCATAAACAGTAATCGTTCAAACAGAGTACATCAAGCGCCTTTTTTCACATGTTTCCCAAACCATCGGACTCCTTCGCCGCATCGCTTCCAAAAAACATGGGCTTAAGGAAGCAGATAGGCTTCACCTCGTTCAAACATTCGTTGTTAGCCGAATCACCTAGGCTCTTCCGTACCTCCTCCCCTCTAATTCAGAACTGGCCAAAACCAATTGCCTTATCCGCACATTATACAAACCTGCTCTGCTACTCCCACCCGGCACCTCCACTACCAGACTAGAGGGAACAGGGGTGTACAGCACTGCCCAGGAGTTGATAGAGGGGCACCGCATGAGCCAACTAAGCCGCCTAGCCAAAAATACCCCCGTCCAATACCTCCTTCAACGCCTGCAGCTCAATGCGCCTATCATTACCGATCCAAACATTTTAGAAATTTCTATTTTCATGACAAAAATGACGAAACATGTCCCCTATGCCTTCTTTAGGCGTTCTTGAGTGTCTGCTTTCCTTTGCATGCGAGCGTGCGTGCGTGCGTGTGTGTGTGTGTGTGTGTGTGTGTGTGTGTGTGTGTGTGTGTGTGTGTGTGTGTGTGTGTGTGTGTGTGTGTGTAGGTGTGTGTGTGTGTGTGTGTGTGTGTGTGTGTGTGACTGCGTGTGTTTGTGTCTGTGTGCGTGTGTGTGTGTGTACGTGTGACTGCGTGTGTTTGTGTCTGTGTGCGTGTGACTGTGTGTGCATGTAAGTACGGCGGCGTGTGTGCGTGTGCGTGCGTGTGTGTCTGTGTTCGTGTCACATGTATGCATGGGAGTATTACGGTGTGCGCGCCTGTGTGCATGAGCGTGTGTCTGTGTGCATTCTATGCATGAGCGTGCGTATTTCTGTGTGATTGTGTGTGTGCGTACGTTCATGTGTGTGTGTGTGACTGTGTGCGTGCGCGTGTGACTGTGTTTCTGTATACTGCGTTTCTGTGTCTCTGTGACTACGTGAGACTGTGCGCGTGTGTATGTTTGTGTGCGAGAGACTGTGCCTGTGCGTGCGTGCACGCGCTCAACCGAAATTCAGCACCGTGTGGCCGCAAAGTACAGTGCTTCGCGTATCAGCGGAAAGACCGCAAAGCTTTCCCCCCTTTCTATATACTCCTACACTGTTCCCCAGTCCGCTTCCCGAAAATAGCCGGCCGCCCGGAAGGAATTAATAAACTAAGAACGTCGGGGCTTCCAGTGCGGAAGGCGGTCTCGGGTCAAGGTCAGGTCGATTAGGAGGGAGGGACCGCGTGAAACAAGTAAGCCACGCTATACGGTAGCGGCCTACATGGCCCGTCCAGGTCGATGACGTCAACCGCCTTATCCCGACGGCCGCCGTCCTGATGCCGCCGTCGTATGGGTGCTTTAGTGCTGACCAGGCTGGCGCACTTCTGCGATATTGTCTGCAACACGGCTGTCGGTGTCGAGTAAGTGCACAAGCATTCAGGAAGCTCTCGTTTTCTTTTTTTTTTTTGGTTTGGAACCAAGAGATGGCTGTCAGAAGGCCTGCTATCAAAGTCAAACATTCTCAGGCAACTCGCGGAACACTTTCCCGGTACGCTCACCCTCCACCGATTGGAATTGGATTGGATTGAATTGAATTAGACTGAAATGGAATTGGATTGTTTTATCACTGGCACTAGGTACAGTAGTGCAACCAGTGTAGCGAAAGAGGCATTTTCTCGTAGTACCATACTTGCACCACTGTAAACAGTGTAGGCTAAAAAAAATTGCCTTAGTAGCAAAGGCTTTCGCTGTGTAAAGAAAAGCGGCAGTTATGCTGTCTAGAAAGACTCATTTGGAACCGATACTATCTGGACAATAAAGCGGTCGCACAGAACGACAAACTTCACGATAGTGTAATCATAATGCGCACTTCCGTGTTACAGAAAAGCTGCTAGCCTCTCGTTGGCCGGAGTTTTTTGTGTCTGTATTGGTGTGCAGGAGCAGATAGAGGCAGACGGTATGCGGAAGCGAAAAGGACGAACGCGACACAGCCGCTCACGCTCCACTGAAGGTCAAAGAAAACAAACCTTCAGACAATCCCCAATTTATATACGCATAAGCAGTGAGAGAGTGAACTCACCAACTCGAACTTGAGTGAACGGCTTGTCTGTTTTCGCATTCTAGTACTGTGGGTTCGAATTCCGAAAATTCTGCTTTTAAGGCTCCCTGCAACATTTTTTTTTTTCAAAATTTTTCAACATGCATCAGAAATGCTTGCAGAGCGCAGACGACAAGCGTTTCCAGTCTTATAGACTAAGTGGCCCTGAAGCACCCAAGCCACATTACTGCTTTGCACCCAGCAAACAACTTATATAAACTCCCCATAAGGTTTTTCTCTCTTTCTTGGCCTGGGCTTTATTTTAGGGCCTGAGTGACGTCACATAACCATCGTAGTTCAATGGGAACCGCCTTACACAGCTCTCTGCCATCTTGCCTCCTCTAAACTGACACACACACACACACACACACACACGCACACACACACACACGCACGCGCACGCACGCACGAGCGCACACATACGCACACACGCACGCACGAGCGCACATGCGCGCACACGCACACATGCACACATGCACACACGCACACATGCACTCACGCACACGCACTCACGCACACACGCACGCACGGACGGACGCGCGCATGGCACACCCGCGCGCACACGTGCGTACACGCTTTCTCTCTCTCTCTCTCTCTCTCTCTCTCTCTCTCTCTCTCTCTCTCTCTCTCTCTCTCTCTCTCTCTGTTACTGCGAAGCCCAGGTGTTAAACCTTCGAGGCTTAAAAATAACATGACGTGAAGGCGAGACGGTGAGCTATTTATGTTGAATATTTCCCGGAAATGCAATTAGTGTTACTTTAGTGGATTGCGATGTCTTATAGAGTATTGATGAAGAACAATCTTGCACTCGGCAATTGCAGAAAGCAGATTTTTCTAGAAATGTCAAATACAATGTTTATTTTTGTGTGTTTTAAAATCCGGCATTTCCTGGTCTTTTTTACCTGTTTTTAAGTCTTTTCTTTCCGTGTGGCTTACCACGTGCTTTACTGAACAAAGCTTTGTCCAGCCAATGGTTTGGTCCCCGCGCGGCCCGTGCAAAGCGACAAAGTCTGAGGTAAACCACCCTTTCAGCCTGCGCCTGCGGCACCAATCCGCGCCGAGCTCGCAGTAGGGCAATGACGCCTAACGTCTGCTCTAGTTATTCTCTTTTTCCCTTCGAAATGGACGTCGTATAGGCGCCAACTAGTGCGAGATGAAAGGAGCGAACCGTAGTTTTCGCCGCAGTGTACACAGCTGCCGCGTATTGCCGCGAGGCAACGAGCGTCGGCAGAGTTAACAAGCCGCCGCCCCTTCGCCGAAGTTGCGTACGAATATGGACCAAATAAAGCAACGCCGTCGTTACTGAACCGTAGAAAAAACATCAGCCCCAGCGCACTTCGCTACGCGGCCATTTCCCGGTTATGTCTTTCGAAAGGAAGGAGAAATACGACATCAGAAACCTGATTTCTCTTTCCCTCCTTCGCTAAGCCTATTTTTACTTTTTTTCGTCGGCGCAGGGCTGAGAGTACCCTGACTTCTACCGAGTTCTCCGCTTGATGGGCTGCGTCCATTAGGACGGCGGGCGCAAAGGTCCTTATGACGAAAAGACTGCCCCATCCCAGACCGCTCCCCCCTCATTTACTAGACGTTTTTCACCTTCGCTGAGACGCGCCCCTCTGACTTCTAGAGCGGTGCTTTTTCCTTGTTTCTTTCGCTACTTCGCCGCACTTAAAATATTGGGCGCTAAAACCTAGAAGAGAAACTGTCGAGGCAAGCTACAACAAAACTAAAATACGGGTCTATTTGACAAAAAGAAGAAAACATCTACGTTCGTTCAAACGAAAGCGAAAAGAATAGCGAAAGAAGGTATAGAACAATGGAGGGCGTATTCAGTGAGTGCTTAACGACGTCTCCGGATGGCCGTTCGAGGGCCTCATTTCTTTCACCGACAGCTGGGGCGGCCATACGGGAAACGCTATCAAAGAAGAGCTGAAGACTCTCGTAGTGACATCCTCGGAAGAGTGTAGAGAGTGCTAATCCACGCCGTATTTTATCGCAGTGTGGAAGTCGAGTGTGGGGAGATTTCTGAAGGCATTGCAGCGAAATTGGGGCACGAATAACAGCGTAATGGCAAGCTAGTGCAGCAGGAGCGACAGTATGAGATGACGATGACATCCTTAGAGATTTTTTTTTTTTTTTACTGATGTTGCCGGCTCGTAAATTCAGCACGACGGCGTCGGCCGCTGTACCATCGCACAATACCAGGCAACAGTCTCGTGACTTACGGGCCTAATTCGCCGCATTACTCACCAACGCTATGGCCCTAAAGAGACCCTGAAACACTTTTTTCAACTTTATTTGAAATCTTAAATGCTAACAAAATGTTGTCAACCAGTACATCCAGTATACTTAGATTAGGGGGTAGCCAAAATTACTGCTCTACGCACATCAGATAACTTCAAAACCTGTTCAAAAGGTTTTTTCTCTCTTTCCCGGTCTTGACGTTCTTCGACGGCCTGAATTACGTCACTGGGGCCATGTAGCAGCTGTTGGTCGGTTTTCCTTCAGTTGCAGCAATAAACGCTTTTCGATAGCAACTTTCAAAATAAACCCACAAAAACAAAGCAGAAACGGAAGGCGTATGTGATGCGACGAGCAAATCACGCAGTGCCGCTCCGTGCTGGCGATAACTGTAGCTTTCGCAGTGGTTCCAGACGCGAAGGAAAGAGTGAAAGCGTTTATCGAAAATGTTGCATTATCGAAAGTTCCTCACGTACGGTGTCGCCAAGAAGCCAGCAAACACACCGAAACTCACAGTGCCTTTATTCGTAAAACATACAGAGCTGCTTTCGGTCTTCATATCCGAACATCAACCCAAAGATGCTTCCAGCTTGGTATTCGCGACATCCTTGAAGAGCTCACCGAGGCGCACAAAGCTGGCGTACTCAAAACACTCCTCCTCAGGGCTATAGCCTGTGAGGAGGAGTTCTACATGGGGCGAATTTACCTGCTAATTCGCTGCTCCGCACCCCTCGTGCGGCAAGGCGACCTATTTCCGTAGCTGCGGCAGCAGCGGAAATAGATTGCCTTGCCGCATAAGCGGCGCCGCAACAACAATTTCGCAGGTGAATTCACACCTTTTAGAATGGCCTTTGCAGGTGATTCGGTTACTCAGTATCCCCTCCCGCGTTCACCTTATGCAACGCTTTCTATCCAGCGCGTGCAACAAGATCACTGTTTGCGCCATCCTCGCCACATGCATTCCCAAAGTCGTAACGACGGTCCCCGAGGTCATGGTCCGATAGGTTAACAAACTGGTTCAGCTACGCAGAAGCGCGGATGCAGAGTCCCGCGGGCCCCATATTATCGGCATTGCCGTGAATGCGTACCTTCTCACAAAATAGAAAAAAAAAAAAAAATCCCGGGTCATCTCCATTAACCTGAAACCTGGGGAGGAGCGAAGCATGCATGTGTATTCTTGGCGCCTTGGCGTTTTTGCCTACGGAGATGAAACCGTTGGGGGGTAGAGGTACACAGCTTTGCTATAAAAGTCTCTCGTCTTTAAAGAGCGAAGCTCTCTAGCGCGAGGCGTAAACGAGTGTCCCGCTGTTTGTTTAGCACGCGTTAGTCTCTCTCTCTCTCTCTCTCTCTCTCTCTCTCTCTCTCTCTCTCTCTCTCTCTCTCTCTCTCTCTCTCTCTCTCTCTCTCTCTCTCTCTCTCTCTCTCTCTCTCTCTCTCTCTCTCCTTTATCCTATCACTCCCCCTTTACTTCCCTTCCCCTGCACTGGGTTGTATGCAAGTGAGCTCCCTGCCGAGCTCAAAATATCCCCAGTGCATTTCTTTTCCTTTTCCTGTCGCAAACCACAACCACCACCACCAAGCGTTCCAGCGCGAGGCGTCAGCGAGTGTCCCGGTGTTTTTTTAGTACGCGTTACATTCTAGCCCGAAGCGCAAACGAGTGTCCCGGTGTTTTAGTACCGTGACAACATGAGACGACGGTTACGACGACGACATTAGACGCTGACAGTCCGAGCCCCTACGGGGCTTCGCCCCTGAAAAAAAGTCAGATACACTTAGAGGTGATCACCTATGGGAAGGAGAAAGCCTTAGAACTTTCGAGTTACGTTTCTACATGCCTTGGCAGCACTAAAAAGCTATCCGTGGAGGCGACTGCGGTGCTGCGGGTACTCCCCGCCTTCTAGCACAAGCAAGTTTCAATTGGCGCATCAAGCGTTGCGACGATAAAACATCGCGTTCGCGTCTCTTTCTTCGCTTTCGTTTCATCCTCTTCTGACGCGCGTTATACTTCTACAGGCACACTGACGACACTTCATGCCACAAATTTCCCAGAATCACAGTTCTCTGGGGTTGGAGAAAACCTGTTCTACTCACGCGCTCTCATGTTCCCCTCCCACGCAATGTGACGCCAGCGCCGCACTCACTATTCTCGGGTACAACATAAGAACGGCAACGATGATGATGATGATGATTCGTATTGGTTTCCCCTTTGAAGCGGGGTGATGACATGTCATCTTACCAAAAAGGACTAATATAACCATGTTTTACACTCTTGGTTTAATACTAGCGCTGCTTAGGGCAGGCACTAAAGCTTATTAGGCCCGAAATACTTTCTTTCCCCTGTTACAGGTGGTAACTGTCCTAGGCAATATTCCCTTCTCTGCTTTTCGTCCACCAGCATTCTAATCTTCTTTTCGTCCCGTTGACAGCCTTGAAGATAACTTCCTCTCTGATACCAAGATGGTGATGATGATTATGATGATTTCTATTGGTTTCCCCTTTGTATCGGGGTGATGACATGTCATCTTACCAAAAAGGACTAATATACATATGTTTTACACTTTTGGTTTAATACTAGCGCTGCTTAGGGCAGGCACAAAAAGCTTATTAGGCACAAAATACTTTTTTTTTTCCTGTTACAGGTGGTAACTGTCCTAGGCAATATTCCCCTCTCTGCTTTTCGTCCACCAGCATTCTAATCTTCTTTTTGTCCCCTCGACAGCCTTGATGGTGTTGTTGTCGTTGTGCCTCATCACCGCAACCGGATGTTACTCCGCGCGGCGCAAGTAGTGCGTCACAGGGAATATTTTGAACATGGCCCGAGCCGTCATCGAGATTTTTTTAGACTTAGTATGCTTATAAACTACTGCAGCGACGACAAACGAACTACGCGAGAAAGGGTAGGTGATATCACGCATTCATAGCAATCTCCTTTCAAAACACGCGCGCCCGTTGACATCCGGGTCCTTCGCTTAGGCGGAGTGATACTGTACACGAGCTATTGCCGTTCTTAACTTGTTCCCGAGCACATAGGCCCACTCTTGTTCTTTCCCTGGCAGCGTGCTCAGTTAGCGTGGCGGTAACGCACTCGGCTGGTATACTGTAAATGCGATTCTATGTACGATTCGATTCTATATATTCGATTCGATTCTATACACGATTCGATATATACGATTCTATATACGATATATATACGATTCGATTCTATATATTCGATTCGATCGCTATATCAACTCCAATTTATACCCAGCTTTCTTTTCAAGTTTCACTGTGCTGATTGAGAACTCCTTCGGCAGCAGCTGATATTCTTTTGTCTCTATAGATCCTCAGCATCACCCATTCCCCCTACCTGGACTACGGGTCCTCCTATTCTATATTGAAACTGCCACTGCTACTATATTGCTTTGAAACCCGATCATAGGAATTTCCCGATCTAATGAACTAAATTCGGATTACTCTGCAGGTGCCTATACGGCTCAATGCTTTTATGAGCTCGAACTAACGAAGTACATTCAGCGCCATTCCCGATTTAACGAGGTATGGTGAGAAACAGACACATTTAAAAAGGAGCAATTTTAAATGTGTTTCGTCAGAAGACCACGCAGATTATTGCGCCATGTCAGAAAAAAGAAAACGAGGCACCTAATTTTGTTATACACCAGATACACTGTACACCAGATACACTGTAAAGTTTAATTCCGACGCACAAGCGGTGTCAGAGGATGCTGACGACCCAGAAACTGCTGAAGCTCCTGTGCCCACTTGTGGCCAAGTGTTGGATGCCCCAGGCGCTTTGGTGGGGCTCGCGAAGGAACCGAGGGTGCGTTGAAAGCGCTTTCGTGCCGCGAAAAGTCTGCGCGTCCAGTGCTAACTGAACGCACGCAGGCAGAAATCATTGGCTTTTTTGCAAGGAACAAATTCGTTTCTCCCAGAACCCCTAGCGTTTCATTGTTAAAGTTATCACCCCGAACTTAAAGCGCATTGCTAAATTATCGAACGGCGCGGCCGCCGCGATTACGATGCCATATGGTATACCTGCTGGGATGCACCTCCCCTTAGACATGGCATTTATGGAATCAACTGCTTGTAAGTTGACATTCCCGATTTCGCCAAGATCTCGATTTATCCAAATAATTCCCGGCTCCCGGTGACTTCGTTGGATTGGGCTTTAACTGTAACTGGTTTACTTTTCATGTGTTTCTATTTTCTGAACCGGACAACAACAATAAAAAATGGCAGCATCTCCACTCCGTAGATGATGGCGAGGGTGCGGAGTACGGGGAGTCGAAATGACATCCATGTTGCGCCCCCGAGTGACATCCGATTTGCGCTCCGACTGTCATTCGATTTGAGCCGTGAGTTGCACCTTGATTATTCCCCAAATGAAACTGCAAATCACGGCTCAAATCGAATTTCGCTTGATTCTCGCTTGATGGTGGTGTGCGCACGCATGGACGCGGACGGACATTGGTAGGTCCTAAGGTACTCCACACCGTAGAAAGTAAGCCGCTTGACTCTCGGGTACTAACTCACGGTCGTAGCGCAATGAGCAAGACGACTGACACTAACTCTGTCTGCTCTACGAGACACAGGCTCGAATCCTGGGGGTGCCTGTGTGATTTTTTGCGATTGTAAATGCTATGCGCACGGACGCGGACGGACATTGTGTGGTCCTAAGGTACTCCGCACCTAATAACAACGACGGCGACGCAGCTGGGTACTTCCGGCTATCGCCTAACCTTAACATCGGTGACAACGGTAACGCTCCGGTTGGGTAGCGCTCCGAGGAAGTTACCGCCTGTCTGCAGACGAGCGTTCCCGGTGACTAACGAATCGAATGTGCAACAATCCATGGAAAACAAAAACGTTCAGCACGGGCAGCTGAACATGGTTCGTAAGATTTCATTACCGTGTGACCGCACACTGAGCGCCCAATGGCCCGATGTCTTAGCGAACGCCTGAGTGAACACGACGACAATTCGCGGAAGGAAATGCGGAGATGCTTGGCCGGTCACTGGGAAAGCCGCGGACGTGAACCGTATATATGGCTCGATAACCGCGCGGTTGTTTACGAAAGCAGTGTCGGTCGTATACGATAGGGAAATCGTGGAAGTCGTTGAGGACAGTGCGTGATGGTCTTCCCCTATTGTGTAACCCTTTGTTGCACCCGAGACAACAAAAGAGATTACTTTCCTGGGCTGTTGCGGAAACGCACGACCTATGGCCGTGTATTTGATAGGACTCACGACCGCTCGACGATGGCGTGGTAGCGGCTTATCAGCTTCTATATCTATATCCGCGTGCTGTTGCGCATGCTCGGAACTTCACCTGTTAGCTGCATATATATGTATATATACATAGTAACAAGAAGCAGTTTCTTGGACACCGGCAGAAGTTTTGAATGAAAAGAAATGCACACGTCGAAAGAGGAATGACTCTAACGTTCTGGGGAAGGAACTGGCCTTCGTCAGAATAACTGTTATTCAGAATGTTATTCTGACTCAGTGACGAAGGCCGGTCCCTCGGCCGAAACGTTTAAACCATTCCTCTTTCTCTACGTGTCTCTTCCTACGCGTCCCAAGATAATATACGGAGGTATGCGCAGGCCTTCTCTATAGGGGTTTAATTAGGATGATGGGCAATTCCAGAAAGACGATTGCGATTTTAACAAATAAAAAGAAAGCGGGGGAAAGATATGTTCCACAGACAGTATGACCCTTGTCTGCTGCTTTAACTGGTGTCCCTATACACTACCTCTAACTAATCCCTAGGACAACATAAGGGATGGGTGGGTAAGTTGCTGGTAAATTGTCGCAACTTCATCTGTTTTCCTTAGCGCCTGGCCTGATTGCTTACTGCTGTGTTTAAAATTCCCCAACTTTTATTGGAAAAAAGAGGTATTTTGAATGCAGCAAAACTGTACTTCGTTTTTATGATCTCTTTAAACCGCAAACATTTTTTTCCGTATTTCGGTTATAATTTACCTCACCGAACCGCTTCGCGAACATGTTCGAGTTGGGATTTAGTCGAACCGGAACTGAACCGGAACGAAATAAATTCACTCGAACCCGAACCGTAACCTAATCCGTGTATATATATATATATATATATATATATATATATATATATATATATATATATATATATATATATATATATATATATATATATATATATATATATATATGCTTATTTATCTAGTTAATCTAATTTATTTATCACTTGAGCGCTAACGTGCAGTTAGCACACTGATAACTGCATTTTTAGTGCTGGCCCGTATGACGTCACTCCTGCCCATAATACATCACTGTAGCGGGAAATTTGAATGTTTTTCGACACACCTTGCATTTTCTTGGATATAAAAAAAGGAAGCGATGGACAGGAAGGAAGGGATAGTGGGAATAGAGCACCCATGGTTGCTTCCCAGTTCTGTAATTGCTCCAAGCGTGCACGTCCTAATACGCTGCCTCGAAGGCTAAATTAGTGAGAATGAGGGCCACGCTTCCAAGAGTGGAACCCCGTAGGGTCTTTCTCTTTCGCCCCTCTTTTTCACTTTCTCCCTCTCACACACAAAGAGAAAGAGGGAGTGCGCATGCGCAGCAGAGCATGTCTTACGACGTCAATTAGTATTCACAGCTTTGTGTGCCAACCACATCCAGAGGGGATCGTCAAAGGTATACGCACACATTCATTAGGTAGATATATTGTGCTGACGCATCCATTTCAGCAATGATCTTTAAGCACTGAGCGGCGGCCTCGGCGGTCTGATTGTGTGAACGCTAGTTAACGTTGCGGCATGACACAATGCGCGCGCGTACTGACCGCAGGAATGCACAGACCGCCAATGGCGCACCGCATACACGAAACCGCGTGACGCAAAAAAGAAGCGCGAACTTCTGGCTAGTTTTACCAACGAATGAAAGTTGCCACATCCATCGCTGACTGTAACACGTGCCGTCACAAAGAGTGGCCATTAGAATAGAGAGACTGAGTGAGTGTTTCCTAGGTAACAAACGGCTAGTGCTGTGCTCCATCTTACAAACAGGTCGCTGCACGATGAAAGTAACGATGCGTGCAGCGGCAATGTCCCTGCGCAGCGACATATAGTGCCAGTCGATGCTGTGCGTATTGGTGTAATTTAATACCTGCAGAGGTCTTTACGTTGGCTAATTCAAGCTCTTTGGCTTTTAGTTCTGCAATCTGTTTTTTTTATTTACAGCATCAGGTGAAATTGGCCACGTATATTTGCTTAGCTGCAGATGTCGCCAAAAGACGGCAGTCTTCTGCCACCATTCTATCTTCAAGTCTGACCCCTCACTCTCTTCCACTCTCTTCTTGCTCTTCCAATGATGAAGGCATTAGACGTACCCTCAATTCAATTCAAATTTCCCGCGTTCGCACTGCCCGCGCGCCACCTGTTGAGGCCTTTTGTTTCTGTTGCTCTTGGAGCAATAGGAGCCGACATCTTTTGTTATGCTGCTCACATTTGTGTCGCCTTTCTTCGACAGCGTTTTTAACTAATAGTTTCCTTTTTTCGCTTGCTATTGTAAGGAACACCCCGGCGTGTATTCTTAATAAAAAATAGTGAGGTACTCTTTTTTTATGTGGTGACATTTCGCCGCCAATGTACCGACGTTTCCACTGTGCTGAATAACACGGGCGTGTATGTTCCACGGCAGCATTTTTACTCGAAACGGTCTTGCCTAAATATACTTCGTGTTCAAGCGTTCTTTGTCCGTTTTTTGGCCTGGCGGCTAAATCGGGTTACAGACAGACATGCCAATTTTTTTGCGTTTTGTTATCCCAAGAAAGGCTATTGTCTTTAAAAGCGCCGCGGTATTTCTGCGCTGGACAGGCCTTATGAGATTTACGCCGCGACGCAACATTTGTACTCGGTGTGTCCAAGCCTATAACAGTACGCACATTCCGGCTATCGTCAAGGCCCCCGCTGGCGTTCTGGCTACCAGACTGATATAAAAAGCTCCAACACTCCCTACACCATTCACTATTAAAGGAGCCATGAAGACAAAATACAAGTTGGGTTTATTAGAAAGACTGTTTAGTCCCGTTAACAATGGTACCAATATCATCGCAATCTTCGAACAAATAACGGAGATATTAAAGAAAACGTGTGAAGCAGTCGCGACCCCCTAGCCAATTCCCCGCAACTTTTCTATGACGTCACGGAACCTTGTTTGTGCGATTGGCGGCCGCCTAACTGACCTGTCGCGACGACACATGACTGGACGTCTGTAATGGGGCCTCTAGTTCCATTTGACCGCATCACTTGAATGCTAACGTGCAGTTAACGTACTGAAAATTATGTTTTATTGTTGGCCCGTATGGCGTCATTCTTGCTCATACACGTCACTGTGGCGCAAAATTTGAAAGTTTTTAAATACTTCTTGCTTTTTTTTTCGTTAAAAAAACATCTTTTGTGGCTGTAATGGAGCTGAGTGAGATACTGAATCCTAGTTCTTTCAAATTAAACGAAGTTGCATTTTCTCTTCATGGTTCATTTAAAGTATGAGTGCACACAAAGACATGTGTGAAACCCTCGGCGGTCAAATAAGTACCTGGCGCAGATCGACGCGTGTGATTACCATCGTGGCTTTTTTCGCACGCTCTTCCGCGGGGCTCTTTCAGCGCCTCCGTCGGCGTGGGAAATCAATTACAGTGCCTCATATACCCCCACCGTGTAATACCGCATACCCATCCCGTCCGCTAGGATAACGATGCGGCGCTGCCGAAGCACGTATAGCAGCGTGCTCGTTTGAACCGAACGGTGCGCTCTGTCGTCACGTTCCCATATCGGGTCCCGCTTTGCGACCGCTCTTTCATCGTCTGCACGGACGCTCTCGTTCGAGCCAGCGGTTCCGCGTCATTTTGGGGTGGCCACGCCATTTGCGAATGGAATTGCGCACGTAATTTCGGAGTCGGAGCCAACGAAACGATGTTTGTGCGTCCGAATTGGTTTCGCTGCAGAGAGTGTAGTGGGCTCTGGAGAAGCCTCGACCTAGCGTTTGAAAAGCCAATTTAGGGCATCCTCGATTTACCAGTCCAGGACGGTCCGCGGGCAGTCCGAGGACTGCGTTCGTTCCGGAAGTCCCATAGGAATACATGGGAAAATCGAGCGCCGGATCGCGTCTTGGGCAGTCCGCGGGCGATCCGGGGCTGATAATCGAGGAGGCTCATTAAATGTCGAACTTAGGGAACGCTTGTTTAGGAAGGCGTATAAGCAACGGCTAAGGCACCTAAGGTACTTTTACGTAACGCTCTTCGGTTACACATGCACATTCCGCGCATGCGTGTTTGTGCCGTGCATGGAGGGTCTCGTCGAATGAGCTGCTGCGGAGTCTACAGGTACTCTCGTTCCAAGCAGCGTTCCACGTTAGTTTGTGGAGGCCCCGCCATTGACGAATGAAATTGTGAACGAAATTTCTGACTTTGAGCCAACGAAACTGTTCGTTTGTGATGGTGTCCCTGGATTTTAGAACGTTCTCTTGCTGACGGTTTCGCTATTTGGCTTGAGAGAAGCCTTTTCGTGGCGTTTGAACGTCCAAGCGACTTCGGATTTCTAAATTATCAAGTTTAGGGAACGCGTGTTTAGGAAACGCCTGTAAGGGACGTTTAGAGAACGCTTCTCGGTTGGACATGCATGCTTATGCTGCTTATGCTGCTCCCTCCGAGCAATTACCGTCAGGGGTCCTTCGATATTAGCAAAAAATTGAATTTCACAGTTAAATGCGGGAAAATGAAAACTTGTAATGCTGCTGTTTTGTAAAAACGCCTTGAAAAACAGCATGCATCATCAACGTGGTAGGAGTTTCCTCCCCTTAAGAGCACAAAAGACTACTCTCTATCCTTACCTTCCCCTTCTTTTACTGTTTTCATCTTTTTTCCGCCATTGTTCCCCTTCCCCACGTGTAGGATAGCAAACTAGGCCACAGCCTGGTTGACATTCCTGCCTTTCCCTTACCTTTATTCGTTCCTTCCTAACACTGATGTTTTTAAGGTGCTAATGCGATCACATGTACCTCTCTTTTCTGGTTTTCTTTGTAAAGTATAACATCAAATCAGTTGTTTTAAAGGCGTGCGCATTTGTTATGATACCTTATAGCAGTAGATAAATTGTTAATAAGCACCTCTCCAAGTGTATGTTTATACAACCCTCAAGGATGTCCGCTATTCCATCTGCCTTCCGCCCTTTATTCGGAACCACTACGCTTGTCGGTTCTTCAATGGTGCAGCGTTCATGCCTTTTAGGGTTTTGGGCAACGAACTAAAGCTACTGGTGCATTCTGACAATCCCGTTTTTGATTTCCCTGACAAGCCTTGTATTGACAATAGGATATGTCGTTGACCGTATATTAGAGGTTGCTTCAGGCGCTAAAACTAACTTCACAGAGAACTCTGGCCTGTTGTCTGGCTCACGCGCACTCCCCTCATCCCGGTATGATGGCATTAGATGATAACTTGGGCCATCAAAACTGCCTTGGCATCACTATGGACTGCTATAAGAACAGCACACGCTACTGGCGACAGCATGCGCGAAAGCAAGTTACGCTCAAAGACGAGACGCACAATCTTTGCGTTTCCGGCGTACCTACAACGGGCAATCGTCTCTCGATACAAAATCCCTGTATGCTCTACAAACTTTACACTGAGCACGACTTCCCACTGGACGATTCCACAAGACCTTCGCGGCATTTCTATCGGTCAGATTGTACGGAGAACGTATACGATGGGATGACCTCTTCAGGCCAGTCCGTGCTGTTGGACTCGCACACTTTTAGTCAGCAGCTAGCGTACATTTCACGCTTTTTCCAGTGTCAAGATTAATGTAGACTGGGGCCTACTCCAGCGGCGAAAATTCCTTAATGGTAGATCGTCACCTTAGCCTGGCCTCCGCGGTGGGAAGGGAACTCCTGTGCGGTGTTAATAAACGCATCACCTCGTTAACTGGGCTACTTTTCCATTCCCCTTCTTTCCATACCCCTATTTTGACCGCATGACCTTCCTTAAATTAATGAATGACAACAACAACAAGTGGTTCATTTTGTTGAAACTTCTTCCTCTTCTGCGCTGTAGCAGACGATGCTGTAGCAGACGACGGGCTCGCGCTGCACCCACGCCAGCTCCACTATAGCCATCATTCCGCAGGCCCACCAAATTCTCTCCAAAAATCCACCCACCACCCCAATAGAACTGATCTGGACCCCAGCCCACACCGGTGTGGGGTGTAACGAGGTGGCCCACGCTACTGCTCGAGAACACTATCCGAGCGAGCACCAGCCTGGTCCCCTCACACCGTGCCAGATCGGCTCGAGATAGCCTCCTCAGCTATCAAGACTTGGTCCTAAACTACCGTCTCTCCCGCCGCGCCTTTCCCCCAGCTCATGTAAGCCTTAACAACTCACAGGAACGCACGTGGCGGCTCTTGCAGACCGACACTCTTCCATGTCGTGCAGTGCTGCACCACATTCACCCCACACTACTTCCCTCCCCCAACTGCCCTTCGTGCGGTGCTCTAGCCACCATGTCGCACTCCATATGGGCATGTCCTAATGATCCCTTCCCCTCCACATCGTGTGACGAGCAGTGGGAGGGGGCGCTGGGGAGCTCGGATCCGGGGATCCAAATGTCCCTGGTGAACCGAGCCACCGCTGTCGCCGTCAGGCTCATGCCACCGGCCATTCCGCCCTCTTAACTCCTTGTACAATAAAGTTTCTCTCTCTCTCTCGACGCTGACTTGCTTTCCGCTCTTTCACGACGACTTGGCAGACGGAGGAACCCGAGGTCCATCGCACCTTTCATTCTATAGTAAAACGTTTAGGCTAGTAATCAATCTGATTTTTTCTTTCTTAATATTACATGCTGTTGTTACATTTCTTCACGGTCATGTTTGTGAGTATCCACCCACGATCTATGTTTCCTCTCAGGTTTTTATTGGCTCGCTTTTTGAAGCGAGAGCTTTCTTAGTTGTACCGATGGCGTCCTGTCAAAAAACTAATGCAGTTCCCCATGGACCGGTTGGTCGCCCGAACAGCTCTGATAAGATCTCTGCACACACGGCGCGAGCGTAAAGCCGGGCTTCCATCTGGTCAAAACGTTTACTTGAGAATTGCGAAAGAAGGAACGGTTCTAGGTGAGACAATACACGCATCGGTCATGAAGAAGGAGTGCAATAGTATACCTTTATCTCATAAACCACGTGTCGGTATACTACATTTAGATCATTCATAGATGCGTTTACTTGGTGCAGAGAAATGGACGCATGGGTTCTTTCTTCGTTTAGAGGTTTGGATCTTTGAAGGTTTCACAACCGACTGGACGCACTTTCGGCGAAAGTTAGACGCACTTTTAGCGGGTGTTTTGACTCAGTTTCGATGTGAGAAAACTTTCGCCCTTCTCTCAACTTTCTTCTGCAAGGGATGGTAATAAAAGATTGTTACAGACTGTTTATGTACAATGTTCGCGATAATGCTTTACAGGTATTTATTAAACACTTTTGCCCTTCTTTTTATGTATATTTATCTTGCTCTATCCGCTCACAATGGTGCAAAAACTTTATTTTTGACATTTCGTAGTGAAAGCTTGCCCGTTTAATCCACGGCTGCATTACCACCGTAGAAACGTTCTCGTTTCTTCTGCTGGTTGCCGGCTTTGCGATATCCCGAAAACACCTCGTCACTGTCTCATTGACTGCGTGTACATTACACTGCTCTGGGAAGCCCTTCAAAGAACGCTCCAAGGTTACTTCGGCTGAACTCCTCGCCGACTGCGATATTTCGCAACTCCCTGCAACAGTGCTCTCCACTACCACTTTCTCTTTTAACACGAAAGTGTTTTATTCCCGGATACACGAACATTTCGCTGACGTCATATCCGTCACGGAAGTGACGCCTTTACAACGAAGAAAGCGGCCTGTAAAGGGTGCACCCCTGCACACAGGGTCTTCTTGCGGGGAAGCAACCGTTAGTACTAAAGAGTACGTTATACTTAGGGTTGTTCGTTTTCTGGTTTTATATTTTAACACGAAAGTGTTTTATGCCGAGATACCCCAAGATTTCACTGAAGTCATATCCGTCACGGAAATGACGCTAGTGCCCCTTTACCGAAGCTACCCGCCAGCAGGACGTCGCTCGCCAAGCACACCCACAAGATAGCCTCTGACCCGCAAATCATTCTCAGCTGCAGATTTCGCTGCACATTTCACTTTCGTGTTTGACTGATTTCTGTAACAGAGGAATCAACCACAGTTTTTTTTTCTTCTGATAGCCCTGTACAGTCAATTAAAAACACAAAATATTAGACAGCTAGGTATACGTTACACAGGTGATATCCTCGATATCGCACTTCAGTGAAATTATAACCCATCTAAATGGTTTCCCTGACCTAAATTATTTCAGGCCGCACTGATACTCGGTTCTGCTTCTGTCGTCATCGCTCCGTATTTACTGATTTACTTCGTAGCCCGATTCCAGATATCCAAGTTGTATTTTATATTCAAAGTACTGTAATTTTTAAATAGTTCCTGTGTGTATTAATCGATATATTTGTTATAAATGTCATCAAAGCGAAGAAACATTCGGGGTATGTTTTCTCGCTTTTGAAGCAGGAGGGACGAGTAGAATCAATCTGCATAGGCTCCGAACTGACGAAATCATTTTGTTTTTGCAGCGAAGCGGCCTACGGCTAGGGTACGTTGAAATTTTCGTGCCCGTGGGCAAAATATATCTGAGCGCTATGCTTGTTAAAGCAGGTCCCTGTTCTTGGTTGCGTGTATCATTTTTGACAGCTGTAAGCGTTCAGCGTGCAGTAAGATGATGAATGGATGGATAGCGCTCGTCCCATCTCTTGTCTCGTCCTGTGTCTGCCTCGCGCTTAGCCTACAAGAATGCATCACCAACAAGCCCAACTTTACACTCTCGATGGACAGGCGTTGTGGTGTGAATGTACTGGACGCGTGTTTGACAAATCTGGGCGCCTAGACGCATCCCACTAACGTCACCTACTGACTCGTTTGGAGCGCTGCTTCCGTTCTCTTGAGCCTCTTGAGCAGCTGCTTATAGGGGCGCCCCTGTTCGGCCTCAGTGCATGCTTTAAGGTAGAGTCGTGGGCTTTCACGCTAACGGCCTTGGTTCGAGCCCCAGTAATTCGATTTTTTTTTTCGCGAACGACTATCCATTTTAGGAGCGGAGTACCATAGAACCACCCCATGTCCGTCCGCGTCCGTGCGCATAGCATTTACAATCGCAAAAGATCACACAGGCACCGGCAGGATTCGAGCCTGTGTCTGGTAGACCAGACAGAGTTAGTGTCAGTCGTCTTACCCATTGGGCTACGACCGCGAGTTAGTACCCGAGAGTCAAACGGCTTGCCTGTAACGGTGCGGAGTACCTTAGGACCTTCCAATGTCCGTCCGCGTCCATCCGTGCGCACACCACCATCAAGCGAAAGTCAAGCGGAATTCGATTTGAGCCGTGAGTTGCAGTTTCATTTAGGAAATTAAGGTGCAACTCACGGCTCAAATCGAATGACGGTCAGGGCGTAAATCGCATGTCACTCGTGGCGCAACTTGGATGTCATTTCGAGTCCCCGTACTCCGCACCCTCGCCATTATCGACGGAGTGGAGATGCTGCCATTTTTCTTTAGTGCAACATGCTCTCTTAGGCAAATTCTGCACATTGTTTCAGAAAATTAGAATAAGCTGGTATAATTTTAGGTCGGTTTCGCCTACTAACACGTTTATTATAGTTCTGCTGTTCTTCTAGTACGACGCAAGAAAAGAAGCGTTCGTGGCGCCCAGGTTTATCAAATAAGTTAGCGTCCACAAGAAAACGAAGACGTTGACTGTGACATCTGCAGCGTTCAGACCAATGATGGCATTGTGATATACATCGTGAATCGCTCGTTACGATATCACTTCTATTGCGTTGTGAGATATTTCAGTAGCGTTATTTCAGGACCACACAGAGAACAGTGCACGCGGTTCGGGCTGGTGGAACTTGGTTTGCGACTCCGCGCTGATACGAGCCAGTCGACAACGCAGCGGCGGTCGTGCATAAACCAGACATTGTCAAGCAATAAGTCGTCGATCGGTTGTTAAAGCACCACTCAGTGTGCTTCAACGTGACCGCTGTGACCATGATTAATGAGTTATTAGTTATGCAATAAAGCCATTCTAACCACAATTTGTAACCACAGTTATACAGATTCGCTGGAGGACCGCCTTCGCAATGCACAATGGCCTTGGATTTTTTAAGCGTCTTTCCGCAAGGCTTTAGCACTAGTAGGTACAAGATATATCCTGACGAGCGGCGTCACTGACTCGGTGCAAAAACCATGAACACACGTTGATTAGCTCTTGGAGGGAAGGTGACAGAGACGGTCAATGAATTTCACGCGCGTTAAACCGCCCTTACAAACAATAACAAACATTTTTTTTATAATTAAAGGACATTCTTGTTAAGTTCCTTCCCTGGCTTACAAATTGGCAGTTTGTCAGCTACACGCGGGCTCCGTTTGTTATTTATTTTTTGCCTCCACCATTCGGCCGCAATTGTAGTCTAGTACGAATGGTGTCTGCTTCCAATAAAACAGGGTGAAATTCATGAAGTTTTTCACGATGATAGGTTGTCTTGAGGCCTAAAGAAAGTCACCCTCTTTGGGAGAACGTTTGCTATATATATTTAGTTACTTGCCACGCTATAACTGACCGGAAGGAACATGCCAACGCATAACCATGGGAGATTGTTCCTCCATCAAAAACTTTCTTACATCAACAAGAGACGTGTCTGTAGCCTGCAAACTTAGCGATATACTGCTCTGACCACGCCTTCCAATGTCTCCTAAACTATCGGGTCCGACAGAGCTCGCAAATTTTGTTCTGCACATGCCTACGCCTAATCGTGCGGGATTGAATTCTGTCAAAAAGACACTTACCTACGCCGACAAACGACGTGTCTACAGCCGGTAAAGTAAGCGACAAATGGCTCTGACACCGCCTTCGAATGTCTCGTAAACTATCGTGTCCGTAAACTTAAAAACTTTCGTGCTGCATCGCAGCTGTCACTCACCGCGACGGCAGCGGATTCCCGTAGCTGATGCAGGTCTGGCCTTCTGGGTCGGTAGGCGGCAGGGCAGCCTCCAGATCCTCGCTCATGGCATACTAGCTCTGTCCCGTACCCTCTGGGCGGCGCGGCCACGTACGGACCGCATGACGTGCACGCTGCCCTACGCCGAGGGCATCGTGCGCAGGCGACCGCCACTCCCGCAACCACGACTGGACCGTACGGCAAGGCTGGCACAGCACAGTTCACGTTCTCAACAAGTGAGGACAGCGTCAACTATAGGGATCTCTACAACAGGTAACATTCACATTGGCAGGGTACTGACAACTCCTTCCCCATCGGGGGCTTGTACGCTGGGGGATCACAGTCTGTGATGCCTGGTAAACGAAGTGTCTCCCGACAGCTATGTGCCGGTAAACCGATGAAGATATCTGCAGTAATCAGCCTCGTTGGTGCGCTAATGATAGATATTCCGCGGATTCCTCTGGCTGGAACACACACCTCAACTGGCCCCAGAAGTCGTTCGCCTACCGAAGCTCCCGGTGAAGACTTCTTCAAGCTTCGCTTTCCTTTCTGTGGCGCAGGGCTTCAGCGCTGGTTCACTGGGCTTCCGATGCAGCTAGTTGTTGTTGGCGGCAGCGGATGAGGACAGTTGGGGTCGTCGAGTCTTATGACCCCTTTCAACGCCAGCTGTCTGATGAAAGTTGTCCCTCAAAGAAACAGAAACCTCTGAGCTGTTCGTGGCGCTCGACACGCTCTGCGACAAACTTTGCTGGGAACTGTCGCAATTCCCAGACAATGGATGACAGCTATAGTCGCCGTTATTTCCCTGCCTAGCAATCGTCCCAGGACAGAGACTTGTTTACGTGGGCTCAAACGCGAGCAACCGCCGACTGGACAACAAAAAGCAAGCTTAGAAGCTTAATTGCATATTTCACGGTCACCGCTGACTGCGACGCGGTAAAATGCGACAACAGTCAAAAATGCGCGGAAAAAAAAATTACACGCGCGCTGGCACCCACACACATACACACACAAAAGCGCGAACTCCTGGCTGCGAGGCGTGTAGACGTCCACGGCACATGCGGCTGGGCATCCACTGCGGCGTGTTCAACCCGAGCGAACACAAAGCCTCTACTTTTTCCCTCCTTCCCTTCCTGCCTCCCTCTCCTTCCCCCGTATCCCCCTTCCCTTCCGGCCCTCTTCCCCTTGAAAGCGTGGAAAGCGGATGGAGGGTCCCACGTGGTCTGTTGACGCCACGGCCCGACCATACAGTCGTTACCAGGGGCAACCTTCCTCTGTATATAGTGGCGCAACGCAGGAATCATATATATATCGACGCAGGCACTTTGGCTCTGCTTCCCCCCTCCTCGCACATTTGTCTCTTCTTTCGTGAGCGGAGCACGTTTTCACTTGGGAGCCTCTTCTCCCTCTTTTCAAGCTCTTAAACCGTCAGGCCATGCGTGAATGGGGCGAGTGACGTCAGACGCTGCGAGAGACACATAGTAGAGGCTCTCGCTCGCGTGTCGTTGGCGGCATTTGTGCGCCAAATTGCAATCAAAAGAGCCGCAGCCACAACAATCAGCGACAATTATTCACGCCGCCCCACGTGAATTAGTTTCTCTTTTCTCCCTCTTTTGTTCAACCGTGAGTGGAGGCGGAGGGAGGGCCGGGATTCCGATGCACGGGCATTTATGCAAACGCTCGCCATCTCCTCGTTGGCCTTGACATCGTTGCTTGCTTCAAGGGCCCTACGATATGTGTGGGTCTAGGTCGCTGTGCGGGGGCAGCAGTTTTGGTCGAATTTTGAAGTCTCTATCGACTGAATAATTTGAGGCGCTGAACAACGGGGAATCTCGGAGGCCATGTTCTGGTCAGGCTTTTGTTACGTAATGTCTCTGTCGAGTTTAACGTTAAAATTTCGTAGTCTGTCTGTCTGTCTGTCTGTCTGTCTGTCTGTCTGTCTGTCTGTCTGTCAGTCTGTCACTCGATTCAACCTCACGGCCAAAGCGAATGAATGCTTGAACACAATGTATATATAAACAGGACCGCTCAATACTTCTAAAATTGCTGGCATGTCCCATACATGTCCACATTATTCAGCGGAAAGAAAGCATCTGGTGTATTTGAGGCAAATTTAAATGAATCGTTGAAAATTAAGCGCGAACTATAAAACACGGACAAGAAAGAAGGAGGACACCGGTGTCGTCCTTCTTTCTTGTCTGTGTTTTATAGTTCGCGCTTAATTTTCAACGATGTATGTTCACCAACTAGCTCGACTCTCCGTTTCGCTTCAATTTAAATACTTGACTGAGAGTTCCACTGCCCTTTTAATTATTAAGAATGCACACAATAGCACATGAACAAAGAACAAAACTGCGCGTTAAAAAAAAAACGGTGTTCAGGAGAGGCGAGATAAAAACGAACACTAAGCAGAACAAAAAAAAAAAAAACAGATGGGTGCCAGCAGTAAGAACGCGGGAAAATTGAATTAATTTCAGCAAACCTCTATTGCGTTTATCATGGGAGGATTGAGAGAGGAGGGGAACAGCGTGATTGGCGGGCGGAGGCGGAAAGAGGGACAGTTACGGTACGGAACAGGGGCGGCAGACGATTTTCTTTTGACGATATTTGCAACGAAGCAAGCTGATACGCGCAAACTTTTACGCTGCAGTGTGCCTGTTCGGGGCGTTCCAGTTGGGACAGGTGCAAAAGTTTAGCGTTAAGCCTTGCCAATTAAAAACAATGTTTCAAACAGTAACACATACGTCAGTAATTTAAGCAGTCCGTACAAAGAGCCCACATCCCTTCACTTCTGCCCGCCACCGTTATCTCCCTCACACCTCAGCCAATAAAGTGTAATGACTTTCCTCGTTTAATCATCATTACCGTCAAGAGATAACATTTATTGCCAGAGGGAATGGGCACGGTCTTTTCAATGCGACCGTCGCGCGCACGGGCGTCTCAGATCTTTACAACCGATTAAACGAACGGTCTGGGTAAACACGGCACGAACTGAAATGTCCGAGCCGCCGGCACGGGCCGCCTACCAGGGCTAATAAAAGTCTGCAAGCTCTTGGCCTTGTTCGCTAAAGCCAAATCGATGTCGGCCCATTTTCAATCAGACGCTGTCCCGTGCGCCATGCATTGTTGAGTGCACAATGCCTTCTATTTTACGGTCGCGGCTGGAGAAATGGCCTTGCGACATGTATTCCCATGGCCGGCTACACACAGGTATGCCTGGTACGAGACAGGACCTTGTGAGCACAGGACGCTATTAGTCGACGATGCAACGCTCCGCCCCACTTCTGAGAGGACAGATGCGAAAAGCAGTGGGTCGGGCCAAAGAAAAAAATGTATTTTTCGGACATTGGTCACTTTGTAGCATTGAGGGAATAGGCGGGTGCTGCTTTGCCTCGCCGCGTCCCTGATGCACGCCTCGATGAGTGTGTGGCACGTTGTGGCACGTTCCACATGTAGGACAGAAAGAGGAAGTTGGGGTAAGCTAAGCGTAAGTGTACTTATGACATGTTTTCACAGCGAAGCTGTTTGGCAAATCGTAATTTTGCGTGTCCGCAGTTAAAAATACCAATTGCCGAGCACGCGCAAGTGAGCGCGGGCCTCCCGGCGACCGCTGGGCATTTAACAAAACAAAGAAAATGCCTAGCGCTCGTGTGTGCGGGCCTCGCGACAACCACCCAGCGTCCCCTGCGCACGTTCGTCAAGCCAAGCATACATACTCAGGGAGACTGGTAACGATAGCGGCGACCGCCCGCCAGTTAACAAACCAAGATAATTCCGAGCGCTCCTATGTGCGTGCCTCGCGGCGACCGCCCAAGCATCCTCTGCGGACGTTTGTCAAGCCAAGCATACCCACTTAGGGAGATTTGCCGAGGTGGACCAAAAAAAAAAAAAAAAAAACTCTAGCCGTAATCGTGGCAGCACTTGTTCGGAACGGGAAAGGCACGTGATAGCATACACCCCTCCAAGGTGATGTCCAGTGACTATCACTTAAAAAAAATGAAGGAAGCTCACACTTACACCAAGAATGATGGAGTAAAGTTCGTTGCGGCAGCGATCGAAGAAGAAGCAAATAGGCTGCAATCGTAAGCTTTCGTGATGGTCATGGAGGTTGCGTACAGCTTCGCTACCTTCAAGTCTTACGCGTTAGCGTGAGGCATAGAGTTTCTCAATATTACCTAGAGCGGAAAGTGTCGCTGCGGTCGCACGCCGACATGGGAATCGAATCAGATTGGCAGCAAGTGGTTAGTACAAAGGGCTATGGATTAGGCTTCTCGGCTCGGAAGTGCTTTTTAGTTCTGTTTTCGGTATGCTTTATGGTTTTCGGGATGCCACTTTCTGGCATTCAATGGCTATCACACATATGTCTAAATAACAGCGGGATTAGCACTTAACGCATGTGCTCGCGTTAGCGGCGAGTTTCTTAAGATGAAGGGGTGACCACATGCAGTGACGGCGACAAGCGACGCCGAAAACGTAACTCAAAAGGTACAACAGCAGAGTGTTCTAGGTGACAGCGACAAGCGAAAAATAATTAATACACTGCCGCCAATGTACTCTGTCGTCGTCGCTCGTCGCTACAGTTCACTGTATCACCGCTGCCGCTCGCTTGTGGGCTGCTTCCGGCCAGCAAAAAGCGAGCGAGGGTCCCAGCGGCCTATATACCGCATATACCGCTTGCCGCCGCCGCCGCCCACACTACAGCCACAAATTAAGCTACGCTAGCCCACACTATCCGTTTTCTGCACACATTCAGTTACGATTTTCGCATCGCTCGTCGCCGCCGCTGCGTTTACTTACACCTTGAAGAATGCACTGCCTTGGCAGGCGCAATGGGGCAACATACACAGCAACTCGACAAGCCAGTATTTATTTGCCATTTGAAGCATTCATGCAATTTCATAATGCTTTGCGCGCGTACTTGAAGACTCACGGCAATCATAATTATTGACCTTGCGCGTAGAATAGCTGACAGAATACAGTATACCGAGAATACAGGAAATCGCACCCTCCCCACCACTGTGGAAATGCAGCGTGGCTAAGCCCCGCCCCGTGCACAGCCGCACGGCCACGGAGGCGCTTGCTACGATGGAGGCGATATTTGGACATCTGTGAAGAAGCATATTAATTATATCGTAGCAATACAGTCGAGCCCACATGTAACGGTTCCACTTAAAACGAACTTTCGCTTACAACGAACAAAACGCGTGTGACCGTCAAAATGTACGTTATTTCAATGGCATAAAATCCCACGCACAACGAAAGTCTTTGAGCTCTGCTGACCGGTTACAGCGAACGGCCGGCCGGCGCCGCGATGTGGGTTGAAATGACGGCCTCTCCCCAGCTCTACCGGCGCAGGTCAATTTCGCAAACCTCATCGTAGGCAAAACGGGCGAATCTGGATTTTCCCGACTTCTTTACAGACAATGGCTGCCTACATCGCTTCAAGGTGCGGCACGGCATTGTTTTTTAGTTTATTGTCGGCGAGGCGGCGCCCGCAAGTGACCAAGATTAGAGTTCCTGTATATGCTTAGGGAGCATAGACAGGAACTCTAACCAAGATGTTGCAGCGTGGCTTGGAAAAAACGGAGAAGTTACTGCGTCTACAACGCAGAGGAAACTGCGTTATTTTATCAGATGCAGCCGGATAAAACGCACGCTATGAAAGGCGACACATGCACTGGCGGGAAGCATAGCAAAGTGCACATCAAAGCTCTTCTGTGCACTAACATGGATGGCAGCGACCGCCGCGTGCCCTTCGCCATCGGAAAGTCGAAAAGGCTGCGTTGCTTTAGGAGCGATGTGCCCGTGCTCTACAGGCACAAGGGTAAGGCTTGGATGATGCACGATTTATTCGCGGATTGGCTGAGCGAGTTCGACCGTGACATGCAGAGGCAAGGCAGGCGCGTGCTGCTCGGGATGGATAACTGCTCTGCGCACCACGTGCAAACTTCCCTCCCGGCAGTTTCCCTGCTTTTCTTGCCACCCAATACCACGTCGAAAGTGCAGCCGCTGGATTTGGGAATAATACGTGCCTTTAAGGCACCGTATAGGCCCCGCGTTGTGGAGCGCATGGTCATAGCTGTTGACCGCCCGTCAGCCAACTTGCCGCTTCGAGGTTCGCTGTATTTAGCTGTAGAGATGGTGAAGGCAGTGAAGGCTGCCTGGTCGAAGGGGACAGCCACTTGCGTGCGGAATTGTTTCCGCAAGGCCGGCTTCGTCGACCCACAACCTGAAGCCGAGCCTGATGCTTCCGATGGTCAGTCCGGCGGTGATTTGTGGCAGCGAGTCATCGACTCCGACATGGTGGCCATGACCTCGCCTGGGACGATTTCGTTTGTGCCGATGAAGATGCTGACACTGCGGAACCGTGCACGGACGAGGGTATCGTTAATGGAGTGCGGAGGAATCGTTAATGTTAATCGTTAATGAAGCGATGCGGAGGAATCGCACGCGAACGACGACGAAACGTCTTAGCCTGCGCCTATAAGCGTGCCTGTTTCAATGGGCTACATAGAGGACCTTAAACAACTTGTTTACGCCGAGGGCCTTGGTGAAGGTCACGCGGCTGCTCTAAATAAACTGGAGACCGCCCTAATCAAGTCTCCACTGCAGAAACAAACAGCCATCACGGACTTGCTTGCAAAAAAACAGTGTTGACATTTTTTTTACTGTGGTCCATTTACTACGAACTTCGGGATATAACGAACGGGGCCGCGTGACGCCAGGTTCGTTATAAGCGGGTTCGACTGTACACCCCGATGCGCCTTTTGCACACGTGTAGCTTCGGCGGGCTAAACCAGACATTTCAGGGCTTTTTTTCATCGGTCGCCTCTATGCTCGAGCCTGCTGCTTGAAGAATACCCTTTGCTATGGCACTGAAAACAAATCTAGAACTTCTCTGCCGGAGACTTATTCCGAAGCACAGGTAACTTCAAGTTCACTGTACTCGAGGTCCATGAGGGTAGAGGAGCTTGGGAAAGTAGGGCCTCTTTGTACCAAGCCAGCCAAGAAGAACGAAAGTTCGACGTAACTAGCAGTTCGATATACACAATCAGACTTAATAATTTTGAGAAGCGTATGCCTTTGCTTAACTCACTTCTATAATTTCAAATTTACAGCTTGATTTATAGTTGCAATTTGATTTCTCTCATATCGTTGGGCTTATTTGGGTCCCGGAAAACAACCTGACGCACATATTTCAGCGGTGTACCGATAAGCGGCCTCTGGGAAGTCGTGCACCGCTCTTGAAAGAGAAAAAGTACTGCAGGGTAAACCAAGCCGCACGACAGCGCCAAACAAGGCAGCTGTAGAGCGTGTGATTGGCGGCCATTACGCGTCACGATATACGAGATCGACCCGGCCGCGGTCTGTTCCAAAAGGGCTTCTCATTGGCCCTCGCGTGACGCGCTTGTGTGATTAGGGCGCGTCACGCCAGCCAGCTGGTTTGCCGGCACTCATCACCAAATTCATGCCCTATATACTGCGGCTGCGCGTTCGCTTCGTAGCGCCGTATAGCTGCCGTGTGAGTCAGTTATTTGTGCACACGTTGAGTTAGGTGCACCGCTCCGCCAGAGTTTATGCCCAGTCTTAGTGGAGGCACGCGACCTCACCGCTCGACCATTTCCTGTGGACGACGACTGAGCTTGGCCAAGTCACTTCCCATCGGAGAAAGCAAATGCACTCGCAAGGTTACCGCCACAGAATAGATGCCGGTCTGCCCTTATGGCAGGCTTGCAGTAGAGAGCGCACGAAAAGAAAAAGGACGATAAAAATAAAGCACAGCGCTCACAACAGTCCCTGTGTCCGCGATCACTTCTAAAGAGCCCCGACTACACCGCGTGCTCTACATTTGCTCCAGAAACGATTCCCCTTAGCGCGGCCTTTTTGCCTAATGCCCTTTTGTCCGCGGCTACACCGCGGGCGGCAGAAACAAGGGAAGACCCACCGCGAAAGCAGGGCGGGCAGAGAAAGGCAAAAAATACAACGCTCGAGCGGCACGAAGTGCCCGCGAGCCGTAATGGCTTGTTTCCGGACTGCGCATGGCGACCGCAGCGCCACACAAACGCCTAGCGCCATTCGCGTGAAACCGAGTCGCGCTTGCGGCGCGTCTGTCCATGTACGTGCCGCACTGAGCGCGGCCTTTTCGCTTTTGCAATTTTTTTGCCCGCCCCGAAGCCGGAGCTGCTCTCCGAGAGCTCCTCCTCCTCCGAGAAGTCGGCGGCGCGGCGATGGGAAAGACCGGTTTTCGGACAATGAGGGCCGATGAGGCCACTGGATCCTTCGAGATGTCGTCGTTGCATTCCGTGCTCGGGCCGCCGACTCGCGTCCAAGCGACTGGACCCAGTAAGTGCAGCGGTGCTTGACAATCCCGGCGCGTGCGATATGCCCCTGCGCGTTCAGCACCACGCACGACGCTTTGTTCCCGGAGTGCGGCTTCACCCCAACACCGATCGATGCAAGGTGTGTGCGCGCGCTGTGCGACCGCAGAAACGAGCGCAATAATTAAAGCCAGCCGCCGCCGTGGATACCGCGCCATGTCGGTGAAGAAGTCGTCCAGGGTGCCCGATTCTCGGTGCGACGCCGTGATGTTGCGACCGTGCTTCGGAGACTCCGCGTTTGTTGTGGTTTCGGCGTGCGCGCTCGTCGTGCTGTCATCGTCGCCGGCAGCAGCCGACGCGGAGTTGTTGTGACATGGGCGAGGGGGTCGCGCCGTCGTTGCGACGGTCGCTGTTCTGCTTGGCGTGCCTTTTCGCGGTCGCCGACTCGCTGGTGACCTCGGTGAGCCCCGCGGACAACCGGCGTGACTTTGCGGTCTTCCGCGCGGCGCTCCGGGATCCCGATGAACCGCCGCCGTGGACGTACGATCTCCGCGTTTTGGAATCTGCCACCGCTGACGATCACTTCTTCGGCATCGACCGTCACAGTGGCGACGTCACGTTGCAGAACTCAGTGGCCTGCGGCTCCGTCTCGCAGAACCCGTTGCCGGTGACAGTGCGTGCTAGACGGCCGTGTTGTTCGACCGAGTGGACGGTATGGGTGCGTTTCGTAGAATGTGCCGTCACCGACTCCTCCCCGGATACCACAGACACGGTGCGCGTTACGTTACATCAGTTGCAAGACGCGTGCTTCGTGCGGAGCGAGCCGATCGTGCGATTGGCGAGTCTCCTTCCCCGCCTGGGGAACTGCAGCCTGTCGTACGGATACCCATCAACCAGCCAATGCTGTGCCATAGAAAGGGTCGGAGGAGACTTGGTCGCCCACAGAGACTTCTGCGGACCCGTGGCGGACACTGTCACAACGAGGTTGACGTCACCTTGCGGGAACCGTAGCTACGATTTGATTGTGGCTTTCGAGCGGCGTCGGACTAAGCGTCATACACTTCATTTCGAAAAAAATCTTTATATTGCTTCGGTGCCGGAGGGCAAGGATCGTGGTTACGTTGTTGAAACCATGACGGCGTCATCCGGTCGAACTTCGTCGTCAGATTTGTCGTACTCTCTTCATGCTGTTCTTGATGCGAGAAGCCAAGCGATGTTTAACATTGACCCATTGTCCGGTGTTGTAACCACCACAACTGTCCTAGACAGGGAATTTATGGATGTTCACTATTTAAGAGTAATTGCAGTTGACGGTAGCGCACGCCCTCCTGTGTCTGCTAGCAGCACTTTGCAAGTTAATGTTCTGGATGAAAACGACCATGCGCCAATGTTTGAGCAATCAACCTACGAAGCCTCGATTAGGGAGTCTGTACCAATAGGTTACACCGTTGTCACTGTCAGGGCGACAGATCAGGATGCGGGCTCCAACGCCAACATCGACTACTCAATCCTTAATCCCGACGGCACAAACAGTGCTTTCGGCATAGATTCGAAGAGTGGCATCATCACGACGCAGACATCGCTCGACAGGGAATTGATTTCGTTCTACTCCCTGGTAGTCCAGGCAAGCGATTCGGGTCCCGTCACTGACCGAAAGTCGGCGTCAACCACCGTTGAAATTACTGTCCTCGACGACAATGACAATTACCCTCAGTTTTCGGAGCGTTCCTACACTGTCAAGGTTTCTGAAGACATCAACTGGTTGAACCACCCCGAAATTGCGCGGATCCGTGCAGTGGACGCTGATGAAGGGGCCAACGCCGCTTTGAGGTACAGTCTCATCGGCGGCAACACGCAAGGTCACTTTGCCATGGACAGCTTCACAGGTTCGGTGACCGTACTGTCGCCCCTGGATTACGAGTCGGCACGCAGCTATCGTCTTGTAGTCAGAGTCCAGGACGGGGGCACTCCCTCACGCTCGAACACAACTCAGCTTCTAGTAAATGTCCTCGACATCAACGATAACGATCCAAAATTCTACACCTCCCTCTTCCACGAAACGGTGCCCGAAAACGTCCCCATTGGCCACAGTATCGTTCGGGTCCAAGCGTACGACGCAGACGACGGAGCGAATGCAGAGATTTCCTACACTCTGTCGTCTGCAGAGCACCCCGACCTGCCGATGAGGATCGACGACATCACCGGTTGGGTCGTGACGACACGCGAGCTGGACCGGGAGGAGAGCGCAAACTACAACTTCCAGGTCATTGCTCGAGATCACGGCTCTCCGGCACGATCCGCAACTGCAACGATTCTCCTCAGGGTCCAGGATGTGAACGACAACGATCCGGTGTTTGAACCGCGGATATACGAGGGGACGGTGTCCGAAGCCGATCCTCCGGGCACTCCCGTGATGAGCGTGACGGCTTCGGACCGAGACGAGAACTCCCGCCTCGTTTACCACATCACGAGCGGAAATACGAGGGATCGCTTTGGCATCGTCAGCCACAACAGGCAGGCGGTGGTGTCCATAGCCCAGCCTCTCGACTACAAATTGGAGAAGAGGTTCGTGCTGACCATCAGTGCCACAGATACTGGCGGGCGCTCGGACACGGCTACGATCTACCTCAACGTCAGCGACGCCAACACCCACCGGCCAATCTTTGAGCGGACTCCGTACACTGCGACCGTTCCCGAGGACGTACCGGTCGGAACAACCGTTCTTGTAGTCGAGGCGCACGATGGTGACGTGGGCCGTAACGCACTCATCACATACACAATGGAAGACGATGTCCCGGAGTTCCGAATCGACTCGACAACCGGCGCCATTGTGACCACAAGACCCCTTGACCGCGAGAAAACGAGCGGCTACACACTCGTCGTCATGGCGCAAGATAACGGGAACCCGCCTTTGTCGGACACGACCAACGTAGAATTGGAAGTTGCCGACGTCAACGACAATGCCCCCGCATTCCCCACCGCTGGCTACACGAGCACAGTTAGTGAGGACGCCCTCATTGGAACGAGTGTTGTGCACATTTCGGCGACCGACAGCGACTTAGGCTTAAACGGCCAAATTCGTTACACCTTTCTAGGTGGCAATGATGGAAGCGGCGCCTTCGGAGTCGACCCGACGTCCGGCATCATTCGGACAAACAGAGTGCTCGACCGCGAAACGCTCGCTGTGTACCACCTTGTCGTCTTTGCCGTTGACCGCGGATCGCCTTCGCTCTCGGCTTCTGTGCCGGTGACCGTTTACATTGAAGACGTCAACGACAGTCCTCCGCGTTTCTCGGCCGACCGAATTCGGCTGTTTGTTCCGGAAAACAGTCCGATCGGCTCGGTTGCGGGCGAAATAGAGGCTCACGACCCTGACGAAGGACCGAACGCCATCATCCAGTACGCCATTGTCGGAGGGCCTGATGCGGATGCCTTTTCACTTGTTGCGCGACCGGGAGAACCGGCTGAGATCGTTACAAGAACAGACCTGGATTACGAGTCTCCTCACAAGAAGTACGTGCTGGTGGTGCGTGCGGCGTCGCCTCCGCTTCGAAACGACGTCGAAGTTGAGGTGTGGGTCACGGATGTCAATGACAATGCTCCAGTTCTTAAAGTAAGTGTCCTTTCAAGCATTATTACACCTTTGATTGAAGGATGTGTTGATCTAAAACTTAGCACAAATGCACAAACGCCCTGTTACTAATCAGTTTCTGTATCAACTCCTGTAAAGTCATCCCAGCCACAAGCCATATTTACACACCTAGGTAAGAATTGAGTTAATTATTTTTAATATCAGTCTTATAAGCTGTCTTTATTGGTAAAAAAAGGTTTTTAGTTTTTTGTCCTGATCGTCATCACAGTAAAAACACCTTTAAAAAAACTTAAAAACCACCTGAGAAGGCTTGCAAGATCTGGGGCTGAATGTTGCAATTGTCTGGTAGGGCTGATTGTTGCAAATGTCTTGTACTTGTAATCCATAAGCTCTGATGCTGCCTTTTCTGTTTAGGCAGCTATTCCTTGAAGCAACTTCAGTGTGCTGGGACTTGTATTTCCTGGTAAATCTAATTAGGAGGGATAGTAGAAGGAATGGTATATTTCTTTTTTTCTTAACGATGACATAGTTTCAGTGTAATCAAAACAGGGGGATGTGTTTGCCATATTTAGTCATCCTCAATTTGCGCACAAATGAGTCATGATGGTACACCAGGTATGCTCGACTTGACGAGTTTTGGTAACCACATTTTGTATAGATGCATAGTTAATCAGTGATAACGCAAGAAGAAATCGTTGGGTTAGGTTCTTTACACCAGTCAAGCGCTCCTGCCGATTTAGGCAAGAACTGAGCGATGTTTAGCTAGCCGTAAAAGTTAGTGTTCGTTTTCGCTTTTCTGAGAAAACTAAAGAAATAGGAGTAACTTACCAGCACGTTTTTGGCAACCTTGCCATATGCATTAATTAAAATACCTTAAGTAACAATGTCTCATATTCTCCAGGCAATCGATACTACCACGTTATTTTTTTTTAAAGCAGGACCCAGAATGGAGACCGCACAAAAAAAAAATCTTAGAAAATGGCAATTTTTAATGTTTATAGAACTGTACGTGCGTAAATGTTTTGATTTCTAACTTTCACTTTAAAATGTCTGCTGTGTGGTAGCATTTCGTTGGCTTCAAAATTAAGAGAAGCACACAAAAGAATAGGTTGTTTTGTAAACATTTGCATTCCGTTCATCACATTCGCAGTTCTGTTCCTCTCTTGTGCAGTGTAACTTATATCCGAAACTTCTCACTAAAGGGGATGAAAATCTTTCTGAGTCAGAATAAAGAAAAATCTCCCTAATTCTATACTTTGGCCTCTACCGCGTCATGTTGAGAAAGAGTCATCACTAAACCTGGCTCCAATATACCTGCCACGTAGGCTAAAATTTTCAAAGTCAAGCCTAGGCTCATGGGAAAACCCATGGAACTGAACCGGAACTGAAGACATAAGTAGTGAACCAGAACTTCCAGTTCGGGTTAAATTGCAGTGTTTGCATTCAACGTACTAACTACATGTTTTAGGTACCTTTCTTTATAACATCATTGCCGATGTCATGAAACATGATATCCAGCTGTAGAATTGCAAAATTTGTTTTTAATTGATAAATTTCTCAAGGAATAAAGGGTCGTTTATTTCCAGACAAGTGCTAAGGCTATTGTAAAACAAAGTGTTTTGAATAAAACAAAGTTGTGCAGTTGGACTTCTTTAATTTGAAGTCACATAATTTGAACCAACGGATAGATAACTCGAACTGGCTTATTGGTCCTGGCAACGGGGTGTGTATTGGAATGGGAAAAAACTCTCCTTAATTCGAACCTGAAACACGTGTCCCTGTTAATTCGAACAAGATTGTCCATCGGCACAAACTACCTTTTGTGCAGCAGTCCCAAGTAGAATGCCAAAGTTCGAAGCACGACTAACATTAACAGCCTCGCAGACATCTAAGCCTGTAAGAATTCTTGCTGTTCTGAAGGTACAATCATGTCTTTTTGTTTACCTGTATATTAAGTGCATGCCTCCCACCTTAAACTGTTCATTCTGTGCGTGTACCTTGTGTAGTACGTGATTATTGACATTGCACTCACAAGAACACACAATAGAGCCTACTTTATCACACACGTGTTTCTAGTGTTGGTGTTGTGCACTGTATACTAATGAAATAGACCCCCCGCTCGTATGAATTGACACTGTCTTACTGGGGACACTGGTCTTCAAACAACTTCTTTTAATTTGCATCTTAACTTTGTGAAACTTGTTAGTCTTGCTGCTTTTCCCCCACTGATTTCAAATGTGCCATTATTTTTTCAGTTGGTCGATTAGTTCCCAAGATAATTAGAGATAATTAGTCATTTTTGGTCAAACAATAGGCAAAACAGTGTTGGTCATAAAACTGTAATCTTTATATTTTCTAATAATGAACCCTGGTGAATGCAATAATTGAAGCGGCTTTTTGATGCATCACTTGGAACTAATTTTACAGCTCATTAAACCTTGGTGGCACCAGTGGCAAGCAACCATTTTGAATGCCCGTTTCAAACACAGAATTTTTATCATCATCATCACCAGCCTATCTACGCCCACTGCAGGGCAAAGGCCTCTCCCATTAATCTCCAATTACCCCGGTCCTATGCTAACTGCGACTAATTTATCCCTGCAAACTTCTTGATCTCATCTGCCCATCTAACTTTCTGCCGCCCCCTGCCACGCTTGCCTTCTCTAGGGATCCACTCTGTTACCCTTAATGACCAACGGTTATCTTGCCTTCCCATTACATGCCCTGCCCACATCCATTTTTTCGTCTTAATTTCGACTAATATGTCCTTAACACTCGTTTGTTCCCTGACCCACTCCGCTCTCTTCTTGTCCCTTGATGTTACACCTATCATCTTCCGTTCCATTGCTTGCTGAGTCGTCCTCAATTTAAGTTGAACCCTTTTAGTGAGCCTCCAAGTTTCTTCCCCATAGGTGAGTACCGGTTTCATGAGTGGATTTTAATGAGCTGCAACATTAGTTCCAAGTGATGCATCAAAAAGCTGCTTCAATTATTGCATTGACCAGGGTTCATATTATTGGAAAACAAAGATTACAGTTTTATAACCAACACTTTTTTGTCTATTGTTTGACCAAAAATGGCTAATTATCTCTAATTATCTCGGGGACTAATTAACCAACTGGAAAAATAATGACATATTTGAAATCAGTGGGGGAAAATCAGCAAGACTGACACATTTCACTAAGTTTACATGAAAATTAAAAGAAAGTTGTTTCAAGACCAGTCTCCCCCCCTTAATTCAAATAAATTTTCTCTCCCCTTGGGGTTAGAACTAACAAGGCCCAATTGTACATTGTTCTCACAGTACGTTATAGGCGAATGCGAAACAATTAACTCAATCGGGTACTGTTGCTTTGTGCAGGACTTCAGCATCGTGTTCAACAACTACCAGCATCACTTCCCCGTGGGCTCGATAGGCCGCGTCCCAGCTTGGGATGCCGATGTTGCGGACCAATTGCGCTATCGCTTTGTCTCCGGCAACAATGCAAACCTGTTGATGCTCAACGAAACATCGGGGGAAATCCGACTCAGTCCGAGCCTTAACTCCAACGTCCACATAAATGCCGACATGGAAGTCAGTGTCTTCGGTGAGTTGTGGCCAGTTTTGACCCGTTTGTGGTATTGTTTGATGTGTTGTATTCCCCCGCCTGTGTTTGTCGTACCACAGAATCATGACAGGTGACACGAAAAAATGGATGATGAAAAGGTGATGTGTAATCAGGGCACGCAGTTTTAGCTAGTTTTGGTTCGAATTGTACGCGCAATTTGGTTTTTGAACAAACGAGCAAAAATTGGTGTGTGCTTGTGTATTGGAAATATCGTCAGGCATTGTTGAGGTACAGTTGCGCTCAGTATGATGTGGAATGCCCATTATTAGTCACACCCTTGTACATGTTTTGTTTAGGATTCGGGGCTTAAAAGCTAGTACTCGTTGCGTAGATAACTTCCTAATGCATCAGACTTGGTACTGGGCATCATGTCGGTAACTTCCTAATTCACCAAACTTTGTCCTATTTGTTTTTTCAAGGGTCACCGGGTTTACAGTGTTGTTGGTAATACCAGAGTCCTTCAATGCTTTACTGGTCACGAAACTCCCCCGTAACTCAATGGGAGAGCTTCATATGCTGCGTTTGGCCGCCGCGCCGTGGCGCCACCCTCTCACTGAGGTCACTCCTCGGGCGGCGTTGCGCTGGCTCGAACGGCGGAGCCGCGGCGAGTTGTGTTTGTTTTGTGCGGGGAAAAAATGTATCGTGCATATCGCGCTCTTGCGATGCGACTTAAGTAGTGCAACGACGATGCCGAACATGTGTTGCGTCCCGGGATGTCGTTCCTTGTACAACGATACCACAGAAAATGTTTCCTTGCTCTGTTGACCGAGCGACGGGCAGCTGTGTGATAAATGGAGGGGCGCCATTCCAAGGCAAGCAACGGGAGATTTCAGCTTCGATTATAAGTGTGCCGCAGTGTGGAAATGCACTGTGTGTGAGAATGGAAAAAGCAATGTACCCTTTTGAGAGCATCGTGGACCTAGAATTGTACAAGGCTATCTTAAATCCGGATTTTTGCCATATCAGTCAGTTTGTAGCGGTGCTTCATTACCTGTTTGCAGACTTGTATTACCTTGCGCTCAGGCTCGCGTGTAAAAAAAGCTTTGGGACGTCCTTGTGCTTTTAATTGTCATATTTCCGCGAATTATCCCTTAGGGTTCGTTTTGTTTGTTTTGTAATCGCGCGTGGCCGATTCCGGTTTCTTATCTGGCGCTTCAACCGGAGCGCCCGTTTTCTCTTTTTGTCGTACGTCCCGTCGGGCAATACAGTCAAACCCGGCTATAACGAACCCGGATAGAGCGAATTATGCTATATATCGAACAAAAATAATTCAGTTACGGAAATACATGGGAAACATATTCCTTATAACGAAGTTCACATCCGATATATCGAACTCTGGGCGCCTAGAATGGCCGGTAATGGCTACTCTACTGTGTTCGTTTCTGCATACGCGGATGGCGGAGTTGGGGAGGGGGCGGTGGGCTCCCGCGAATTGCGAACTCGTAACGATAAGCTCGTTATAGGCGCGTTCGGCTATATCGAACTATTGGATATATCGAACTAATCGCGGTGCATATTGCAGTTCGCTATAAACGGGTTTGACTGTATTGTTTGATATGGAAAGGGTGCCACCTTGTCGGTAACTTGATTTTTTGTTTCTTCGACACTGTTCTCGATCCTGTTTCCATGGATCTGAAATTAATTTTCTTATCTGGTGTTTCAACCGGAGCGCCCGTTTTCTCTTTTTGTCGTACGTCCCGTCGGGCAATATTGTTTGATATGGAAAGGGTGCCACCTTGTCGCTAACTTGATTTTTTGTTTCTTCGACACTGTTCTCGATCATGTTTCCACTGAAATTAATAACGTTCCAAGAGTAATGCATGCATAGCAAATGCCTTACAACTCACTTTATCGACGTTTATCTGTTCAAGTCACACTGCGGACTGCTTCTTCAACGTATGTTTACTTCTAGTCTTTTGTAGTGCAGGAGATCCCTAGGTCACTGCGTTCAGAAAAGCTTTGCGTCGTTCTTGGCTACGTGGCAATATTCTGTTTCCTCCGTGTGCTGCACATCGCAGCGAGAAAAAATAAATTTTTGTGCGCTGGACCACGCTCTTTTGTCTCCCTTCGTAACATTGAAATTTTTTGTTGCGTGTGATAAAATCAGTTTAATTGTTCTTTTTTTGCTTCCTGTTTTTGCAAGGATTGCAAAGCGTGGAAGCAGAAAGACACATGGTGCAACATATATCTCTTCGTGTTTTGATCCTTCGCGTTTCTGCAGCGTTTTTAGATATTCTCAAGTATGTACCCACTCATCGAAACGACAGCACTATTGGGCTATCACTTTTAGCGTTCTGTGCATTCCAGAGCAATCAACGGATTCATTAAGCGTAGTCTGAACCACGCGTACTTGGTTTCTTTCAGATTTTTTATTGTATTATCGATAGGCCCGCAGCAGTCCGTGACTACACAGCTACCGTGTGTGTAGTATTTACAACTTTGCTTTAAGAAAAGAAGCAATATAGATTTAAAAATTCGTAAACACGACGGCGCAGCGCTTGTGCCAGAACACACAGAAGCCGTTGCCGTTCGCGGCCGAAGTCTACGGTAACTTTCTTCGAAAAATAAAACCCCATTGAAGGCAGGTGATAAACACAATAACTGGACTATTCATCGCTAACTACTACGAAAAAAAAAACACTTAATCAGCGCGAAGACACCAAAAGCAGCGAGCGTTTGCACGCCAAGAGCTGGCCAATACGCCGCACGCGCGGCGGCTGGATGACCTTCGTGCGGCGGTGGCGCCTCTAGTGGCGCGCGCGGTCCCTATATGAAGCGAGCGCCGAAGTTTCGTGACCAGTAAAGCATTGAAGGACTCTGGTAATACTGAGCGTGAGTGTACATTGCTTCTTTTAGTTAGGCTCGCGATTACAGAAATTGACCTACGTGTGGGGACGCCTTTGCAGTGCAACTAGTTTAATGTCGGCACCTTGTGTGTGGACGTCCCGTTTCATTCATACCTGGTTTTGTTTTCTTCTTCCGCGCCATTTGTCGTGACAGTTTTGCATGAACCATGATTCGGTCCTAATTACTGGTGTTGTACTAGTATATATTTTGCCGCTTGTTCTGAAATAGTGAATTAGCAAGGTGAACTTCCACAAAGAGTTAAACGCAGGACTCTTAAAAAAAAAGAAGTTTCATTGTCCAGTGCTTGGTCCTGCTGACACAATGCATCCTTGGAGTGTCTTGCTGTGTGCGAATTGGGTATTGGAAAGTTCAGTGTGTTCTGGTTTATGCGTGACTGTTTGTTTAGCTGCAAAGAAAAGTTGGTTTGCAACATGAGGACAGTAGTCTGAACCATACTTGTGGATGCCGTTAGCTATTTTGTTACGCCTGAAATGATGCTGCAACGCGAGGTCACTTAGCGATGTTTCTGAAAATTAACAATCATGTTGTGTACGCAAAACTTGAAGTGAATCAGCTTTTGCTGGATCGAGTTTTAACTTTACCGAAGGCCACATTCTGGTAAACTTGTTGGGACGATTTGTTGCCGGAATGGACTGGTTTTTGCAGTTGGTTCTACTGCAACGTGAGCATAAACTGTAATTAAGCGCCACGATTTTAACTGCCTAGTAGAAAACACAAGACGCTTTTAATGTTTGAGCCCAATGTGGCACCGAACCAGGCTGTCCCATGGCATTTGTTAGTTGCAAACGTAATGGCCATATGTACAAAATTAAAGTGGCAACCACGTGAAGCGTTTCGCTTGCGTCTGCAACCACATGAAGCGTTTTGCAGCGGTGACGTAAAACGGATGTTGGAGAGGACAAAATTCAAAAAATGAAAGAGCCAATATGGCCAATTAGGCAGTTTTTAGCTAACAAAGCAATCTGGCAGAGGTTGCTGGGGTAAATTGTGCTCTCTAACATTTTTTACGTCACCACCAGGAGACGCCGACAGCTGCCAGACGCAAGCAAAACACTCCATGTGGTTGCTGCCTAAGGGCGTGTTATAGAGCTCTGGTGGTGTGAATAAATCTTTAGCTTTCCACTATGGTTGACCTTGTAGCAAAGCTGTAAATTTGGAATGTAATTAAGGTACCACTTAGAAATCTGTTCAAATGTGTTTTGTAAGAACTGATGCTTGAACAAGCAAGCTTTCATTGCCCTAAAGCTAATAATTTACCTATCTCTTTCATAACCTGTGGGTGTTTTAGGAGTGGAATCGTTATAATGAACCCGACCGTAACGGAACTGCTGAAGTCATTTTGCTGCACTACTAAGTGAAGCTTTGGCAGTATGAAAGATTGAAGAAAGGAGATTTCATCCAAGCACCATAGGTTTCCCCCACAACACTTCATCTCCCTTTTGCATGCAGATGGCATCAACGAAGTGTCGGCCATGTGCCACCTCTCGGTGAGACTTGTCTCGGAGGCCATGCTGTTCAACAGTGTCACCGTACGCCTCGGAGGCATCACCAAGGAGCAGTTCCTCTCGCCGCTCTACGAGCAGTTCGTCAGCGGCCTCGCAGCCATTGTGCCTTGCGCCAAGGAGAGCGTCTTCATCTTCAGCGTCCAGGTGAGGGCTCGGAGCTCCTGGACAGTACAGATATCGAAGTTTCCTAGGTACCGACCCAACGATGGTGATTAGCAGCAATTTTGCCGCCTCTATTAAGGAAAAAAACTAAATGTAACGAGCAGAATGAGAGATGTGCAAAATAGACTGAAATAATTATGCTGCAACCTTTGCCTATTGCTGTTAGCTTTTGGGGACTGTGCCCCATGACCGCAATGGGAAGGGCACAGATTATTCTGGTACATTCTCCCACATGAATACAAGGTACCGTATTTTCGCGCGTATAACCCGCACCAAAAATGCAAAAACTTCAGTGGCAAAGTAGGAGTGCGAATAATATGTGGGTTTTCCCTTTATTGAAGCATGGATAATGCCCTGCGATGAGTCACGTATTCCCTTGCGCAGGCATAAGCGCCGCAGCACACATGGCACCAACCAGGTGGCCGTTTATTACACAGCTAACAATTGCTGCCAAATTTGATGTGCAGGGTTTTATAGAGATTAGCTATTTTGGTACATCGTCCTACATGATTACGAGGTACCGCATTTTCGTGCGTATAACCCACACCAAACATCAGTGGCAAAGTAGGGGTGCGGATAATACGCGGGGTTTTGCCTTTAGTGCAGCTTCACGGCAATGCGCGTTGTGCCGTGAAGATGACCTTGTGTACAGCAGTGAGGACTGCGGCTCAAGTGATAGCTGTGGCGAGAGCAGTGACACTGAATCAATTGTGACTTCCGCCTTGCAGTCACTGTATTCTACTTGCTAAATATGCGACTTTTCTGTCTACAAAATATGTGATGTGTTGCTTGAGCAGTAGTGGGCAATACGCGAGGATTTCCTTTTTTCTTTTCCGGCGGGTTGAAAGTGGTGGTGCAGATTATATGCAGAGGCAGGTTATACGTGCGAAAATACGGTATATCAAGAGCTCTTTGTTCCTCACTGGGCCTTATCGCATACTGTTTCTGCTTAGCTATGGGCTATAATATAATAAGGACTATAATAAGATTGTGAACAAGGGATCCGTATGGATCCCGAAACGTCAATTTTGTGGCAACATTGGTCAGTGTCCTGCTTTTTATACAAAGGGCTATGATATAATAATAATATGTTATCTCCTCTGCTTTTCTATCGGCGTTGTTGAAATGTTGGCTCGATTTCAGGACGACACTGACGTCGACAGCACGGTGCTCAACATCAGCTTCTCGGCGCTGAGAGGGAGTGAGGACGACTACTTCCAGCCGCAGTACCTCCAGGAGAGGGTCTACCTCAACCGTGCCATACTTGCCAAGCTCACTAACGTGCAGGTGCGTTCACCCCATGGCCCCTTCTTTTCCTTTATTTCCTTTATTTTCCAGAACAACCGCTGGACGGTCTCCTGGGCTATAAGCTGTGAGCTAGCTGCAGCTTGTCTAGGCCCAAGAGCCGTCATAGATAACAACAACAATGTACAAGAAAACAACAAACAACAAAACTAAAAAAGGTAGCTCTTTCAGGCTATGAAAAAACAAACGTAATGCAAGTGTTACAAATGATACAATTATTGTATAGAAATTGTAAAAGTTGCGCGGACAAAAATAGAAATTGCAGAAATAAGTCGCGTGTCATGTATTTATTTAATAATACATGTTTCTAAGTACATGTTTCTACAAAATAAGCTTCTACGTCATGTATTTATTTCCCTTGTGTATTTACGTGCGATTTATTTTGTGTTCATTGCATGGTCCTTATGTGCTTGCTTCTTTGTTGGAAGCTGAAGGATCACTAGTTTAGCTGCTCTCGTATCTTACATTTTAGGGGCGAATCCCCTTCGGGGCTGGGGCTGTTGGCGTCTCCTGTCATTGTTGTAGTCGGCTTCTCATGTAGTCACAGTACTAAAACACTGAAAAACGCGTTTACCCCTCGCGCTAGAACGTAGCGCCTACTAAAAAAAACGCCGGGACACTCGTTTACACCTTGCGCTGGAGCGCTTCGTAACATGTACTAAAAAAACACCGGGGAATTCGTTTGCTTCTTGCGCTGGGGAGCTTCGTGCTTCAAAGACAAGGGACTCCTACAGCAAAGCTGTATACCTCTACCTCCCAACGGTTTCATCTCCATTGGCAAAAACGCCAAGCCGCCAAGAATACACTTATACACTGCCTGCTTAGCCCCTCCACAGGTTTCACGTTAGTGGAGATGGCCCAGGATTTTTTTATTGTAAATAAATAATAAAAAAATCTCTTGAGATGGCGCCGATGCCTCTGCCCTCGAAATTATTTAGAGGACTATGGTAAATAGGGACAAGCAGCATCGTTAACATGTTGTTTCTTTTGTGCTAGGCTTCCTTCCCCTGAAAGATTTCAGAATCTAACACAAGTCCTTATGGGCTGGCCGAGATAAAGTTCTTCAGCCCGGTCCAGTTGGACTAACCAGGAATGAACTACTTAATTGGGCACTTACCAGTGAAGGGAATAATTTGCTCGTCAACGCAGATGTTTGGTGAGCATGGCAGAGTGAGGCAACCGTTTCTAATGATTTCAAGAAGATAATGAACCTTTCCATAGCCAATCGGCTTCTCTATCTTCATTGGAAACACCGAGGCACACACACATGCGTGCGCGCGCACACACACGCACGCACACACGCACACACACACACACACACACACACACACACAACAGCACACAAAACCCACACAACACAACAGCACACGAACACACACATACACACACACACAACTCAACTCACGCACAACGCACACACATACGCATAACACACGCACACATAACACACACAACAGAGACACACACACTGTCTAGGTCGTCATGTTTCATGTTTTTTTGACAACTTAGTCCCCGTGTGCAATATATTGCACATCTGATAACTTTTCAACGAAACGTCATAGCAAATAAAGAATGACATCAGAATTATTTCTTTACTCTAATAAATTCAATTATTTAAAAAAATTCACTGGTTTTTACTACGTCATGTCTTGGGTCTCAGGAGGATATACCAGAAGTATAAATGTATCCTACATGGCGGTTGGCCAGAAAGCTCAATGTTTTTAAGTGCAGAACACTTTAGGGGCTCGCCTTGTCGTCGTAGCTCACTCGCTGGACCCAAGTAGAGCCCCATGACGTTCCGTCGTAGCAGCTTTCGTTGTGGCGTCCCACAGAGGCTTTGAAAGCCAAGTGGTTTAAATAGTCATAGCCATTCAAAACTCGTGAACCGCTGGCGCTTGTCATACATCTCCCCGTTTTTTAGTGCAAAGGAAACTGCAGGTACATTTAAGGCAAAGTATACGTAACTATCCAGCAGCGCCCGCATTCATTTAGTTAAGAACGCTCATTGGATTGGTTTTTACGATAGTACACGAAAAAAAGTGGCAGTGCAACGCCGGCACGTGCGGCGTGCCGACATTGCACTGCCACACAACACAACTCCCGCTGGCGCAGTTTCAGGCAGGGGGCGTGTTAGCACTGCGAAGGCGGGAAATTTGAAATGCGTTGAACAAACCCCCGTTGAATTCATCAGGAGAGGAATGAGACAAGGCGGCGAAGAGCGTGATGAGTGGTAGTAGTGAGTGGATAACGGTGTCACAGCCCACTATGGCGAATCGCTGCTCTGCACTTCCGATAGCTTTCACATTGAGTGGAACGACTTTAATTTTTTTCAACGTAGCGAAAGTGGGGTGTTCCTACAGGGGGATTGGCCAAGAAGCTGTAAAAGGTTAACTCATATCGGAAGAGGTGTTTTTTCTGAATCAGCTGGGGTGGGTTTATCCACGTCAGAAGCGAACTACCCTTACAGAGAATTGGCCAAGGAGCTAGAAAGTGTTTATTTACGTTGGAAGTGGCCATTCCGCTTTCGGGGAAGTTTTCAGCACCTCGTGCCTATCTCTCTTACAGGTGCTGCCGTTTGACGACAACCTGTGCGTTCGTGAGCCATGCATCAACTTCGAAGAATGCCTGTCGGTGCTCAAGTTTGGAAACGCGTCCTCGTTCGTTGCGTCGGACACAGTCCTTTTCCGGCCCATCTACCCAGTCAACACGTTCGCCTGCCGCTGCCCCATAGGCTTCACGGGTAGGCTGGAACGCACTGTTGTCTCTTTTCACTTAATCATCGTCAATACCAGCCTATCTAGGTCTACAGCAGGATGTAGGCCTCTCCCATAGATCTCCAACCCCCTCCTTGTAGAGCAAGTTAAAGGAATCTGAAAGAGTGAAAAACTTTGTGGAAAAAAGAAGAGTGAAGAAAACTTCCTAAAGAAAGTTCAGAGAAGCGCAAAAGCTTCTGATATCAAAACTATGTCAAAAGTGCTTCAAACATTCGCTAAAAGTGCGCCCAATCAATCGTCAAACGTTCAAAGACCCAAATCGCAAATGAACAACGAACCCATGCGACGATTTTTCGCGCACTTAGTAAACGCATCTACGAACGACCTAAGTGTATTCCAGTACGTGGTTTATGAGATAAAGGTCTACTATTACACTCCTTCTTCATGATCGATGCATGTATTGTCTTATCTAGGACTGTTCCTTTCTCGCGGTTTTCGAGTAACCATTTTGACACAATGGAAGCCTGGTTTCACGCACGCGCCGTGTGTCCGGAGATCTTATCAGAGCTTTTCTGTCTACCAACCGGTCTATGGGGAAATGCATTAGTTTTTCGACAGAAGGCCATCGGACCCTGTAATAAAGCTTTCGCTTTAAAACATTAGAGAGTTTTGAGTGGGGAAAGGAGAGCAATAATCAGGGAATCGTTAAGAAATTTTTGAGAGGTAAAAAGGAGACTAGAACTGACGCTACAAGGAAAAAGTGTATCATGTTGTCCATGGTAGTTCCAGAAAATTGCTTATATGTATTTTTGGCTGCGTTAAAAGTCTTGCGTTCTAATGAGCTACTCAAGATTAGAAAACGAGACTTTGCTAGTTTAGCTGTATCTTGTATGCTCTGCCCTTTGGAGGCGCGTTTGTTATCCCAAATTGTTCCTATTATTGTTACCAGAACCCAAGCGTTTCATTCATGTTGTGGCCGCTTTTGAAATGTTCGCCTCGTCTCGTGAGAAAATTGGATTTCCAATGGGGATATTGTGTGCTACCATTTGTGGAGGCGTACCTAGAAGACGGTGTAGGTCCCTCTAGTGCCAAGGTTGTTCTTTATTCCATTGTATCGTGTTTTTTTTTTACCTGTTTCAAATATTTTATGACTTTTTGGAGATTTTACGAATTTTATTTTTTATTATTTAATTTAATTATTATTATTATTTGATTTGCTATTATTAGAATTTATTATTTATTTATGACCCGTTTTGTGCCTTGCCGTGAAGTAGAAAAATGTGAAGGCAAAGAATGGACTCGGGCATTTCAAGACCGGAATAGTTGGGGAGATATAGAGAGGCCTTTCTCCGGCAACGGACACAATGATGATGATGATGACGACGACGACCCCGACGACAACCCCTGCTTTTTGTTGCAGGTATGAAAAGGAAGTACGACTGCGACATTGAGATCAACCTGTGCTATTCGAATCCTTGTGGCCAGAACGGGACATGCATTCGGCGAGAATCCGGATACACTTGCGTCTGCCAGGACGGCTTTGCAGGTACCAAACCGTTCATTTCACCACAACCGCCACGAAGTGCCCATTTTTTGGTACTGACAAGTAGAAACCAACGCGGCATGCCTTTGATACATGAGCAACTAACAGGGAACATTCCATTATTCGGCCTGAACAGGATGAGTAGTGCGTCAGACTATGCCATGTGCTAAATGTCTCGCTAAACCCATCTGCATGAAGTTACAGGTGCAGCTACAACACGGTATGTGTCAAGTGCAGAGAGGTATGATTTCGTGACACAGGTGCGGCGACTTAAAATCTGATTTAACGCTGGCTTAGTGGGCAGCAAAATTTAAAACATGGTGTAGTGAAGCAATGAGTGGAACACTCTGCAAGATTACGGTTTGTCTGAAGCTTACGGTTCTTTGAGTGGCCTCAGTTGTTAGGAAAAGGAGGTGATGGTCACCCAACACTTGTTCATCAGAACAGGTGTTCATTGCAACCGTATTTTTGCCGCCCTAATGCATGATGCGGTAGTTTGTGTCGTAAGTAAATGTTCGTTATAGCTGTGGACGTTACAGCTGTGCTTCATGGCATTTGATAGGTTACATTCAAGCATTCCGTAGAGCACCTCTTTTCTCAGCAACAGCTGTACAGCTTAAACTCAGCTGGAGTGGGCCAAACTTATCTACTCTTAGCTTCTGTGCTTTTCTTTTACCAACAAAATTAAATTAAATCGAAAGCAAACAGGCCTCGAAAAAGTTGTCGCTTTTTTCCGCGAAGCAGGGTGTGTGCACTGGAAACTTAAATAAAATGCCCTCCCTCCCCTCTCTCTCTCTCTCTCTCTCTCTACATCTCTCCCTGTGTTCCTTCTTTCTCTTCCTTCCTTCCTTCCTTCCTTCCTTCTTTCTCTATAATCCTTCCATCCTTTCTTTCATTCTTCCTGCCTCCTCCTCCTGCCCTTCTTTCTCTGTTCTCTTTCATTTGTTTCTTTGCTTCGCCTCTGTTGCTACTCCCAATAGGGACAAACTGCGAGACCAAGATCAAGAACTGTACCGGCCAAGACTGCGGCAACTGCACGGAAGACCCTCTCTGGACGAACAGCCAGTGCCAGCTGCGGGCGCGCTCCTTCAACCGTGGCTCTTACGTGACCTTTCCGTCGCTCAAGCAGCGTCACCGCATGCACCTGCGTCTCAGGTAAGTGCGAACCATCACGTAGACGGACGTGGAAACAGCGCATGGGGAGGCTGCTTCGATCGAATTTTCCAACGGTTTTGGGAAAGAAGAAAAATGTGAAGCTAGATATCTGCATTGATTCTGAACGTCCAACCCGCTGCTATGACGCAGTGGCTCTGGCATTGTGCTGCTGAGCTGGGCCAACGTCGTGGCTTTGATTCCCAGCCGCGATGGCTGCTTTTCCGGTAAAGGCGGAAACCGAAATCACCCGCGTGCCAAGATTTTGGTGCACATTGAAGATCTCTGCGAATTTAGAATTAATTGAATTCTAGAATTAATGTATCTAATTCTAAAGTTGGGATTAAGCCCAGGTGTTGTAGCATTGGCGTGTTAAACCCTGAAAATTTTAATTTTTTTTTAGAAATTCAGAACATCCGGTGAAATTTAGTTGGGAGCTCTCCTCTTTCACACCCCTGTGAATAATTCCTGTGCTTGGCAGTGATTCCGTGGAAGCGATAATTCACTTGGTTCTTGGTGAAGCAAGGCTTTCGAGTTGGGACGGCTATGGCACTTTATTTTAATACAGCATTGTAATTATGTGGTTGAGCTAAGTTGCTAGTGGCTTCCCCAAAAATCAGTTGAGGAAGCTATTTAACAGCACAGTCTGTGTTCTTTCTTCTTCCACGGCCGTGAAGCTTTGCCACCCAGAAGCGCGATGGCCTGCTACTGTACAATGGCCGCTACAACGACATGCACGACTTCGTGGCCTTGGAGGTGGTGCGAGGCAGGGTGGTGTTCTCCTTCTCGACGGGTGTCAACATGAGCCAGGTGTCGGTCGCCATGCCCACCGAGGTCAGCAACGGCCAGTGGCACCAGGTGGAAGTCAGCTACTACAACCGGGCAAGTAGTCCGCCTTCGCTTCGACCTCTTCCCGGCCCCTTTCTTTTTATTGTTTATCTATTTAAGGGGGGACCCTGCTCTTAAAACAGCTCCTTTTAATTTCTAGGTAAGCTCTGTGAAACTTGCCAGTCGTGCTTGCTGCTTTCTTCCCACTGATTTCAAAAATCATAAAATAAGAGTGGCATGCGATAACTGTCAAGAAACATTGCGGAAATGTTGGGTTCCTAGGGCCAGCGCTCCGGCGCAAGCCACCGCGCTACCTCCCGGCGTGTCAACCACATGGGCCCCGGCATGCACGGCAGCCCAGCGAGGTTTGCAGATATGAGAAGGCAGTAGACAGTAGTGCCAAAGCACAGCTGTTTATTTGGGACCTCCCAAAGCATGTGAGCACGAAGGCACCGAATGGAAGCGATACATGTAAAATCTCACCAAGTGAACATAGCTGGTTATTCATTGCCCTGTAGTGAATGCCTACATGTTTCAGCAATATTACTACTGTCATTTAAAAATGGCACTGCTAAATTTAGCTTTTCTTTTGACCGTAGTAGGAAGGCATTATTAACGATGGGAATGGACTAATTACACCATTCTTAACTTTAAAATTCTTTTCTTGCGACTGCGATGGCCATGCTACGAAGCTCTTAGCTTGCACGTGTCCCTCATATACAGCAGAGGCCATGAACTTGGTCCTTTCTGTTTTGCTTAAGATACAGTTACAAAAAGAGAGCACTGTTTGACCGCAATGTCTATACTTTCAAAGATGTTCGAATACTGCATTTTCTCTACATTGTCCCCCGTGAAGGTGTTACAAAGTTTTTACTAGGCCTGGGTTTGTTTTACTATGTTTTTTGTCTTGCCATTTTTTTCTGTGTGTTTGTGGTATAAAGAAGGCTGTTTATTTGCAACACTTTGTCAACTGAAAAAGCCTTGAATTTTTCGTACAAGTTGATTTTGTGTCTCACCACTTCCTTTTTTAGTTCAAATATTTTAACATGCCTTTTTTTGCAGACGGTGACACTCTCTGTCGATGGCTGCGACTCCGTGCTGGCCACCCGCTTCCAAAACCGCCTAGGCAACTACAACTGTGCCAACAGGACGACGCATTATCTCGAAGACAGGTAAGGACGTTGCTTAGAAGGTCGTGTTTGTGTACTGTGCACTTTAGAGAAGGGTGCTTGGGCTCCAAATTGCTTCCGTCTAAATGGATGCTGCATGAGATGTTTGCGTAAAGTGGTTCCGCAGACTTGCAGAATGTTCGTGTGTTTTGTTCCAGCAGTATGTTTGGTTTAACGCGAGTGGTGTAAGCTGAGCGCGGACAGATTCTGGAACAAAAAAAGTATACAAAACTGGTTGTCGTCATCATCGTTGCCGCCGCCATCATCATAATAATCATCATCATCATCATCATATCTACGCCCACTGCAGGGCAAAGGCCTTTCCCATAGATCTTCAATTATCCTGATCCTGTGCTAACTGCGACCAATTCATCCCTGCAAACTTCTTGATCTCATCTGCCTATCTAACTTTCTGTCGCCCCCTGCCACGCTTGCCTTCTCTAGGGATCCACTCTGTTACCCTTAATGACCAGCGGTTATCTTGCCTTCGCATTACATGCCCTGCCCATGTCCATTTCTTCTTCTTAATTTCTACTAATATGTCCTTAACACACGTTTGTTCCCTGATTCACTCTGCTTTCTTCTTGTCCCTGGCAAGACTTGTCTTGCAAGACTGGTAGGCTTCTGCAAAGTGAGCTCAGTTAATACGAAATTTTGGCTGACGGAAACATGGTCATGAAATTCGGTTGGTGTTCTTTACGTGCACTAAAGGGAAAAAAGGAGGAAAGCACTTGATGTTATTTGGTGTTAGCTTGGAATAGACTGCGCAAAATTGCAATGTGCTGGTTGGCTTTATCCTAACAGGAGCATATTCTGTGACCAGTCAGCGTACGGCATTACCCAAAAGTTTGTTTTTTTAGATTAAGAAGGTTAGATCAGAGAGATAGAATAGGAGGTTGCGGATGGTTGTCAAGGTGAAAAATTGTTGGGGTCAAAATTTAGAGAAGTTGGTTTTGTAGTGAAGACTTACAGGCAGTTCAAACTAAACTGCTCATAAATAATGAAGAGTGCGTGATGTTGGTAATAATTTCATTGCTTCATTAGCTTGCATTACTAACCCTGACCATTTCCAGGAAGCATTGTCAAATTCAAATTTGTTGTAAGTTTTTTTTTTTTGTCTTCTATTCCTAGTAAGGAGTGCTTTTTTGTTTTCGTTGTGTAATGTTTCTTTCTTTATTAGTGTATTGTATGCTTGTGTCGATCGGCTGTTTCTGTGTTCTTTTACGGAGAATGATGTACGTTTACCATTTGCTTTTCTTTTGCTCCAAAGTGATTGCGTGTACGGCTGCAATTAGTGCATTTGCTCTACTTTCTTTACTGTATTTTTTTGTGTGTGTATAATGGTTAAGCACTTGTCGCGTGCTTCTGACATCATTTTTGCTGTTTTATGTGAGCCCCTCCCGTCTACAATGCTTGTATGCCCTGAGGGTAAAATAAATGAAATAAATAAATAAATGACAAAGATGATGACATTGCAAAGCTTGTCAGAAAGGTAGTCGTTATATTGAAACCTCTTGTCATAACTGTGGCTGTGGACTGCGCGTTTACTGTTTTTCCGAACGTTCTCCCCCGCAGATGCGCAGACGTGATGCAGACGTGTTATCGCTTCCTGGACTTGACCGGCCCTCTGCAAATTGGTGGCCTGCCTGACCTGCCGACGCATTTCCCCGTCTCGCAGATGCACTTTGTGGGATGCATACGTGACCTCTACGTTGATCACCAGCTTGTCGATCTTAACAAGTGAGGCTTCTTTGCCTTTTTGGGAAATGGCATCATCGGGCCCTAAAGGGGGGCCATTGTGCACATATTTCTGATCATCTAACCTGGTTTTTGCATGTTGAGAATTTAATTAACAGCTCTAATCGCATGTTAGGCTACGTACGCCGCAATTTTCGTTCCGCACCGGTCTCTTTAAAAACACTGTTGTGCAACACTTTCGTTGGGTCAAAACTTGAATACGCACCTTCTATTTGGGACCCCAGCTCTGAAACTCTCATTAAATCATTAGAACTTGTCCAGAACAACGCCGCTCGTTTCAGTCTTCACAATTACAGCAGAACAGCTAGTGCTATATCCATGAAAAATTCCTTACAGCTACCTCATCTGACTACTTGCCGCAAATACAGTAGACTTTGCTTGTTTCATAAAATTTATTGCCGCAACTCCTTTTTACGCACAGCCCTCATTTCCCCACCTTCGTATGTTTTGTCCCGCACTGACCTCCCTCACAGAGTAGGCATTATGACATGCCTAACTAACACTTGTTGTCAGTCATTCATTCCTCGCACATTGAATGAATGGAACCACTTTCCCGGTCAAATTACTGGCATCCAAGATAACGAACGCTTCCGCGCTGCATTATTAACAATGTAACAGGTGTTAAGCGAACACGTATAATTGTTGTTGCTGCTGCACTTTGTTTTATTTCTTCGTTGTATTGCTCCCCCTACATGAGTCCCCACTCCCCTCTGTAATGCCCTTGGCCTTGATGGTAAAATAAATAAATAAATAAATAAATAAATAAATAAATAAATAAATAAATAAAGTGGGGACACTGGTCTTAAGATGTTTATTAGACAGACTGCTTTGTTCCTGTAGCAATGATACCATATTATCTTCAAACTTCAAATTGATATAATCGAAACATTGAAGAAAACAGATAAACAGTGGTGACTCCCAGCCACTTTCTAGCGAGGTCTTTCTGATGTCACCGAACATTGTTAATGTGATTGGCAGCCCCTTATCAAATCCACCACCAAGAAACATGGCTATGTAATTCTATAGGGGGCCTCTAGTTCCATTTGATCGTATCACTTCAGTGCTAAGACTGTGGTGGTGACATTTTGGATGCAGGAAAACAAATTTCTTGTAGCGGCGTCGTGGGTGGAACTTCCATTTATCTTCCATGCTGGCGTAGTCCCCAAGGAATTTTACTGCCATGCGCAAGGCGTAAATTTTGATTTCCAACGGGTGAAGGAAAAAAAAAAAATCAGGCACCCCTCTGTCTAACGACGGCGATGGTTGAACGCCAAGCTGTTTCGTGATGGATTATCATCACCTTTACACCGTGAGGTGCAGGATTTTTCTGTCTAATTTTGCACGTCCATGCTCCCCTCTCCAAATCCAAACTACTTTGACCACGTCGAAACGGACCAGCTGGATAGACGCTCGCTTCATAACGCAAGGGACTCAAGTTCAGTTCTTGCCACGGAAAGCGTTTTTTTTTTTTTTTTCCACTTCATTCGTTTTTGCGTTACAGACGCCGTCAGCGAGAACACTAAAGATTCTCTTTAAAATTTGTCTTTGCATGAGATTTTGATGGAACAGAATATCCATCCTGGGGCTAAGGTAATTTCAAACAAATACACCTCTGAGCCTCAAGGTGTCTGGCACACTTTTATTTATTTATTTATTCGAGATATGTTATAGGCCCAGGGGGGGCATAGAGTAAGGGGGAGCACATAATGTCAATGGAAGGAACGCAAAAATAATAGACACCGCTAGGCAAAACTAACAAATAATAAGCCAACTGTATCAAACACACACACACGCACACGCATGCACGCGCGCACGCACGCAATCGTCGAACATATGCGCAAGCCTCGAAATGTCAAGTGGCGTTAGCAGAAATTTTGTTTGACCAAAAGTAAACAGTACCATACAGGACACGATAGGGCTACAAATGAACTTTGCTACATCTACACGATACTACATCTACACACTACATCTACAGCTACACGATAGGGCTACAAATGGACAGTTGCTGAAGGTGATAAACAGCTTACTAGTAAAAAAATACAAACACACTAAATGTATGTGAAAGGTTGTGGCGCATAATATACAGACACTTGCGCTAAACCCCGTTTTGCCATCTTTCAAACTGCAGTCTTCTCCATTTATAGTACTCTTGTTCCCTTACATCGGCTTCAGTTTTGCTGGGGTTCACCACCGCTGCGTGTCGTCACGTTTCGCGACCTGCAGGTTTGTTGCCAACAACGCGACGACCGCTGGCTGTCACGAGCGGCGCGGCTTCTGCCACACCCGGCCATGTCAGAACGGGGGAACCTGCTCGGAGGGCTGGAACACCTTTGTCTGCAACTGTCCACTGGGATTCGGCGGACGCGACTGCAGCGAAGGTGAGACTACATTTCAAAGGAAGTAGCACAAAAAAGGTTCAGCAATCCAATCCAATCCAATCCAGTCCAATCCAATCTGGTCCAGCCCAGTCACTGCTCCTCGCGCATGCGCAGCATGGCTCTCCAGGAGCCACGCAAAACGGCTATCAAGCGGCTCTTGCGCACTGCCAGACTCGGCTACTGCGCAACAGAGGCACGCAGCTGGGCACGCGCCGGCGCCAGTGCGTCTGCCGCGGCTATGACGTCACTCCTCTGGAATGCGCAGACTGGCGAATGTGCAGACCCAATTCTCTGCACTAACGTACTCCAATTGGATGTGATTGTATAATCCAATTTAATCCAATCCAATGCTCTTCGCACTTGCGCAGCATGGCCCTTCAAGGTCCACGCGAAACTGCTCAACCTCGACCAGTGTAGCTTACGCTACAAAAGACAGGTACGGAGACAACAGGACAAGAAATGTGCTTGGCAGTCCTTGTCGTCTTGTCTCTGTCCCCGTTTTTTTTTTTTTTTTTTTTGCATATTGTTAAGGGGCTTTTTTTGGAACCAAGTCTTTTTTTCTTGGTGGAAACCAGAAAAACCGGTTTTGCCTTCCAGGCCCAAACTTCAAACAGTTGTAACTTCTGCTGCAGACCAGATAGAATGAGAATGTTAGTCTTACTGCACTCCTTGATTTGTGCACAGTTTACTGGTACCTTGTTCAGCTGCATCCCTCCAGCAGTTTTTTTTACAAAGGCTGTCAAAATTGAAACATAAAAATCGAAATAAATTTGAATATAGTTGTTTTACACAAACTAATTTTATATCTACAATCAGAATGAAAAACTAATATACCCCCCAGTTTTTACTGTTATAACTGTAAAAATAAAGCTTTTGGTCAAAGACCCACGTAGCCTCTTAAATTATGTGCCAACACACCCAATTTGCAACGTGAGACTATCTCTCGCAACCTGATGCAGGTTGCACACTTGTCAACGCTCAATCTTCAGTTGGTCGATTCAGTTGGTTGGTTGGTTGGTTTCGTTGTTCATTTCTAGTGCGGAAGCATAATTGTAGTTTGGCAGCACAAAGCAGAAGCAGTGTAAGATCCTACCATATGAACCAAATTTTAAGTCAAGGGGGAGTATAGGTTGACCACTTAAAATTAAAGGGGCCCTGCAACACTTTCGATAAACACTTTAACCGTTTCCTTCACATCTGGAAGCATTGTGGAAGGTATAATTATCGCCAGCATGAAGCAACACTGTGAGATTTCCTTGTCGCAGCAGATACGCCTTCCATTTCTGGTTTCCTTTTTTTGGTGATTTTTTTAAAGTGGCTACCGCATCCATTTAATGCTGCAACTGGAATGAAGCCAGCCAATTGCCGACGTAATCCGAGCGCTCAAAGGATGTCAAGGCTCGGGAAAGAGAGAAAAATCTTTTGAGCAAGTTTCTAAGTTATCTGATGGGCATAAGCAGCAATTTTCGGCTGAGGTACTTTATGGCCTCATATTCTAAGCACTGGCTGTGCTTGTTGACCACGTTCTCAAAGCATTCAGGATTTAGATAAAAGAGTTGTAAAAAGTGTTGCGGGGTCTCTTTAATAATTTCAGGTGAACGGAAAAACATTGGCCAATGACTGCCATGTGAGACGAGGGGGGACTTTTTCTTTTTTCTGCAAATTTTTATGGGAAAAATCTCTACCTACATTCCATTTTATACCATAATTTAGTAAGTTAAGAGTCGCATTCTATGTAGTTCATAGCTTTTATCAGTATGGCGGGAAAGATTAACAGCCGAGCAGTGTGTCAGTTACTAGAAAAAAAAAACAGAAAAGAGGAGGGATGCTAACGTGATCAGCTTAATTAAGAAAAAAAAAAAAAAAGCCGTTCCACTCAATGTGAAAGCTGTCGGAAGTGCAGAGCAGTGATTCGCCATAGTGGGCTGTGTGCCGTTATTCGCTCACAGCTACCACCCAATGCACTTCAAATTTCCCGCCTTCTCAGTGCTCACGTGCTCCCTGCCTGAAACTGCACCAGCACGAGTTCTGTTTCTTTTGTGCTTGCTTTTCCTCCTGCACGTGCCGGCGCAGCACTGCCACTTCTTTTCGCTTACTATCGTAAAAACCAACCCAACGAGCATTCGTAACTGAACGTGGGTGCTGCCGGTTAATTGCATATATTTTGCCGCAAATGTACCTGCAGTTTTCTTTGTGCTAAGGAACGGGGAGATGTATGACAAGTGCCAGCGGTTCACGAGTTTCGAATGCTCGTGACTGTATAAACTGCTTGGCTTTCGAAGCCTCTGGGTTACGCCGCGATGGCAGCCGCTACTACAGAACGCTGTGTAGCCCTACGTGGGTCCAGCCAGTGAGCTACGACGACAAGGCGAGCGCCTAAAGTGCTCGGCACTCAGAAGTGTCCTTCACTTGCGAGGCTGTTCTAACTCCCAACTCCCCTTTTTGTGGCAGGTGTGGAACCCGTACGTCGCTTTGATGGCGATGGCTACCTGGTCTTCAACCCCCTGCTGCGCCCCATCCAGTTCCCCTGGTCCCTGGGGCTTACGTTTCGCACACGAGCCACCGCCGGTCTTCTCATTCACGTCCACGTTGGACAGAGCTCACAGATGTCCCTGCACGTGCGTACATCCATCACTCGGAAGACACTAATGCAGTAATGAGATGTTGAAAAACTCCAAGGTGTTTTTAGCTATCACCAAAGAGACGCGAAGGCGAAAGCCTTGACATGTACACACTGCGTGGCGTCTTTGGGGCAGTTGAGGTCAGAGCGGGGTCATGCGCGTGACCCACTAGCAGGGAGACACTAGCAAAACTGTCATTTCAGCAATTATTCAAGATTTGGAAGATACCTATGGGTGTCCCGTCAGCTAGGAGCAGGCATCTGGGCCCAACCACTGGTTAATGACATGGCTGGTCTTCGTTCACACTTCCAGGCCTCCTGTGGGCACGCGGTATTTTTGGTACATATCGCATCCTCAAGTTTTGAGTCGACTCTCTGCTCAATCTTTTCAAGGGTGCTTAAACGTACCTCCCCATGAGACACATAACGCTTCCGCTTTATTACTTGCCAACACGTGCTCCTCTGCTGTCATCTCCCTAATAAGGTGAAGAGGCATGACATGCCATTATCCCTATGGGACTATGATTGTACTCGTGGTACGAGTAGCCAGTCGTGGTTGTGATGACAATGCGTTGTGATGTAGGTTTGAAGGTACAACGTTGGCATAGCACAGAGGGGCTCTAGCAGGGGAGCAGGTTATTGAATCGCTAATTTCTGAGCTCAGGTATGCAAAAAAAGGTTGTGGCCGCCACAGATGTCGCTCAGTAGAGCTTAATTATAAACTACACTCATCCTCAGGAAGCTTCACCCACCAAAACGTGTTAAAGTCAGCGGCACGTTGTTGGTCGTGCTATGACTGCCCCAGAGAAAGGCTGTGGCTACTTCCATGAGTATTTCGAAGTAAAGCTTATAAGCCGTCAATTTTCAGCGGGACTTGACATTTGATCGCACTTGCAGGCGGAAAACTCAATGACGGGATGAGATAACTTAGACGCAAAGGAAATGGATTCAGATGCTATGCGACAGAAGTGGGTGGAATACTCTGTGGGAGAAGCCTTTGTCGATGGGCTGACCGTGACAACGAGTTGCGCACGTGATACCTATTCTCGCGCGCATAACCCGCCCCTGCATATAATCTGCACCCTCACTTTCAGCTCGCCAGAAAAAAAAAAAAAAATCGCGTATTGCCCGCACATTTGATACAGGAAAGGCTACACCAAAGCTACTGCTCAAGCAACACATCCCGTACTATGTAAACAGAAAAAGCGCATATTTAGCAAGTAGAATAGACTGACTGCAAGGCGAAAGTCACAATTCGCTAATAAAATTCAGTTGTAAGAGTGCGGCTGTTCTTGTTTTTTCTTGTGTTTTGCGCAATCGCTGCCATGGAAGGCTTAGTCAGTGTTAATGTCTAGTTGTGCCGGGAAGCTGCACTAAAGAAAAACCCCGTGTATTATCCGCGCCCCTACTTTGCCACAGAAATTTCCGCATTTTTGGTGTGGGTTATACGCACGAAAATACGGTAAGTGCCCACATCGTGTGACACTCTGTCTCAGGTTGAGCAAGGCCAGCTGAGGTACACCATCGATGGAGAGAGCGTCACCCTGGAGGACATTCGGGTCAACGACGGCCGCTGGCACAACGTGGCCGTCAAATGGATGGTGGGCGACGTGTGGCTCAGCTTGGATTACGGCCAGTACGAGGTGCGTGCGTGTTTCCGTCTTCAAATGCGCGCAAAAGAGAGTTTCATAGTAGCATATACCCGAGTTACTCAATATACACCTGTTGCAAAACTTTCCATAGCTTGTTTTGCACGTCAAAAAAAAAAAAAAAAGTAGCCCTGCGGTGTATGGCTTTCTATCAATTTTTTTCACAGCGCTTTGTTGACTTGTCACAAGAAAGGCAAAGCTTAGCTCTACTCAGCTGCTTTAGCTTATTTCTTCTCATATAATAGTCTGAGCGGAACAAATATGTCCATGCTACATGGTTTTAGTGCTTGAGGCTTTACAGGGGTTAGCATGCATGTCTATGTTGCAGTAGTGTGGCTCGACCAAAGTCCTCTTCCTCGTTATGATCATCAAACGAAATACCCTCGTTCATTGGCATTCTGTCGTTCTCCGAAAATCGGGATGATATGCCACGTCACAATTTTTACAAAAGAGACACGGGATCTTGGTTATGCTTGTCATAACATCCTCACACTTGGTTCATATGATCGGCACCAAAGGACGTCACGGGATCTACGTCAGAGGGCATAATTTCTCTTTCGCCCGAATCCATGTAAAGCTTCGCCAGTGACAATCACTGCAAATAAACCCGCCACCACGTTTCCTTTTTGCTTACTCAACGCTTGCAGGTGTCCAAGGAGTTTGCGGCGGCAATCCAGGGATTGTATGTGGGCAAGGTTTCGCTCGGAGGGCTTGAGGAAGGCGGTGCCAACTTCTACGGCTGCATTCAGGTAACCACATCACCACTAAATTCCACCCCCAACCGCCCCCTTGTTAGTATATGAAACAAGAAAAACTATTCGGACGCGGGTTCAATTCCAGGCCGCGTGTTTCCTAACGCTTCGCTGCACAGAGCATCCACGTGACATGTGCGATGTCACTGCATGCGCTATTCGTTTGAGCGCCTGCTAAAAGGAACCCACAGTTCTGGCTCTCGTAGCCTCAACGTAGAGCATTGAGTATTTGTGCTGACGGCTTGGGTTCGAGTTCCAGCAGGTCTATCTCTTAGTTCTTGTTCATTGCCTTTTTTTTTTTTCTAAATTTAATTTTTTCTAAACTCAAATCTAGGCGTCGTTTTTGTTAGTGATGGGGATTTGGTATGTTTTAGGTCGCTTTAGGTTTGGGGTGCAGCCAATGACTGCGTTGAATTACTGTTCTCCATCTCGCGAACAGGCATGTCACGTGGATGCTCTGTGCAGCGAAGCGTTTTGAGATACGCTTCCCGGCAGCGGCGGCTGCTTTTCTGATGGAGGCGAAAAGCAAAAACGCTCCTGTGTTCGAGATTTCGGCGCGCGTTAAAGATCCCCAGGCGGTCAAAACTAATCCGGAGCCCCTCCACTACGGCGCTCCTTATCGCCTGTGTAGCGTCGGCGCGTTAAACACTACAATCAATCAACAGTCAAGAAAAACTTTCCAAAGTCAACTAATTGTCACTGCTCACTCCTTTCTAATTGTTTTGTTTTTACTCTTATCGTTACTTTGTTACCGCAATCGCAATGAACCTGTTTGCAAGCCTGGTGTGAATGTGAGCATTTTAGATATGGTGGATGTGTGCATCGCATCGCACGTGGGCGGCAGAATCAGGGAGTAACCTTAGCACTGTTTCCACGTTTTGCTTCATAGCTTACGGCTGCATGCATGCTGTCAGTCAAGTTGCACTTACAGCTCTACGCTTGGAGTTCAACACGTTTCATTGACCACCAGGGCACACATCTCATTGCTGCCGGCAAATCGTTTTAATGACCTCTCCCCTGTACTGTCCTAGTTCAAGCAGATGAAATCCATGCCCATCTTCAACGTATTTTATTTTTAATGGAAGGTGAACATCTACCTAAAGGAGTGGTCACTAATTGTCAGCTCGGACTGCTTCAACATGGAAAGTGTTTGGTCATTGCTGGTTCAGGCTTCCAGCGGCGAGGGTTTTTGGTAACGGCAGCCCATCTTGGAACAACGCGCAGGACGTTCGCATCGGCACCAGCAAGGAGGCCTGGCTACGTCCCGTGATGGAGCAAAACGTCCGAGACGGCTGTCACGTGTCAGACCCGTGCCTTTCGAGCCCTTGCCCCCAGCACAGCACGTGTGTCGATGCCTGGGAGGAGTTTGAGTGCCGATGTGACGCCGGTGAGGCAGCTGTCTCCTGTTATTTCTTTCCGTATGCAGTAGAACCCTTCGCTGATATGTTCTCGGTTCATACAATTTCCCAGTTACTTTGCTCTCAATTCTGCACACTGCAAATTCCCCATAGTGTGTTTCTTACTGGATAGTATGCTTTCCTGGGGCGGGATTCTCGTAACTGTCCCTTTTGAAAACGTCCCTTTTGTGTCCTTTTCATCGTGACGTACTTCCGGTTAAGCAGTAAGTGTTGGCAGTAGGTTTGCCGTGCTTGCATTACGTCACTTCCGGTTGTTTGCTTTTAGCCAATCAGGGCTCGCCAAAAGGGACACTTTTGAAAGGGACGCAAAAGGGACAAAACTCGAGAATACCGCCCCTGGATTGTACGTTTCTTCCTCACTTTTTTTTTTAAGACGAGACATGGCTCTAAAACAAATTTTTCGAATTTTTAAGCAAGCTCTGTGAAACTCGTCAGTCTTGCTGTTTTTTCCCACTGATGTCAAATATGCCGTTATTTTTTGAATAAGTCAATTAGTTCCCAAGATAATTAGAGATAATTAGTCATTTTGACTCCCCCCCCCCCCCCCCCCCCCCCTCGTGCAGGCTATGTGGGCGAGCAGTGCACGGCGGCGTGCAGTCTGGACCCGTGTGACCCAGAGTCCAAGTGCCTCGTCTCGGAAAAGGACCCCGGCGGCTTCCGGTGCCAGTGTGGCGAAAACCGGTGGGGTCGGTACTGCACCGAGGCCAGCGCGCAGCCCTGCCCCTTCAACTGGTGGGGCTACCCCGTGTGCGGACCCTGCCACTGCCCCGTCGAGCGGGGCTACCACGCCGACTGCAACAAGACCACCGGAGAGTGCTACTGCGAGGTGTGCACCCTCGCCTCTCGCGCTGCCGTTTTTGCAGCGGAGCTGCTATAGGCTGATGCGCCCAGTTTCTTCTGTGCGCAGACTGAAAAAAGCCGTTCCCCTTTTGCCACTTTAGCCCGGCAGCCACTCCTTTCGGCCACCTTCTTGCCTCCGGCACTTCATATTGTGAACTAAAGTGGCATTTATTGCCCCTGAGAAAATTCCTTCCCAGCAGTGCATCTGTATTTAGAAGTGAAGCTGTCTTAAGGTGGGACGCTGCTCTTAAAAAAACTTTGTTAATTTTTAAATAAACTCTGTGAAACTTGCCAGTCTTGCTGCTTTCCTCCCACTGATTTCAAATGTGACATTATTTTCTGAGTCGGTCAGTTAGTTCCCAAGATAATTAGAGATCATTAGTCATTTTTGGAGGAACAATAGACAAAACAGGGTTGGTCATAAAACTGTTATCTTACTCATTTTCCAACACTATGAACCAGGGTGAGTGCAATAAGAGAATCCATTTTTCGATGCATCGCTTGGAACTAATTTTACAGCTCGTTAAACTTCGGTGGCACCAGTGGCAAGGAACCATTTCAAATGCCCATTTCAAACACCAAAGTTCAATGAGCTGTATTCAAACACCCCGGGAAATTATTTCGGGAAATAATTGACCAACTAAAAAAGTAATGCCATATTTGGAATCAGTGGGGAAAAAGCAGCAAGTCTGACAAGTTTCACAGAGTTTACTTAAAAATTAAAAGAAATAGTTTTAAGAGCCACGTCCCCCCCTTAAAAGATTGGAGCAAGTTTGGCCTCTGTAATCTGGCTTTCCCACATTGTGGGTTGCACAGTGAAGCCCACTCATAAGAGGTAGGCGGCAATGGGCACGAAGGCGGCGGAAGGAGATCATTGACAACGGTCGGGGTGTGGACGCCAAGCGCAAGCGTGATGCCCGTCGAGGGCCCCGATTACGGCGAGGTGGAAGGTGCACGATGTCGGTGGGAGTGCAATCCCGCTGAACATTTTGCCGCCAGAGCAACGGCGCAGTTTGAGCGGGAATTTGTGGCCAGCCAATAACCCCAAAACAGCTCCACTGTTCATCCCCCTTCGCATAGTGGAATGACGCTTAATTCTTCAACAATCTGCATTTCTGAGGGTGTTCGTGTAGCCGACACTGAATGCGTGCGTATGTGGTCGGTGACATCGTCGCCGAGCGTAGCAGAACAGAAAATCGACCATAGTGCAGTGCCCCCTAATTAAGTTACCCATTGCTTACTCCAGTGTTGTGCCTGTATGCCGCATTTGGTACCGGTACAGCTTAGTACAATACCCGCTAGTTATGGTACCCACTGCTTGCCCCAGTGTCTTACCTGCTACGTCCCACCCGATACCAGTGCAGCACCCGGTACTGGTACAGTACACTGTGCAGATGACTACCGTTTGTGGTACCCCTAGGACGGTACCAGGCACCACTGCGGATCTGGAGAAGGCATGAAATCAATGATTCGTAGCTTCACGGTCTTCGAAGTGTACGTGTGTGGAACTTTCGTACCGACTTCATTTTTTGGCGTGGTGTCCTTTGGCAGGAGAACCACTACCAGCCGGAAGACAGCGATGTGTGCTACCCGTGCGACTGCTACGCAAACGGATCGTACAGCAACCGGTGTCACCCCGTGACCGGCCAGTGTCGGTGTCGGCCAGGGGTCATAGGTCGCCAGTGCGACGCCTGTTCCAACAGGTTCGCCGAGGTCACGCTACGAGGCTGTGAAGGTTAGTTCCCTCTGTTTTATTAAGGTCATAATCATGGGTCTTTGATCAAAAACTTTATTTTTACAGTTATGGTGATAAAAATTGGAGGACATATGTAGGTATTCATTCTGGTTATATATATAAAATTTGTTTTTGTGTAAAACGAATATATTCAAACTGATTCAAATTTTTATATTTGATTTTCTGACAGATTTTGTAAAAAAACTGTCAGAGTGATGCAGCTGGACAAGGTGCCAGCGAACTGTGCATAAAACAAGGAGTTCAATAAGACTTACAGCATCATTCTATCCATGGGCGTCCGGAAGGGGGGCAAGGGGGGGCAACTGAAGTTCGGATATTTTTATGCACTACAAAAAAGGTGCACATCTTGGTTGGCCCATAATTAAAATAACTTTGCCCTGAAGGACAGAAGAGAGGAGAGGACGACACCGACGTTCTCTCCTTTGTCCCGTCCTTTAGCGCAAAGTTTTTTGAATGATGTACGTGAACCAACTAGCGCAACAATCCACGCTACTCAAATGATTAGCACACTGAGGTCCTGCGTATCTGTATGAAACGCCCTTCAGGACTGCGGTCAACATTGCACTTTAGACACTGACTAACATTGCCGGTCATGTGACGGCAGTGAAACAGACTGCCTGTGCTGGCTATTGAAGATAGCGAACAATTCTGAAAGGTTTGACGTTTTTTTTTTGTTTTTATAAACTCTAGATTTGTGCAGTCTTACCGCAAGAACTTCAGTTTTCGGACAAAGTTGCAGCTATATCTAGCAAAAAATCTTCACCGCTACACCTAGTAGGGAGAGTGTAACATCCTCCCGTGCCATCCCATCACCTTGTACACCCTTTCCTTCGAAATTGCGAAATGTCGGCACCACCCAAGCCCCGAAACAAAACCTATAAATCAGCCCCTCAAAACGCTTGTACGCCTGTACTGCATTGAAATCCAGGGAGGCAAGTGTATCTTTATTGCGTGAGCCATTTCAACAGACTTCATCACGCATGTCATCTCGCAATTTGCCCAGAAAAACCTGAGGCGTCTGCAGCTGCTATCCAAGGAAGATTGACGGAGTGCAGTTCTATGTATGTGAATGTATTGTACTGTGTGCTGGTGATCAGTTGGCGTGAGTCGAGAACCCTCACGCAGCGAGACTGGCCACTCTTTACAAAGTGACAGTAACTTTTCGCATTTTCTTTATTAACTTTATTTCTTTGTTAGGTAATGAAATCCAATGTGTATCCTCCAGGTCTGGTTCTAATTCGCTGTTTGTACTTTTTGTAACCACAAATAGCGCCTTTTTGGTGTTATCCAACCATACCCCCCCCTCCCCCGTTAATGGATGCTCCCCTTGCAAAAAGTTCTGCGGACGCCCTTGATTCTATCTTGTCTGTAGCAGAAGTTACGACCATTTGAAGTTTGGGCTTGGAAGGTTGGGAACCTTCCATCAAAGCTGGGAAGGTGGAAGGTGGGAAGCTATGTATCAAAAAACTGCCTCCTACAGTGCATTCACCATTGTTCATAGTGTTAGAGAATCTGAAGATTACAGTTTTATGACCAACATCTTTGTCTATTGTTCCTCGAAAAATGGCTAATTATCTCTAATTATCTTGGTAACTAGTTGACTTACTCAAAAAATAATGGCATATTTGAAATCAGTGGAAAAAAAAAAATGCAGCAAGATTGGCAAGTTTCACGGAGTTTACATGAAAATTAAAAGGAGCTGTTTTAAGACCCATGTCCCCCCTTTAATCAGTATGGTAGTGATATCAAGGGGGGAAAAATGTATCGTGCAGATTTAACGAGTCTCGTGTTTTTACAATTTGGCAGTCATCTACGATGGGTGCCCAAGGTCCTTCAGCGAACGAGTGTGGTGGGAACGAGCCCTTTTCAACCAAGAAGTAACACGGAGTTGCCCCAAGGGATCCCAAGGTGTGTGCTGCTACTACCATCTTCCCCCCTGGCGAGTCATTTGTTTAGCCACCTAGGTTTATGTCAATTAGGTTAATTTAATCTCATGCTAAATAAGTTTATTATGCTAATTGCACATAAATTCCTTGTTTTTCTCTTAGAACGCAAGATTGGGGTGTAGGATACGTGCAAAAGCAGGTTATATCTACGAAAATATGGTACTCCTTTCACAAGCAAGCCAATGCACGAGTGAGATTCATTTTTAACTTCTGTACTAAGAACAGGCGACTGTTTCTAGACATTTTTCTTTGACGATTGATAAAGCTGTCATTTGTTTACGCAGTCGTGTGTCAGGCTATACTTTGCGTCCAACTTGTAAAGTACAGTTTTCAATTTCACATGCCCGACGACCTTTACAGCACCTAAGGTCAGCAACTTCCCATTTTGTCTCTTGTAGAGAAGCAGCTCTTCTTGCGTGGTGCGAAACATCAATTAAGAACGGTGATAGACTGCACACTGCATAACACACCCTAAAACATAACTAACCACTGTTATTTTACAGAAAAATGAGTGCAGGTATTGATTTCGAACATTTCTTACACAAAAATTTCTCGACAGGAAAGAAAAATGCAGGATTGCGGTGGCACGAACTCAGGCCGTTACTCTCAGAACCAAAGACATAACCTCAAAGCCACAAAGATTGAACAGCGGACCCTCTTTAGCAGTTAGCCAGAAGGATGTTGCTTGTATTGAAGGGGAGCCAGTAGATGGCGCCAGGAGCTCTTACTTCAAACGCAGTAGTGTGTGTCAAATCAGAGATTCAATCAGGGCTAGAAGTAAATCAGTGGGCCGTGGGTCGATTGGCATTAGGAGCACACAGCAAAACAACAAATGAGGCAGTGCAGGGAGATATGGGATGGGCATCCTTCGAAGTGAGAGAAGCACAGAGCAAAATATGTTTTGAAGAACGACTTAGAAATATGGATGATCAGAGATGGGCGGCGAAAGTGTTACGGTATCTTTACATGAGAAGCGTGGACACACAATGGAGGAAAAGAACCAGAAGGCTCAGGACAAGTATATGAAACCTGGAAGTGCAGGGGAAACGACCAAGGCATTAAAAAATGAAGTGAAAGAAACAGAAACAACGACCTGGAAAAAGAGGATGGATGCGAAGAAGTCCTTAGATATCTACAGAATCGGGAAGCAGGAGATCACAAGGGAAAAATTATTCGATAGTACCAAAGGGAGTGCATTGCTTTTTGAAGCCCGAGCGGGTTGCTTGCGGACAAAAACGCTTATCCGCGAGCCGGTGCAGGAAGAACTATGCGCAGGCTGCGGAAATGAGCCAGAAACCATGCGACATATTGTAACGGAGTGCAAAAGTATCCGTCCAGTCCTCAGTGATGGAGCCATCCAGCTTCCGGAGGCCCTTAGCTTTAAGGTTAGCGGAAAAGTGAACTGGACAGCAGTAGAGGTTAGTAAAAGAAGGTTAGAATGTTGGTGGGAAAAGAGCAGAGAACAATCTGGGAAGACATGCGAACAAAGAAGTCAGACTAGCACAAAAATTTCGTAAAAGTATTTTCTTTTTATTTTGACATTATTTTTTTAATTTATTTTGTTTGTATTTTTTGGCGAGGTGATTGTACAGTGGCGTTGCGACTAAGGCCGCTGTGCAACGCCACCCCGTTACAAAGGGGAAGCCACTAAGCATCATCAGCATCATCATCATCATCTGTATCGCATACGAAATGGAATGACACGTAAGGTAAACCTCCTCCTTCATCGCTCTGTCTCCTACGCAGGCAAGGCGAACCGCGTCTGCGACCAGGAGGCCGGCTGGCTTGACCCAGACACCTTCAACTGCGTCTCGGACGCGTTCGCACCGCTGTCGGAACAACTCCGCGTGCTCGAGCGTGACAAGCTTCCCCTTAACACCTACAGCGCCGTGCGTGTGGCCAAACAACTGCGCGCGGCCACCAACGCGACCCACTCCGATCCCACGGGCCTGTACGGCACCGACGTCCTCCTGGCCTCCCGGATCCTCCACCACGTCCTCTCGTACGAGAACCACCAGGCGGGGCTGAACCTAACCCACCGGCAAGACCGCAACTTCATCCGGAATCTCGTGAGCGCGGCGAGCGTCATCCTGGACCCGCGCTACGCCCCCCACTGGGAGCGTGTTGCGGGGATCACGGGCCAGGGGCCGGCCCATCTGCTCAAGATGTTCGAGAAGTACGGCCACACTCTGGCGTCGAGCCGCCAGGATACGTACACCGACCCGTTTGAGATATCGGCGCCGAACGTGGGTGAGTGAGCAGTTGGTGTGGCGATTGATGTTGATACATACGTGGGTTAGTCGCTATCGTGTCTTAAAGGAGCACTGACACGAAAATTTTATGTTGCGCTTTTATTGCTTTTATCGATGCTTAATGGTCTGGCGAACCTGAAACAGCACTTGAAATACTTCAGCGCGCGATAGGTAATTACATTGAACGGCCTGAAAATCGTTTGTTTCGAATTCCCGCACTTTCATCCCGAACGGCGCATATGACAGAATCTCGGCCTGACCTCACCGCTTTGTGCGGACGTCACCGGCGCCTGCTTGAGAGGGTGTTGCGCCCGCTCACTGCTCGTGGGGCCGCGCGCGTGAAGTGACGTCACGAGTTTTTGGCGAGTGCTGTCGCGTCACTTCTTTTGGCTTCACGGGGTGATGTCACGCTGGTGTCCATTGGCTGAGTGCCACTCCGCACACTGCTCTGTCTGCGCGATAGATGAGATCCAATTGAACTATGTTCTTCGCGTCGCAGCCTACTCATATTTTAGCCAGGGTATTGTGTTGAGTGAAGGAAGCGAACTGTGCAATATTAACGCCGAAAATTGGTGTCTGTGCTCCTTTAAGAGGGCACACGGCTCTTTGATCAAAAACTTTATTTTTACAGTTATGATGATAAAAATTGGACGGCATATGTAGTTTTTCATTCTGGTTTTAGATATAAAATTTGTTTTTGTTATTCAAAGTGCCTCATTGTTGTCCGTGATTGTAGTTGTCCCATGTTTTCACGTCAGATTGTTCATGCCTGGAAAGCGAGGCACTGTTTAGTCGTTGCCTACGATTGCGGTACAGCAGCCCCAGTGCAAGTCTCTTTTTTTTTCAAATGCGTTTCGCGCCCATTCCGTATTCCAGAACTACCGCCTCATAGTGGTTCGGCGAGTGGGCTGCTGCGAATGAGAGCTGAAAAGTGCATTCTTCGTGTTGAAAAAGATCGTCATATAACTTCCGAACATGCGAAGAAGCCTCTGGTTTTTTGCACAAAAACCTATGAAAAATTGAGGCCTGTAAAAAAAAATTGATATTCGATATTCGATATCTTTTTTTTTCAGAATTCAATTTGACATTCAATTCGAAAGTTACTGTTTGGTATTCACACTCCCTTACTTATAAGTTGTTAGTGAAAAAAATTTTCAATGTGGCACTCCACAGTTCTCAAACTAAAACTGGTACCACTTTATTCATTCATTCGTTTGTTTATTCATTCATTCTTGCTTGCTTGCTTTTTTTCTTTCTTTCTCTCAGTGCTTGGAATGGACACGGTATCTCCAGCCGAGATGAAAGGCTCCTTTATCGAGCATGGAGCGCCTGACGGACCATCGGTCTGGCTTCCAAAGTACAACAACTATGTGCTCCGCAAGCCGAACCCCGAAATCACTTCCATCTCTCTTTCACTGGCATCTCTTGGCATCACTGGAACATCGGGTGGGTCCTGAGCAATGTTTCATTTTTGTATTCACTCGTCTCATGAAGCTGACCAAATGTCATCTCAGTCAGATGAGTTTTCTCTGAAATTCTGATTACCCGCCAGCACTGAATTTTAAAACCTTCAGAATAGCTAGTGCAGCTTGCAGATCAGCTCAACATATTCGCTCTGATCCGCCGCGGTGGCTCAGTGGCTAAAGCATTGCGCTGCTGAGCACGAGGTCGCGAGTTCAATTCCCGGCCGCCGCCGCCGCTTTTCAGATGGAGACGGAAAGCAAAAACGGTTGTGTGTACAAGATTTCGGCGCACGTCAAAGATCCCCAGGTGGTCAAAATTAATCCGGAGCCCTCCACTACGGCGCGACTCATCGCCTGCGTTGCGTCGGCGCGTTAAACCCTTCAATCAACATATTCGCTTTCATATCTGTTTCATTCTGTGTAGAATTTTCAACAGACTCATTTCATGGTTTTAGCTTACAGAAGTTGTTAGTGACTGCCATGCTTTATTGCTTAAAAAAACAACTTAGCACTTTAAAAGGAAAACTTTTCTTTATTGCGAAAAAAGAGAAAGAACTTATAGAATCATTTGCTATAATAAACTATTTGTTGCCTGTGCTGTTATTGTGACTAGCTGAGTGATAATCGCCTCGTGAAGGGAAAAAGGAACGGATATCGAAATTAAGACTGCACGCACGCACACACGCGCACGCACGCACACACGCACAGAGAGAGAGAGAGAGACCAGCTCGATTAGCTAGGCAGCGCCACCTTAAAAGAGGACGTGCTCCTTGAAACTTTTTTTAATAATGAAGTTACGAGGCTCAAACTTTCACAGGCTGTGAAGGTTGAGCTCCTCTTGTCATTTATGCAATCAAATTTCAAATATCTGCTCCGGATGAAATTTTACGCAGCATGACATGCAGAAAAATGGCTCTTTTTGTGCACACTATTTCTTATTGTAAAAATTTTTACTGAAACTTTAAAATAGCCTAGGTGGTCTGTTATGAACTTCAGAGTGCGCCAATCTACCTGAAAAAGCCTTATATTCAATTTCCTCACCACGAAAAAAAAACTTGTAGTGGGCTTTTTCTTGCTTGTATATATTTTTTTATGACCGTCAGAAATGCCTAAGGACACAAATTGCTTAATGAACAAGATTTTGGCACTCTACGTGTTATAATGAACATCTGTGAAAACTTTCATTGCAATATGATATTTCTAAGTGGGAAAAATAGTGTGCACAAACTCAGAAAACTGACAAAAACGCAAACTGGGAAAAACGCAACTGAAAGTTTATTTCTTTGGCAGATTCTTAAATTCTTGCTCAAACATTGTGAAACTTGGTGGCAATATAGTCTGAAATGTCCACATTGAGGTCCTAAGCTAGAATTCTCGTGCCGCATAAGTTGCGCCCTCACGGTTTTAGCGGGTGGAATCCTCGGTACGGACACACTTCACCAGAATGCGGCGGTGGGATCTAGCCTTAGCGGTCAGCTTGAACCTCTGCTGGTCACTTGCACTGCTTAGTCTGACCAGTTTTTTTTAAGGGAAGATTCCCAGTTTTTGGAGAATGGCACAAAACCTGGACAGACGATCGTGTCCAATGGTAACCGCTCGTGCAGCGAGTACCGCTTTCACAATGAAGGCGAAGCTATCACGGGGACTTCCAGTGCAGAGTTGAAGGTTGGGGCCTCTGCGGCAGATGGCGGCAGCGCAATGAGTAGACAGAAGAAGTCACTCCTGCAGGGCACTCCTCGTTTTTGCAATTGAGTTCCAGTACCGATGCGAGGCCCTCCCGCTTGTTCCCGACCTCAACTATAATGAGTTCGCACTTACTGCACATCACGCACACGGCGCCGCTCGCAAGGTCAGTCAGACCGTCAACTTCGCAGATAACTGCCCCCGTTGCCGGCTGTCTCTCCGCCTTGGAAAGCTGTAGCTTCTCCTCCAATGAGCTTGCAAAGCTGATAGTATCACTGATAAAATCAGCCTTGCCTGGTTGAGCCGTGCTCGCAACTCTTGAAGGCACGTCGCCGTTAGGCCTCGCCATGCCAGTCGTGCCGGTGTTGGCCATGGTCGTCGCAATGCTGTGCCGCTTGTGCTTTCCCTTGTATGGGCGTGAAGTCCAGGACTTGCAGCGACGAAAGTCATGCTTCTCCTCACCGTTTATGATTAAAAACACACGATAAGGGAATAGAAAAGATAGCGCGAAGTCTAGCGAACGGAAGGATGGAGACGATGGAAGCTCACAAGTTGCGAGAGCCAATGGTGGTCCAGATTTCGTGTCATGCGATTTAAAGGGACAGACAACTGATTTTTGTCGCGCATATGTTCTCTAGCTGATACGAAAGCCAGCAATTTATATAGCCTGGTAACCGCAAGCAATTTATGAACAAATTAGCAGAAATAATTTTAATTTGGCAGCAAACTTTCTGAAATCGGAAGGGTGGCAGTTCGTAGTGTAGAAACGTGACCTGCAAACCTAGCAGCTACTGTAACTGGAGAAACATTTATTCACTTTCTGAATACCTTTTAACACAAGTATATGTATAAGTTTAAATTGCATATGTATTTTTAAACATTATCTTGAAAATTTTTGAGACACGCCGCCCGCCGCCGCTGGGTTGCTCTCAGCGTGGCTAACTGAGCCTCCATGCCCAGTACCAATGACAGCGTCCAGTGAACAGACCCAGTGAAGGAGCTTTGACAATTCTGCCTGCGCCAGGGGCGCTTCTTCTGCCGAAATATTTGATTTCAGTTTTTAAATACGCCAACGGCAGCTTTAAAAAAAAAAAAGGGATGTGCCCGGGGAGAATCGAACTTCTGACCCCTACAAAGTGAAGCCAGATTCTACCTATCGTCCATCCCAACAGATGGCGCCCTCGTGAAAAATAGACTGGTGATTTAAAAAATGCACACAAAGGAATAAGAAAGCCGGCGATTCACATTTTTTTTATCTGGGGACAAGATTTGAAATATCACTCTTTATCTCGCATACAGACAAAAGTATGTTGCCGCGCTACTGTATGTCATAGTTGCCAGCATTATTTTTGGGAGGGCACATACGGCTCGTAGATCTAAAAATTTCGGTTTAAAAAGTTCTGGGGCGTTATCAGCAGAACTGTTTCTTGTTAAGGTGCTTTAAGGGATGCCCTTTAATTTCGGATAGAGAACATATACTCGACAAAAATCGGTTTCTTGTCCCTTTAAATACCCCATAAGAGCTCTCAAAACAATAAGGAAGACATATTTTTTTTTTAATTTTTACGCAGAGATACGGAGCTGGCGAATGGTTCGATTGAGAGAAGGCTTTGTTTACCTGTCCCAAGTGACCGAAATGGTGGCCAGCTGCGCTGCCGTGCAGCAAAAACTCCCAAAGATGGCCAAAATTCAGCTTGATTGCACAATTTCTTGGGTAACCACGAGCCATTGAGAAACGTTTTTCACTAAGTTCTAATTCGTATTTCGTTTTTATTTTTGTGTTCCCATGGAAGAAGGATAGTCAAAGATGATAATGCAAGTGAAAACAAAAAATCGACATATTTTGAAAAAAAAAATGGCGATTTTTCGACCGACGTGTCCCCTTAATTTTGAAATGCAATTTTTACTTTATTTTCTCCGACACAAAGCTTTAAAAACAACATTCCACACAAAAGCTGTGGCTCTCAGTCATTCAGTGCTTGGAAATAATGATGCGTAAGAGCACATCACAACCCAGTACATCATATAAAGCAGGGAGAAAAATTTCAGACTGCTTTCTGAGACCTTGCACTTCCAAGTATTGAAGACGTTGCTGAATGCTTAGTTCAAGAAAAGGATGAGGTGCTCAGGACACATGCCCTGGCGAATTATTTTTTGAAGGTCAACGAATACTGCCAACTTGCCTGCTTGTTCCTTTTTCCAGAATCGCCTTCGCGTGCCCTGGGAAAGAAGGCAGTCGTCGTGTACACGACGTACCCTAATTTGGACGGCCTGTTCCCAGCATCGTACGATCAAACCATCAGGTGAGTGCAAAGCATTCTGTTTCTTCTCACTGAGCCATGTTCAGGGTTCAATTAAAAGGATAAGACACACCGCAAAGTGTTTTTTGATGGCTTCGAAAAGTGGACTAGTACACTCCTGTAGCGTCAGCCCACGGAGTGAGAATTCCCCTCCGGTCTTGATTTTGCTCCATGCAAGAGCCTCTGATGAGAGCTGGCATGCTTACTACACACACCAGTGTTGAAGATAGCGCATCAGCACAGTCTTTTTGGCTGCATCCTTTTTTTATTTTCTGTCTTATCATTACTTATCCTTTTTCCTTTTTATGTTTATTTATGAAAATAAGGATTTATTTTTATATATTTTATTATAAATATGAAGATATTTTTATCTTTCAGTTGAAGATGTATTATTCTCTTAGTTTTTATCTTTGTTTATCCCCTTTATTTTTAAATGCCAGAGCATTACTAAAAGTACTTTGCAGGATATTTTGATCAGTGCGTGCAGATTTTTGTCTCGAATGTGGTTTTAAATAACCCACCATGGGCTCTTATATCATTCCTCCCGTCATTTTAGGAAGGGGGCAGATTGAATGTGAATGCGAGCAGACCAGAGAGCATCGTTTCTTCCCTCAATAAACACTCAAACAATGCTTCCAATCGTTATAATGAACCTGTTCTTGCTTTATTTTATCGGTGCTTGCCCTGCCGTGGTCTGATGCCACTCGGAACGCGTTCCCCAGGCAGAAGTTTGGCGTCGAGCTGGCCCTGGGCAGCCCCGTGACGACACTGGTGGTGCAGCCAGCCAATGCGGGCACGCCCGTCGGACAGATCAAGGTCCGCTTCCGATTTCCGAGGATCCAATCACGCGGCGAGCAGCCCCAATGCGTCTTCTGGATGTTCTCTTCCAGGTAATGCTCGCATCGATTCACAGTGGCGATGATAGGTGCGTATTCACGATATCGTTATGACATGCTGTAATGACAGAAATTGGCGGCAGAAATTTGTGTGTCAAGTCTGATCCAGCTCTATGCCATCTGCCTTCAAGGGGGACACTGCTCTTAAAACAGCTTCCTTTAATTGTTAAATAAACTCTGTGAAACTTGTCAGTCTTGTTGCTTTTTTCCCACTGATTTCAAATGTGGCTTTATATTTTGAGTTGGTCAGTTATTTACCAAGATAATTAGAGATAATAAGTCATAAATTAGCAGCTCATTAAATTTTGGTGGAACCAGTGGCAAGGAACCATTTCAAATGCCCATTTCAAACACCAAAGTTTAATGAGCTGTAAAATTAATTCCAAGGGTTCCAAATTAGTTCCAAATTAGTTCCAAAACTGATTCTCTAATTGCAGTCAGCAGGCCTCAGAGTATTGGAAAATATGAAGATTACGGTTTTATGACCAACACTGTTTTGTCTATTCCTCCAAAAATAGCTAATTATTTCTAATTATCCTTGTAACTAATTGGCTGACTCAAAAAATAATGCCGCATTTGAAATCGGTGGGAAAAAAGCAGCAAGACTGACAAATTTCACAGGGTTTGCTTAACAATTAAAGGAAGCTGATTTAAGAGCAGTGTTCCCCCTTTAAAGGGACCCTGCAGTACTTATCATCAACTGCTCGGAATGTACTTTGGGGCAAAGTCTATTGTCCCAGCAATCTCCTCCCCCAAGAATTATGAAAATCCATTCACTATCACCAAAACTACTCGTGATGAGAAATCGCGCGTGATTGTTTCTTCTCAACTTAACTTGACCCTGGACAATGCGGCGAAAACTGAGCACTCTCTCCGGGAGAGGGGCGTAGCTCGCAGCATTCTCTTTGGCGGCATTCTCTTTGGCGGCCTTCGATATATCACAGGCCGGGGAGTTTTCTCCTTTTCTCTGCAGCGTGGAGGGGTCTATTTCCGGTCTGGTGCCGCAAAAGAACAGGCATGACTGCCTGCTCGCAAGCGCGTGCTCAGGCTGTTAGGGGGTTTTTGAAGCAATAAACATTTGTTGTCGAGTGGTCTCATTGAAAGAAGAGTATTGAGTTTGTCCTTCAAACTCCATGTGCACTCAAAGCACAAAAGAAACGCCAAAACTGTGCGTACAGGTTCAGGCATAGAAGAGGTTGGTACACAGCGCCGACGACGGCAGATCGTCACAGGAGATGCGAGAAATAAGCCACGAAGTTGACCAGTGACAGCTGATTGGACAGCCATGGTCGCAATGACGTCGTTTAGGCCATGCCAGGGGTGCATAATGAGGAAAATTGAAAGGAGCGCGGTTGGTTTTTCTGCGTCTTTTACAGCGATTTGTGCACTCACCGCTTCACGTGCACGTGTAATATTTGGCTCGGGTATTCCTGGCAGTGTAATCTAAACCTTGGGCAGGTTTACTTGCACTACTCAAAGAGTGTGGCAGGGTCCCTTTAAATCTCAAATGTTTATGGTTCTATCAATTGAAGGGGTCGATGCAATCTGATGCTTTCGGCGATTACTTCAGCCGAGAGTTGTAGGTTTCAGAAAGCTGGCATACCTGGCCTTGTTGGTGCTGTGCATTGAAAGTGTAACTTTACACCACTGTAAAGCTTAACAGAGGCTGAAGAATGATAAGTTTTGAGGAACGGGTGCTTACTCGTATTCACATTGGCCATTCCGTTACTGCCTTCTCCTACTCTCACATCACTTTCATCTTCCACGAAAAGTTGCAAATCGCGTCAGCTCTCGCACTCACACCTGTGCCCTCACTTGAGCCATGGCTCTTGCCCCGTGCTTTTTTTATCGAGCGAAGCTGTTGAGCAAATCATTTGTGTATGGTGTCCGCAGTTAGAAATTCCAAGAAAAGGCCAAGCACACGTGCACACGTGCCTCGCGCACACATTCATCAAGCTAATCATACCCACCTAGTAAGATTGGCCAATAGTGACAAAAAAAAAAAAAAAAAAGAAACTTTAGCATTCGCCACATGCCTCTAGCGCACATTCATCAAGCCAAGCATACCCACTTAGGAAGACTGGCCAACATTGGCCACAAAGAAACTCCAGCGTTCGCCGTATCGTGGCAACACTCGCTCCGAACGAGAAAGACTCATCAAAGCTTACGCCCTTCGTTCGTTTGTCCTTGTGTCGTTGTGCGCATGCGGTCTGTACCGTAATGAAATCTAAGGTTTGATGAAATCTCGTCTGGTCGGGTGAAAGATTCATAGTTTAAATCTTGAGTCCCTGATGATTCAAACTACGGAAAAAACCCTGAACCACAGTGTAGGCAATCTCCCGCCTACTTATGCAAGATGCCTGGGGCGATTACTTCGACGCACTTCTTAAAGGGACACTGAAGTGATATGTAAACATTGCGGGATTACTAGCACAAATTGTAGTCCGGAGTCCCCAGGCCATGTTTCGACCACTCGAGGCGCGTTTACGCGATTTTATTTAGTAGAAAAACTAATTCGAAAATGCTGTCCTCCTCTCTTTACACTCGCCCATTTTCTGTGGCGTTTTCGTGTGCCGTCAGGAGGGGATGAGCTGGCAATTGGCTGCGCTACTGCACGGCTCGCCGACCTTCCGCGACCGAGTCAGTCGGCCCAGCGTTTAGTCCGCCGGCCGCCGACGGGTCGTCGCAATTCGCTCGATCAGTTGAAACTAAGCCACAACACGTTTGGGAATGGAAGAATGTGCCTTTCTTTACTTCGTTACTTTGTACACTGTATCTAGCTCCAAGTCAAGGTCGCTTCACACAGGCGCTGCACAAGCGCACATGCGACGCTTCGCTGACTGGTACGCCAGTAGGAAAATATAAGGCCTCTTGAAGGCGGGAGAAGAGTCAGCGAAGTCAATATAGGTACTAAGGAAATAAAACCAACTGATATTTTTACCGTACAGCGTAAAACTAGGGCGCGGGAAGCACTTTTTTGCGCTGGGCGAACAAGCACAGCGGTCAGCAGCACGACTACGCATCTGCGAACGCTTTTCCGTCTACGAAATGCAATTGCTAGACGTGAGCTACTGTGGAAACTCGGGCGACGCTTACTGCACGAGCGCAGTACAACAAATAGTCACCTAAGCTGCTTGAAATGCCAAAACTAAATAAAAGTGTAAACCGGTTGTACAATATATACCTTATATTAGCACGGCTTTCGCATACCGCTCCGTGGCCCAGTTGTCTGGGGCGCTGGGTATGTCACCGCAATTATTTTGCAAGTCACGAGTTCGAATCCCCGCGGGTACGTGCTTTTTTTTTTTGCAAGTTAACTTTTTTGTTTTCCGCCGATGTTTTCTATATTGAGTTCACCTTTTTTTGGGCCGCAACGTTCATGGCTACACGAACTAGTTCACAAAACGCGCGCAGGCTGGCACTGGCGCGCTAGCGAGTTCTCGTTGGCGTGCTGTTGCCATAAGCACCGACTGCTTGCAGGCAGTGGGCACAGGCCAGAATGAACAGACCCTTGGCCTGGTGCGAACACGCGTTTTACGATACAGGCATGAGGGAGGCAAGCTCCAAATATGGGGGAAAAGCGCATGACATTTGGGTGTCTGCGGGTATGCGGAGGGCGTTCATGCACTGCGTAGGTCTCGGCTAGTGAATGCTACGACTACAAGCCGTCCTGGGAGGATTATCTTGTGCATTTTACAGCCGACAACATGGCAGAAGCGCGGTACGATGATTACTGAGATATTGAGAATGACCATCCAACAACGCCATTGGTTATGTTTTACAGAACCGAAACCGAAACCGAAACTTGTTTGATTGCTAACCTTGGGCATCGTCCAATCACGGCGCCCCTCCTCCCAATGTCACAGCCTTAGTTGGTGCGGCCGCCGCAAACCGCGCATGGTAGTTTTTCTTCTTTCGCGCTTTGTAAAATAATTACCGATTTGTCAACCGGATAAACGATGAAAAGTGTGCTAATTTGAGCCAGTCTACGCAGTGCAAGCAAAAACGGGAGCTTGACAAATTCACTTCAGTGTCCCTTTAAAAGCTTCGAGCTTCGCGCCTCTCCGCGCAGTGAGCAAGGCTTCTGTATGGAAGCCGAAACGTCTTTTTAGCCTTTTTTAGCTACACCTTTGGTCGGTGATAACCAGTTTCTTCAACTATCGGTCGGTACTGTGGAAGAGCCGCGACTCGAATGTCGAAGCTGCTGTCGGTGACCATTGACTCTACACGGCCCAGCCGTGGATAGTTCGCATGGCGGAGGGAAAGAAGCCGCTCAACTTCGAGAGGCTCGGCCTGCAAAGCATCTGCTAGAGACAATAAGCCGTGTTTGCAGAGTGGTGTATGAAAACGTCGACCAAAACGACGAGTGCATTCCGGCCTTGCTCAGCATAAGGTCATTGAAATGGCATGCCGCCGACGTCAATCACAACACCACGACGACAGTAAAACCCAACTTTGTGTCTGTCAATGATCACCCACAACAGCTTCGCCATTCAAGTCTTGCGCCTGAGGGCAAGCTTCCCTGAATTTCGTTTCTTGAAAATTTCTTCCCGCTTATGCACGCTTGCGTTTGTTTTATTCTCCAGTGGTCGTGGCAAGTGGTCAACCCGGGGATGCAAGGTCGAAGGATTCGACGCAGCGTACGTGAACTGCTCGTGTGACCACCTGAGTAGTTTCGCTGTTTTGTCGGACATTGTCAGCCGCGAGGTAAGTAACAGCTGGGCTGGCCTTCGTTACGTTTTTCACTTATCTGAATTGTGGCTTTTTTTTTGTTGTACACTTTATTCCAACCCCTTAATGATGTTGTTAGTTGGCTCTAGTTATGACCACCATTGAGTTATAGAAATTTTTTTTCTGATAATTTTTTTCCACCTGTAGACTGTAGCAGCACAATTTAAGTTTTTAGGGTTGAATTGTAGTGGGAGGTAGTAATTCTGTTTTAATTATTTCAGTGGAATATTTTGTACTGCAGTTTCATTGCATATCATGTAGTCTCGTCGGGAAACAGGGAATACTGCAAAAAATATTGATGTGAAACGCACATGGGTACAGTAAAAAACTCGTTACAAGAGACACTCGAGGGACCCAGGAAGCATATCTCTAATAACCAAGGTCTCCTGTAACCAAAATTCTGAAAACAGTGCGGAGTCGAACCTGACCACTTTGTCATAAATCAATATCAAAGCGTATTCAGACAGGTCGGCGAGAAAATTTTCACTATGACCTAAGAAAGTCATTCATTGTTGTAGTAGTAGTAGGTAGGGACTGCAGACTGTATTAGTTTCCTTCCCAACTTTGTAGGTAAGGCACTTCTTTTCGCAAGCATTCCTGTTCTCGCAGTACCGTTAAAGTGCTCTTAGACAATTGTCAGCTTTAACTGCTGACACTTTCTGTCCTACAATATCCTCATCATCCTACTCCTCTGGTTCATCCTCTAGGGCACCATTTATGTGAGCGAGGATCGCATGATCTGTAGGCTCCTCGAGCACACAAGGTCCACATTGGCAGACACGAACTCCTCAAAAGTTTCTGGAGCCTCTGCGATCTCTTGGATGCAGGCCCAAGTTTCATCTTCAGGGCAGTTTTCCACAAGGTCCTTTATATAAGGCCGCCCTTTCATCGTGTCTCGTCTAAATAGTGAAGAGTTTACTCTAGGGACTTAAAAAAGTTGACCGTAGTAACAGAGTGTCTCTTGTAACCATGTCTCTTGTATGCAATGTTGCTAACATGGTGAACATGAGAAAACCTACCAAACCATTTTCAAATGTCTCTTATAACCAAGTGTCTCTTGTAACAGTGTCTCTTATAACGAGGTTCTACTGTATTTGAAATAATTAAACTAGTGTTTGGAGCAGGTTGTAATGATTAGTTGAAAATGTGGCGTACGAGTGTCATATTCATGATGGCTCTCATGTTTGGAACATACTTGAGGTGATGCTCATATTCAAGGCAAGTAATGAGTCAGTGAGGTTTTTTGATTATCGGTCACAAATTCACCGCTGACTGTTTGAGACGGTATCGGGTATTCATTTATCACGTGTATTCTGATGGGGAGGAAAAGTAATCGCATTCACCACAGACTACCGTATTTACTGGCGTAATGAACACACTCGCATAATGAACACACCCCCAACTTTAGTCGTCAAAATTGTTTTTTTTTCCCCCACGTAATAAACGCATTCCCAACTTCACTTCGGTTGTACGGGAAAAATAAGCAGCGTTCATTACGCGAGTAAATACGGTATGTGCGGTGAGTTCAAGGCTGGTAGTCAAAGAGCTCGAGCAACTAATGCAAAGCTGTTTTCTTATACAAGCAACTTCATTATTGTAAATGCATCTAGACAAGACAGCAGGTGTGCTTTGTAAGTTTTCCTGTATTCCGCGGCATCTTGCTATCTTTGTTCTATCCGAAGTCCAACTAAAAATCTTTTCTGATAGTCACTGTGTTCCTGTGGTCCATCCCCAAGGATGAAATGAAACGAACTGGAGAAAAAGACTTCTATTTGAGTCGTGGCTCATTCATCAAAGTCCACGAAACCTTAAAGGGGCACTGACACAAAAATTTTGCATCTTGTTTTTTTTGTTGCGATAAGTAGCTAGTGACCTACTTATAACCTGTAGAAACCTCATTTGCTTCAGCGTGCGACGGTTGTTTAATTAGAGGCATTTTCATGCGGCCAATCGCAGTTTCGGTTTCAGCGAGTGCCGCGAAACGATGGATTTTGTGGATTTTGTGTGAACAAAGCTGACCACGTGACCGTCGAAGGGATATCACAGTTACAGAGCAGAGCCGCCGTAGCACTGTCGAATCCGCATCGACCGCAGTTTCTGCGAATGCCCCCCCGTACTGATCTCGTGAGGCGCCTAATTAAAAAGCGACCGTGGATGTGACGCAGGCGCTGCGAGTGCATGTGCTACCGCGGCTAACGAACGACGCGCGACGCTCGAGACGGTGGGTGGCAAGACGCGCGCTGGGAGCAGCCAGCCGGTCTGCCTACAGGTCCGCCTACAGATGTGTTCGGCTTAGCACTGCGGCGGATATTCGAGTGCCACTCTCGTAAGCGGTGCAGATGACAATTTTTAATGCAACCCGCCATGGCATCATTAACTCCTTTCTCATGTAAGCCACCATGGTCGGGATTGGGGACAATTTCGTGCAGCGGTAACAAGCTATCACTCGAGCTACCTGCGCCGGCGTGGGCCACTTCGCGGCCGTGGCCGCCGCCTGCACAGCGACCGTGCGGCTTGCTCAGTGGGCTTTTCGTGCCTCCGGCGCGTTTCCGCATCCAATGGTAATAAACAGTAATAGAAACAGAGTGCCTGGAATCGCTGTAGAACTTTGGTCGCGGCCAGCTGCCCGATGAGCTGACGAAATCACGGCGCCTCCGCCGCCAACGATCGGGTCGTTCGTTCTCAAGAGCAGAAGCTCCGCCCTCCGGCCCTCCGATTGGAGCGGCGAGCCGGCAGTGCGGAAGCGGCAAACACAAACTCGTGACGTGTTTGGATGTTGTTTATTTACACTTGCGCGTGGTCCTCTGCTGGCCGCTCGGTTGCGTTTCGCACACTTCAAAATTGATTTTAAATATGTTCTAGGCTGTATTCACCGCTGATATTTTGCAGATGATGTATATGTGTTCCCACCAATCGATCTGCGAAGTTATCTCGCCTTCAAAATTTTGTGTCAGTGCCCCTTTAATCACTCCAGTAAAACTCTCCCGTTTCTGTACACAGACGGGCTGCGCTCCACGGTGAAAAGCTTTGTGAGAGGCCGACTGCGCTGAAAGACTTCAAAGAGCCCTAAACAGGGTTCCAAAAGTTGTGATTTTACGTGCGCAATCGCTGGAGTACCATCCAAGGAACGCTCTACCGCAAAAGTGGTTTAAAAGCGTTGAGCATTATTAGCTGAGTTATCGTTCATCAAAAATGGCCAGAAATAAGGCCTGCAGCTCTTGCACTCTCATAGCGCCTCCAAAATGGAAGCTGTGATGTCACCGTCACCGACCACCTAGAGAAACAGGGCAAGGTTCGAGATGCACGCAGCCATTGGCTCCGCTCGGCGGTATGTCATGCTTATTTTTTTAGCAGCCGATGCGCAGGCTCCTGTGCTCCTCGCGAAGGCCGTGGTCGCGTCGGCAAGGCAGGATCGGGCATTTGAAGGCCAGACAGGAGGGTCCCAAACACAACAGGCTCGCTTATGACAGTAATTGAAGATTTACACCGACGACTAGCGAAACATTAGCGTTTCCGTATGCGGCGCTGTCGCAGCGAACAGGTCCCTCCGAAGCCCACGCTCAGAAAAGGCTTAGCATTGCCGCAGTTATACAGTCATTGCTTTACAAAGCCACGCTGACGACGATCACAAGCGCAATCTTTCAGTGCATTATCACCCCCTCTCACGCATTTATAAACTGATTTTCAGCAATAGTCCCGCTTTCGATTCCCGGCCACGGCGGCCGCTTTTCTGATGGCGGCAAAAGCAAAAACGCTTGTGTGTGCGAGATTTCGGCGCACGTTAAAGATCCCCAGGTGGTCAAAATTAACCCGGAGCCCTCCACTACGGCGCGCCTCATCGCCTGCGTTGCGTCGGCGCGTTATACCCTACAATCAATCAAGCAATAGTCCCGCTGTGGCAGGTGGCGGCAAGTTTTAGCTGCTGCGGCGTACGCCAGATCGTGCATACACCGCACAGTGGGCTCCTTGTCGACCGTGCAGGCAGATGCTTGACGCAGTCGCGCATGTAGCGGAGTTTCAGCCTGCAGAGGCCCTTCATGTTTTTCAGCGTTATTCATAGCTTGTAAACGACGCGCTATATATATCTACAAACTCAGCTAAGCTTGTGTGACAGATAGCAACGATCAACATTCGTTTCTACTGAGATACGCCGTGCCGCCGTTTCAGGAGCGCCGCGCGCACCCGCGTTTTCCCCAGAGCCAAGAACGCTGATTGGCTACAGCATTTATGGCCATTGCTATTGGCCACCAATAGCGGCGCCGTACTGTTCAGTGCTTCGTGCGTCGTAGAGGCTGCGTCAGAGCATATACGCCTCGAGCTTCGCGATTGCTGCGCCGCCTGCCGCCACTTCTCCGCGGCGTTGACGGGATTTGCGCTGCGTGACTGATAGGGGCTCGTGCAGTGTTTTGATTCTATTTTGCTTCTTTTCGCCTTTCCCCGCCCCAAAAAACTAGTTATGGTGACGGCTATAGGCAAAGAGTACGTTTAGGTCACTTAAAAATAGCTGCGTCTTCGAAGAGTACGCGATCGCCTGCAAGAGCTACCCGGGGATGCGGTTCTGAGCGCTTCGTCGCCGCTCTTCCGGGCGTCGGCGACGGCAGCAACATATCACCCATGTCACCCGTGTCACCTCCAAAACATCAGGCACAAATGAATTCTACTGACGCCTCGTTTAGACCTAGTGGCACAATGAGAGGTTGGCTTCATTTTGCAGCGTGGACAATGAAACGGCTTCGTTTCGCATATATACGCCGCAGAAAAATATGTTTCGGGGATGTGATTACCCAATCCCGGACAATAACTTATGCCTTTTATAAGAATATAAATCATGCGAAAATGTAAAATATATTCCAAGCCTGTGCGTCGTTAAATATGTGCCCTCACACGCCATATAGCAAGAACCAAGGAAATGAAATAACAGAAAAATAAATGCTGTGCCAATGCGGAATTTAGAAACATAATAGCTCTAACGGAAATGAAAAAAAAACAGTGCAGCTTCTGGCATGCTAAAGACGTTCGTCTAAACTTAAGCCAGGTAGGTCTCACTAGACCAACTATACGCGAAATGCACTGCTATTTCGCGAGAAATCGGTGGTGGGAGGGGGGGGGGGAGGAGGAGGGGGACGCCGTGTACAAATGCGGAGCGGAATCAAGCAATGAACGTTTTAGTAATCCCACACATAAATCTCGCGTTCACTTTCCTTTTGTTTTTCTACTTCAACGAAGAGCTGATCGTACGGCGGACGCATTTTGGAAGTATACAGGGTAGGCTGTTCAACAAGTGATGAAATGTATCATTGGAAGAGTGTGGTATGTGATAAGGCCCTCTGATTTCAGTTTCTGGTTTATTCTGCAGGCTCCCTGTGCCATATGACGATATTTCGAAGAAGCATTTAGTCGCGGACGCGGATTATATTGTAAGCCCGTCTCCGCGCTGCTCGCATAGGATATATGCAACAGATGAAGGTCTGCGGGCGCGCACCTCACGACAAGACGACTCTGTCGTGTGCTGATCCCCGAGTATAATTATGCATTGTCCATCGTACTTTTGTTGAATGTTCCTGAAATTAACGCAGACTGGCTTGTAAATGGTGGTGATCAATATCTGAGGTATAATATTGGTAAACGTAACTGGTGTGCTGTCAGGTATGAGTGCTCCGCTGATTATGTAAGCGCAAAAAACCGATTTAAATCGTAGTGTATAGCCGTAGCATGAACATCTGAGGAACCGGTGGTTACGGAGATACGGCTAGTAAATTCAGGTCAGTGTAACTACAATCGGCTCCATCATACGCCGGTTCCGCGACGCTGGCCTGTGACACACACATGGCGCTTATACAGACCGAAAATACCACACTAAGGTCGCGTCGAAAACAGTTACACTCTCGTAAACACACCCCATTTGCGAATAGAGTGACTGCTCCACACAAACATGAATTTCAAACTCCCACAAACGGTAAATATCAGTCGTGAACGCGCCGCAAAAGCAGCGGCGGCCCTGGGGAGCGGGGCGTGGACTCCCGCGCCTGCTTTCGAAACGGGCCGCTAGGGGGATTTCAGTGGCGCCCCTACAGGCCGCGCTCGAGGCGTATAGCCGCCAGTCAGAGCGCGGCAGTATGGCGGCGAGGAAGTGGTTGGTAAACAAGGAAAAAAAGAAGGGATCTTTTTTGCATGTTTGTGCGGCCCCTGCCTTACGCGGAGGTATAATATTTGGTATAGGTTGTCGTAAAGGGGTACTCTAGCAATTGCGCAATTGAAATGGCGACCTTTGGATGCCTATTTAGGGCCCCTTTAAAGCGCCGCTGCAGTGTGACCCAAGTCACCTCTGGAGAAGGAAGCTAGCCAGTTCCGGAACGTCAGGGAAAGTCTCTCTAGTGCCCCCCGTCTCATCCCCTCACCTTTGACCTGCTATTTACGTATTTGTGTGCCAAGATGAGATAGGGAAAATCCTCTCCATCTCTGCTTGTAGTTTTTGCCCTGTTTCATAAACCGGGACAATATACGGTGGTGACAAAATGCCCCCGTACACTTCAAAATCATACAAATTTCGAGGGGTAGAGTGGCTGCACCATATTTTCTCTATTCTAACCACCCCATAGTTAAAGCACGTCTTCCTGCTTTAAGCATGGCTACCCCCCCAAATAAAATAAAAAAACGAAAAGGGGAACGTTTAGTAATGCTGTATTCGGGTGGTCGTTTTAGAGCGCTCTAGAGCACTCCGAAAAGCGACTCCGTGTTCGGGTGGTCGAAATCGAGCGCTCGACGTATGTTCGGTTGGTCGTCTCAGAGCGTCGTACTCCACTCCGAGCACCTCCGACTGCTCTGACTCCGAAGTTGGAGTGCCGCCGAAATCCGGAGGCGATTGGGTCACGTGACCCCGGCCGCCGCGGCTCGCCTCTGGCTCGCCCCGCTCGCCTGCCCAGTCGGTGGCGTTCGCTGAATCCTCCCTTTCTGTGCTGAGGCCTCGACAGCGGTTAGTTGTGGGAGTGTTTCGACGATTTTGCTTCTCGTGCTATTCTCCGCATCATGTCGAAACGGAGACGCCTGTTGAGTGTAGGGGAGCCGTCTCCGCTACTTCTGCAGCTCGAAATCGACGCCGAGGAGGACAGCAGCTCAGACGACGACGACTCGCACGTTTACGCTGCGAAGTTCGCCGAACCACTTCCAGTGTTCAAAGTGCGGGAATACGTTCCCAAGGTTGTGCACACCTATTCTTACCTTCAATCATTGCGAATAACAGGCGCTCGGCTGATGTCGGGGAACTTTGGCTTGGAGCTAATGCGTCCGATACGGAGGCCGTCATTTGTTGAGACACCTTGGCTGCCTTGGCTATGGTACCTTGGCCGGCCTGGCTGTTTGCAATTGCCGTTTTGGCCGCGCCGCGGTGCCACAGTCGCGTGATACTCCAAGATCGGGTACGCGTTCGGTTGGGGAGCGGTGACTCTTGCTCAGATTGGGGGAAGCGGCGCATCGGCGTACTCCGAGTCGGAGTATCAGAGCGACCACCCGAATACAGCATTAGAATCAAATAAATGTGGCATACTTGCGCATATGCTCCCACTCTCGTGGCAGCCCCCAAGGGCCAGTCTTACGGCCGTGCCTCTTCCTCCCGTTCTTGGCCGTCACAGCACCTGGCGGAGGTGTCGACGGCGGAAGGGGCAGTGGCCTGGTCGGGCCTGGTGGGCGCCCTGTGCATGCTGCTGCTCACCTGGCTGGTGCTCAGCCTGCTGAGGGGCACCTGCACCAACTCCAACGCCATCCACCGGAACCTAGTCGGCTGCCTGTTTGTCTCCCTGCTCCTCTTCCTGGTCGCCCTCAAGCTACGCCGTACACTGCTCTACCAGGAGGTAACGCTGCTGCTTCCGAGCTCATTAAAACGTTTTCTCTCTCCTCGAAGATGTCTTCTCTCGAAGCTGTCTTCCACAAGGTTCTGAATGAAATTGCATGCGTCTATCGAGTCGTGGCGACAAGGAATCGCACGCGCTTGGAAAAGAGCTAGTTTAAAATCATAATAAAATGTCCTGTAGCTCTCATAGGGTTGCCACCTTTCCTTCAAAAGAAAACTGGTCTTCCGGGGGGAGGGGGGGAAGGGGGGGTATATAGAAAATTGAATTTGTGTTAAAATTCAGACGCCACTTTTCTTTCTTTTTTTTTTTTTGCTATGCAATGTCGGTTATTTTAGCGCTTTCCTAGTAAAAAAATCAGCATAAAATTTGTGCAAAAATGTGAACGTGAGTTTCTGGAAACACGTTACGTATTTTTTTTGCTCAGGTGTCTTTGCACAGCTTGTCAGCACATGTTTATCGTCGTAGTTGCTGAATTGACGCTTATAAAATGCCAAAACGATCATGATCGTGGCCTGGTGGCCAAAAAACCGGCAAACGATGGCCGGTTTTAAGTATCGACCGGCAACCGGCCCGCTGTTTAAAAAAACTGGTCAGGCCGGTCAAAAACCGGCCAGGTGGCAACCCTGAGCTCTCAGTCTATTGTAGGTATCTTGGGAAAAATTATACTGAAATTCACCACTGTGATGACTCTGTGATTACGCCGGGTTTCATTTACTTGTCATAGTTGGTACATAGTGAAGTTTTAAACATTACAGAATTCCTGGCTGCTGTCAGCGCATGGCCATCTGTATATGGAGGGAGTGTGGTCACATAGAATGGCTGCAGCTTTTGTTTTATCAACACCATCCCAAAACAAATTACGTAAGAACTAATTTGGGATTAATTCTGTGGAATTTATGCATATATGTCCTTATTCGATCAATCAAGAAGTCGCCATGCATAGTTCTATATAGTTATTCACCAGTACAGCTTCACCGGTCTTCTAGCTTTCCACCTTCACATTAGGGGAACGGCTGTAAATTTTTAGCTGGTACAAGTCTCATTTTTAAGAGTTACCTTCCGGGGATGTCCCGACAAAGCGTCCTGTTTTTATCAGTCTGAGTCAGACGAAACTGGATGTAACTGGCAAATGTGGTGCTCAGTAATAGCTTTCACGACTTGTGCATAAGATTTTAACCTGTCATGTTAGAAATGAGGCATGTGTCGCACTCTTGTGAGGATATGCGCAGAATATACCGAATATTAGCTCTTTGACGTGTGAATTGAATTTTTGGACGTGAACTACTCCATTTGTAGTTATATATTTGAGTATTCGTGCACTTCTGCGTTTCGGGCTTCCGCCGGCCATTAAAGATTCCATGCAGTACAAAAGAAAAAAGTTCTCGGGAAGCACTCAAGCGATTCGATCAAAACTGAATATTCGGAGATATTGAATTCTTGAACTGAATAAAAAAATATTAGTTTGTACTAAATATTTTAAACATTTACAAGCACACCCCAACAAAATACACAGGCTGTGGTGTATATATCGCTGTGAACTGCATCTTCTAATTCGTTTTATGATTTTTTAGTAGCGCCTGGCCGCATTTGGCTATCATATCCCATGTTTCAAGGGAAGCTCTCATTTCCTCGTTTTTCATGCCACACTGGCAGTCTGGTTTGATAGGGAAAAGGTACAGCTTTGCGGTCACTGTCGTAGAATGTTCCTGTTTAATCAACAACATAGCCAATCAAATTCAATGCCTCCAGAAACAAAAGCACTTGAGATAAATTCATGGAGAGCGAACACGGCGACATTCTATTCGCCTATGATCGTCTCTGCACGTCACTTTATCGACTGCTTCTTTAGCATTTGTGCATTCTCCGAGTTTATTGCGGAGCATGAGTCTGCTCCAATAAGCTTTATTTCTCCAAGGGACCCTGCAACACATTGCTTGACTTTTTTCTGAATCTCAAATGCTTTGAAAATATAGTCAACAGGTACATACTACTTATAATTGGAGGCCACGAAGTATCTCAGCCAAAAATTAGTGCTCTATGCAATCGGGGAACTTTAGAAACCTTCTCAAAAGATTTTTCTGTCTTTCCCTGTCATGGCATAGTTTGAAAGCCCGAATGACGTAATTAAAGTTATGTCGTGGCTATTGTCCAGCTCCGTTTCAGTCGCAGCAATGAATGTGTTCGATAGTCGCCTAAAAGAAAAACCGCAGCAAAAGAAAAGCAGAAACTACAAGGCGCATCCGCTGGGATTTGGAAATCGTGCTGTGCCGCTGTCAGCTGGCAATAACCACAGCCTTCGCAGTGCTTCCGCATACAATGCCCTACGATACGATACGTACGATACGATACCATATGATACAGAAGTGTTGCAGGGCCCCTTTAAACAGTCCTGTGTCATCCCACGCTACGTGTCGTCCCGCGCTACGTCAGCTAGCAATAACCACAGCCTTCGCAGTGCTTCCGCATACAACGGAAAGAGGGAAACTGTTTATCGGAAGTGTTGCAGGGCCCCTTTAAACAGTCCTGTGTCATCCCACGCTACGTTTCGTCTCGCGCTACGTGTGTCGTCCCGCGCTACGTCAGCTGGCAGTAACCACAGCCTTCGCAGTGCTTCCGCATACGATGGGAAGAGTGAAAGTGTTTATCGGAAGTGTTGCAGGGCCCCTTTAAACAGTCCTGTGTCGTCCCGCGCTACATGACAATGGGAGGAGGACAATAACGGAGTCACGTGCCCCCCTCTCCCTCTTTGTCTGCCATGTCGTGGTTCCTGGTTCCAGTTCCCGTGCAAGTTGCTGGCCATCTCGCTGCACTACGGCTTCCTGTGCGTGTTTGCGTGGCTGTCGCTGGACGCGGTGCACCTGTACCGCATGCTGACCGAGATGAAGGACGTCAACCACGGCCACATGCGCTTCTACTACTCCCTCGGGTACGGCGCGCCCGCCGTGGTCGTTGGCCTGGCCGTCGGCGTCCGAGCCGACCACTACGCCACCCACAACTTGTGAGTACCGCTACAACACACCAGTGCCACAACGCTGTAATAATGCATCGTGTGGGGCTAAAGTATGATGTATAGAAAGATTCAGAGTTGTTGTTGTGTTTACGTTTACAGTAAAACCTCGTTACAAGAGACACTGTCACAAGAGACACTTGGTTATAGGAGACATTTGAATGAAGACAGTCTGGTCGGTTTTTCCTACGTTTGCCATGTTAGCAACATTGTGTACAAGAGACACATTTTCCGGCTCCCTTGAGTGTCTCTTGTAACGATGTTTTACTATTTAATAGCCTCAGGGCTCACTAGACATTAAGCGAGTCCGATCTATGTCCAGAAAACTAGGTTAGCCTCACAGAGTTGCCTCCTCTTACGATAAAATCACTCGCGATAAAAGATGATGGGTACATCCTCGATGCACTTTATTGTCTCTTATGAGGAGACGTGTTGCAATCTTATTCATGGGTCTTCTATCTCTGCTGCTGTCTTGTGTGAGGAGGACATCTACACTTACGTGAAAAGCAGTTCATCTTCTCATCAGTGAGCAGCAGAATTAATAAATTTATGGCATTGTAATAAATGTATTGTAAATCATAATCGTTAGTTTAAATCAGACCTGCCTCCCCCTCCTGGTGTTTAATCTCTTATCATTTCTGTAGCTCCTTAAAAATGCCTAGAGGCTGTCTTGGGCTCAGTTCAGTCAAATAGTGCTCTGAAAAGGGCTGTGAGAGTTGCTTGCTGCACTTGTGCTATTGTAGTGACTTGGAAACACAAGTCGTGATTTGGTAGTTGGACAGCAGAGTTAAATCAGAAAGAAGAAAAAAATATATACCACCCGTACCTTGCTTTTGTAATCATCATTTGTTCCGCAAATGCGGTGAACAAGAGAACTTGACGTGAAGGTTGGTTTAGTGATGTTTGGGATACCCCTGTCACTTGAATCCCTTGATGTGCTATAACATGACTCCTGATAGTCAGCCGCATCAAGGCACTGGGAGAATTTGTTCGGCGTTTCTAACCATTAGGTAACCCTTAGGTAACAGGTAACATGCCTTCGGTAACAGGTGGTTACTGTCAGGTTAGTGCACGTGTTTAGTGACGTCTGTGAGCTTGATCACTCTGTTGTGTGTGTACTCCACTTTTGCAGCTGCTGGCTTTCCATGTACGAGAACATTGTGTGGAGCATGGTGGGACCTATCTGTGTCATGGTGCTGGTACGTACCACTAACATGCATAGTTTGAACCCTGGTACTTCGCGATGGTTGTTAAAGTGCCAAATAGAGAACAACCCGTACGTTCACCTCGCAGTCACAGCCATTTTTTTTTTCTCCTTCTTTCCTTTCTTTCTTTCACGCAGGCAACTCTCATCATCTTCTCATTTTCGATTCGAGCAAGCGTCCAGATCAAGGACACTGTGATGGACTTTGGGAACTTGAGGTCAGTACACTGAGAGATCGAGTTGGTGCAAACATTGGGAAGACGTTCTTTATGATAACCTCGGTTGACCGATATCATTCTCTGGAAGCTTTGAAGGAACTGGAGCCTGTTTAAATCACCGCCTTTACCAAAAGTGAAAGACTGTGTTCAATCCTCAGAGGAGCCAAGACTTCATTCTTTCTGCATTCTTATTTTTGAGGATTCAGCTGCTGTTCCTCTGCGTTCAGTTCCTGGCTGCCACATGGGCTACTAATCTGTCATTGCATTGAACTTGCATTAGATTTCGTTCGTCGGGAGTTGATCCGAAGCTGAAGCATTCTTTGAATGCAATAGCATATTCATGGTCATTGCCGTGTCTGACTGTCATTCTGTCTGTAATTTGATAGGTATGAAGGGAGAGGATGGAGAGGGGATCTCTGCCTCTTCCCGTACGAGTGCTGTGCCACTCTACTGAGGTGACAAATTTCGTCACATTTTGAAACTCTGCATAAACTTCGGAAGAGTTGAGTCAGTTTGTAACATTACAGCTATCGCAAACTAGTCTGTTTGTTTCAGTGATCAGAGGATTCAGCTTTGGTGAATTCAGTGCACTGGGAGAATACAGAGCAGCCTTGCAGCTGTGTGTGGTCAAACCTGTTGGAATACCAAGGAAAGATCGCTGTTGTAACTGGAAATTGTAACGAGCTTGTTTACAGAAGAAAGAAGAGACGATTTCAGCAGTGTAGCAAGCAGCAGGGCGGCTTTCTCAGCGAAAGATCCGAAATGCGTTAGTTTGTACTTCTTTAAGCTCACTTGCATCATATGTCTGACGTGCTTACTACCCTTCTCGCCAAGTTGACTTGCATTGCAAGCCAGGTTGTAGAGCCTAGCCAGAAGGGAAATACTGTATTTGCACGATTGTAATGTGCAGGTAAGTTTGTGTAGGAAGATAAAAAAAAAAAATTATTTCACGCCGATTCTATCGCGCAGATTTAGAACTGGGATTTGGGAGTATTTAGTGTCCATGTCAATGCTGCTGGCCACTTTGAACCCGATTGTAACGTGCACACGAATTTGGAAGCTAATTTTAGCAACACAAGGTCTGCGTTAGAATTGTGCAAATACGGTAGGTTGGAGGTTGATGGAAATGGAAGGGGATTGCACCAAGTGCACATTTGGCTTGTGCTAGTCAGTCTTGTTATACTTGGTAATAAAGCATAGTGGCACTAGGCGGTGTGTTTTACCTTACACCATGATGTCGGTGGCGTCACATTTATACCAATCTAATTGTTACTGGGGCTGTTCATTCTTCCAGGGTGCTGCTATGGGTGAGCGTGTTGCTCCTGCCTCTTGTCGGAAGCTGTTGGACGCTTGCACTCCTGTCGGTCAGCGATGAACCGCCGGCGCTTCGTCTCGCGTTCCCGACAATGTGTCTCGTGACGGGCATCTACATCTTCCTCGGATACTGCATCCTGAACCGAAGGGTTAGTTTGGAGCCGATTCCGCGACTTCTTGCTGTTTCTTTCGAGGCTCTGTCTTACATGCGGTGTTGCGACGCTCATTTTCCGCCCTTTAGGTTCGCCAACACCTCTGCTACGTTTGGGCGAGGTTGCGAGGCAAGAAGGTTCCTTACGACGAAAGTCTGAGTGGGACCAGGGCATCCATGATTTCGGTTAGTGACTGTTCTTTTTCTTTTGTGCTGTTACAATGCGTTTTCACATATTCGACATTGGGCGTTGTGTGTCTCGGCATGAAGCTTGGGATTAAAAAGTACCTCCAAAGTGGTGAAGTGGATCGATCCACTTCCCAATGCTGCGAGTTAAGGAGCAAGATTCACAAAAAGATTATTCGCACATACGCATTCACTCACTCCTTGTTTACTATGATTTGTAGCTGCTGCTATTTGCACAGTAAAAACTTTCAGTTGAAGCTAACCTTTTTCCTCTCTCTCTAATGGATTTTTAGAGATCAGCACTGGCATACCATAACTCGTCGTTTGACATCCTTCACCGCAATGTTGGAATCTCGACGTCGTCGACGACGAGCCGTTCGACAGCAAAGACATCAAGTAGCCCCTGGAACAGTAACGGAAGGATTCATCATCGGAGGAGCCACATACATACCGGTAAGCAACCCCCCGTCGCTTATTGAGGACTCGGACCGCCAACGGTCCATCTTTAGAGTGCAGTTGAGGTGTGAAACACGAGGTTACTGTAATTAACATGCGACCAATTCAACGACAGATCCAGATGCCGGGGAGGTGGTGCGCAAACGTCGCACGACGTCAGACTCAGATTCAGAAATGTCCTTGGACCATGCCTCGCTTGACCTTGCCTCAAGCCATTCCTCGGATGAGGAGGAGACCAAGCCATCATGGAGAGACACTGCCGGTCTTCCGACTGTTCGCGAGGAAGGCAAGTTGAAATTCCCACTTTGTCTGGCGTCCGAGCGCAGAGTCCTAGAGTGGAGACTTCTCAGGATGAGATTTTAGATCGGAAACCTTCTTCATGGTTTGAAAAAAGCTGGAGGTCATTGGGGATTCTAGTTCCACGGGTTGCTTCGACCTTTCAGAGTCAATTGGTTATAGATGGAATCATTTCCTGCAGAATAATAAAGCAATGTGGTTGAATTAACCTGACCACTGCAGACCCAGCCTGATGGATTGGTTGAAGTCAAATTGTGAGCCATCCAATTACCTATCTCACAGCTGAAAATGCATGGTTTATGTGGGCAAAACTCAAATTACGTGTAAATGTTTTGAGCGGCTGCAACTCGACCACCAGAGCCAAGAACGCTTTGCCGCTTCGAATGCAGTTAAACCTGATAAACAAAGTTGACAAAAATTCACAATTTTTCGTTGGATGCAGGTTTCGAGTTCAGGCTCGCATGAATGAAGCAGAAACGGGACCAAAATGCTAGACATTAGTGGGGGTGAATTTAAAGGATTTATTTCACAGCGAAAAGTTGCGTGATTTGTGCCTGCTGCTTTCCCACGAACTTAGTCATTACATGGCGCTCAAAAAAGCAATGTCAGCCCCATGTTCACAAATGTAACTTAAGTGTCACTTTTGGGTCATTTCACGCCAAACGTCCCAGAGAGTTCGCTCGACCGTCTTCGATTACACTATAAAAATTCGTGGTTGATCACTTCTTCACCCTATTAATTCTCCTAGCCGATTTTTGGCGGGAAAAATTTTTTCTGTCTTTTACAGCCATTTGAAAACCGCGGCGGAGACAAAAACCTACGTTGCGAAAAAAAATTGCCAAAAATAAAATAATATACGGAGCGCAGTGAAAAAATTCCAGGTGATAGAAAAGCAAGCACGTTTCCTTGCTACAATGCATTTGCAGTTTCTAGTGTGTTTCAAAATAGGTTCTGTTTGGAAGCAAAGTGACTTTTCTGAGCAATTTTTACACACTTTTTTTACAGCTATTGAAACTTTTGTAGAGGCAATGCAGCTGCATACTTTGTTTATATTGTTGACGATAAGTGCGGAAGAAAAATATGGGAGCGGGGAAGCGGGTAGCTTCAGTGCGATAAAGATGTAAACTTTGAAAAATTTGCGGAATTGTCCATGTTCAGACGTTCATCACGCTGTGTGGTGGTCAATGTAAAAATACAGGCTTAGGCTCACTTGAAAGTGTGTACAAAGGGGATTTATTTCAGAAAGTTTAATCGGAGTACTTTTCGTTTTAAGCGAGAAAGTGATTTTTATATTGAGCACCAACCACGGCCCCAGACGGCGGGCTGGAAGTCCGCTTCACTGCAACGACACTTCCTGCGCGGCAATGGAGAGGTCCAGCGCGTTTTGAGTTTTCACGCGGTTACCTGCTCTAAAGGAGGGCGGCAGGCTGGTACTGGATTTCGGAAAGGCGTCATCGGCAGGTGATTAGTTGTTGGAGCTCATACATACCGAAACGCTGCGTTCATGGACATGGTACAGATGTAGCAGGAGATTGGCTGCAGGTCCGGTCTCGATGCATTTAAGAGTCTGCGCTTTTCCTCGCGGTCGCCGACGTGGGTTCTATCCCCACTTGGAAAGTCTCAGTGGTGGAGTAAGACATAAGCCCAGCATTGACAGCGGTTATGGTACCAAGTGATGAAAGGTGCGAGGTGCGCGAACCTTTCAAAGATATTGTCAAATCAAACATCCTTGAGTTTTTTTTTTTTTTTTTTTTTGTACCCGTCACACTGTGAATCACGTTAATTCGACTTCATTTAGAGAACATTTTTCTGCCGATTCCTGCTATCACTTTGCTGATTTTGTTAGATCCATTACCTCAGCTCTCTGGGACGTTTGGCGTAGAATGACCCTTTTGCCTTTGACTCTTTTCAATGGCTCAACCTGTTTAAGGACCAGAGTTATGCAGAAGGACGCCTTTTCGTGAACTTGATGCTCTTTTCCGCGCTCAAAATTGGTAAGAGGGTTCTAGCTGGGATACTGTATCGGGTGGCGACGTTCTTAGTTGCCGGTGGAGATGGCACTTAAAATTGTGAGCTTGTCTTGAAAAGACAAAAATTTTCATTTTTTGGCAGCCGAACTCATCACCGACGAACCAACACCACAGATAGCAGTGGAGACGTGCGACTACATGCCGGCAGGCAGGCCTAGCACCTAACTGACACCGTACTTACACTGTACGCGCATAGTAGTTTGCGGTGCGGGCAAAGTTCGCTAAATTAGTGCATTTATCGTGCCGATTTTTCAGAAAAACTGCAAAAAACAGCAGCTCATCAACGTAGCGAATTCGTTATAGTATCAAGGCTAACCGTCGCAACACCTTCGAGGTCGCAAACACGCAGATTTCAATGGGCCTGACAATGAGGAATTGAAAAGCTTCGTTACATCCAGGAATTCGTTACATAGAGGTTCTTTAGATCCAGGTTTAACTATACTACAACAGATGGCGCCAGCTATTGCGGTGCAGGCTGAAAATAATTTGTTGGCTAAGACAGAAGAAAATTAAAATTTGAATGTTCAGAGATGTGCAGTCCGACGCATGCAACTGACATTGAAGGAACGAAAAGGTCCAACTGTCTTTGACCTGTTTCGTTTTCAGATCCACCACTTCCAGTCATGACAGCGCTGCCGCCCGTCTCGCTCGCTCCGGCCGGTCCGACCGACGTGGTCGCGCCCTCCATCTACAACGGCGGCAGTCTTTGGGACTGTGGACTGCCCTTGCAGTTTGGACAGCACCAGTTGAGCTCGCCCCCACCACAGCTGGGGGTCATGACCTCGTCCCCGCTGGGGTCGTTGACCTCTCCGCACGGCGGCTACGCGACAACGACGGCCGGAGTGACCTCCCCCTACAGCAACAACCCGCCGCCGCTGCCTTCGCCGCAGGGGATCCTGTCGAACGTGCAGTGGGCCGACGAAGACGGGGAGTTCCGCAACAACCTCGACCAGCCGACCAGGGGCAAGGAGGGCCTCTGCCACAAGCCCAACATGCCCCCGCTTGCGGCGTCCGATTCCGAGTGAGTGCCGGGCAGCACTTCTTCGTCACGCTGGATTCAGGCGCACCTTTCTGTGTAAGCTCCACCACCAAAGAGAGTGTGCACGCTCCGTAGATGGCTCGAACGCATTTGTGGGGTCAGTCACCCATGGTTGCGACATTCAGATTCCAAGTCAATGCAGGCCGGGCACTTCCTGTTACACCTAGCGCCGTCTAGTGGTCAGCTTTGAACGCTGCAGCAATCTTTTTGCTCAAGAACGAGCTAGCTGTCGTCCTCTTGGCCTAGTGGGTAGCGTTGCTGCTTCTAATGCTCACGTCCTGGGTATTATTTCATTTTATTATTGGAAGGATTTCTTTATTGAAAAAAATGCTTCCTTAGATCAGTTACATGCATTCGTTTTATAAATAAGGGTGCTTTTAGTACCTTTTAGGTCGGGTTAGGTCTGGTGAGCAGCGTTTCAGCATTGTGCTTAAAGTTCTGCATCGCACCGGAAGTGCCCACCCTGTACTGACATGAGAACGGAATGTGTCACCCCTTGGGTACAGGTTGACGTGTGAACATTGTACACCGCAAGCAAAGGACGGACTGAAAGAACGCAAATGCACGCAGACTATCGCTCAGAATGTGCAACGTGACGCGTACATGGAATGCGCTCATCGGGAAAACGGTTCATGACACGCAGCATCGAATCTGTGCATCATGAGCTGTCTACCCGACTCTGTCATTGCGTATGCTCTTTACGTACCATGCTTCCACTGGACAAGCCAGTTCATATGCAGTTCTCTCTTGACCAGCCTTCTCTGTGGTGTGCCTTGTTCTTACGTCAACGTGCATTTGAACCACCCTTCTCGAGTTTCCTGTGTGCTGCTATTCTCGAGTATGCAATCACCAGGGAGGATGGAACACTGGCTAACTTGCGTCTCCCTCTCCCCCGATATCTACCTGTCTGCTCTACCTTTGAAAGCTTTCACATTGAAAGCTACTTTGGTATTGTTAGGGCGCGTGTCTAGCTCTTCAACACATGAAACGCAGCAGCAAACCAGGCAGGAACCTTACCTCAAAAACTATACTGCCCTTTCCTAAAAAAAATTGAAAGAAGTGCGAAACCTTTCCGGCATCAAAACTGCGTCAAAACTGTGCCCAATCGATTATCAAACCTTCAAAGACACAAATTGCAGACAAAGAACGAACCGATGCGATGATTTTTTGTGCACTAAGTAAACGCTTCTACAAATGACGTAAATGTATACTGATACGCTGTTTGCGAGTGAAAGGTGTACTAAATTGCACTCCTTCATGATCGATGCGTGCATGTATTGTCTTACCTGGAAACGTTCATTTTTCGTGGTTTTCAAGTAACTGTTTCACTCACAATGGAAGCCCGGTCTCGCGCACACGCTGTTTGTCCAGAGATCTCATCAGAGCTTTTCGGTCGACCAACCGGTCTATGGGGAGATGCGTTAGTTTTTTGACCTGTCCGTCCACGCAATAAAACCTGGGGGGCTTCCATTAACCTGTTCACTCTGTGTAACACCATTGGAACAGCTTCACGGAATCGAAGAAAAAAGTTGTTCAAGTGAGACTTTGTTGAACTAAGAGTTGTTATACAATATTTAGGCAGGGAATGTCGGAAAACCTTGACTGAGACGTTCGGCCGAGTTAAGCTTTAGTGGAGTGCGTAGCGGAATAAGCGGGATAAGAGAAGAAATATTCGGAGGTTTGTTGATGTACTTCACACAGTTTCGCACATAGAGTCAGTTCACTCGTCAGCAGAACTGTAAACCCCCTTCTTGTTTGTATATGTGATGTTTGTGTCACATGGTATGGAACATCAAAAGCTTGGGGGATTTAAAAATTCTATTAGCTCAAGCACTTTTTTGAAAGAGCTATTCATGAACTCACAACTATGGGCCACTGTTCCAAAAGCATGCTTAATAGTGTGGCTTTAAGGTGAATTCCAAGCAGTGTCTCAAAATTTGTGAAACTTGGTGTTGTTACGGCAATAAGTGTCTCAAACTTAGAGGGGCCATTAAGACAAAATACAAGCTTGTTTTATTCGAAAGATTTCGTGTTTTATAGTGACCTCAGCGCTTGTCCAAATGCAAATGATGCTTTATTCACCGAGAAATTGATAAATTTAAGTCAAAATTTTGATTTTACCGCTAAATTGTGCGTTTTCGTGGTATGCAATGACATCACAGGAACCGACTGCTCTGCAGCCGATTGCGAAACCTCGTTTACCGTTAGTGGACCTAGATGGCGCCACCATACCGTGGCAAGCTGTTTTCTGCCTTTGGTTTGTTTTTGACCGTATTTAAACCTGGCTTGTTTTTGTTCTGGGAGAAAATAATCGTTTCGTCAAACATGGTGCTCGCTCGACAAATATGGTCACGTAAGACACCGTTGCTTGCGTCATTCGGCCAGTGTCGTCCGAGACAACCCCGAAGCCCCGCAATCCTGCGCAGCTAAATCAAGCATAGTGCATGCAGTACCAACAGCAGTACGCATCGGTACTTCTATGTTTATGTGTGCTTTCGTAACTTACACTGTTTGTCCCACCATTCTTAATGCTTTAAAAAGAATGTGCCCTGAAATTAAGTGCAAATAGCTCGTTCAGCAAGCTTATAAACTCTCCCTGATTTGCGTTTTCTTTTGCCAGCCTCCACCAATCGCAGAGCTGGCTGGTATGACATCATAGGTTCTGTTGCGGGAAATGAGCTAGTGGGCCGCATGGCCATTCCATTTTTTTCCTAATTGTATAGCTTATTTGAGCGAAGTTTACGTTAAAAGTGATGTCACTATGATTTTAACGAGGCAATCTTTGGAATATTGCGCCAAACTTGTGTTTTGTCATCACGGCCCCTTTAGGGGGACACTTTATAACAGCTCTTTTAAGTTTTTAAGTAAATTCCGTGAAACTTGCCAGTCTTGCTGCTTTTTCCTGACTGAGTTCAAATATGCCATTATTTTTTTAGTCAGCCAATTACTTCCCAAGATAACTAGAGATAATTAGCCATTTTTGGAGGAACAGTAGACAAAACAGTGTTAGTCATACAACTGTAATCTTTACATTTTCCAATACTATGAACCCCAGTGAATGCAATAAGAGAAGCGGTTTCTTGATGCACTGCTCGGAACTCATTTTACAGCTCATTAAACCTTGGCGTTTGAAATGGCCATTTGGAAGTGGTTCCTTGCTACTGGTGCCACCAAAGTATAATGAGCTGTAAAATTAGTCCCGCTTCTCTTATTGCACTCACCAGGGTTCATAGTATTGGAAAATACAGATTATAGTTTTATGACTAACACTATTTTGTCTATTGTTCTTCTAAAAATGGCTAATTATCTCTAATTACTGGGGAACTAATTGACTGACCCTGAAAATAATGGCATATTTGAAATGAGAGGGAAAAAACCAGCAAAACTGACAAGTTTCACAGACTTCACTTAACAATTAAAAGGAGCTGTTTTAAGAGCAGTGTCCCTTGAAGCAGACGAATTTTCCCACATCCAAATTCTTCCCATGAGCGGCTTCAGCCGAAGCAGAGGCCTCAGAAAAGACAGACAGCAGGTGTGTTCTCAACAATGAATCTCTCTTATTCTCATCCACTGCCACTCGTTTCAGAGACAGCAACGAGACGTCGGTCTAGAAAGATCTCAAGGCAGCAGCATCAGCGCAGCCGTCGTCTGCCAACTCTGTACATAGAGACGCCAACAACAAGAACAAGCTCGTTGCAAGGACGTTGCAACACATCGCGACCTTGCAAGGAGGGAACAAAGGGAGCGAACAACTTTCACATTCCATCCACTCTGGGACCAATCAACGCTTTCACAAATAAAATGCACGCATAAACACACACACATAAACAGACTCGAGGGCCTTGTATAACTGCCCGGACATGCCAATAAAGAGTGCGCCAAACGGTAACCACGTTGACATCATTGTCCCCCTCTGCTATGCCACATGTGAACTTTGCGGGGAGACGGAAACATCGGAGAAATGCTCAAAGTGCAGTTTTTGTTTCGAAAATGAAGTTGGCTTTTAAATGCAAGTCTTGTTCTGGGAAGAGAATGCTGACTTCACTGCGTTGCAAAGTTTACATCAAGTAGGACATAAAAATTTTTTTAAAAAAAGGTGCGGCGTTGAGTTTTTGCAAAAAAGATGTTTTGTGCCAGTGCTTGTAAGCTTTGCTCCCCAAGTTGTGAGCTCCATCTCATTGATAGAAGTTTGTTTTAAAAGTATTGGTAGGCAGAAAATTTTATGACGTGTTGGTCACGACATTTCTACTTAACTTAAGGGGGGGGGGGGGGGGGGGGGGCTGCTTTGCTACTCACATTATTGCTACTGGTGTAATTACCACGCTCAAATTCCTTCTGCAGCATTGAGTACGTGCCCGTAATACACATTTCTGTGTCGAATGCTACAAACTATTTCCTAGGTTCACGCCGTCAGCTAGAATTTTAGCCTGACAAAAATTTTGTGACTTTTTTTCATTGGGTGGTTTGAAAATGGCTGCAGTATCTAATCTCATGCAGGAGTTTGTTTATGCACTATGGTAACGGGCAACTGTTTTCAGCACCCCCCCCCCCCCCCCAAAAAAAGCTCTACCTTTCTTTTTTAGACTCTCTGAAATTGGTTTAGAAATGTTTCTTAAATGTTTCTAGATTTATAACTTTAGTCTTTAATCTGCATTACCAAAAAAAAAAAATTCAAACTCCTACAAGAATAAATGGCACTTCAAATAGCATTTTTAAGAGCGGTATTATTAATTCTTCAAAAAACAAAAGCCGCAACAAAAATTCCATAAAACGCATTTCTTGCTTTATTGCAGCTGCAAGCTGAGCTCTCGATAACAAACTCACAAAATAACTCTAACATCACATGTTGCGTGTTTCTAGCTTTTGTTTTTTCACAAGTCTTGCCTATAAGCTGCCTTGGAGAAAAAAAATGCACCCTTCGAGACCACACCTTGGGAAATGCTTCCAGTCATAAACAATCAAGACGGCCTATAAAGAACATGGATGTCTCCAACAATTAGCTGGAGAGAACAGCCTATTATCAATACAATATAATATTATTATGCAATAATAGCATTATAATTTGCGTCACTCTTATAGCGTTATTATTACTGTAGAACGGCTAAAGTCACCTGTGGTATGCTGTTACGTTAAGGATAAAGGTTAATAACTGGACTATCAGTAACTTTCACACTCACCAAAATTGCCACAATTTATGCTGTTTTCATTTTGTGCCATTGGGCAGTTTCAATTACCAGTTCTAGACTGCCAAAGACGCTAATCTGGCATTACACTTCTTTTTATTTTTAACACCCACACCAGCGATGTAGGTCACCAAATTAAAATTTCTGTGGCCCATCGACTATATACCTTTTCAAATTCGAGAATGGGCTATTGCTGTTACAGTAACAGCAAAAGTTGACAATCGCAGATACTGCACTTGACTCAAAGTTACTCAACTCCAGCGAAAAAATGGCAGAATTTGGTCGAATTAAGCAGAATAATTGATAAGTGATGTCGGAATATGGAGTCTCAGACTCCGGTGAACCACAACGTTCGGTTCAATTGAGTAACGAAATAGGATTATCCAAGCTAATTTTAAAGCGAATCAACTACGCAACGTACTTGGATAGCGTGTAAAACCCTTCCGTTAGGTTGGCCTACAAACACTCCGACGGACTTGCAAAGTCGATTGCCCGATAGGCCAAGGTGACATACAGCTAACCCTTTCCCTCTCCAGCTAATTGTAGGAGCGAAAAATAAATCGCGATAGCCAAAAGGGCCGACGGCAACGACACATAAAACGAGCGCGCTGAAGAATCAGCGCCGTCGTTTGGGTTTGGGCGGTTGCCGCTTGCGGTCGGGGGGCGTCTGCTTGGGCAGCAGGCGTCGTTTGGGCTGCAGCTGCTGTTCCACCAGATCGGCCAGCTTTCCCTGCTCCGCAAGCATGGAGAGGAACGTGCAGATGAACTGGTCGTAGTTGTGCGTCCGTCGACAGTCATCCACCTGCGAGCGCCGCATCGTCATCGGTAAATGCCAAAAACGGCTTTTTTTCGTTCGGAGCTGCCATTTCTTTCCAGGAAATCCTGAGGTGCGGTTACTAATCGGTTAAGACCCTGTAGAAGTCAACTCGCCTTAAAACGAAAATGGGCTTCCGTGCGGAATCAATACATTACTGCCGGAATGTCGTTTATAAGTGCAGACCTTTTTCGTAGCTAATGAATAATGTGATGGTTGCATTACTTTCTTGAAAAAACTGCCAGATCGTGTGCGTCTTTCTCAGTAGCAAATGAGTATCAAATTCAAAGTAGAGTGTCTAAGATTGGCATTCACTGTGTTGTAGTAGAAGGCGATTCATGAAACACTACGATTAAGCTTTTGATAACGATTTTCAGAATGATAAGTTTGCAGAATTAAACAGCACGCTTTGAGTTTGTAGTACACGTTCAGAAGTTATTGAGAAGCGTTTTTGTAGAAGACAAACAAACTAAGTTTGGGGCGGAAAGCCTTCAAAGCAGAGGTGATCTACGCCTTATGATATGTCAGCATGATATGTAAACGCTAGTATGACAGCCATAAAATTTTATTAACCTAATTTTAATTCGCAGCTGTTGCCGCGCTTCACGCAGCTTTGAAAAGCCGCCGACTGCATATTCCGAACCAGTACATCAAACTAGACAAATAATAAAGAGAGTACCGCGCTCCGCAGAAGCGCTTACCACATATTTGCGGCGCTTGTCGACTTCGTCCTTGAGCGCGCTCTCGCAAGCGTTGATCTCTGCCTCAACGGTCTTCAACAACGCCAGCAGATCGTGCGGTGCGAACGGGTGCTCTTCGCCAAGCCGGACAACCACAAGGCGGTCGATTTCGCCGCTCGCCGAAGCACCTGCATTCCAAGTGAAAAGCAAAAAAGGAAGACAAAAATGGTTTTGAGTGCTGCTTCACTAGCGCTCAACTTCCTTGCCGAGGATGGACTGCATTTGCCAGCTTTTGTTGGTCTGGCTTGGTTCACCTGTAACACTAAACCAATCACTACGAGGCTGTCGTTAAATAAATTCAAAGGAAGCAGTCGGCAAGCCCTGTATTGCAAAAAAAAAAGCAGGCTATAAAATAACCCTCACTACTAAGTACAACTTCTGGCAATTGGAACAGACTTGCACCACTACTGAAATGCTCAAAGGAGGACTTTGAATTGCCCACTCAATGCAGCTCGGTGCTAGTGGCACAATGCAAGCATTGATGGAAGAAGAAGTACGTATGTTCTCTCGGTGGACTATCTACTGTGACTAGAGGATGCTGGGGCGGTGAGGATCAGCCAGTTTGGTTCTGCTCAACTGTCGGTCTGATCAACGCTCTTCACTGTAAATAATCCTATCGCACCGCTTTGGATCGTAACAACATCTTTTCACTGTTCCGGGCATTATTCAACAACTCCAGCTGAACTCACTCGCGGGGGGGAAGTTGTAAGCGACAGTCCTCACCTGACGACTGCTGCGCAGCCTGCTGGTTCTGCTGCTGCGACGAAGGAGTGGTCCCCGGTGGCGGCGGAGGCGACGCGCCTGGTGGCGACGCTCTCACCGGCGAATTGAACGCACTGCCCACCTCGGAGGCCGTGTCCGTGCTGGAAGAGCCCGAACTGGGCGCGGGAGAGTGCGCCTCCATCAGGGGGCTCTTGGCGTAGTTGTGGCCGTCCAGCGCTGGCTGATCGCGCACCTACGCAAGATGCGTCACCACTCCATCACGGGTCGACAAGGCAGGGGTGGCGGCGGAGACAGGGCGCCGGAAAACACACTGACAGCAAGGGGCGAATCCTACTCGAGAGAAAATGGCAATTACAGTGTGGTACGAAACATACTGGGGTTCTTCACCATCACCAGCCCGAAAATTACTCCTACACATGGTGCAAAACGTGTTGGTATTAATCATTACCATCGTCAATCTGAAAGCTGCAATTACAGCGGAGTCCACTTGTAACGATACCGTTTATAACAACACATCGGATATAACGGTGCACAACTACGGCACCGTCCACTTTTGTATGCTTTCTGTGGTAAAATAAAACGCATATTACAATGCATCAGTGCCGCGATATCGGATATAACGATTGAATCCGGTTACACCATGCACCGAAAATGCGAGCTGCCACTGCCTCTCGCGCCGACCGCGCCAGCGGCATGCGCCGCAATCACTGTGATGCGTCTCGCATCCCTCCCACACCTCAAAAAATGAGTCGACAGCGCCAAACCCCCTCCCAGTGCCGCCACTTTGACATTGCCCCCACGCCAGCTCGCACGTTCGCTTGTTGTGTCAAGTGCGTGCTGTTTTAAATCTGACTGGGTGCCTCTTCAACCGCCTTCATTCTTTCCGTGGAAGGGACGTTAGGGGCAATGTTTCGGAAACGTCCGAGTGCATCATTCGATCGTCGCGCGGACACGTGCTGCGGACCGCGGTGACATGACGCGGTTGAGCAGCCTACTCAGGTACTGTCTTTGCCGGAGGCCCAATGCATGATACAGTCCGGACTTCGTTTCCGCCAAGGGCCTTTCACCGCTTTCACTCAGCTAGGTGAAGCACTTATAGATGCCCTTGGAAAAGATGTGCGCCAGCTTCACGTGCAGCAAGCAAAGCTGACTGACTATGGCTTCTTTTCCGCTAATAAGCAGTAGTTTCGACCATGCTTGCGTGCAAATAAAATGTTTTGAGCTCTGTTTCGTCTTTTTATTCCACAACCCGCTTATAACGACTATCGGTTATAACAATGAGATTTCCTTTGCACTTGGATATTGTTATAAGTAGACTAGACTGTACACTGTGGTATGAAACATACTGATATTGATCATCATCAGCAGCAGCAGCATGAAAGTTGCAATTATGCATGAGTAAAGCACACTGATATTCATCGCTATCACATGCAATTGATGATGAATGTTGAATGCTCATGATGATGAATGTCAGTATGTTTCAAACCACAGTGTAATTGCAATTTTCTTTCCACCACGATTCACCCCTTGCTGTCAATGTGTTTTTCGGTGCAGTACCTATCACTAGCGATAAAGAAAAGGTTACACGTTCACACAATGCACCTACGTGCAATTTTTTTTCACTTCCTCTAGAATTCCAATTCATTCTGCAACATCTCTGCAGTGATGTCTTCTGTAAGTTCACAAACTATCCCAGCCTCATGTGTTGGCGAACCAATAGCATGTCCGCTAATCTGCACACGCTGCAAAAAAGAAAGAAAGAATGCAGAGATACGAATGACATTTTACAGTCATTGAGAGAAAAAGAAAACAAGGTAGCGCTAAAGTGTTAAAAAGAAAACCGTACTGCAGTGGTTGATGGGTGTTTGCGAGCTCACGATTGCTTTGAAAAGTTCTGACAGTGACATTAGTAAAGCAAACAAAGCGGGCGCAAGAGAAGCCCGCTTCAAAGTAAAGTGCCTTTTTCTGCTCGCTTAGAGCAAAAGATTGACCTCAAATGTATTAATTTACAAAAGACCCGTCGGAAAAACAGATTTGTGACAATAAATGGGGTTTAAACAGGATTTACGAAAAGTTTGTGAGAATCTGCTGCAAGCGTGATAACAGCAACAGCATCAAATGACAGTGGATTCCCAACTCCTCGAACCCAAAACTGCAAAGACCTATTGTTGCTTACTTCTGCTGTTTTAGGGGCGAAGACCCTCGGGAACTGGGGCTGCTGGCGTCTCCTGTCGTCGTAATAGTTGTTTCATGTAGTCACGGTACTAAAACACCGGGAAACTCGTTTACGCCTAGTGCTAGAACATAATGCATACTAAAAAAAAAAGAAAAAACACCGGGACATTCGTGTACGCCTCGCGGCACAGAGCTTCGTGCTTCAAAGACAAGAGGCTTTTCAAGCAAAGCTGTACACGTCCACTTCCGAACTGTTTCATCTCCGTTGGCAAAAATGCCAAGGCACCAAGAAATACAATTATACACTGCATGCTTCATCCCTCGCCAGGTTTCATGTTAGTGGAGATGGCCTGGGATTTTTTCACTGACCAACATTTCTGCGCAACCATCTGAAAAACACAAGATGAGTGCAGCGAGTCGAAGTCTGAGAAGTGCTCACCATTTGCTGAAGTGCTTCCAGCACAATGCCACGATTCGTTTTCAGCGTCCTCAGCTTCTGCTCGTACGCCTGTCTTCGGTCGGGAACCACGGCCATCAGATTAAACCGGATGTCACCGCCACCCAGCCTCTCCGTGATGACCTGCGCACGCATCTCAGTTGCAGTCAAATACGCCACCTAGCAACCGAACCTTCATGCATTTCATCCTCTCCCTCTGTAACTTCAAAAAATTCAAAATCCAAATTTTGGTGGTTTACAGTATTTTCGCGCGTATAACTCGCACAAAAAATGCGGAAATTTCAGTGGAAAAGTAGGGGTGCGGATAATACGCGGGGTTTTTCCTTTAGTGCAGCTTCACGGCAGTGCGCGTTGTGCCGTGAAGCTCCTATGCAGAAACTCGGACTAAGCCTTCTATGGCAGTGATTGTGCAAAACATACAAGGACAAGGAAGAAAAAACAAGGACGAGCGCACTCTAACAACTGAATTTTATTAGTGAATTATGATTTTCGTTTTGCAGTCAGTGTATTCTACTTGCTAAACATACGCTTTTTCTGTCTGCATAGTATGTGATGTGTTGCTTGAGCAGTAGCTTTGGTGCAGCCTTTCCTGTATCAAATCTGCAGGCAATACGCGAGGACTTTTTTTTTTTTTTCCGGAGGGATGATAGTGTGGTAGCGGATTATATGCAGGGGCGGGTTATACGCACAGAAGTATGGTAATACCTGTGCTACACAAGCATTTGAAAGGGCATTTGAATCAAATGTCCTTCGAAATTTCAAATGCCATTTGAACTGGAAGGAGTTCTCAACCTACACGTTGAAAGGCAGTTGAAAGTTTCCGCGTTCACCCACAATATTTCGATGTCACCACTGCTGTCCAGGTTGTTCTTGTAACTTGACATAAAATTTAATTTTAGAGTTGAACTGGGCCAAAACAACACAATTATTAGCAATAAAATAGATAACAACTTCCAAACGCACGCAGAACATGCACAAAACAGGCAGTTTTTTTTTTTCTTTTTTGCACTGCCGGTTCTGAGAGTGCCAAGTTTGTCTTGTAATTGTAGATCGAGTGATAGAGAACAAAAACAAGTAAAGAAATATGAAAATCGTGCACTTTAAAACCAAGTTTTACTTGTAAATAATTATTTTTGCAAATACGGTACAAAGAAACTGCATGAAAGAGTGCGAGCGTTTGCGTTTCAAAGGCCTTTCAGGCTGTCCAAAGGTCGGTTGTTGTGCTCCTTTGACTCAAATGGCATTTCAACCAAATGCCTTTGAAAAACATCATGTAGCAGCTCAAAGGTGTCATTTGAGCCAAATGACATTCGATTCAAAGGCCTGCGAAAGGCTCGTGTAGCACGGGTATACCTGACCACGTTTCTGACCCACATGCTTAGAGACCACTGTGCACCAGTAAAAAAAGTTTTACAGAGCCATCGAAACGTTCCTAACGACTACTTATTTTAGCAATACGTCACTTCTGTAGAGAAATAAAGAAATAAGGCTCGCTTGCTAGACAGCCAGTGCCATTTAATGCAAACTAGAAAAACTAAAATGTGTTTCTTGTTTATGTTATCATTTCAGTGGGGAAGCGATATATTTCAAAAATAAGCAAGCTAGTCTGTTAGGAACATTTTTTTTCGCACATTATTGAAACTTTTCATATTGGTCTACGATGGTTTTCAGGCCTGTGGGTCGTGAATTAGCAAGTCCCACAGGATTGTTATCAGGTGAGTCCCCTTCAATGTGTCAAAGCTAAAACTGGGCTATAACGCGTTTGATTGATGACTGATTGATTGTGGGGTTTAACGTGCCAACACTTCACAGGCAATGAGGCGCGCCGTACTGGAGGGCTCCAGATTAATTTTGACCACCTGGGGATCTTTAAAGGAGCCATGAAGAGAAAATACAACTTCGTTTACTTTAAAAGAACTAGGATTCAGTATCTCACTCAGCTTCATTACAGCCACAAAAGGTGTTTTTTAACGAAAAAAAAAAGCAAGGAGTATTTAAAAACTTTCAAATTTTGCGCCACAGTGACGTGTTATGAGCAAGAATGACGTCATACGGGCCAACAATAAAACATAATTTTCAGTGCGTTAACTGCACGTTAGCATTCAAGTGATGCGGTCAAATGGAACTAGAGGCCCCATTAGAGGCGTCCCGTCATGTGTCGTCGCGACAGGTCAGTTAGGCGGCCGCTAATCGCACAAACAAGCTTCCGTGACGCCACAGAAAAGTTGCGGGAAATTGGCTAGGGGGTCGCGACTGCTCCACACATTTTCTCTCCGTTGTTTGTTCGAAGATTGCGATGATATTGGTATCATTGTTATCGGGACTAAGCAGTCTTTCTAATAAACCCAACTTGTATTTTGTCTTCACGGCTCTTTTAACGTGTGCCAAAATCTTGAACACACAGGCGTTTTTGCTTTTCGCCTCCACCAAATAATCGGCCCCCGTGATTGGGGATGAACCATTTTCCAGTAGCGCAGCCCTGTTGCAGCGACCACCCGAACCACACTTGGGCGATTATAGAAGAACATGCCCCCTTTTTTACGCCTGCCCTCCGCAGGTGAGGAAGCCGTCCCTGACGCAACGTATGGTTTTGGTGGCAGAGAAATTTTTTGGTGATAGCTGCAGTGCCTACCTGTCGGCCACTTTCAGGGCTCAGAAAACGGAGAAGCACTTGGCTGGCTCGGCATTCGTAACTGGCTAACCAATATGGTGTCTTTTTGTTTACATTGTGCCCCCCCCCCCCCTCAGAATGGCGGATCGGTCGCTGGGAGCGAGAATAGCGCATGCGCAGAGCGCTACTGGAAAAAGGTCCATTGCACCCACATCCTCGGGCTCAGCAACACAACGGCCTTGACCACTGAACCACTGTAACGGGTCCTTCTGTAGCTTCAATACAAAGCAGCTATCTTCTGCACGACGATTTGGCACGTGCTACAGCCAAGTTACGGTACGTGACACACTTGACCGTGAAATAGAACATCTAAACACTTGTCTGCAAGCAAAAAATTTGCTTTTTAAAGTCAATAGTCCTTCCTGGGCCACCTAAATGCCAAAACTGTCTCTGTCACGTCATTCAACCACCTGGACAAAATACAGGCAAAAGCATGCTCGAACACGAAGTATACCATATTTTCGCGTGTATAACCCACCCCCGCATACTATAACCTGCACCCCCACTTTCCATCGACCAATAAAAAAAATATATCCCCGCGTACTGTCCGCATACCTTGTACATAAATGGATGGACCAAGGCTACTACTCAAGCAACATTGCACATTTGTTTATGCGAAAGAACTTGCCTAATTGACTACGTATAACTAGATAACTTGCCGCCTACATTTTTTCAGGTTGGTATATTGTTGAGCTGTGTGTGCAAAATAAGCACTGTCAATGGGATAACAGTGGCTTAGTCACCATTACTGTTGTAGGGGCATCACGGCCCAACACGCATTGTGGTGTAGCTGCACCAAAGGAAATACCTCGCATATAATCCGCACCTCTACTTCACCCGTGAAATTTCCGCATTTCTGGTGCGGGTTATACGTGCAAAAATACGATATATAAGCAAAAGTGTTCCAAACTACTAAACTGCTGCTACAGCTCATAGATGTCCACATTATTCAGAACAGAGGAAACCTCTGGCATATTTGAGGCAAATATAAGCACATAACTGAGAGTAGTGTTGCATCGGTTCTTACGATAGCAAATAAAAAGAAATGATGTTTTAAAATACATGCGGTGCCCCAAAAGTTTGCGCATGAGCACTGAGAACATGAAAAAATTGAATTTAGCAAACTTGCTAGCATAACGGAAACACCTCCATTGCATTCATCATATGAGGAGCAAGAGCGTTGGGAGGAGGATAGGAGGAGGGAGCTACGTCACACGTTCTGCAGACGACTATTCGGCGTACGTTACGCAAATGACGGTGGAAAACACGTCTTCGTTCATAATGGTCACGCTGCAAGGGGAAAAAAACTAAGGCCATTCCACTCAGTGGGAAAGCTATCGGAAGTTCAGAGCAGTGATTCGCCATAATGGGCTGTAGCGCTGTTATCCACTCGCTGCTACCACCCAATGCAATTCAAATTTGCCGCCTTTGCAGTGCTTGCGCACCCCCTGCCTGAAACTGCGCTAGCGGGAGTTCTGTTCTCTTTGTGCTTGCTTTTCCTCTCGCACGTGCCGGCGGTGCACGGCCACTTTTTTTCACTTACTATCGTAAAAACCAACCCAACGAGCATTCATAACTAAAGGAACACGGGCACTGCTGGTTAATTACGTGTATTTCACCTCAAATGTACCTGCAGTTTTCTTTGCGCTAAACAACGGGGAGGTGTATGACAAGCGCCAGCAGTTTTCGAACGCTTATGACTGCATAAACCGCTTGGCTTTCGAAGCCTCTGTGGGACGCCGTGACGATGGAACGCCGTATGGCTCTACTTGGGTCCAGCGAGCGAGCTACGACAAAAAGGTGAGCCCCACAAGTGCTCTGCACTGAAAAGGATGCATCACCATGCGGAACTTGTCTGTCCAGTCCTGCCCGGGTTGCCAAGGCCCGTGGTCGATGGGGAATGGTTTCAGGCCGTCCAGCTCATACAGGCGGCCATCGATGGGCACGTAGCTGACAAAGTGGAATGCCTCCATCGTTCGGCCCATGGGGACGCCATGCGGCTTCTCCTGGGGCTGGCGGGGTTCTGGCTTGGCGTGCGTGTTGTGGGCCCTCGCCAGTTCTGGTGTGTTGCCAATAGCATGGCCCTTGTTCTGTATGCAAAGAATCAACAAACTCTTACGTTGGAGCAATGTAGTTAGGACATTAAAACCTCACACAATGAATCAACTTTGATGTATGGCTCTACATTTTCCTACCACAGAGTACGGGCAAAGCAGTTGGGACAGTAAAACCTTGTTATAGTCAATGGGTCATGATAGAGCAAAATGCTCGCAGCAGCAAGAGATTCAGTGCGAGGGAGCTAATCTGAACGCTTGTTCCAGCCACCAAAATCACTTGGAAAGTAACTGCAGTGTTTCTTAGCCCACTGACTCACGAAAAGAAACATAGAAGCGTCACCTACATGGCACAGATGAAGTTTGGTATTAAAATGTGCCTCGTATATCCTCAGAAAGTTTTCCCAGCTATGCCAGCATTCCTGGCGTTTACCGCTTTCCTGGAGAATCCAAATCCAAAGTCAACAAAAGTTCAGTCTTCGTTGTTTAGGCACTGTTGTTCTGATTACTCCAGTTGTTCATGGTCCTCTACTCTCACCAATTTTTGGCGCGAGGTTAACTTTTACGCTGCTAAACACGTTTTTTTTTTTTTTTTTACACTATGCTATTCTCCAAACTGCATTTATAGATACTGCGCCAATGGAGGTCGAATAAGACGACAGCCAAAGCAAGTATTTGCCAGAATTCCGTCGCAAAACATAGTGGTGCATCAGTACAATCTGTGTAAAGACTAGATATCCAGTGATATTGCTGTTACTACGAGCTGAAAACAAAGACCTCTGTGCACGCAGTTCAAGAATGTTCAATGAGCGAAATCTAGCAGCAAAACGATGTTTGGTGAAGTTGATTGCTTTCGGGTGGATATAAATGCAGGATGCACAGCGAAGCCGCGTCTAGGGATCTATCTGGAATTATCCGTCGATTTGATTACCTCAGGATCCATGTTCCGCGTGTACTCTTTCAGCCTCGTTAGCGTCGAGCCCAGGTATATTTTCGAACAGTTGAGCAGGATACTCAGCAGCGAATGGGTGGCACAGGAATTCGGGACGATCTGCGGATAAGTAAGTCAGTGTGTCACACTCGGCGGTCCAGTCAACGCACGGGATGCGATGTGTTACCTGGTGCGCGAAAAAGATGGAGTTGACGATCTCTTCTTTCTCGACAAACTTCTCCTCTTGAACGACAACCTTCCTCCGTGATCTCCTCTCCTCGATCCATTTGAAGAGAAATATGAAGCCGTAGACCGGCCTGCGAAGGAGGAAAAACACGAAATATAGAACGCGAGACGTGTCCAACCGACCAGCTGTTACGCAGCCGTTCGACTCGCCGATTGCCGCATAAAAATGCGAAGCTCACCCTTCTATGGACTTCTGGAGGTCGTATATTTCGTCTACTTGCACGCCTTTGACGCCGAAATCCTCCAGTAATAGCGTAAACAGACCTGGAAGGCGCGACAAGAAACTGTGTTTATGTCGGGTGCGACTGCCGCGCGTACGGATTACCTGGATCACTTTCGAGTTCGAGCCAGCCATCGGCGAGACGATTGAGGTCCACAGGCATTGTCTCGGGGACGATTTAGTTATTTAAGTTCATTAAATGCATGCTGACAAGCAGCCAGCAAGCGGGGAAAGTGTTCAAAAAGCTCTCGGCGTCCGTCAGTGCGGCCACATGCCTGCGAGTGCATCTTCACCGTCGAACAGCGCACATTGTCACAGACGAAATGTTCGTCACGTCTCTAACATTGGCGACAGCTCAGTGGAGAAGGCGCTCGGTGGTTTTCCAGCAGCCGCAGTGGTGGGATACAAGGACATCAATTAAATTGAGTGTCGGCTGCTAGATAGAATGCGGGTTCTACCGGTTCTTCGTGCCTTTTGAAAGTTTTATCAGCAAAAAGACGTTGTCATAAATGCTTGAACTAAATTTTTGCACGGAGATATAACCGTCATGAAGTACGCTATCGCGCTTTTTTCTCGGTTGCGTGCCAGAAATGCGTTTGGCGTGAGGCCTTTGGCAACGTTACCGGACGATTTGCGATCAAAGTTTTTGGGATTGAAAGGTGGCTCCATTCAACTAACGAAGGATGACCACACCGGCATCGCCGAACTACAGTTCAGCAACCCCTCGAAGCGCAACTCGTTTTCAGGTACGTAGTGTTTATCTGAACACGCATCGTAACTGGCGCTCCGTTCCAGCTGCCACGCGGAAGGTTGTTTTGTTTCTCATGGCTGTGTCTATTCTCATGCCAGCCGTGAAGATTACCGTCGGATATTTCTCACGGCAGTTTCCACAAAAGCCTGGCAGGCATAAAATTTGCTTAATAATATCACCTGAAGTAAAGTAAACAGACCTGAATTCACCTCTTGCGCTGCTGAGCACGAGGTCGCGGGTTCAATTCCCGGCCGCGGCAGCCGCTTTTCTGATGGAGGCGAAAAGCAAAAACGCCCGTGTGTACGAGATTTCGGCGCACGCTAAAGATCCCCAGGTGGTCAAAATTAATCCGGAGCCCTCCACTACGGCGCACCTCATCGCCTGCGTTGCGTCGGCGTGTTAAACCCTACAATCAATCAATCAACCTGAATTCACCTCCATTTTGCACGGGTAACCAATGCATGGTACTCCCGCACCGCGCTCAGGTGTCCGAGGTGAGGTCTAGATGTAACCCAACGTAACCTAACCTAACGCTACCCAACCCAGCCAACTAACGCAGCCCAACTGCACGAACACAACCCGTCCTCAACTCAACCAGATCTGCGTCGATCGTGTGATAAAATATGGGAACAACCAGAGTGTAAAAATCAAAGAGAAGTAGTAGTAGTAAAGTCCTTTATTGGGAAGGGAAGGCCGGTTGGCCAGAGGGGGGAAATGGGAATAGCAGGAAGGGAGGATTAACACTTCAATTGAGTTCCTAATTGTCCAGTTTGCTCATAAGAGAAGGGTGATTAAAATGTGATGTTTTCTCCCATGCAACCTGAGCCAACGTCAAAGTCCAAAATCCAGACTGCCAGAGTCAACGTCGAACGCCACTCCACCAAAGCTTAAGCCAGCGACCACGCAACGAACCAAAAGAAGTGCTGAGCGACCCGAATGCGTGCGCGTGTCAAGCTACCTGTTTCGTCATCATCGATGCAATGCGAATTTGTCTTTCAGTGCTATACCGTATTGTGCTTTGTGTGTATAGACCCCCCCCCATTGTCTAAATGTGTGTTCTGATTGTTGTGCCTTTGTGGAAACCCATTCTGTAAGTTAGCCTTTGTGCAGTGCGTTGTGGGTGTAACGATGGACGGCACCAGTGAGGCATACACAGCTTCGCTTTAAAAATCGCTAATGAAATTCCATTGAATGAAAACTGCGACAAAACAGCTGCCCTATGCTGGATTCAATTTTGAGTCTTCCCGTTTCAAAGCCGGTACTATGCCACAGCACCGCAGAAGCAGCCTTAGGAAGGAATTTTTGCGGAACATTTTTCCTAGGGAAGCTCCGGGTGGCGTGCTTAGCCAGTCAGAGGCTGTGCTGCCGTGAGAAATTTTGAACAGTGATTCTCATGGCTTCCGTGCGAACCACGTACCACTGCCTGCTTTTTTTCTTTCCAGGGGAGATGATGGTGAAGCTGCACGATGCCGTCACAGAGCTCCGCTCATGGAAGGAGGGCAAGGGCCTCGTTTTCCACAGTGGCGGTGGCAGTGTCTTCTGCTCCGGTGGTGACCTGGACATGATGAAGGCCCTGAACACGCCTGAGCAGGGGGCCCAAATGGCCACCATCATGCACGCAGCCCTCATGGGTCTTCGCGACTTGCCCCTGATCAGTGTAGCCCTGGTGGAGGGCAGGGCTTTAGGTGCGTTGAGGAGTCACTGTTATGTTATGTAGTTGACACTGCTTCTCGTCAGTGTAGCCCTGGTGCAGGGCAGGGCTTTAGGTGCGTTAACGAGCACGTTGCTGTCGCAATAACTGCTATGTTCTGCACTCTCCGAAAACAGAAAAAAAAGATCTTCCTGGTAATTAGCAAAGTTAATGAAGTGGTGCATTCGCTCTTCTTGTTGCTAACTCTTTTAGTGCTTGCACTGCATCATTGAACTAAAGTAGCTTTCAGAGGCTACGTAACGTGCTATGCAATTGTGTTAAAGCCTAGGCAGTATTTGGCTCAACAAATGTCATTGCAGCAACGTCATCGGCCAGTTTTTTGCAGTAGGAGTCATAGTTTAGGAATTCATCTAATCTCCATTCATAAAGTTTGGGGTGCACTGCTCAAGCGGCACTTGAGCTGTGAGGTGTGCACGCAGCTTGAAGTTATGCATTACGTCATTCCACCGTCTGGGGTGATTTCTGGTTCGGTGCTGTATTTTGCACATCGGCAAGTCTTTCCACGCCGGGCTGCGTCAAGACCCAAAGCTGCTTATGCTGGAGCAGAGAGGATGGTAAACAATACTATTACTCTACATGTACAGACAAATTAATCTTGTCAAACCATTTTTCATGCATACGAACAAACCACTGCCAGAGAATCTTAGGGGCTGCTCCATTCTTCACCTCTTCCTGCACTCGTATTCCTTAAAATACTTTCTTCGTTCCATACATAGATATCCCAGTCAGCCATCTCACCTGTGGGATATTTTCGAACTGAGCACAAATGTTGGCCTCAGTACCCCCCCTCCCTCCCTCCTTGCTTCCCTTATCAATTCAGGGGCATGCCATTTGTCTACACAAGATTACTTAATAAGCTCCTTTCTTTTGGCGCCATCTTTCAGGTGGAGGTGCAGAGCTTACAACTGCCTGCGACTTTCGCATCTTGGTGCCTGGGGCTGAGATTCAGTTCGTCCAGGTAACGCACGTTCATTTCACCACAAAACACGCGGAACAGTTGTCGGAAATGGCAAGCGTAGAAATGTCGGGTATCTTTCTTCATTTATTTGTTACATCAGATACAAAGAAACTGCATAAACTGCTCATTTTCTAGGGCCACTACAGTTAATCAAGTCAGTGTTAGTGTCAGATCTGATGTGCTTGCAAGCCAACAGTAACATTTCATCGCAGGAGATAACGCTTTTCTGACCACCACAAGCAGAGATTTCTGTATTCATGTGTGCATACGCATCATGACCGCTGTGTGTGCGATCATGCCTGCTGCCTTTAAGAGATGGTGCAAGATGCCAGTAGTAGCATGAGCTGAGTCTTTTTATGTGGTCTTGTTGAATGCTTTTAATGCGAAAGCATTGAATGGCCATTCAGTAAATAAGTCGGTGTCTGTAACAACGAAGCAGCTCCTAGGTGGCGCAAACATGAATGGTACCGAAATGGCTGCCACTGGAAAGGAAAAATAAATAACTAAAAACAGATTTGGGTTCCTGTGGGATTTGAAGCAATGTCTCTGGAGGAGGAAGTGAGTGCATTTTTACCACTGGGCTAAACTGGCGCCGTGCAAGAAAGAATGGCGCGAGAATTACCGTATTTTTGCGCGTATAACTGCACAAAAAATGCGAAAATTTCAGTGGAAAAGCAGGGGTGCAGATAATATGTGGGGGTTCTTTTCTTTATTGCAGCTTCACAGCAATGCGCATTGTGCCGTGAAGCTCCTACACAGTGACACTGACTAAGCCTGCCATGGCAGCGATTGCACAAAACATACAAGGGCAAGGAAGAAAAAACAAGGATGAGCGCACTCTCACAACTGAATTTCATTAGTGAGTTGTGACTTTCGCCTTGCAGTCAGTGTATTCCACTTGCTGAATATGCACTTTTTCTGTCTACATCGTATGTGATATATTTCTTGAGCAGTAGCTTTGGTGCAGCCTTTCCTGTACTTGCGATGATTTTTTTTCTTACCCGGTGGGCTGAAAGTAGGGCTGCGTATTATACGTATGCAGGGGTGGGTTATACATACGAGGATACGGTAGCCTGATGCGTGCCCAGTGAAAGGTTAATGCGACAGCATGTGCGTACGGCAGGTGCACATGGAGGAGAGCTGTGACTATGGGGAGGCCGCCACCTAAATTGCGGCCAGTTTTCTTGTTGGTAATTCACCCCCATAGACAAAGAAGCAAAAGTGAAGAACGCAAGCACAATGCAGGAGTATTTTATAATCATCAGCTTGCAACTTCAATTCACGTAAACCGACTTACCGTATTTGCATGATTTTAAGGCACATGATTCTAACGGTTGGTGAAAACAAAGGCACCACATTTTCAAGTGCGAAGTTTCTTAGAAGGGCTCTGGCTGCCCACAGTGTGTGCAGATTTATGTGCAATAAAATGTTTTGTGCAATTTTGAAGCATCATTTAACGTCATTATTTCGTGTGCGGAGTAGAATCAGCACCAAGTTCCTTTTGCAGTTTCCGGGTGTTGCATTCTACTTCGCGTTACAATCGAAGGCACGTTACAATTCTTCAAACACGGTAATTGCCCAAGGAATATTTGTTATATCTTGGATAGAAACAAATTCAATGCACGCAGGTCAGGATGGGCCTGATTCCGGGCTGGGGTGGAATCACGAGGCTGGTGAGGTTGCTGGGACCTTCGGAAGCACTCAAGCTCATCTCTTCGGGCCGGAAAATCAGCGCTGAGGAAGCCCTGGAACTGGGACTAGCGGACGACATCCTTCAGAGCTACGAAAGCCCGCTACTGGAGGCCAAGAAGTGGCTCGGCCGCTACATCGCCGGTGACGCTCACGTTGTGCGGGTAAGTTGATTTGAGCGTTGTAACGTGTTTCCTCTTCAAAATGGCAATTGCATGTTGTTTAAGGGGGCCAAGAATACAAAATACATGCCTGGTTTAATAAGCTTTGTTCCGACAACAACGGTGACAGTTTTGTATTGCAGGCTTCAAACCAATAACCGAGATATTAAAGAAAACAGATGGAGTGTGATTCCAGCCACTTTCTAGTGATTTCTCTGTGAGATAACAGAATCTTGTTTGCGCGATTGGCCGCTGCCAACCTAGGCCACCACTAAGGAACATGAATGGGCGATTTGATCGAATTACTTGAGTGCTAACATGCACTGAACACATAACTACCGTATTTTCTGGTCTATAAGTCACACTTTTGTATAGTCGCACCCCCCTCAAGCCGGCAGTTTTTCCGAAAAAAAAAACGAATATAAATGGCACCGGTGCATAAGTGTGTACAAAATGCTCTTGTTAATAAGGTAAACCCGTAGAGGATAAGTTCGTTAGAAAGTTCAGCGAAAGTACATGGTTGCGGTGGCCGCCACCTCTGAATGCATCCCCCAGTAAGCAGTGCTAGACATGTGCATATACCGTCCAAAGTCTAGACAGAACTAACTTCTCAAAAATGGTTTATTGATACACACAGATGGCATGTACTTACAGACGGCGTTTGGGCAAAACCATCGAAGCCTTCTTCCTCCGACTTGCTAACAAATCATCCATCCATTTAGACCCTAGAGCTGTGTTCTTAACGTGCGCTGACATCACACAGTGTACAGGCACCTTTTTGAGCGGGGACCACGTGCAGCTGCCACGTACCAAATTAATTCCATACATAAGTCGCACCGGTAGATAAGAAGCATTAACGAAAATTTCAGAAAAAAACTGCGACTTATACACTGGAAAATACGGTATGGTTTTAGTGCTGGTCTATACTGCGTCGGTCCTGCCCATATTAGGGGAGTGTAACGCAAAATTTCAAGGTTTTGCAATAGTATCTCTTATGCTTTCTCGGTTTGGAGAGACACTGGTCTTGAGGACCAAAAATTTGCCAAAAAATCACTTTTCTGTATACCTAAACTTTATTTGCAGTCTACCTGTCCCAAAGAATGTACCTGCAAAATATTATAGCTGTACCATAAGTACTTACAGCACTGTCTGTCTCCCCTTTGCTTTCCGAGGTTTTCTTGACTGCCAATTCTTATTTCTGCATATACATGTGTGTGTGTGTGTGTGTGTGTGTGTGTGTGTGTGTGTGTGTATGGGTATGTATGTATATATAGATGTGATGACTGTAGGGTTCAACGCGCCGACGCAACGCAGGCGATGAGGCGCGCCGTAGTGGAGGGCTCCGGATTAATTTTGACCTCCTGGGCATCTTTAACGTGCACCGAAATCTCGTTCACACGGGCGTTTTTGCTTTTCGCCTCCATCAGAAAAGCGGCCGCCGCGGCCGGGAATCGAACCCGCGACCTCGTGCTCAGCAGCGCAACGCCTTAGCCACTGAGCCACCGCGGCGAATGAGGGGCTCAGTAAAATAAGACAGAAAATAAGGGTTGGCAGTCAAGAAAACCTCGGAAAGCAAAGGGTAGATTGTGGTGAGTCATAGAAACAGATGAATAATTTTTTCAGTCAGAAAGAAAGTGGTGAAAAAAAAATGCCCGCCGGGTGGGATCCAAACCCACCCGGCCCAGGGGTTAAAAAGAAGGTCCTTCACCTCGAGTAGTCCGAGTGGTGCTGGCTACCACCCCCAAGTGCAGGAAACCAAAAATACCTTAACATAAATACCCGAGAAAGTGGTGGGGAAACAGCCCCGCCGGTAGCGCAGTGGTTACCGCACCAGACCAGTATTCTGGAGGTTGTGGGTTCGGATCCCACCCCGCAGGCATTTTTTCACCACTTTCTTTCTGACTGAAAAAATTCTTCATCTGTTTCTATGACTCACCACAACCTACCTTTGCTTTCCGAGGTTTTCTTGACTGCCAACCTTATATACTGTCTATAAGATATATATATATATATATATATATATATATATATATATATATATATATATATATATATATATATATATATATATATATATATATATATATATATATATATATATATATATATACAGTAGAATCTCGATAAACGGAAATCGCTTAATTAAACGGAATTGCTTCTTAAACGGAACAGTAGCCTGTAAGTTGGTTGGTTTTGTATTCAGATAACGTAAAAAAACTTCCGGTAATCGGAACTAAAATTTCTGCATCACCGTGTAAACGGAACTAGAATCGGAACTTCTTGTGATACCCCTCAGCATGAGAATCGCTTTTTACGGTTCCGGCTGTTTCATTTTTGTTTTTTCTTCCTCCGTGTTTTGTTTTTTAGCGTCGTTGGCCTCGTAAGCGTCGTCTCGTAAGTGGTTAGCCATGTTAGCGCAACGAATGCAACATCGCAGTTCTTGTTCCAGTCGTTCGGTCTCGATTCAAGACGCCGAGGTTAAAGGGCTCAGCTCCTGCCACCTCGTTCGTGCCATCGTGGTGCTATTCGCGCTTTATTACGACGTTGCCGTCTTCTAAATTTGGTGGCTCGTAAGCACTCGCGAAGTTCTGGCCTCTAGCCTCCGTGAAAATGCAGTTGCAAGGACTCAAACAAAAATAATTTATGCATTTTGTAGTGCACAGCGACTCATTGTTGCCAAATCAACTTTGTGAATGCTCCACCTAATCCTCTTGTAGTTTTCTTGCTTTCTGAAAAACTACCAGCTACATTCACCTTCTAGTGCTTAGAGTTCCATGAAATGCCATTAAGAGTGTGCACGCACATAAATTTGCACCTTTGCACATGTCTCTCAGTAAACGGAATTCCTGTTAAACGGAACTAATTTTTTTGGTCCCTTGAAGTTCCGTTTATCGATAGTCTACTGTATACATATACATGTGATATGAAATGTCTTTCGCGGTTGAATGAAGTGGAGAGTTGGGTGAATCGCAAAAGGCTAGTACGTTCAAGTTGAACAAAGTTGTGGCCCCTTGAACTGTTGCAGACTCTCAAGGAGACAATTGTGAGATCGAGGGAGCTCTCGACGGTCGACAGCCTGCGAGAAGAACTGAAGCTTTTCTCCACAGTGTGGAGTGGGCCTGCCAACAGAGAAGCTCTAAAACGAAATATAAAGCATTGATCGCACATGCGTTCCTGTACACATGTGTACGAATTGACTGTGGGAAGAAAAAAAAAAGGAGTATCGCGGAATGTATAAACATCTGGGGGATCAATAAGCCCAGCCAAGTACTTGTTGCAAATAAAAATAGTTTTTATTATACCTGGACTGAATTTATTGATTTTTCAAACTGGCATCGAGTTCCCATGCAGATTTTAAGGTCAACTTGATTCGACCAAAGCTCTGCTCCTCTTCGAACACAGTTTCACACTGCCTCGGGTTTTCTGCGCACATTGAAATGTGCTGCATGGTAACCGTTTATGTATTTAACCTCAGAAATACAGCAGGCGTGTTTGGACATTAAAATATTTAATCAATCCTGTGTGTAGGAAAAAAAGATGCTTTAGTCACTAACGACTAACACAATGTGTTTTACAAAGATGACGATGCGAAATTTAAACCTGCGTCGTAACATCTTGGCATCACTATATGCAAGTACAATGGCGACAATGAAGGGGCCGTGCAGAGAAAATACAAGTTGGTTTTATTTGAATTCGTGTTTTATAGTGCCAACAGAGCTTTTCCAGCAGCAAACGATGCTTTATTCACTAAGAAATTGACCCTTGCTTTGTTTCCAACTGTTTGAACCTGGCATGTTTTTGTTATGGTTGGAACTAATCGTTTCGTGAAACATCGCTTGACAAACAGGGTCACGTACGACAATGTCGCTTATGCCAATCAGCCAGTGTCGTTTGAGACAACCCCAAAGCGCAGGACTGCTATGCAGCTATATAAAGTGTAGTGCGTGCAGTGCAGCAGCAGTACGCATTGGTACTTCTATGTTTACGTCTGCTTTCATAACTTACATTGTTTACTGCACTATTCTTACTGCTATAAAACGAATATGCATTACATTTAACTGCAAATAGCTCGTTTGGCAAGCTTATAAGCCCTGCCTAACTTGTGTTTGCTTTTGCCGGCCTCAGCCAATCGCACAGCTGTGCATATTATGCCATAGGTTCTAATGTGGGAACTGAGTTAGTGAGTCGCATGGCCATTTCCTTTTTTCCTAATTATATTGCTTATTTGAGTGAAGTTGATGTTGAAAGTGGAGTCAGTATGATATTCCAATTAGGCAATCTTTCGAATGAACCAAACTTGGGTTTTGTCTGCATGGCCTCTTTAAAGAGTCCTTAGTAGTGTGTAAACACTCGGTGTGGCCATATCCGTTGCTTTTAAGCAGTCCTTTTAGGCTTTCTTATATGGCTCATATACTGTGTTGACACTTCACTGCAATACACAGAGGCAATTTAGAAAAGCCAACTTTACAAATTCCAAGTCATTGTGCAGTGGGCTTGGCTGCAATGCACCGAATTCCTGTAAAGTCACCTCCACTGCTTCACGCAAGTGCATTGCTGGGAGAACATCAGTCTCCTGGGCCGATAATCTAGGCCTTAGGAACTTAAAGGGGGGACACTGCTCTTAAAAAAAACTTTTTTTTAGTTTTAAAGTAAAACTCTGTGACACTTGTCAGTCTTGCTGCTGTCGCCCCACTGATTTCAAATATGGCATTATTTCCTTCAGTTGCTCAATTAGTTCCCAAGACAATTAGAGATAATTAGTCATTTTTGGAGGAACGAACGAACAACGAGGAACGACGACAAAACAGGGTTGGTCGTAGAAGTGTAACCTTTACTGCCTTTACTAACACTAGGAACACTGTTGAGTGCAATAAAAGACTTGGTTTTTCGACGCACCGCTTGGAACTAATTTTACATCTCATTAACTCTATGGTCGCCTGTACAGTTGAGGCGTTAGCGACACTTTCGTAAATAACCAACGGGTAAATCTTAATTTACACTTTTAATGGTCGTAAATAACCAACGGGTAAATTTTAATTTACATTTTTAATGGTACTAAAATGTTATATAACCTTATTTCATGCGAAAAAAAGAAAATTAAACCTCAATTGCGAGATTTTAGTTTTTGTCGCCCGCGCTGCCCCTGCCGCTGATTAGGCGAGTATCATAGTCGACTGCTGCCGGACGTTCACCGGCCGCCGTAAGCCCAGCTGTACGGGCGCCTAGGAGATACGCGCCTGTTCGAGCTCCCATTACTCGCATCTGCATATGTCACGCGACGGAAACGCATTGATTGCCGGTGCGCCGGCGACGAGGAAAGTGCGCGTGTTAAGACTGAAATGAACGCGATTAACATGCCTGCCATCACCGAGGAGTTCCGCCTGAAACTGAGCTCGCTCAGGTCGCAAGGCAGAGTCGATCTCGTCGAAGATATTGCAACTGGCGTCGCGCAAATCGTCTTCAATGACCCGGCGAAGCGAAATTGCCTTTCGGGTGAGTGTACTCGGAGCGCGTAAGACAACGCCCAAGTGTTTATCACCAACAGTACATATCTGCATCGACACTGGGATGGTCGGTTCTTACATTTCAGCAGTGTACGGTGTACGGTATTCAGCAGTGTACGGTATTCTCAGAAAAAGAAAGATAAAGTTCCAGGTGGACGTCTGTGATCTGGAATGTTTCTCAATTTATTTAGAGCATGTTAGACCTCGAGATACCTTGGAAAATTAAAAAAAAAAAAAAAAGGACGCCAGAAAAAGATGACCCTGAATTGGGAGTCGTCTATCTTCATTTTCTACACATTTTCGGAAGGGGTGGTATCATTAGGAGCCGGTTGTCGGCGCACTTCAAGGTTCAGGTTTAAAAACGATGCTTACGTCTTGCTTACAGGATGGGACCATCAATTTTAATGTGTTAGCTGTGCCCTTTGCAGTGCGTGTGTGGCCTAAGAGCCGCAAATCTTTTCTTAAAAAAAATGCTTTCTTGCATTACGTCTCGTGCACCGAAATGTGAGTACAGAGGAATCAAGTTCGAAGACGTATACAACTAAAAACTTCACGTAATTCCCAACTACACTAAAAAGTACAGCTATAGGTTTTCTGGCTCCCTAATTGTTCGAGCTAGTTTGCAATCGTTCATAAATCATTCCGTGCTCATGCATTGACACTGAGAACAAGAATTCACCGATAAAAGTCACGTATATATCCTCAACTAAATTGTGAAAACTGCAGATTCGGACATTTGTTTGTATACATTGGCCAGTTGAGCAGTTTCAGTTTCTCGTGTGCAGTTTCTCTCTCTCAGAAAACTCCCATTTTGCCACACAGCGAGGTTCTATTCCTCGCTTAACACCAACTTCATCAGTAGTTGGTCGATGGAAAAAGCTGCTGTCATACATGGGCGCCTGTTAATAGACGTTCTTTCTCGTTTCCAGGTGATACAGAAGATGAAACACAGGTCACTGGCCAAGTCAGAAATAAAAATTGATGTTTAAAAATAAACAGCGATGTTTCAGGGGCAACGCGGGGAACTAGAGAGCCGTAGCACTCCCTGAACGTCAATTTTTATATTTTTCTTGGTCAGTGACCTGCGTTTTATATTTTGTATTATGCTACCTGACCAGACGATATGCCCTTCAACTATTGATTTCCAGGTGAGATGATGCTACAACTGGCCGACGCTGTCGGATCGTTAGAGCAACGGCCCCACATCAAGGCGGTTGTCCTGTGCGGTGCAAACTCGTTCTTGTGCTCTGGGGCCAACCTGGTTTCGATGAAATCCATTACTACCCCCGACGAAGGCCGCCAGATGTCAGCTCTGATGCAGGATACCTTAACAAGGTAACGGTTCTCTTGTCACGTGGGAAGGGGGAATGTAACTGCAGCTGAAATGTATTTCTCCAGTTCAACGACTGAACTGCTGGCTTGTTCGAGCGTGAAATTGTGCAAAGACAGCTCTGTAAGTTTTACAGTGGATGGGTTGTGCATTGTAATGTGAAAAAAAAAAAAGTCTGCAATTGTTTATAATAAACGAAATTACGACTGGTGGGCCATCAGGGTAACAGGGTGGCTATCGAGAGATGGAACTATAAATAAGGAATTCAATGGAGGGACGAATTAAGAAAATGCAGAGGCGAAAAATGGAGTTGGGCAGCACAGAACAGGAGTAGTTGGAAATTGGTGGCTCAGTGGCTAACGAGTTGTGCTGCTGAGCACAAGGACGTGGGTTTGATTCCCGGCCATGGTGGCCACTTTTCTGATGGAGGCAAAAAGCAAAAACGCCAATGTGTTTGAGATTTCGGCGCACGTTAAAGATCCCCAGGTGGTCGAAATTAATCCGGAGCCCTGCACTACGGCGCGCCTCATCGCCTGCGTTGAGTCGGCGCGTTAAACCTCATAATCAATCAGTCAGATCCATGGGAGATAGAACGATGGTAATGATGACGAAAGCATGAATGAAACCCAGGACAGGAAGGTCTGTGAAATTGAAATGCACGCCACAAAATGATGAATCTTACATGAACGTTACCATGTCGTTCAAACATGTGTATTCGCGTTTCTGGTTCGGCCCTGTCGAGCTCGTGTACAAGTGAGCATTAGTTAGTGCATCAACATGTGATCATTAACAACATCTACGCCCGCCGTGGTGGCTTTGTTGCACAGGCATTGTTCCACTGAACTCAAGATCGTGGCTTCTGTTTCCATCCTCAATAGCCAACCTCTTGTTGATGGGGGGGGGGTGAAAACGCCTTCGTGTGTCAGATTTTAAAGTTACTCGATAAAAGCACCTAGAGGTAGATGAAATACCCCATAACTCTTTAATCATCCACACAGTACATCCCGTCGGCCAGATGTGGCTGCGACGTGTCGCCACAAACTTCTTTTTTTGTTGTTTTGCAAAAGTTTTTTATCCACAACTTCCTGTCGGTAGGAAAGCGATCCGAATGGATGCCAGGTGTTGCTTCATACATCCGCTGCTGGCATCGCAGGCTGTACAGACTATAGCGTAAATGGCTTCAAAAGAATGGAAAACGGACTTCTTACTGCTGTTGTGCAACTTGCTGGTTACATAGCATGTGTAACATGGAATAAGTGTTGTCACTGTACCCTTGCAGCTGTGTGGATGCTAAATGGTGCAGTGTACCTCAGCCGAGTAAATGAATAAACGGGGCGACAGGTTCTGCAGTCCAATTTTGGCTTCGATGAAAGATATAAATATTTAAATTTCTGTGCTGGTTTTTTTGCATTCCAGTGGGGGAGAAAACGGTAAAGGGGGTGTCTAATGTCTTTGGGAGCTCTGTTTGGGGAAATTGCAGCTATATCGTTTTTTGCCTGTGAGTAAAATAGGGCTTAAATTTCTTTCTTGCATGGGGTTCAGACGAAACATATACTGGAGGCTACGCCTGTTCTTTGCTTTGCAGTACAAAGGAAAACAGCGCCTGTTCTTTCTAGTGCGATGTACCCACTGGCCCTTCAGCAAACCCATTTGCTTTGCAGGTTGTGAGAAACCGCAAAGGTGTATGATGGTTGCCATGGCAACAGAGGTAGTTGCTGTGGCAACGAGTATGAAACTGCGCGGGCCAAAGTTCTGACGCTCAACCAGGCAGTTCGTAGCTTACGCGGTGGAATTTATGACCTCCTGCACATGGTTTTTGCTTTGGTAATTTAGAAAAAGGAACAGAGTGCTCAATTATAGTCGTCATGTGAGTTCAAAAGGAGGTGTAAAGCAGTGAGGAAAGCTAGCATAGAGAGTGGTACAGATGTAGCCCTTCACAGTGGTTAATGCAGAGACAAGAGTCATAGCTTAATTTACTGCCTGCTGTACACAGTGATGGCAGGGGGATGATAATGGAACTGAAAAACTCTCCAGCAAGAAAACTGCCATGCTTGGTCTGGGCCAGTACAGTGCTCCACTGTAAGAGCCGCCGCAGTGATTTTTAAGGCAGTGGAAAGGTCGCAGAGGAGGAAAGCTGTGTAATGTCTCAGAGCCAACTCAGTGGTATGCTGGGTCTTGTCATTGGATTGCTTTGCCTTACAGACCACAACGGTTGGTCAAGTGTTGCTGTGAGGTGGGTGCAAGCAGGACTGCACGAGGGCCGCAGCTTTCACTCTATGCCATCCTGTGCTGCAGGGCAGACATTTCTCAGTCGTTCCTCGATATTGCAGTCAGGGGACACGTGAACGAACCTGCGAGGTAAAGCAAGCTCTTAGCTCAGAGCCAGCATCGAGATGCCATTGGGATCAATTGCTATGACAAGCCTAGAAAGTGAAGGAGAGTCTAATCAAATTCTCGTGTGATGCTCATCTCAGCCTTGCAAACATCTTCGAAATGCCACGGACAGGCAAGGAAAACACAAACTTGATACCCTACATCCCCACATTGCCTCCAAGTTCCCATTGCTAATTACCGGCTCAAAGAGACATCCTGTGGTACCTTGTGTTAGTAGTTGCCCAAAGAACCGTGCAGCAAGCCATGCCCGATATTTGGCAGCTGGCAGTCATCTCTGAAAGAGAATCTGCAGCTATTAGTAAGATATATGATCACTCCCACAGAATGTTTTGTAAGCCTCACCGTTTGTTGCCCTGCGCCAACTGAGGAGGAGGAAAAAGTGTGAGAGAAGGAATTCAAATCAAGCATGTGATGGAATCCTGTTTGCTCGGAAAAATGCGTGACAGAACTTAAAAATGTCTCCAACCACGAGAGTTTATAAAAAGTGGTCGGAGTCGGTTCTTAATCATTGTCGAGAGAAGGGGTGGTCAAGGGTGGCTGGTGTGCGACAGCAGCGGATAAGAAGCAGCAGCTTGCAACAAGCAAGCTGCAACAGCACCCAGTGCCGCGCACGGCAGCATCGAGGCTACATTCTACAATGAGCCCCTTCTACAATTCTATTCTACAAGCCCATTCTGGGCTCATTCAACAGTGAACCCAGGTCATTGTGGAATGTGAGCCGCTCAAATGTTTTTGAAGACAGGTGTTACGGCATAAATTGGTCCCAGTTAGCACAGGACCGGGGTAATTGGAGAATGATGGGAGAGGCCTTTGCCCTGCAGTGGGTGTATATAGGCTGGTGATGATGGTTGTGATGATGATGATGATGTTATGGCATACCCGCGTGTTGTCTCCTCTTCCACTTGTGTGCCCCGCCAGGCTTGCCAACCTGCCCATGATCACGGTCGCCCTGGTCGAAGGTCGTGCGCTTGGCGGTGGAGCGGAGCTGACCACAGCGACGGACTTCCGCGTCATGAGCCCCGACGCAGAGGTCCAGTTTGTGCACATGCGCATGGGCATAACGTCGGCCTGGGGCGGCATGGCTCGCCTGACGCGCCTCGTCGGTAAGGGGCGGCGATCGACTCACAGCCGGGATCGATTTTTTAAAAGGGGCCCAACACCCAACACAACTTTGGTTCATTCGAAAGATTGCTTCGTCAGCATCATACTGACACCACTGTTAATGCACACTTCGCTCAAATAAGCTATATAATTAGCAAAAAAAAGGGAATGGCCGTGTGACTCACTAGCTCATTTCCCGCAACAGAGCCTATGATATCACGCCCAGCTGTGCGATTGGCTGAGGCCGGCAAAAGCCAACAGGGCTTTTAAGCAGGGCTTATAAGCTTGTAAACTGAATTGCGCTGAAGTAATGCACATTCATTTTGCAGCAGTCAAAGTGGTGGGCTAAACAATGAAAGTTACGAAAATGCCCGTAAACATATAAGTACCGATGCACACTGCTGTGGGTACTGGGCGCACTATGCTTGTTTTAGCTACACAGCAATCCACCGCTTTGGAGTTGTATTACACAACACTGGCCAATTGGTGTAAGCGGCGTTGTCTCACGTGACCCTGTTCGTCGAGCATACTCCATGTTTTACGAAACGATTACTTTCTACTGTAACAAAAAACAAGCCAGGTGCAAATACGGTCAAAAACAAAGCAACGGTGCACAACGGTCCGCAGCTCAGTATGGCAGCGCCATCTGGGAGGACTGACGGTAAGCAAAGCTGCAGAGCTTATTGACACACTGGAAGTTCGTTTCAATACCCGCCCTTGTGACTTCGTAGCAGACGTTACGAAAACACACGACTTGGCGGGAGAATCAAAGTTTTAACCTAAATTTGTTGATTTCTCAGTGAATACGGGTTCGTTTGCTGCCGAATAAGCGCTGGGAGCACTATAAAACACAAAATCCTTCAAATAGAACAAACTTTTATTTTCTCTGCATGGCCCCTTTAAGCCAAAAGCCTTGGTGTCTGTAGTCGTAGCGAAAGGTGTCTGTAGTCGTAGTCGTAGTCAGAGCCAACACAAATGGTACCAAAATGACCACTGCTGTGAAGAGGACGTAAATCGAGTTCGTGTGGGATTTGAAATGGAGTTGCCAGAGCAGTGGGTAAGTGCTTTAACTCCTGCAGTAACCCGGCATCCTGCCAGAATCGAACAAGAAGTAGCCTGATGCGTGTGCTGTGATAGGTGCACGTGGCAGCACGTGCGTTGAATGGGTGCACACGGAGGAGAGCTCTGACTCTTGGGAAACCTGCAGCATCAATTGCAGCCAGTCTGCCTGTCGGAGTAATTTGCGTGAAAAGATGTAGAAAAAGAAGAGCTGCAAACACATCATGTATTCGCCTTGAAGCCACGTAAGCCGACTTAGGTGCCCGTGGAATTTTCTTGCTTGTCCCATCAATTTCTGTGGTGTGCTGTCAAAATTGCGGCACAGGTGTTAAAACGACTGTAAAGAGTGGATGAATGCAGTTTTTCCGCTACCAGCATGCCGGTACAAACCACGTACAAGAAATTGAGCAAAACTCAGCACAAAATTGGGTGCGAATGTGGTAAGCAGTTGTGCCTGGTGCAAATCTCTGTGATTAGAAATCAAAGCGCACAGCTACTGCAGACTGTCTGCGCTCATTGGCGCAGCTAGAGCTTCGAAGGCTAATTCCTGTCTCGAAGGGATCAACGAGAACATAGAATATTAACCCATCGCATGGTTAATATCAAGCTTTTGTTAGTTCATGCACAGCTTGTACTGCATAAGCATGCCAGCGATCCAATAAATTTATTCCCATGGACTTTTGTGTCATCTTAGCTGATAAGTCAAAAGTCGGCGTGGGGGCTGATGTAAGCGATGGGGCACTTTCGAACACACTTTTCTTGCTAAAAATGTTCATAAATTTGTAGGCAAAAAAAATATTCCATAGCTGTCACCAACGATGCCTCTGCAGTGCAGTGAAACTGCGGTTAGTACAAAACTAGCTTATCCTGTTGCTGCTTTTTGGCACCCCATTGCAGTGGTGCCCAGGGGTTTCCCCAGGCATCGAATCAAGGGGGGGTGTCTCAATGGCTCGGGGGTGGGGGGGTCATAAACTAGAAAAGCTGTTTTTTTATCCCACTAGTTAAATAATAGACGTCTTTTAACCAAACGCTCTTCTTCGTGATGTACGTTTTTTATTTTCTATATATATATATATTGTCACGAAGCCAAGGACGACGCAGTTGTCTTGAAGGAGAAACAAGTTTATTGGAGCGAACTTGTGCTCCCCTAACAACTCAAAAGAATACAGAGGCGGCAAAGCAGCGGTCAACAAAGTGACTTGCGTCGGCGAGCGTTGCAGAAATTGAATACCCCGGCGTCTGCTCTGCCGGCTTTTTATCTTTCGGCGCGCGTGGTTCTCGAACCGTCGATTCGCATCGAGAACATTGTAGATCCAAGAAGATTATTCCGGGCTGTTCACGTTAGATCGGAATGCTCTCCCTATCAGAACAGATAACACATGCGGCACAGAAAGAAAGAATGGAACACGCGCTTTCCTTGGCACAGAGATAACACAGACCGGCAACACAAATAAACAAACCCGATGCATAGTTCGCGGCAATATACACCTGAGAGGCGGTGCTTTCTATTCAATCTAAGAAAAAAACAAATTTAGAGAAATTCATTTTTTACCATGAAAGGTCCGTATTCAGTTTTTTTTTAATTTCTCGCCATTTATCAGGCCATTTCTCAGGCTACTGCCATGAATAGCAGACGGGCAGCCCGCGCTTGCGCAGATCGATACTGAAAAAGGTCCATACAAGGACTGGCAAGAGTGAAATTTGGGGATTCAAGGGAAGGGGGGGTGTCCAGAAAAACTGGGGGGGGTCAACACACCCCCTAGGGGGGGTGTAGGGAGATCACTGGTGGTGCCGTTAAAGAGAATTAATCGGCTTATTAACACAACAGGCCTGTTGTATATATAGAATATTCTTTATTCTTATCAAAATCGTCTTCGCTATCACATCATGGTGTGGTCAACAGCTCCATTTGCCCGTAGTGTTATGCATAAATGTGAATGTGCCTCAGATCTCCCTCTCTCTCAGTATCTCATTTCCTCTCACTCTCTCTACCATTTCCCTCTCACTCTCCCTTCCATCTTCTTTCTCTCCAATCTCTCTCTTCCTCTCACTCTCTCGTCCATTTCCCACTCACTCTCCTTTCCACCTTATCTCTCTCTCTCTCTCTCTCTCTCTGCTATCTTTGTCTTTTCTCCTATCCTTCTCTTTCCCACTCACTCTCCCTGCCATCTCGCCTCTCTCTCTGTCCCATCCTTCTGTCTCACTCTCTCTCTTCCTCCCTCCCTCCCTCCCCTCTCCCACAGGCCCCACATTGGCGCTGGAGCTGTTTGCCTCGGGTCGGCCGCTGCGCTCGGACGAGGCGCTCCGCGTGGGGTTTGCGAGCCACGTGCTGTGCGGTGGCCCGCAGCAGCAGAGTCCGATGGATGAGACCCTGCAGTGGCTGAATGAACGGACCAAGTGGCCCGTAGAGCTTGTGCGCGCTCTCAAGCAGGGCATGGTGGCATCGTTGACCCAGCCCCTTGACACGGCGCTCCGCCGAGAGAACGAACTGTTCGCCTCGGTCTGGAGCCGGGACGCTCACAGCGCCGCTCTGAAGGACAACATCAAGCACTGATCTGTGTTCTTGCATCCCCGCTTTCTCGTGTGCTGAGATTCGTGTTACTGCCTTAAAGTTAGGACTTGTGCTTGAAATGCTCACATGAGCGTACCCTTGCCCCGTGAAACTTTATGGTCGTAACTAGATATATAGCATAAAGTGAAACACAATACTAGAAAGACGACGATACGAGCTGTGAATATTTTATCCAGTAGTGCGGTCAGCTACAGGATCAACTTATTTGTGTGTAATCGATGTAAACGTACATACAGGGTGTGTGAGGTATTTGAGAATGCTATTCTTTATCTCTATAGACACCAACAGGCTCATCATATATATCTAGGCGTGCGTCTTCTTGTTCGTCGACCCCTTATCATTCATACTGCGCAGTTTGTTCAAAGATGGAAGCGTACAAATTGAAAATTGAAGCAGGAAATGAAACGCCGTGCAGTCCTCGTCGCCTTGGCCGCGCACCACAGCGACTTGGAAATTGCAATCTTTCTGAACGTAGAGATTTCTTTTGTTTACAAAGCACGGACAGAGCTGATGCGTTGTGGCGGTGACGTGGAATCTGCGGTGTAAAGGAAAAAGCACTGTCAGTGGTAAGACGTCATCAGAACAACTGATTTTCTCTGGCGGCTGGAAGTCATCGTAAGTGATGACCCAGGGTAGTCAATGCGGGCCATTGTGAAGGAGCTCCATGTTGCAGAATGGACTGTCAGTCTCAGTTTGCACGAGGACCTGAGGTACCATTCCTATGTCATGAGGAGGGGGAAAGTCATGTCCGGTAAAACTCTGGAGAATCGTCTGGTCTGGTCCAAGCACTTGCTAAACAAGCTGAAAAAACCTGAGAAGCCTGGAATGCTTTTTTTTTTTTTTTGTTTTCAAATGAAAAGAATTTTGATGAAGACCAAAAAGTTAACCACCGTAACGACAGGTCGCTTTGTGCAAGGACTGAGGAGGTGACTACAGCGATGCACACGAAATTTTCATCGTCTGTGATGGTGTTATCCGTCATCAGCGACGAGGCTGACGTCATGCCGCCACACGTTTTTGCAGGACTCTGCATTAATGCTGCCGCGTTTGTGGATATGCTTCCCACTGTTGGAAAGCCGTGTAAAAAGTGTGTTTCGAAAGGAAGACCATATGTCTTTCAGCAAGATTCGGCTCCTACCCACACTGCCTGCGTCACCCGAGAGTGGCTGGCTCACAACTTCTACGACCACGTCACTCTCAACTCGTGGCCTCCTAGTTCTCGAGATTTAATTCCGCTCGACTATTATGCGCAAGGTGTTGTTGAGAGAGGGGCCAGCAAAAAGCCGCATAATACAAAACACTCGCTGAAGGCCGCCATTACTCACTCAATGGCCAACATCTCTAAAAAGCACCAGATCCATGCATGCAGCCGTTTCCGAGGACGAATCGAGTCATTTATTGCTGCCGATGGTAGATTAATTGAGTATTTATGGAAATAAGCCATAAGAGAAGTACTTCGCATGTTTTGGTGAAAATTTGCTGGAGATGTTCTGTTGTGCATGCCTGAAGCCAACGTTCTTTTCTCAAATACCTCACACACCCTGTATCTTGTGGGAGAAAAATGCCAACCTGCCAATGGGTGTTGCTAACTCTGGATCATAGTTTACGCGTACATCACAGCGCTGTGAAACTTTCAGAACCTGGCGGGGAAGGAGAGAGAGCGAATTGTCCCTTCAAATATTTTTTTTTTACTTTGCAGTCCTTTAAGCCTATAATCTTCCCTCTATTCCCCCTGTCGGGTGCATTGGCCTCCTTAGATTCGACTCGTACGTAATTATAAGTGAGCAGTTTTTAAACGACAGTTTGTTGTGATCTCAATTTCTGTGTTTTGGCACATTGTAGCCCCACCTCCGTTCACCTGTACTTTAGAGTATCGTTGAGTTTGATCAGAAGGAGCAGCATAGCAAGAGGAGCGTTATCAAAATTTGGTACCACCAGAATGATTTATAATTTATTGTTATTTTTTCCCTTAGTTTTTATTGATTTGTACACTTCTTAAAGATAGCACGTGGAAGGACAGTTTAGGCAGTGCATAATCGAATACTTTTCAGTAAAAGGTTACAAGAATACTGTAATCATGCTTCGGCAGACTCCACTAAGCTTGGGGCCTCACGCTTTCTGTCAGCCTGCTAAAGTTGACCTTAAGTTGACCTGTACTTTTCTCGGCATGACTGTTGAGAAAGTGTCTGCGGGAATAGCGAGTCTGAACCCCTTATTGTGATACAGTATATACACTTTGTTAATCGCTGCTTATTCAATACGAAAATGACCAGCAAGTTATTTACAATACGTGGAGCCTTTTCTAGGCATTGTGCATGTAGTCATATCACAGTTCCACTAAGGTGCACCAGTAGCCTACCTATGTGATGGAATTTAGCTAGAAGTCGAATGTCATTTTTGATGGCTTAATTAAACGGTGGCTGGTGACAGAAACCATTTTTCTGAAGGAGGGTGAAAACAATAACATCTTAGCAATGAGATTTCGGCTCACATCACAGGTACCCAGGTATCGTAAATTATTTGTTAGTACTTTGTGGGGAACCCTATGGCCTACGTGTAGCTTTGGCGTGTAAAACCTTAATCTAAGTTCGTTTTAAGTGCGGAGCACTTTAGGGGCTTCCCTTGTCGTCGTAGCTCGCTCACTGGACCGAAGTAGAGCCAGGCGGCGTTCTGTCGTAGCGGCTGTTGTCGCGGTGTAACACAGATGCTTCGAAAGCCAAGCGGTTTATATAGTCAAGAGCATTCGAAACTTGTGAACTGCTGGCGCTTGTCATACATCTACCCGTTGTTTAGCGCAAAGAAAACTGCAGGCGCATTTGAGGCAAAATGTGCATAATTCACCGGCAGTGCCTGCGTTCATTTAGTTAGGAATGCTCGTTAGGTTGGTTTTTACGATAGTAAGCGAATAAAAGTGGCCGCGCAATGCCGGCACATGTGGGAGGAACAGCGAGCACAAAAAGAACAGAACTCCCATTGGTGCAGTTTCAGGTACGGGGCGTGCGCACGAGCACTGCAAAGGCGGGAAATTTGAATTACATTGGGTGGTAAGCAGTGAACGGCTGCTTTGTGCACTGAAAAATTGAATCTGAATTATTGAAGTAGGACATCTTTAATGATATATAAATTATTGAGTGAGCATCATTTATTTCTTTTTATTAATGAACTAAAACATTTTCCGTAACAAACGTGAAATTTTTGCGAAATGAGTTTTTCGTGTCGCATATAGGACATTTGAATTGCATTTAGGCGCAGTCCAATACTGCGGCACCTTGCAGTGTTTTTTCTGTCTGCAAAAGTATTTGACGTACCGTATCCAGACATTTATTGAAACCTAACACAGTGCAGCTAGTAATTTATCAGAATTTTGTGGAATTGCATTTCAATTAAGTGACATCCAATTGTCATAAACCATATCAGACTAACCACATCAGTGCCATTTTGTAGACCTTGACAATTTTTTTCCCAATTTTTTTCCTGTGTGCACATATTGTTTGCTCTTGTTACTATCATAAATGTAAGAGACCAAAAACTTTTTATAGTTACTAACATTTGCAAGAAGTCATATCTTGCAGACTCCTAAGTAGAGCTTGAAGCAACTGGAGGACATGTGCCTTACAGTTTTGAGCCCATTCTCTGGTGAATTATAGAGAAGTATCGCGTTGAATGTGGCTATACTCTCTGCCATTTTGTATCGTTTACACATCTTGTGATGTGATGTTGTTGGTAGCTAGTCAGCGATTGCATTTTTAATTGGTCCTGCTGTTTTATGCAATGATAGCAGCTTACAATACATTTTTATGAATAGAAGAAAGTTGCGAAATGCTTTAAAAATTTGAGTCGTAACACTAGATGTTTTAGCACAAAGCAGTTGACTTCTTGTATGCATTACATTTTAGAGTAAGCAATTCAAATCTATGTGTTGCATCTATGTGAACAGATGAGTGCAAAATGTAGCGATTAATATATTAGGTATTTCGAGTGATGTTTTGCATTGGTCTTAATTTCTGAGGGAGCAATATGTTGTCATGGTTAAAATATATCTTTTAACAAAATTTTAATTGGAGTAGGGGCTTTGTCAGTAATGTAAAATATGGTTGTCTACTTTACACAATATTCACTAGATAAAATCACTCTTTGCAATCCTTCATGCAAGAAAAACAGGTTTACACGTTACAATTTGCATATACTTGTCACGCACGAAGGCCATTCGCTGAGAGTTTTGTGATGTGTAGATTGTTTGGATCTGAGAAAATAAAGGTAGAGATATTGCAATTCTATTTCATGCTTGATGTGTAATAAATTTTATCTGTGTCATAAATGCTACTAATAAATTTTTTTAATAGAGTACATGTTTCATGATTGAGTACCGCACATATCAGTGGAATTTTTACCAAGCACTGATTAAGTTTTGTATGAACTAAATTCGGGAATGTGCAAAACGGCATAAATAGTTCAGAAATTCAGATTGCAAGTGGCATCCAGCAGTGGAAGAAAACAAAATGGTGGGGATGGTGGCAGAATTCCCTGTCCTTGCAAGTGGCATAACGATTATTCTAATAATTATGCTCCTAAATATAGACGCCGTCAAATGTACGGAACGGCGTGGCGCGAAACGTGCCAGTCGGTATGACTCATTCTCGTTCCGAAGGACATTCCGTGGTTGTGTCGCGCAGACGGCATAAGGACAGCCTTCGCGGTAAGACAGCAGCATAATTACAGCCCCCGTCGTGCCATTGACGTCTTTCAGCTGCCTTTTCCGGCACTGCCCACGGGTCCATTATTGCACGCGGCAACTTAATTTTTGACCGTTACTTTTTCGCCGCGTCCACTCTCGGCACGACCCGTCGAGGTCGTCCTTTATCTTTCTCTCTCTCCCTATTTCTCTCTTACTCGTCCGGTCGACCCACAAGCGGTCAATGAAGAAGGACCAGACTACTCAAATGTGAATCCGTTAGTTCTCCAGTTAGCCGCTGCATGCAACAAATAGCATTTACTGTGGCGCTGTAAGTCACCCCTAGTTTTTATTTAGACTTTTTTAGGTAAGATGTAGCGCCATTTTGCTATCAACATACGTTGGTTTTATTGCAGCGGCGACTTTTAGAACTATAGATGTTCGAAAATAAAGCAAGCCGTGCTACAACGTGCATAAGTGGCCGTGTATCTTTTTTTTTTTTTTTTTCACTAACCTATGCGCAACAGGCTTGGGCAGCTTGCGCTCTTTCCCCACGCGGCTGCCAGACGCAAGCCAGACAACGGACCGGCATTCGCTTCTTGGATCTTGGCGGGTGTTGTGAACAGTCGCTGCATTTTCAACTGCGTTAACCATGGCTCCTATTCTCGGCTACTGGGACATTCGTGGAGTAAGTCGAACTCCTATCAAACCTTAACTCCAGTATCCTGGGCAACACTTCTTTCAGCATTTCTCATTTGGCGACGTCGTCTGGCAGCCGCCAAGAAGCCGCAACCGGCTGAACCGCCGCGCCTGTCCGGCGAGCAGCCATTTTCTTTTTTTTAGGCATTGGCGAGGCAAAGAATGTCGTTTTTCAAGGGTTAGCGTGCAAGCTTGTTTTGCTGTTACTGGTTGACAGGCTCTGGATTGTTTGTACACGGGTTAGGTATGTTGTAGAGTTGAATCTGGTTGCGTTTGTTCGGGTGGTAACTTCGTCGCCTCGCGCTTGAACTTCTAATCGAAAATGCGGTGCCGGCGTCTAGCATTCAAGGGACCGTGGGGGGTGTGGCTAAAGAATTTGCAACGTATGCACGTACCGTCGTACCCTTGGGGTCTTGCGCCCACATTGGTAAGATTGCAAGAATGCCACTTCTGCATTTCCGAGCTGTTTGAACTCGTCGACTCGCGCACTGCGAGTGCTGCGTGTTGCAAAAAAAAAAAAAAAAAGTTCTTAAAAAATGCATTTTAGAGAAACGGCTCGCCTGATTGCGCCCAAACTTTGCACAAATGCTGCACGTTGTGATTGTTTTTTTTTTTTATTTCTGGGATAGTACAATTGACCAACCGTGTTGCTATATTTTTTTTTCGCAGTTTTGGAAAAACCTGTCTTTGTCCGTTCGCAGTGTTCGCCTTTCGGGCAGCCGCAAACTGGCTTCGTCCACTGCTAAAAAAACGTACTTACATGTACTGCCTGGCACAGCGGTCCTGGTGGTCTATTTTTTTTAACAAATAGGCCATAAATTTACGCATTCTTGGAAAATCGCAATGCGAAGGATCTAGGGAAAGGCGCGCTCATTTGTTGCATGCAGCACTCCTGTACAAATTTCGGCGCGCTTCAACGACTCCTGTCAAGAGGTCGCAGCTATATAGAGCCATCAAACAAGCTTATCTAACGGTTCCGCTTGCATGGTTGAAGGCTGTAGAACGAAGGACGCAATTCCGTGGCTTCTTTTTTTATCTCCGCAAACAGCAGTGCGGAGACGCCGTACACGCACTTGCTTGCGCTGAGATAAGCAGCTCTTAGGAATCGCACCGAAGAAATGGGCGCGGAAAAAGGCAGGGCGTTTTCTGCGTAGCGAAATGCGCGCGCCTTTTCTTCAGAGAAGCTTGGGGGAACAAAACGGATGCACGGGCGCGATAAGAGTTTTGTTCCTCGTTCTGTTCTTTCAACGCTTTCTGCTATCTTCCAGCGCTCTGTTGTTCGCTGCGTTCGTTTTTGGCCTGCACACCGAATTAACTTGGTCGAAGCTTTCCATTTTAAATCGAGATTATTTCCGCGTTAAGATTTCTCTGCACTGTCCAAAGGCGGTGTAATTACGTCCACGAGCCAAGTGGAGTTGATATTTTTTTCGCGCCGCCTCAAATGGTGCCAGGAAAAAAAACACTGACACGCTTCCAAATCGCACCTGTGCACACCATCAAGCGTACGTGAGCAATGACGCCAATCTGGATGCCTGCCGCAGCTGGCAGTTGTGCGCATGTGCGGCTGCTCTCCTCTTGCTCACGAACTGTGGCATGTGCTCATAGGGGCATATTTATTACGTCGCTTTTTTGCGCAAACACCCGGCGAATAATTCTGGAAATATTCATTCACTTAAAAACAAAAAAATGTTGCCGCGTGGCGCATTACTAAAACAAAGGGGTGGGCGCGGTTTGCCGCGTGGCAAACATGGGGCGCCATGGAAAAATGCATCAGTGACTAACGTTACGAAAAGTATCGTCTTAGGTTAGTTTAACGCAAAATCGTTACTTCGATTTTGCGTTAAATCAGGCGGGCTCGCCAGCTGCTCCAGTAGCTGAAGCCGCCACAACAAATCTGGAAGCACAACAGCAAAACCTTCTAGGTGTTGACAGACCCGACATTAGGCCTAATGTTTCCCTTTGAGGTCTGTCTTCAAGTGGTACCCTCGGCTTGACGAACAATAAGTGTGATGTTGCTTGCACGTGGTTAAGCTTAGGATACCAAACATTAAGCCTAATGTTAGGCCTAACAAGGACGATTGGCCTAGGCTTCGTCAGTCTCTTTGATTATTAGTCTTGGACCATCTGTAAACTATTTGGGACTCAAATTTAGGATACCAAACATTAAGCCTAGTGTTAGGCCTAACAAGAACGATTGGCCTAGGCTTAGTCGGTCTCCTTGATTATTAGTCTTGTACCATCTGTAAACTATTTGGGACTCAATCTGCACCCCTTTTTTTGTTTATTCCTATGGGACTGCCAGTACAAAGGCACACCTTGGACTGCCCACGGACTATTGAGGACTGGTAAATTGGCGGTGGCTGTAATGGGGAGAACGATTCTGACGGGCTAGTTGATCTGACATGATGGAAATAAAATTGTTGCTACAAGGACGTCCCGGGACGACACTGCAATTTTATTTCCATCACGGGGAGAAGGAAAAGACTTAAAGGAAAGTTATGATGAAGTGGCAAGTGATGTTCCGTACCAAGCATTGTACTAAGGCCGCTGCCTTGCCCAGTGGCGCAGCAGTCGCCAACAAGCCATGGCACTTCGTGCGGCATGCCAAGCAACATGGCGGCAGCCTCAGTACCGGCATATCCATTCATCAGCTAAGCATTAACACTTTCCTGCGCACATTTTTTAAAAGTTCAACGTAAGTGAATCAAATTATGTCTTCATTTGCCTTTTTTTTTCTCTCTCTCTATCTCTCTTTTAGTCAATTCACGCATGAACGAGCGATGTTAGCCTCCCAGCAAGTCGTAACAATTTCTCCCTATTTTTATTGCCACTCTAATTATGTGCGTTCCATTCCTTCCCGTTGTTATGGTCCAGCTGCAGGGGTGAGACAGCTGCGCATATTGTGCAGTTTTGATACAAATTTGTTTTCCTGCGCCAGGCTGCTCCGAAAGCTTGAAAATTGCAAAAATTGCGCCGAACTGTTCCGAAACCGTCTGAGAGCCAAGGATTTTAACGCTCCCGTCAGTTTCAGTGGGGAAAAATGCTTACTGACAGCATAATTTTCCAGCACCCCTCTCGTGATGCTGTTTGTAAACATTTGATTGACTATTCAATAAAAAACCCGCATAAAATTGCCCCAAGATAGTTTTTTTAAAAGTCACAATGTCCAATTGCACATGTTATATTCTGTGCGTTTTTTTTTTTTTTTTTAAGTTTTCCCATGGAAAACAATTGCAAAGTACTGTAGTAAAAATGCTTATGTGTACTCAGACTGGTTCAAATAGATGAAAAAACGGCAATTTTCAGTGCGCCGTATCTCCGGAACGACATTACTGGGCGCCGCCATCTTGGTGTGGTGAATATTGGAAAACATGGCCGTCGGGCGAAGCAGTTGCTTGTGGTTCAGGCAGAGTGTTCTTCACCAAATTACCCGCCGCGGTGGCTCAGTGGCTAAGGCGTTAAGCTGCTGAGCACGAAGTCGCGGGTTCGATTCCCGGCCGCGGCGGCTGCTTTTCTGATGGAGGCGAAAAGCAAAAACGGCCGTGTGTACGAGATTTCGGTGCACGTTAAAGATCCCCGGGTGGTCAAAATTAATCCGGAGCCCTCCACTACGGCGCGCCTCATCGCCTGCGTTGCGTCGGCACGTTAAACCCCACAATCAATCAATGTTCTTCGCCAAATTCTACCGTGGTTTTGGTTATGGGGGTGGCTGGCTTTACATTTAGTCGTTTGATCTGTTGAGGGAAGTTGCACGACTCGAAGGATGGGAGTTAATCAAAAACAACGTGGGGCCTGCGAGTTCGTTGGGTTTCGGCCTCAAGTGCCAGGCGTGGTGCGTGCTTGGAATTGAAATTTCGAACTCACTGCGGTGTTATAATAAAACGCTGAGTTATTGCTGCCTTTGACAGTGAGCTTGCGAGCCGCGGGACGGCGACGATTGACACTGCAGAAGTGGTGGCGCAGGCGACATCGTTGCAAAATGTTCAAGCAGTGCCTGATATCGGGATGGGCTATTATAGGACGCTAGTAATAATGGTTTACCTATCTGAACAGAAATTTAATGCCAAGAGGGACGTAGGTGGCTAAACATACCAACGTTACTCAAATTGCGATCGTAGTGATCGCGCACCTTGGGGATTGAAATGGAAGGGCTGGTGGGGTGCGCGACTGCCACCACGCTTTGCGCAACTTTTGCCATGCCTCTACACGTGAGTGTAAAGCAGAGTCTGGGATTACAAAAATAATAATTTTGGCATTCAGATGATAATGAAAATGCCTCACGATTGCTTAGTTTTTCGATTCGATGTTTGCAACGGCACTCCACATATCGATGCATAGAGCCTAAGAATTTAAAAATGGTTTGTAAAAAGGTGGTGCAGTTCATACCTTCTGATACTCTGGTAGAAAAGACTTTATTGAAAGGCTGTTCCAGTGTTACATACGTTCAAAACCGATTAAAAAGTACACTCCCTCACCCCCCCCCCCCCCCCCCCCCCCCCGAGTTGCCAAAAATTTGATTTTTTAGGCTCCTAAGGTGAGATAATAAATGTCGTTCTTCTGCTCCAAATCAAGGTCCTTCGCTCCAAAATCGAGTTTTCGCTGCTCCAAAAACTGCTCCCATATCTGACTCGGCTGTCGCACCCCTGCAGCTGGCTCAGCCAATCCGCCTGCTGCTTGCCCACGCCGAGGTCAAGGTGGAGGACAAGCGCTACTCGTGCGGACCCCCTCCGGACTTTGACCGCAGCGCCTGGCTCAAGGAGAAGCACACCCTGGGCCTGGAGTTCCCCAACGTATGCTGTTGCGCTTCTTTTTAATGAAAGCACCGAACATTGCCTTATCACCTGAAACGAAAGGCTTAGCGGGACGAGATGAGACAGGCGCTTGTCTCGTCTTGTTCATGTGTTCATGCTTTCCTTCCTTCTTTCTGCTGCTCATGCCTTCTTTTTCAATATGAGCCAATGCGCCCAACATGTTTTATTGAAGTGCCTCATCATGTTATCTTAACATTTAGATCATCATCATCACCAGCCTATCTACGCCCACTGCAGGGCAAAGGCCTCTCCCATTATTCTCCAATTACCCCGGTCCTGTGCTAACTGCGACCGATTTATCCCCGCAAACTTGATCTCATCTGCGCATCTAACTTTCTGCCACCCCCTGCAACGCTTGCCTCCTCTAGGGATCCACTGTTTCCCTCAATGACCAACGGTTATCTTGCCTTCGCATTACATGCCCTGCTCACGTCCGTTCGTTCCCTGACCCACTCCGCTCTCTCTTGTCCCTTAATGTTACACCTATCATCTTCCGTTCCATTGCCGCTGAGTCATTCTCAATTTAAAATGAACCCTCTTAGTGAGCCTCCAAGTTTCTGCCCCGTATGTGAGTACCGGTAAGATGCAGCTGTCGTACACTTTCTTCTTCAGGGACAATGGTAGGCTGCCATTCATTATCTGAAAATGCCTGCTGAATGCACTCCACCCCGTTCTTATCCTTCGAATTATCTCTGCCTCATGGTTGGGATCCGGGGTCACAACTTGGCCTAAGTAGATATATTCGCTTACGAACATTTGATACCCTGGATTAATGTTTTGTGCATGTTTATCAGAGGAAAGGCTGTTCAAAGTTGCCGCCTATTTGCACGATTGTCCTTTTGCCAGTCAAAGGTTACTTCTCTGTTTGGAGCCATAAAAAGAACTGACCTGCGAGGTAAACAAATCTACAAAGCATTGATGTTCAGCTTCCCCTGTGGGTAGTCTCTATCACTGTTCGAGTGCATGTGATGGGCAGTCATATTGTAATGGAGTGTGTGGGAAATGGTGTGTCTGAGTGCAGTCTTGTGTGTAAACATCCAGACCATGGGGCAAGAATATTTATTTGTGCTTGTAAAGGAGCTTGTACGTTGCATGACATTTTCTGTCACATAATGATTTGTAGTGTGGTCCCACTGCACAAGCTTTTTTTTTTTTTTTTTTTTCTATAACCATTACAGAAGTGTCTCGGTGGGGCACGCTTCCAATACATGAGTGCTCTATGCCACCCAACGATCCACAGGTGTTGGAGATCGAGGGTCCAAATGTTTTTCAGTTTTTCGCTTTAGTCTGATTTCAGACTCGCGAAATGTAATGCTCGCCTGTAGTGCAGCTCTAATAACTCGGAAAACTTAACTGAATTGCAGTGCAGGACAATGGTGTGCCTCAGGGTTGCCCTTTAGGTAACGTATTGTTCCTTTGCAGCTGCCTTACTACATTGATGGGGACGTGAAGCTCACCCAGAGCATGGCTATTCTGCGCTACCTGGCCCGCAAGCATGGACTGGGTGAGTGTGGTATTTTTATATCAATTCTCACAAAATGGGATTGCTGCCTGAAACTAAATTCCTCCTTGAAATTAGAGTGGTGCTGAATAGATGAAGCTGAGCCGTAATTCCTAAGCAAGGCAAAAAAACACTGCAGTGACTCATCTGGGCATAGAAAGCTCTGCTTCAGTGGCAAACTAAGTATCCACTGTGCCTGTTTGACAAGAATTGCCAGAACACAAATACAGACTTTATTTCGAATTTTCCCACTATTCTCTTTTTTCATTCCTTCTTTGTTGCTAAGCTTCTACATAGTGAAAACTCAATTTTACGAAACCAGATTTAACAAAAGTCCTGATTCAACAAAGAAATCCTGATCCCTCCTCAGATGCCCATAGAGCCCAATGCTTTGACTAACTCGAAATAGCGATGCCAATGTCATGATCAGTCCTGGTTTAATGAAGCTTTTCTAAAACAATGCAGCTCAAGTTTTTGGTCTATTTTGTAGAGAGCCCCTTAAAATTGATTCTTTGTGCGCCCAAGATAACATCGCAGAGCACCTTTATCTCGCTTTCAAAAAACTGTGCGGCACAAAACGGGGGTTGTAATTTTGAGTTGAATTCACCAGATGGAGCCATCGTTAAAAAAAAAAAAAATTTCGTTTGCACGTCACCGTCACTGTTCTACAAACGCATTACAAACGTACGAGAAATCCGTACGGTCGTTGTTTACAAAGCGCGCGCAAGCCAGAAACACCGACTTGTTTGGTGAGAAATAAATTTGTAGTCCCCCGAGCGCCATTTTTGTTCGGGTAACAATTTTCATGGTCTCTTTTCATACGCACGGGCTGCAATTTTATTTTCTGGGCATTTACACTTCGCAAATACTGCGTCGCATGACGTTGCTGGATGTCTCTACAGTATATAATCAAATGAACCGAACTAAGTGACCAAAAAATGCCTAACTCGATTTACCGAAGTTCTCGATTTAACGAAATGATTCGCTAGTCCCCTCAACTTTGTTAAAATGAGCTTTGACTGTATTCGGGAAGTGCAGCAACTCTTGCGGAAAGGGCCAAGTAAACAAAGGCTAAACTAAGCACTATGTAGACAGCTGGTTGTTCCGAATAAAAGATATAGAGCACTGCAGGAACCAACTGTCGTGCCAAAACTGGCACAGCATGTGCAGTGGTGTATTATTACAGACGGGATCTGCAAAAACCTGGATTATCTGTGGGTACCTAAACAACCCGGATACAAATTGCGCACAAACACTATGCAGGTGCAATTCTGCACGCCCACATGGGATGGTCGACGACCTGATCAAGGAAGTCTGTAACGGATACATCAGGACCAATGTTGAAGGAAAAACTTTTAGCATACGATGGAGCCTTGAATGAGACTCTCGACTGTCCATTAATGACAGCAGGGATGTGGGGAACCATACAGGATTTTTTGAAAATTCGGGAGAACGGCCACAGCATGGAGACAATCCTAACTGAGAAAATTTATAGAGCCCTTTCACTGCTCGCAAATAGACCGGTGATGCTGTATTGGGTGGGTAACTATCTCGAGTTATGTATGGTGAATTACTATATTGATCGAATAAAGACGCATACGCAAAACTCCCTTAGAATTAATTCTCAATTAATTCCCATGTAATCTGTTTTGGGATAGTTTCGACAAAATGAGTGTTACAGCCGTTTTCTGTAATATACTCCCTCCATGGATGACCATGTAGTATTGACATTTACGAGTGCGGTGAACTGGGCAAGTTGGTGAACCTTGGTTTCAGATTTCACTTGCGATGCCGTCTACCCACGCGAAATGTAAACAAAGGCAACGAAGCTGAAAAAAAGGTTTCCAGTGAACACGCATCAGTTGTCCGACTAGTGCCGTTTTTAGTTTTTTGCGGGAGGTTTGAAAATCATCGTTCGCCCAAGAACGATGGCCTATGACGTGGTCACGAAAGAGTTAAAGAATGCTGCCAGTGAATAGGATAGAGATTGTTGCATTGTCTGCTTCCAAATTTCAGCTTTTTATTGGCAGTTCCAGTGACGAGGCATATATCTTGGAGGCAGTGGGGTTCTTTCATGCGTTCTTTTACCAGGGCCGTCTATTCACTGGTGCGTTGTCATCTCCTTGCTGTTGAAATGCGTTTCGGGCTTCTTGCTTCTTCGAACAAAGTGAAAAAAAAGGCTAAATTCGTCACTCCTGTCTGCGTCGCACAGATGGCAAGACAGAGGCCGAAAAGCAACGGGTCGACGTCACGGAGCAGCAGTTTGCCGACTTCCGCATGAACTGGGTTCGCATGTGCTACAACCCGGACTTTGTGAGTGCTGGACATCTGTTCTTCTTCCGATACATTCGTAGTGTTCAGCAGAGAATGCAAGCCTCGTAACAAGTTTAACAAGTACAAAAACCTTTGTAAGATTATCAGCATGGTTATTTCCCCTGTTCCATGCAATAGGATTGAATGGTACAAATTGATACGATGGACTGTGGCTACATTGCTTTGGTGTTAAGCATGACTTAGGTTTAATTTTCCGCTGCTGCGGTCGCATTTTTGATTTATGTGAAACAATTTGGCTGCTATGACATTGTGAATGCTTGGAATGTTCCTTATTTTTTTATTCAGGACAAGCTCAAGGTCGACTACCTCAAGAACTTGCCAGATGCACTGAAGAGCTTCTCAGAGTACCTTGGAAAGCACAAGTTCTTCGCTGGCGACCATGTGAGTGTCCTGGAAAGCGCTTGCCATACAGTTGGCATCACACGGGTCGACTGGCGGAGTTTTTAAAGGGACCTGCAACACGCTTTGAGCAGTGTAGGTAAACCTGCGCGACGTTTAGATTACACTGCTAGGAATACTTGAGCCAAAATTACACGTGCACGTGAAGTAGGGAGCACGCAAATCTCTGTGAAAGACTCGGAAAAACTAACCACGCTCTCTTCAATTTTCTGCATTATGCACCCCTGGCATGGCCTAAACGACGTCATTGTGGCCATGGCTGTCCTATTGGCTGTCGCTGGTCAACTTCGCGGCTTATTTCGCGCATTTACTGTGACGATCCGCTGTCGCTGGCGCGTGTACCAAGCTCTTCTGTACCTGAACCTGTACGAGCAGTTTTTGCATTTCTCTCGTGCTTTAAGTGCACGTGGAGTTTGAGTGACGAACTCAATACTCCACTTTCAACGAGACCTCTCAACGGCAAATGTTTATTGCTTCAAAAACGCCCTACCAGCCTGAGCGCGCGCTTGCGTGCAGGCAGCCATGCCTGGTTTTTGGTGGCACCAGACCGGAAATACATTCAAACCTCAATGTAATGAACTTCAATGTAACGAAACCCCCGATGTAACGAACCACGTAATTTTTTGAAAGTTCAAGTGTATGCACACCATCTATTTTTAACCTCCGTGTAATAAAGTCCCGTTTGCCAAAATTTCAATGTAACGAAGTTTCATGAACAATTAGGCATGAAATTTTGGTTGTAAAAGTATATTTGGGAGACGCAAGCGCTGAAACGCGGTCTCAATAACCCGCGAACGGCGAAATGCGCCGCCCAATGCAGCGAGTCGTGAGCGAGCGTAGTGCCTACAAGCTCCTTGCCTACAAACTGCGCGGCTGCCGCATGCCGCCGCCGCATGCCGCCGCTTTGTCCTTCGTTCGTATTCATGCGTGCTTGTTGGGTGTCATCATTCCAACAAGTTTGCGGTGAAGCATTTGTGGTTCACGATAAACCTTGTGCAGTTTTTTTCCACGCTTGTGATCGCGATTGCGCGCCAGCGGCAAATTCTGCCTCGGCCATAAAAACTACTTGCACTAATGGGGAGGCATGCACCGCATGGTAGGAGCTTCGAAGCACTCGGGCACGGCCGGCTCAGGGATGCCAGAGACGGATTAGGCCTAGCGCCGTGGAGGATGTTTGATGGGCGCTTTCCTAAGCGGCGCGTATGACATTTTGCAGTGCAGTTTTCGCCCACATCATCAGCTTCTTTCCCGCATGAACAACTTCGTTTGCCCCTCTTATTGTGTTTTAGCGAGTGGTTAGCAGTCGCTGGAGCTACTCGCACCGTGCGGGTAGTTTCTGCGGCTGCGTCAGCGTGCCTGTGGCTTGCGCGGCGCATTTTTGCATGAAGAAAACGCACCGTGCGGTTCGCACTGGTGCCAGCGTAGATGATTAAGCTCCAGTGGCGCGTTGCCAGTCTTTTTTTTTTTTTTTTAAGTGAGGAGTTCCATTCTGGCGAGCGTAAGTAGTTTGAGCTACCTGCTGCGCTTCGCAGCTGCCGCATCGTGCAGGTGGTACCCGCAGCGATGTCAGTGCGCCAGCCGTGCATGCACGCCATGTTTTCGTTTGCAAAAACCGCTTCACGCGGTTAACACTTCATTTTAGCCGCAAATTTCAATGTAATGAGGTAAACTGCAAATTTTACCGATTTTGTTACATCGATGTTTAACTATACACCCCTCAATGCTCCCGATAAAAGGAGAACTTCCCAGCCTATGATATATCAATGGCTGCCGAAGAGAATGACGGGAGCCGCCCCCCTCTCCACTAGAGAGCACGCAGGTTTCGTCGTGTTGTCCGCGGTCAATTTGAAAAGGAACAATTGTGTGCGATTTCTCGACGCGCGTAGTTTCGGCGATGGTGAACGGATTTTCATAATTCTTGCGGGAGGAGATTACTGGGACAATAGACTTCACCCCAAAGTACATTGCGAGTAGTCGATGGTAAATGCTGCAGGGTCCCTTTAAAGAGTCAAGTTGTTGCATCATTTTGCTAATTGTAGCCAATTTTTGCCGCTCTTTCCAGGTCACCTACGTTGACTTCATCGCTTACGAGATGCTGGCTCAGCACCTCCTGTTTGCTCCGGACTGCCTGAAGGATTTCCCCAACCTGAAGGCCTTTGTGGACCGCGTTGAGGTCAGTGGTGTTGTCGCGGGAGCCAGAGGTTTGAAGGGTGGAGCATCACAGCCAGGGTATTGCTGTGGGCACTGGGAACTGTTTTTATAGCTCTTATGGACAGACTGTAGGGCAGGCATTCAGGTGTATTTAGATGAAAACAGGTGTGCTTGGGTAGCCAGTCTGAAAAGCTTGGCACCATTTTTTTTTTTTTTTTTCTCGTCAGGTGATGTGTTACCCTATTCGTATTCCTCATTTTTTAGGTGCGTCTGTGTAAGAATAACGCATTCTGAGGGATCTTCACTTAACTGTTCTTTTTTCACCTGCTGTCAGTGTCAGTACCACGTGTTCCTAATTGGTAAAAGTTTGGCTGTGCTCTCAGAGATGGCGCCACCTGATCAGCATTTTGCACACTGCATCTGCTGCATTTGAAAGCACCAGCCAAACAGCTAAGAGCCCGCTGTTGTATTACGTATGATGAAGTATGTAAGTGCAGTAGGCAGAGTTGTAAGGCTATATTGGGAATCCAGTTTGGAGGTTACTGGTACAACCTCGCCCTATTAGGTGTTTGAGGCCAAAGGCGCAACGTGGCTGTTTGCTCACAATAACATCATGAGATGGCAGCCTGTTGGTAGAGAACGGGTACATCAGCAGTGCATCACAACTCTTTGAAACAGTACCAGGATTGTAAAATTGCACTGTTCATTGTGGAGCCACATTAATGCGTGCTTACAGAAAAACTTTCAGCATCGGCACTCAAAATGGTTCCTTGCCACTGGTGCCACCAAAGTTTAATGAGCTGTAAGATTAGTTCCAAGCGATGCATCAAAAAGCTGCTTCGATTATTGCATTCACCAGGGTTCATAGTATTAGAAAATATAAATCTTAGTTTTATGACCAGCACTGCTTTGTTTATTGTTTGACCAAGAATGCCTAATTATCTCCAATTATCTTATCTTGGGAACTAATTGACCAGCTGAAAAAAATAATGGCATATTTGAAATCAGTGGGGGAAAAGCTGTAAGTCCGACACGTTTTAGTTTACTTAAAAATGAAAAAGTTGTTGTAAGACCAGTGTCCCCCCTTAAGAGTAAAGGTTGGCATGAGGCGGCGAAGCAGCTTACAAGGTAGGAAAAATGCTGGTTCATCCTTGCCAGGGTCTGTCATATGAAGTGGTCCGCATCCGCCCAAGCATTGTATAACCGGGGCTTATGCAGTGTTTCTATGGGGAGTTTGCCAGGACCGCAGTGATCCGTCTCGTAAGACAGGGTACGTATCATCGGGGTTCCAATGTAATTACCTTGCCCAGCACAATTTTAAAGATGTAAGGGAGCTTTGCGAGTTTCATTAACGCATCTGAACCGTTTGAGGTGAGTGAGACTTGGCACAAGTGAGACTTGGCATTTGGCTCGCCCATCTGGAAAAAAAAAAAAAAAAAAAAAAAATCGTGACTTGTACTCTAGCCAGAATGTGCCAAACATCAACTACGATTACTTTTATCGCCTGTACCAAGTATGAAGCACTGCGCACAGTGCATTTGCAGTAATCGCAACAGTACACTTCGCCAGTGCAGGGAGCTACGTTGCGACTGTAAAACCAAGTAAAACTTGTGCTGGCAAGTTGCCGATCATGGTAAATGCAATACCGCCTGCTGAGTCCGTAAGAACCGGGAAGCTAACTGGTCGTCTCAACGCAATGGGAGCGAACGCATTTCAAGCTGCGAAGCGTCGACACCCCGTGTGCGAAGTAACCATGGCAATGGCGACAACGGTGCAAATGTGTGCAGGAGTGTTGCCGTCAAAAATCACGGACATCGGTGCGAATATAGGCAGGCAACCATGAAATGTGTGCTCCTCCGGATATTACATCATCGCAAGTCACCGAGGCAACAAATAGTCCTATTTTGTCTGAGTAATAGCTTTTGTGAGCGCGAGCGAATATGCTTACTATTTTTTGGACTTGCCTCTACAAGAACTAGAGTAGATTTCCGATTCTGACACAAACGAAACCACTTTGAAAACCATCTCGGGGCCCCTTCAATTAAGTTCTCATTCCAGGCTGTGACTGAATCGCACGGTGTCTGTTCATCTCATGTGCAGGCTCTCCCCCACGTGGCGGCCTACCTGAAGTCTGACAAGTGCATCAGCTGGCCCCTCAACGGCGACATGGCTAGCTTCGGCAGCAGGCTGCAGAAGAAGCCGTGAACAGCACTTCATACCCACTGTCCGCTTTGGCGTTTGCGTTCCCCCCAATAAAGTTTTCCGGTGGTGCAGGTCCAGCAAGGTTGCTTCAATGTGCTCGTACCAGGGAGAGCGATCTGTGTAACTGAAGCTGCTGCTTGTGTGTGGAGGTTTATCAAAAATCAGTACCGTCCCACTCTGGAGATGGACTGGAGCCACAGTTTCGACAAGGAGACTATCTGAAGGAAAGTCCTCTCGTTAAAACCTCGGCATCAGTGATGTCCTCAGTTTTTACCATTTTTTTTCTTCTAGTCATTTCAAGCCTTCATACTTATTTAGGCCTTATTAGTTTACAGACAAGGTGGTCCTTGACAATCCACACACAGCCTTGAATATTTGTCATTAATTGCCCTTAACCTTGGAACTAGATGGATGTAGGTTGGCGTGGGCCACTAAAGCGTTACTCAAATTCTGAAAACTTCCCGGCAGTGCAGAGAGAATGTAAAAGATGCTCTGCACTGCATCACGAGTTTACAGGAGCCATAGAGCCAACATGCTATTTGGCTGCAGAAGTAGCCTTGCATAGTGGCCTAACTCCTGAAAACTCTACAGCAATTAAATGGCTTGATAATTGCGCATGGCAGGAAATGAGGACTTCAGTTTTGCGTTAAGTTGCACAGCTGGAGTGTTAAACTATTTTGACAACCCAGCTGGCAAGATGCTGAAGGGCCCTGTGAGGGGTTCTGCAAACCACATTTGTTCTTGTCCCTCGTGAATAGAGTAGGTACTGCGACTTGTGTGGCAGTAATTGGGCAAGTATGCAGTTTGGAGTGTTCGTATCGTGACCCCACGGGCTAGGTAATTTCCTCTTTAATATGGATGCGGATCTTCTCTTATAGACTCCAATGCTGACGTCTGATGTAGTGAGGGTAGCATATCCCCTTAGACCTCTAACAAGTACGAAGTTGTGCATACAATAAAGCACCTTGGTTTTTCACTGTTGCACAGAAACTTTACAGGTGTTCAAGTACAAGTTACAAGTACACAACAGCAGCAATAGTGAAGGGTGTCCCTTGTACGCTGCGGCAAACTGGCTTTGCGACAACGCTGCATTAGTATGTACGAGCGTCAGTCTGGGCTATTATCAAAGACTGCATTTGTACAATTATTTCGAGCAACGTTACGTCACCCGCAATAAGCACTCGATGCCGCACACAATGTTCAATGCTACTAGATGAATTCGGCCAAGCGAACGAGACAGTCTCCAAGAACACTTGCAATTAGATTTTTAATACTACTCCGTCAAGAAACCGCGTCACTGCAACAAGCCACCTATCAAAACAAGCACGGGATCGTCATATAATGACGAGTTCACAGCAAATTTCGCGAGGCTTCGCAATCGGTTTGGCTGTACATGGAGGGCAATGGCGTCGTCCTAACGATGCATGATGCGAGCGAATAAGACCGATGTGTGATGGTAGGGGAGGCACACAAGCGGGAAGAAAACTCTGTCGAAACTCTGTCGAGTGCTGTCAGTGAAGTCCTTTCTGGGCTGCTGCCATCGCCGCTTCGTTGGTCTGCATCTGGAACTCCTGGAAGCGCTGGGAGATGCGCTGGTTCATCTTCATGTACTTCTCCATGCAGTTCATGGCGCACTTGTCCTCCTTGTCTCTCACGTGGCGCACCGTGAAGTCGTGCACGCAGTCCGAGAAGCAGAGCTCCGAGAGCTTGTTGTAGGACACCAGGAAGTCCTTGAACTGCTTGATTTGCTCGGCTTGTGGGTCGCTCGCCGGGGCCGCCGTGGTCGTCGCCATTTTGTCTGCTATGCCGGACGCTGGATTCTTCTTCGACTTGCTTTGGCCGAACGTGGCTTTTGAATTCTGAATAACAGAAGGGCACACAATTTGTTCAATCTTGATAAATATTATTTATAAGTATAATTTGTTTTAGATCTTAGAGGCTGAGGGTATTGTGTATGTTTTTTTATGATGCGAAGTTAAGACGTCGTAATAGTCACAAGTAATGCAAAAATTATTTCGACGTAGTCACGTGTCTTTTTTTTTTTTTTTTGTGCGCGCGTTATACAAAAGTCAGACCGTGCTGGTAGAGCTTGCAAAAATTTTCATAGGAAACGTGTCGCGTATATTTTTAAAGCAGCCGTAAGGGGCTTGGCTGCAGGGTCTCTGACTCCTACCCTATTGATGCATTTAACAAGTCAGATCGGCCGGCTGTGCAAACCCTTCGTAATGTAGCATTTCGTCGCAAACAGAACGCTAACAGGGGCGTGTTGTTCTAAATTCACGTTGACTATGCAGGTTCACGACGTTATTGGTTACATTCCTGGTGTGCGAAAATTTATGTATTGAAGCAGTGGCTGGGCATGCAATGCAGCGGCAGCGAAGCCGGGAGAGGTGGGGCAAACACTTTCTAGTTATGCACACAAGCTGCAGGATTTCCTATAAACGTGACACTGACAGGCACTAATTTTAGCGCCATTAATTTCTCTGCCAGCCGCAGGAAAAATTGCTGGGGAACGTGCTTATGTGCTTTGACGGCGAAAGCGTAGCGATTATCCAAGACTTCTGCTGCTTCGTGTTAGCGCCTCTTTCGTTGTCCTTGACCATCGCCTCCTGTATTTTTACAATGCCAAACGCATCAGCCCGGACCGGCCAACCAAACCCTCTTCTTCTACTCCGGTCACTCTCCCCAATCTGTAGCCTTCCCAGCGCTTTAGTCACGTGACCGGTTCATATCGGGGTGAGGCGTGGTGGAAAGCGGTAACGCTGGCAAAATGTGCTCCGCCGCGGCTCGGAATTTTCCAGCGCTGGCGCGAGCGCCATTACTTTGGCAATCTCAAAGATCGTTTGCCTTGGCAACCAGGCACAAGCCGCTCTCGAATTCAGTTAGGGTTGGGTTAGAGTCACTAAATAAGGTTTATTTAGTGACACTAGGTTGGGTGATGGAGGTTCAGCTCGGGGCGCCACCTTACGACAGGTGGACACTGCAGGCATACCACTCACTCCAATTGGGGAGCGCGCGATGCGTTTGGGCATTGCAAAATACAGGAGGCGATGCTTTGACACCAATTGCTCCGATAAAGAATACTGGATAAACTCTTCGTGGCGGTACGCGCGTGTGGTGGTTTGAAATGTCGCGGGTCATTGGAATATAAAAGGATCAAGGCACAAATTAGAATGAATTCGCATCTGCAAATGGGCCCACATGTTGCGGACCTGAGGGCAGATTTATTTGAATATTTTTTTAAACTGTAATGTCAGCGAAATATCCTATCCCATGGTTTATTGTTGCGCACAGTCAAGCAAGACCAGCAGCTACACGCAAAATTGTTTTTTTATCGCTACACAGCGCACAAACCGACAACGGACAAAGAAAGAAGACACACACACAAGCGCTACATCTAACTAGCTTTAAGGGAAACTACACGTACTTAAACATGAATTCACAACGAAAGGAAACGTTACATCATATCAGCTACTATTGCCATATCAGAAACCCGTGGTAAAAAAAAAAAACGAACAAAACAACGCGGCAATGACAGACAAGTGGCCCTTTTCAGTGAACTAAAATTATAAAGACCCCAAATAACGTATCTCATTTTGCAACAGTAGAATGGAAGGTGCACTTATACCCGTCGCGGTGGCTCAGTGGCTAAGGCGTTGCGCTGCTGAGCACGAGGTCGCGGGTTCGATTCCCGGGCGCGGCGGCCGCTTTTCTGATGGAGGCGAAAAGCGAAAACGCCCGTGTGTACGGGATTTCGGCACACGTTAAAGATCCCCAGGTGGGCAAAATTGATCCGCAGCCCTCCACTACGGCGCGCCTCATCGCCTGCGTTGCGTCGGCGCGTTAAACCCTGCAATCAATGAAGTTTGCCACGTACGAAGGCATTTTTGGTCGTGAACTGTTGCGGAAAACTAGACCGTTCCGTAAATTTGGAATTACACAGAATAGACAGAACTGTCCAGTAATTCCTAATCAAGGCGAAAAATACCACTGCGGTTATTTATCTGGCATTGGAAAATTCTTTCTGCTTCAGAAACACGCTACGAAAACTTGCTTCAAAGCAAGTATCGACTGTCATGTTTGAAGACACCTGTTAGTGTTTTTCTTCCTGTGGCTGTTAGTGTTTGTTCTCATTCTTGTGTGATTGCATGTCGATGTTTATTTGTCGCCCTTCACGATTTCCGTACGGTGAAGGAAGCCAAGTTCGCGGCTTGGCTGACTTCAATGCACCATTAAAGACTCTCTCTCTCTCTCTCTCTCTCTCTCTCTCTCTCTCTCTCTCTCTCTCTCTCTCTCTCTCTCTCTCTGCGCTTCAGGAGTCCAAAAATGATGCAAGCGTTGCAGAAGAGCTGGCTGTCGGTATGCACAGCTGGACCTGCATTGTAAAATAACTTAGACTCACTAATTTTCACTGTCCATAACTAACACTCTTACACCCAGCAGAAACACAAAAAAACACCGTTTAAAATGATGCTTTAAAGGACAAAACACCCGAAAAGGGTGTTTTCTTGCGTTCTTGCCAGGGTGTAACGGTATTAGTTATAAAATTTAAGGGTGTTGTAAATTATTTTACAGTGTACTCTTTCATGGTTACGAGGGAAAAGTAGCCTCGACATCAGAGGTCTCGTGGTTACTTCTCGTCAGTGGGGAGAAGGTGACACAGCACTGCCCCTCAAGAAATGAGTGGGTGAGGTCCCGCATTTTCTCCTCTGGAGTTCCTCAGTGAGAAATACAGTCTGGTAGGTCGCGCCATGCAAATAAAATGACGGACAACCGCTGCGTCGTCTGCTTAGCGGAATGGCGCGCGAGGGACGGCAAACAAAATTGGCGAGGGGAAAAATAATTGACTCGGGGAAAACCCGTGAAAGGAGGGGTAGGGAATATCCGTGGGAGTTTTAGTTTTGCTATTGCTTGCATTCACTGACGAGGCGCGCATGCAGGCAACCATGTGAGTGCACCGTCACTCGTTACGTCGGGCTCCGCGGGTTGGCGGTACTTGTCCTTGCTAAGCACATGACGTGGGTTGGACGTTCCAAACTCTACATCGCCAAGCGCAAAGTAATGCCCTGACTCCAGTGTGAGTGCGATTAATAACATCTCTGTTGACGCACCGTTGAGAATCGGGTTGGAACGGAGCAGACGCGTCGCACGCCGGTGTTTTTTTTTTTAAATGCAGACCATTTCTTAGCCTGGCCTATTCCTGCGTCGGACGGTGTCAACAGCTCCGCGTCCGCAGCAGGTGCGCCTCTCCTTCCCTCCTCTCTCTCAACAGCAGCTGGCGCGCGCATGCGTCGTAGTCAGCCCGTTCGCTCCGTCGCGGTCTCGGCGTAACAGGTGCGTGATATCAGCGCGGTGGGGCGTGCAAGGGCGCGCGCTGCTTGCGCATGCGCGCTCTGCCCCCCGTACTGCTAGCCCTCTACTGCGCGCCCTGCAAATATAGCGGCTAGCGGTCGCTCGTGTTTCAGTCACTGCGTTGCTCCTTCCTTCCTTGGCTGACGCTCGTGCCCACGTTTACTCGTGTCTGCTACTCCAGCATCACGGAAGAAGCGATGGAAGCAACACTGCCTTCAATCAGTACTGAGGCCCCAATGCTCTGCATTTACTCGTGTTCCCCTCGCGGGAAGGCGCGGGAATTTTTTTCTTCGGCGTGCGGGCGCAGTGGCACAAGCCGCGCCATGTCCGTGGCGCATGGGCCATGTCTGTGGCCGTTTTCAGTGTTGCCAAGCGAAGAAATTGACAGCTAAACTTTTCAAAGAATACCACCGATAAAGTCAGGTGGGCTGTTGTTGATAACGATGATTGCTATCCACTTCAAGAGAAGAGGAGCAAAGACGTTAGCGAGTTGCAGGATATCAATCACTATATGACTTGCTGATTGGATTGTGGCGATCCCGTGATCAGTGGACACGAACAGGTTGCTCTTGCTGCTGATGATAATGATGTAGTTTGTGGTGATGATAATTGGGATGATTGGCCGTTCACTCTGCAAGTTTCGTTATTCTCTGGCCTCGTCTTGCCATTGTTGCTGCTGCGGTTCCGGTATGCGTTATTATCTCGGAATGAAAACGAAACAGCCGTCGATATGTTGGTGCCGCGGCTTTGATCAGTCTCCCACGTGTGCGTGCATCATCATCAGTAGACAGCCAACCAAGCAGTTTTGGAACACAAAGCAAATCCAGCTTGTAGTCGCAAGAGTACCATGGCTCCTATCCTTGGCTACTGGGACATACGTGGAGTGAGTATAAACGTTGTCATAAAGTTAATCGACTAAGAACGAAACGTTCCCTTTCAAAGGGGCTGCACCTGAATGAACAGTAATGATCTATCTTTTGTGGCCGCGGTAGCTGGCAGCTGCGGTAACAATGTCGGAAACATGCTGTAATTGAAGACAAGTTTACTGATTTTGCATGCCGTGGTCTTGTTGTTGGTGATAGCAGGAGTGATCAGCTCTTTCTCCCAATAGTGGCTGTCACGTTTTCTCGCTTGCCTACAATATCACGTTTTAGCATTTGGCTGTTGCACCCGCCAAAGTATTCTTTCATAGTTCGCCAACAGTGTCATCACCGAGAACGTTCATTCTTTGTCAAAATTTTGTGGGCCACGGGGCGCTGCGCTTGCCGCTGTCGGCTGGTTGCGCGGCTAAAGAGAGCGAGGGGAACTTTTGCTTTTGCTTTTTTAGGCTGCGTTCCAATTCGCGAGCAGTTTGGTAGACAGCTTACGAAGCAGTCTAACTAGACGCCGAAAGGAATAAAATTGAAACGGTGCCGCGGTCCTAAACGCAACACCAACGCAGACGACAGCCTCGTACCAGACATGTTGAAACACGCAAGACGCAGGTTTCGTAAATAATATTACTGTTATTATTACAAACAATTTATAAATTACAAACGTAATTAAAAAATTAAAGTAATCTTCACCACCAGTAAATTATACTGAATATTTCAATAAAAGAACAAGCGCTTTTGTATCAACATTAATACGCAAAAATGTGGCGCTGGCGTTACATATTAGTTTAGACAGGAAGGTAGCCTGCATCGTTGCTGACTTTGATGCCGTCTCCTCGAAGCAGTCTTCGTTGACAGCTTCGTTCGAATTGGAACCGTGCTGAACATGCCGGACTGTCCGCGAAGACGGCAACGAAGCCGTCTAAACGGGAAATTGGAACGCACCCGTAGTGTGTCCGGGGGCCCTATTCTCGACTGCACAAATTGCCGGCAATTCTGGCAATTTGCCGGAAGTCTTTTCTGATTGGCTTTCAGTTTTGGTCACGTGCTTCCGGTTGACAAAGCGGTTGTGTGTGCTGTCGTCATTTTGACGTTTTATGACGTGTACGGGCACCAGTTCTAAAGTTTGCCTTATTTCTCCTTACTGAAAGCGCATAATTCTTGGCCGGCAATGAAAAACCATACTAAATGCAGCGGACATGACAACGTAAGCCTGTCTTTGCTATTCAACAACAATACTGCTTTTAATACACACCCCCTGTGTGATTGGCTGAGAAGGCGTGACGTAATTTAAACAATTGGCGGGAACGATTACGTCATGCATTGGCAACTTCAGCCTGCGTAAAAGTGACGTAATGCTACGTAACAGCCTAAAAATGTCGGCTGTTTTTGTCGCAAAATACAAGCAAAATAGGGCAAAAAATTGCCCCGGCTTACAGCGCGGCGAAATGTGCGGCAATTTGCAGCAGGCGCAGTTTCGCATGCGCGCTGTTTAAAGCATGTTTCCTTCCGAAACAAATTATAGTTTCAACTGCTTCCAAGTCAGCGATCATGGAGCATACAAATGACGTGCAGTATTTTGCTTTTATATTTGGCAATAAAATAAAAATTATTTGTTTGGGGTAACCGCAACACAAGAGGGCAGTACAAGCCTCTCCATGACAAAGAGAACCCAATGAATGGCATTTGTCCACTCACGTCCTAGTAAGCTATTCGGTCACATGATCGAACTCAAGAGAAAAATAACAAAGAAAAGTGACTATTTGGTTCATTACAGCGCTGATTGAAGTCGAGCTTGACGAATGAGTGAATCGGCGACATCGGTGCGCTCCGCGGTTATCAGGCGTAGCGCTTCGCTGCTCTCATGTGTCATAGAAGCGATGGTCGCGGCCGCCTTTTTCTGTGGTCACGCCATAAACTTGTAACATAGCAGCAGACGATGGTGTGGCGGCGGTGGCGGCAGGGAAGGTGATAACGCAACAAAGCTTGCATTGAAGCAAAGAGCCCAGCTATGTTACTAAAAGCGATTAAAAGAAATAAATAGATACGGCAAAAAAATTGTGTGATGTTCTTTAGCTCGACATCCGCCTTTCGCTCGCTTTTGGATCAACGTTACTCGATCGCCTTGTGGTGTTGACGCCAAATTTGACCACCAGAATTGTGTTTTTCTTATCAGCCTCAGCTACCGACTTAATTTTTATAGTACACGTCAAGTGTCTTTATATCTTTTTTGCACAAGATTTGATACCTTGGTCGCGATCTTTATGAGTGACTCGTCAAATTACACTGCATGTCGTCACAGCTATAGTTGCATCACGTCACTGATTGCTTACGTCGTGCTTACGCAAAAAAACATGGGCGAATTGCCGGCAATTTGTGCAGTCGAGAATAGGGCCCCGGCACGACAAGTGCTGCGCAAAGTGCACCTGCGCTGAAGAGAAGTGAGCCTGCTCTGAGAAGCCGGCTCCGCTGCACTTATCGCGCCAGCCATACTACGAAAAGAAGCGCGAAAGTTCCCCTCACTCTCTTTAGCCGCGTAACCAGCCGACAGCGGCAAGCGCATCGTCCCCTGCTCGGCCGCGCACCAGCTCCGGCCATGGTCGCCGTGGCCCACAAAACTTTGACAAAGACTGTACCAACATTCAAGCGGTCAAGACAAGGCAATTGAAATACCTCTCAGCGAAATACAGTTATTTCCATCCCGTGGAAAGGAGGGTGCCCAGCTAACTTTCGAGTGAACACGAAATTATACCATGATGAATGGCAAGTGCCCCGCGTGCCTTACCGGCCACAGCGAGCGAACTCCCTCCCCCTAACCTCACCAGATGAGATGCCGCGTACCATAAAGCAGGCACAGACACACTGTTTAATATGATACCTCGACAAAAGGGTCCGTGACCAAAGAGCACGCGACAAAACAGCACCGACAATAGAGGCTACAACAATCTAAAAAGCAGGGCATTGCATGCCCCGGTTTTAACATGCATAAGCTGTGTTCTCCCAAGGTCGCAAAATGGGAACATTTTTTTTTTCAAGAAAGTGCAACGTAATGTGAAGAGAAACTCATACAGATCATTTTGCACGCTGTATAATGCTTCTATACACGTTAAAACATCTAAATAATCGTCAGTAGAGGCACTCCATAAAAATGGCCTCTTTTGTCACTGTGCTGTTGTGACGCTTTGCTCTTTTGTCGCCGTGCCCTTTTGTCGTGTGCCCTTTTGACGCCATGCTATTATGTCGTGCCCTTTTGTTGCGTGATGTTTTGGCAGATTTTGACAGACAATATGGGACGACAGATTAGATTAATCAGATTACCACTTTGGGAACCTCCAAGGCGTGATCGGTACCACGTGTTTGGTGGCTACCCGCAAATCATGGTCAGCATTTGAGATTCCCCTGATCCCAACGCCGCCGGAACTTCCTTTCGTAATTTTTTGCTTCCCGAAACCCGATACACCGCTTCAGACAGAAAAAAAATCACGCCATATCGACGGAATGAATGATGATAAGTGGGGCGAAGCTCGAGAGGGGGAGATCATCGGTAACCGTAACTCTCCCGTGAAAGTAAGACTGTGTGCGTACATTGTACAAATCAACTTTTATTTTCGGAGTCAATGCTCCCAGGCCCAGACCTGGGGAAAGACCCCGCGCCATCGAGGACTACCCCGCACCTCCACCACAATTTGTCACGTAGGATGGGACACAACGGTAAAGAAAGAACTTTTATTTAGGGCGAACTTGTGCCCGAACAAGACGAGAGGAAACGAGCAAAGGTCCTTGCGTCTCGTTCGATCTTCGAGAACGACTGCCTGCGTTCGTGGCGTGATCTCTTGCGTGATCTCCCCCTCGCAGTGCACGTGCGCTTGCGCCTCCGCTCGCGAACACAGACAAGCTCGCGCTCCCGGTGCCGAGTTTGCGCTGCCGGTTGCAGCCGGTTCTTGCGCGTGCAACGCGGCCCACTTTGCGACATCTCCGAAAGCATGCGGCGGTCACGTACCACGAGACACAATGGATGGACAGACCCATGGATTTAGGAGTTTCGCCCCTAATAGACGTCCAGGAAATGCTACAACCACATAAACCTGCTCCCCAAACACACGAGACTGTGACTGAAGATCGTCAAACACATTGCGTGTCAACCATACACACAAAACACAAGTTAGCCTGAATGGGAGTTTCTTGGCTGGAATACGTCTTTTAAACTCCTCACGGCAGGCGGCCTGCTCCCACGTGTGGTAGTATGATGGTGGAAAAACTGCCAGTTTACACCGGGGGCTACAAGTCGTAGTAAATAAGCGCATTTACCACGATTGTACCTCTTCACAAAACGCAGTATCTAGCTGTGATTACTGCGTTTGTCCTAATGGGAGTATTAAAAACTCCCACGCTTCCTCCATTTCCTTCTCCTCCTCCTTCACCCCTTCCTCCTCTACGCCTCCTTACAAAATGGCTGCCAGTTGGTGTCGTGTGTCGTGTGAGCTCCAGCGTCCCCGAAAATTTATTGCCGGCGTGAACTTGCGGCCGCACGAACGGATGTGAAGTGTTTCCCAACAACCGAAGCTCGTTGCGAACATTGTGGAACCAGCCTGGACTGACGTGCGACGGACTGCAACGTCGCCTCCGTGTCACCGACCTTCGAGCCGACGGAATACGCCAGCGAGCCGACGCGAGGCCTAAATGCAGTGATCGCTGAGAGTGGCTCGTTAAAAACAACGCGGTTGTGCCTCTGCGAGGTGGTTGAAGGTAAGATTTTCACGTTTTTTATGTACGCAACATTTTGGGAGACTTGTGCCCCTTCTAGCGTCAAATAAACCCAACATGTTTCCCGCGCCACTGCACGGGTGATTCTCCGCCACTGGAGGTGAGCGTTGTGCGTGAAAGACGCCGCCATGCCCGGAACGTCATTGGGGATGCCGAACGGTGTGAAATCAATGCGTATTTGCGCGGGTCTCGAGCAGAACACTCACTCATTCACACTCGCGAGCAGAATGAAAACTGTCCGAACTCTGAACGGCTGTTAGGTGTTTTTGTTAGGCTGTGTCTGTGGCTTACTGGCAGGCGAGGGTGAAGTTGGCCGGTCAAACGGCGCAGGGCGGCCGCTTTTCTTGAGAAGTAGGTGTGGTGCCAACCGCGCCTGCTACGAGGAGGGTGACTGCCGCGTGCCGCCGGCGATTAATTGCTTTCACTGGAAAGGGAGAAGGTCGGGGCCCCGTGGGAGCTCTCCGTACGCTAGGCGCGTGTAACTATAACCAGCAAACACCATTCGAGGGAGCATTCTGTAGAGTCGACAGACGACTGCTTATTTTTTATTTTTTTTTTGAAGGGGGGCAGGCGCAGGCGTCACACCGACCGAAATTTTTCCTTAACTTTCGGTGAGGGGAGAGAGGGGCAGTGCGGGATGTAAAACCTGAAGCTCGTTCCCAGAACACTACACGCAAGGAAAAGAGGAAAAGGAAGCATTTTGAGAAGTTGGTCGCTACAAGGGTCGCGCACCCTTTTGAACAGCAGAGCACTTCGTTTTGACGAACTGGTGAGCGCAGGTGTCTCGGACAGAAGTGCAATTTTGTGTAGCTTTAAATAAACATTCAGACATTACGGAAAGTTGGCCATAAGAGTGACAAGTTCAGCGTCTTTACAGTGCCGTTTCTTTTTTTTTTTTTTTTTAGATCAGATGCCCAATATGCTTCTGTATTTGCTACCGCAGATTTAAAGCGTTTTGCTATCGCTCTAATGAATGTGCTGCTGTGGCTTCCAGGGGAACGTGCCAGGGGGTGCGGCAACGTCAGCGTTTGGGAGGCAGGTGCAAGCAAACAGCGCACCGACGACATGCTGACCTCATTGTTTGCAAATGACTTAATTTTTTTTCGTTGAGGAGTGTTGTAGTAGATAAAGTTCTTACCAAGATACCTTGTGTTAGGTGTTTTGTTGATTCAGTGTTTTCATTGTCTTATTAACGTGTTCACACGTATATCGCATTCATGTAATTTTTATGCAATAAATTGACTGTGCAGAAAACAAACTTTTCACGTTTCGCCATTCAACGTTTAAAGCGGAAAAAGACTACAAATAACGTGATCCCCAACGAAAAATAAAAATGCGGCCTGTGCCCTTATTAAGAACTCCCAAATACAGTAATAAATTCCACTGCAGCGCATATATATGAAGCGCACAAAAACACACAAAAAAAAACCTCGAATGCAGGTCAACACTGCTCCCAACGCGCCCCCTGAAAACTCCCAGTTGGAGGAAACAATACACTCCCAATGGTACCCCTGGAAACTCCCATTGTAGTGGCAGTAAAATGAAACTCCCATATGCTACTGAAAAAACTGCAGAATTAATGGGAGTAAGGCGAAACTCCCATTAGAAGGAGTTTTGAAAACTCCGAATTGGTACTGAGTTATGACACAAGCCATTTACTCCCATTCCGGCTTATTTGTGTTCTGTGTGTAGGTTATTTAAACAACGTTCTCCCTCCCTCCCTTCCTTCCGAATGCAGTCGCTATCTTCGATTTTTTTTCAGCATCGCTGTTAGGGCAAACAAGTGCAACGAACACGTATTTTATAGCATCAACATTGGTCCTCGATGTCACACCTTTTTAATTTTTGATTACTATTGCCCCTAATCTATATAAAAAGAAACGAGATGTCATCTGAACCATTCCGCGTAATTTGTTCCCCCCCAAAAATGTCGAACTTCTTAACTCACAGCTATGGCTCATGAGTGGGTTCTTCGAGTCACGAGCCGAATATTTTGTTTGTCATGTGTTTGTTCCTTGCTTCAACAAAAATATTTTTGTTATAACAGCTTGCTCAGCCGATTCGGCTGCTTTTGGCGCAAGCGGGTGTCGACGTGGAGGAGAAACGGTACCGATGTGGACCGCCGCCAAACTTTGACCTCGGCTTGTGGGGCAATGAAAAGTATGCTCTTGGCTTGGAGTTTCCGAATGTAAGTAACCTAAAAAAAGGGCCCATCTCCCCGCGAGGGGGACTCGAGTAAATGCGTCGCATAGGGGGTGGGTGTATTGCGTTAACGTTTAGTGTTTGGGGAGTTGGTGGTAGTGAATGCGTTGTATCAGCAGCTTCTTGACGTAGTTTGAATGAGTCAAGGATATAAGGCGCGTTCGTAGCCTTTCATTCTGTGTCGGTTTTGTGGCGCAGTGGGAACAGCACCACGTACCTCGCGTTCCGCCCACAGGTAGTGAAGGCATTGTATCAGCAGCTTCTTGACGTAGTTTGAATGAGTCAAGGATATAAGTCGCGTTCGTAGCCTTCCATTCTGTGTCGGCTTTGTGGCGCAGTGGGTAGAGCACCATGTACCTTGCGTTCCGCCCGCAGGGTCGTGGGATCGAAACCAGGCGCCGGTAAGTATTATTTTTTTATATAGTGTAGGGGGAGGGGTGCGGACCTGTTGTTGAGAGCGAGGAGGGTAGCGTGATGCGGGAGAGGAGGAGTGGGGGAGAGGGCGCGCCTGCGCGCTGAGCTGTTGCGGACGCACGGCGGACGCTACATGTGAGTTAAAGAAATGCTCTGCATTTAAAACAGTTCCCCCCAGTGTAACATCTGCAGTAACAGTGGAGCTGTGGATCTCTTATGTTAAACGGGATGCAAACCGCCGTTCTTCCGAGAATGGCAGCGCCATCACCGCGCAAATTCTACGGTTCGCGCTAAGAAATCGGCAGCTAAACGTTCGCAGCGGGAGGCTCCCTACCCTCTGCTTCATCTAGAGGGAGGGAGAGGAACCCGCCCCTGCAAAACCACTGCGCCCTCTATCGGTGGGTCTGGGAACCTGCCCCCAACTCTGCGTGACGCACGACCTACAGCAGACGGACCAAAAGGCTGGACTCGCAACAGCTCCACTGTTAAAATCCGCAACAAAACTAAGGGTTTACCGCATTCGCATTGAAGTGAAAATACCAAAACGTTCGCGTGCATGGGACCAGTGGCAGATTAAGTGATGCTTCATTGTTTCATCTGATGGAGGCAAAAACTGTGTGGAGATTTTGGCGCACGTTGAAGATCCCCAAGCGGTAAAAACACTCAAAATATAAAATTTATTGTCTCATCCATTTCGTAGCGGTCGGACCTCATTTCCAAATTAAGACCCTAACTTGCCTTCACACATTCATCGTACTTGACTCACAACTTTCATTCACCCTCTCAATCCAGCAACGCGAGCACCGGCCCTCCGTCAAGAGCTCAGACACATTAGATTCATTAGTCATTACAAGATGAGTTGAGGCATTTTCTCACAACAGCGAAATCTGCAAAGGACCCGCGTGTAAAATGGTTTTTTTTTTGCTTTTGTCTAACCATTGTATTTTCTATGAGCAGCAAGAAGCAACACATAACGCGGAGTCAAGACAATATTTTAAAAATAGACCTGGTGGGTTATTAAGTAGCGGGAATTGCAGATTTATTCGCTGTGAGCGCACTTTTCAAATCTTTCATCGACGTTACCCTAGACCTCACCGAGGCCGTCACATCTTTTTGTACGGCCTCTTTCAGTGCGTACTTTGCCGCTCCAGTCGGCCAGAACATTGCTGTGCTGTTTTTCATGACCGCATTTTTTGTTAGTATTAGTGTTCAAGGTGAGCATTTTGTAAGCGCATTTTCGAAAAACACGACTGTGTTCTTTTCGCTTGTGACAGGCGAAATACCAGCAACGTGACGTGAGCATAAGTGTGAGCATCATTTAAAAATGTGACTTGCATGTGTTTCTAGCTGCCTTATTACATTGACGGAAATGTGAAGATCACCCAAAGTCTGGCCATAATGCGATACCTTGCCAGGAAGCACGGAATGGGTACGCTCACTTTCTCCAACTTTTTCTCTAGAAGTAATAGAGAGTTTTAGCAGTCCGTCTGTTCCGTCGTGTACACTACGTAGTTACTCTGTTGACCGGGACTCGCCTGGGCACTTGGGCGTTCGTCGCGGTAGGTTCCGCGGGCCGGACTTCGCCATGTCCGTGCATTTGACACGGTGGGGTGAGCCTCCTTGCCCTTCCTCCTCGCCCTTCCGCGCGCGCATGCGCAGTCGGGTCCCGGTAATCACAGTAAAAACGACATGACGGAACAGACGAGCTGTTAAAACTCTCTATTAGCTCATTTTTTTATAATTAATAAATTACAGGTCACTCCAGGCATAGTTTTGGAATATAAATCCTTCTTTTCTCCGCCTTTATAAGGCGAAACGGAGCTGAGTGCGTGCCAAGAATTTTGAGTGAAACCTGTCAAATTGACTCAGTACGCTTTTCATCGAAAATTTTTGTTCGCACATATTTGATTTTTGAACTAACTTTTTTATTTGGCTGCCTTAAGTTGATACTAGCTTCGGATTCTGAAGTCCCCGATGATCCTTCAGGGAAACCTTGAATGTACGTAAGACACCTTTGTAGAACCGTTGAAACGCAAGCCGCCGTGAACTGTAGGTTTAAACAAGTTTGGAAGAGTTTTATATGATTACATAATGGACCATGACAAAATGCAGGTGTCATCGTAAGTTCCGAACAAAAAAAAAAACGCTTTTGTAAGTCTTGGTCCCGTAAACTGGCGTTTTGTTTTTTTTTGTTTGTTTTTTCGCTAAAAAGCTTCGCTAATAATTGAGTAACTTAATACTGAGTTTGGTATCATGTAAAACCATGGTTGTCCTCTTGATACAAAAGCTCACATTTCCCTGACCTTGTGATACCAAATTATCTTCCCTCTTGCTATTTGCACGTGCGCACTACGCGTGCAAACAACAAGGAGAACGGAACAGGCAGGCCAGGTTCTTAACGGGCAAGCCGCATAAAATTTGTCGTACAGCCTAGACCATTGAATTTTAGGGAAAAAATACGTGTACACCTCTGTCATTGCCAAGATAGCTATGTAGATGAGGTAGCAGGCGTGGGCCTGCGTTGTTTACAAGACGCAACGTCGTGCAATTCCGCTCTGCATAAACGACCTTATCTTGAGCGGAATCGCGCTTCCGAGTGAAGACTTCCATTTTTCTGCGTTACGAATTGCAGCTTATCATTTCTGGATTCAAACTTCCGACTTCAAATTAGCTTCTACCAACTTCTGGATCCCAACTTCTAGCTTCAAACTACCGGTTTCAGGCATAAAAACCGAGAACGCAGCATTTGGAGAACGCATATGGCACAGCGCTGGTCACAGGATCAATCAATCAATCAATCAATCAATCAATCAATCAATCAATCAATCAATCAATCAATCAATCAATCAATCAATCAATCAATCAATCAATCAATCAATCAATCAATCAATCAATCAATCAATCAATCAATCAATCAATCACAAGTTTCATTAACTAGTTGACTCGCCCGCGTAATGTTTTGTGGCCCGTGGCGCGAATGCGCTGTGTGTTCTGCTTTTCAGAAGGCAAGGACGAAACAGAGAAGATCCGTGCTGACATGACGGAACAGCAGTTTGTAGACATCAGGACAAACTGGGCCCGGCTCTGCTACAACCCCAAGTTTGTGAGTTAACCCTACGCTTGTTTGTTGAGAGGGGGGTTAGGGTATATTAAGGCAGAGCACTTTAGGAGCTCGCCTTGTCGCCCTAGTTCGCTCGGTCGACCCAAGTATATAGAGCACCAAGGCGGCGTCCCGGGGTAACGCTGTTGTTCGCGGCGTACCCCAGAGGCTTCAAAAGCCAAGCGGTTTATATAGTCATGAGCGTTCGAAACTCGTGAAATGCTGGCGCTTGTCATACATCTTCCCTTTGTTTAGCGTGCGCCGCTCCTCGCGCAGCAGCCCGATCGACATGGTCACAGGCTGCGCGTGGCCGCGTGGGCGCACGTGGACACGGGGGTCTCGCCGGTGCTCTCAAAATAGAATCTCGTTTTGCCTTGCGACGAACGGTCGTCCTGCCTGAGGCTCCTTCCTCTCGCCGCACATAGCGCCCTACAAGCGCAAAGAAAACTATAGGTAGATTTGAGGGAAAATATACGAAATTAACAGGTAGCGCCCGCGTTCCTTTAGTTAAGGACGCCCGTTGGGTTGGTTTTTACGATAGTAAACGCAAAACGTGGCAGCGCAACGCCGGTACGTGCGGGGAGAAAAGCACGAAAAGAACAGAACTCCCGCTGGCGCAGTTTCAGGCAGGGGGCGCGCGAGCACTGCGAAGGCGGGAAATTTGAATTGCATTTGGTGGTAACAGCGGAGAACGGCGGTACAGCCCATTATGGCGAATCACTGCTCTGCACTTCCCACAGCTTTCACATTGAGTGGAACGGCTTTAATTTTTTTCTTCATTGCCTGTGTATATTACTGTGTACTACACTTTAAAGTTATTTATGTGGTACAATAGAACTCGGGGGTTTGACGGGTCACGTCACAGTATTTTTTTGTTAAGTGGCATTGAGGTATAGTTGCCTTGTGTGCATTGTCCCACCAATGTTCTTGGCTGGTGGAATCCACCAGGCGTAAATCCCTATAGCGGCAACCTTTCATCACTTTTCATCCCAAAATTTTTAGAAAATTCTACTGTTGTGCTGCATAGGTACTATTACATGTAAGGCTTTCTGTGCTTGCAATGCCTGGTTTATGAAATCGTGGTACTAACTTGCTGAATGTTATGATCTTTTGTTAAAAAAAGAATACTTTCTTAAAAATAACACCTTAAGTATTGGTAAATATTTTATGGTTTTCGGAGCCTTGACGACTACGCGGCCACTTGAACTACATCTAGCGTGTGTTTTAGGCTATCTTTCGCCATTGAAAGTGCATACGTTTTGCCACGCTGAGAGAGCTTATAAGTGTCAAAATTAATTTTCAAGCGTAATCAAATTCAACGTGTAATGTCTCAAATGGTGATCAAATTCACATACATGGACTGTGAGCCGATTGCATTGACTTCGAAGATTGACTGAAGCTCGAAAGAGTCTGTTTATAAATTAGGCCTCGACCAATCCGAACTTCATTAGTATTTCTTGGGAGTTTGTGGGGAATCGCTACACCATGAAACCAACTGTGACGTCGTGTCAACGTATACGAGATAGTTTTATTAAGTGCAGAGCATTAGGGGCTCGCCTTGTCGCCGTAGCTAGCTCGCTGGAAAAGGTTAGATTTTTTGATAGCCTCAAGCAACACTTAAACACCGAAAGGCGGCTTATGTTAACTGTCTACTGTCGAGCCGCGATAAAACAAGCTAAACCACGTACGGAGACGCTACCCCCAGTTTGCTGGCTGAGATAGTAGAATTCGGCTTGATTGACGTCGGGGAATGCCTTGAGGGTACTCGAGACGTGAGATTCACACATTTTCGGGGGTGCAGCCACGCACGGCTAGATAGGCTTTATTTTTTACTAAATTTAATCCAACAATGTCACGGCTATGATGTACAGCCGATTTCTTTCTCGGACCACTATTTGGTTAAACGCAGACTGGGGAGGAAAAAAACAGAACACACCTTTCTCTTGGGATCTGTGGAAACTGAATGAAAAGCTGTTACGAGAAGAAATGTTCATGGGTTTTGTAGTAGAAAAATTACGGAAATAGCTGAATATCATAATGGTAAAATTCGGGAGAAATGGGAAATGTGTAAGCAAGACGTTAAAATAAAAGCCATAGAAAGGTCTAGCTGTATAAAATACGAGGAAAAAGGAAAAGAAAACATTTTTGCGAGTGAACTTACAAAAGTTTATTGCACAAGAGAACAAAATCCAGGCATATGTTCAAAGACGACATAGGGGAGATTAAGCACAAACTCGAAGTCATTGATCAAGACAGCTATCGCGGAGCACTAGTACGCGCGACGGCGGAACATTGGACGGTCGGTGAGGCACCCACAAAACGGGTATTAGGAACAGAAAATACGCAAGCCCGGCGGAATACGATTAAAGAAATAGAAACCAGCGGTTATGTAACTTCGGAAAAAGAAGAGGTGGAGCGCGCATTTTTGGTTACTCTCAGGCACTGTTTGCTTTCAGGGAAACTGACTTAGTGTAATGGAAGCGAGATTTTATCGGTGCGTTGCCACGCTTGGATGGCGAAAAAAAGGAATGGCTCGAACAACCCTTCTCGGCCGAGGAAGCTAAGTGTGCCATCGAAAACCCGATTCCAGGCTAATCACCTGGTCCTGACGGGCTTATAGTGCGGCGTTCTATAAACATATGAAATCTTTGATGTCTCCTGTTCTTGCCGACATGTACAATCAAGCCTACGAAATTGAAGCGCTTCCTACATCTTTTTCTACCTCCCATACAATAATAATTCCGAAAACAACAGACGACAAGCAAAAATTACGAGATATTAAAGCATACCGACCAATCTCGATAACAAACGTTGATTACAAAATTTTTACAAAGGTTCTAGTAAAAAGGTTACAAATGGTAATCCAGCAAATTGTAGGTCCACATCGGACGTGTGGCATCAGGGGTCGTAACATATTTACGATATCCACGAGGTGGGGTGCGGGCTGTAATCTTGCAATGCAATGCGCACGGGCGTGGCGATTCTCCAGCTCGACCTGGAGAAAGCCTTTGACATTCTAGGTCACTCTACTTTGACTGCGTCTCCCACAAGATCCTGTTTTATGTTTTGGAGAACATCAACCTTGGTTCTGTCATTAGGCGGTGAGTGGCGCTGGCGTACAGGAACTGCACTGCACGGTTGATAGTGAATAAGAAATTGGGAGCGGTCATCGAGGTGCAGCGTTCGGTGCGCCAGGGCTGCCCCCTCAGCCCTTTATTGTTTTGTGTATACATTGAGGCGCTGTACCGGAGCATCATTCTGAATAGTGAAATAAGCGGATTTAAATTACAGGAGACACAGGTAAAACTGCTCGCCTATGCTGGCGACATTGCCCTTGTTTGTTCGAACAAAGAAAGCGTGATGTTCGCCGTGAAAACAGGGAAGCATTTTGGTGAGGTCACGGGGAGTCTGGTGAATTTGGGGAACTGCCTGGGGTTTTGGCACCGTAATTGGATGTCAACGCAAGCGATCTTTGCTTATGCAACTTGGGTAACCACCCTAGTGAAGTACTTGGGAACCCCTCTGGAATACTACCGCGACAGTGAGCCCTACTGGGGCAGGTGCAAACACTGAAAGAGAAAGCGGAAAAAGGGGAAGCAACTGGGCTGTCAGTGTTCGCGACAGCCACTACTTGTAATATTTTCTTGGTGGCAAAGCTTTGGTTTGTTATGCAAGTGCTGCATTGTTCACGTTTTGATGTCCAGAAGCTACATCGCGTATTTGCTGTTTTTGTGTAGGGGTCCATGTGGGAGAGGAGCAGTAGGACGTATTTGTTTCGGCGAATCCGTGAAGGTGGTTTAGGACTGACTCACCTGTTTGTACGGCAGCTCCTAAACCGATTTTTGTTTTTGCGCGATGTACAGTACCCTTTTCTGCGCACTGTAATGCAAATTCGGTTAATGCGTGCTTTGCCAGAATTTATTGTTTCTTCAAGTTGCATGCCAGGTGGTATTCATAAATATTTTAAAGAAATTGTTTTGTCATTACGATTTTTGGCAACCCGTTTTTCAATCCAAAATCTGGTCGATGTAACCGGGAAAAAATATAAGGATGTATGTGACGTAGTCTTCCCAGTGCCACTGTATAGAGCTCTGTATAGCAATGGTCCAGGACAAGATCTGTTAAAACGAGTGAAGCGAATGGAGGTGTCACCTGCTGGGGCAAATACTTTCTTTTTTTAAATTGCACACTGGTACACTTTCAATCGCAACGTGGATGAAAGAAAGGGGGCTTTCAGTGCCATGGAGAACTAGGGTGCCTAGATTCACGCGTCCCTGGCATCGAGGCACCCTATGGGGAACTGACTGTCCTATTTGTAAACAACCCGAAACTGTGCAGCATGTCTTTCTTCATTGTTGGGCCGCAGTGTTCCTTTGGGATGTCCTCCAATGGTCACTCCAGAAACATTTTACACTTAGCCCACACGGCTTTGCGTCATTGTGATGTAGACACGCGACCAACGCGACAGTATATTTTCGGGAAAGTGTGTCACAGTTTGTTGCAGTTCAGAGAACTCTCCACCAGAGTAGTTGTCAAAAATTGAACCCCTAACTACGCTTGGGAAATTTTAAATGACAACACCGGCCGTAGCGGGCATGGTGGCATTACTGTGTTTTTTTCTTTGTCATTGTACCTGGTGCCTGGTGTTGGTGTCCGAGATTGGCAATAAAAAAAATTAAAGTAGTTCCACTTAACGGGAAAGCGGTCGGAAGTGCAGAGCAGGGATTCGTCAGTGTTTCCCTTGTTATTTTTGTGAGTATCTTGTGTTTATGTTGCTTTTGGTAATTTTCGTACGTTTAGTTGGCTTGGCTTGGATTGGATTTGATTGGATTGGCTACACTGGCCGAGGTTGACCAGTTTCGCGTAGCTCCTGGAGAGCCGTGCTGCGCAAGCGCGAAGATTGGATTGGATTGGAATGCATTGGATTGGATTGGATTGGTTTTGGATTGGATTGGATTTGGATTGGATGATAAGCAGCAGTAAGCATGATAATCAGCTAATCCTAGACAAAGCTAAGAATAACCAACTGAACCTTAGCTTACGCTACGTTTATCCTGGCATAGCCGTGTAGCTTTACGCTACAAAAAACGAAAAAAGGTCGTAGGTCCTTCACATTGTGATATAAGGCAGCTTATATTGCTCCCTGGAAAAATGTTTTTCCAGCAATGCATTTGTGTTGCACAGTGAAGCATGGCCTTCTACGGAGGGAGTATGGATGCGGAAAAGGGTTGTAACTGTTATTTTACGGGCACTATCCGTAAATAAATTGTATGAAAATTAGCCGCTAAGGTGACTCTAAGATTACGCACAAGAAAGAAGCTGTACTGAATTCGGTGTCTTTACGAGGAAACCGAATCTTCGTAAAGAAAACCTGAAACTCCGCTGTTTCAGCAGATTTCTCGCCGAGTTTTTTACACAAAAGTTTTTACTTTTTTCTTCCTTCGTGTGGCTGATTCACCATAACACGTTGCAGTGGACTACTAGCTTCGCCACATTCGTGCACTGAATGATTCTACATTGCACTGTGTATATATCACACGTGTCCTTATTCTCCAGCAGACGAAACGGTCAAAAAACGCCGAAAAGTGGTACCATCACTGTGGTACCACCACCTTTATCCTGTAACTGCATATTCTTGCCTACACCTTGAGAATATTTGCCACTTTTAGGACAAGCTGAAGGCTGATTACATCGACAGCATGCCTCGCGCCCTCAAAGCTGTTTCTGACTTCTTGGGGTCCCATCAGTTCTTCGCCGGAAGTACCGTGAGTTCATTAGTTGACGCAAAATGGCTCTTATTGGCCCAGTTACGCTTTACGTTTTTCTCTGGTTTTACGTTTAATCTGTGAGCGTTTCTCATGACCGAGGGGAGAAGCTACGACACACTACTACCGGTCTGTCGTGCAACTAACTACAAAGTGTACCGCTAAGGTAATCTGCGAGTATCCGAAATTTAGTTTCCTTAAATTATTCCGCTGCCTTCGAATTTGAGTCGGTGGCTAATAACTGCTGAAAACAATAATAACTAGAATAACAATCGCATACATATTACACTCCTATACAATACAAATTACAATCATCTAATATGGTGTACAATTACAATTTCAATTATAAATGTTTAACGTATACTAATTGTAACTGTATTTTTGTATTTTCTGTACAATTGTGCGTGTACAAAAATACATAGAAGTAGCTCAGAAATATTTGTGTTGTATTTGTATTGTATTCTAGATTCTAAATACAAATCGTCTACAATTCTACAATAAAGATACAATAAAAACACAGTACAGATACAATGTAATACAAATCTACAGTGCCAATACAACACAGCACAAAGAGACATTCAATATAATAGAAGTACGATACGATAGACATACAATAATTGTACAATACAAATCTAAGAATTCGGAGAAGGACCTCGCATCGGCTCCGGGAATACAAATAGGATGCAAATACAAAATACACAGGGTTCAATCGTGCAGTCAACCTTATAGCCAGGAACGTTTTTTTTTTTCTGAACTACTATTGCACATTCATACAGTCATTACAAACACACGGACCTCTTCCACCAGTGTGTGTCTATAGTACCTCTGCGTATCTATAGTGACTATAGTGCTTGATAGTGCCAACATGTCGCGTAGCGCCTCTCGCGGGAATGTTGATGATAAACTGCATAATTGCGCTCTAGCGACAACCCCCAAAACGTATGTGTTGATTTCATGCTGAAATGTTAATCTAGTGAACTTTTTCTGTACGATCGCCGATGAAGCTCCAGTGACGACACCCGTCACCATGGTTACGCTATCAAGGCTCAATATAAGTTATATTCATTTTACTTGCACAACGTTGCTGAGAAAAAGACAAGCTGTACATGTATTTGTACAGATCTTGGCGCCAGAACACGAATTTCTTTGAATAAAATCTTCTTCACACTTTATCCCCATTTGCATTTTGAGGTGATCGCGTGTGGATAGTGACAGCGTCGTATTGTTCAACATTGCCTTTTGTGGCTTCTTTCTTTCAGCTAACTCATGCCGACTTCATAGCTTATGAGATGTTGGACCAACACTTGCTATTGGATCCCAATTGCTTGAAGGAATTCCCTAACCTGAAAGCCTTTGTGGACCGCATCGAGGTATGAGAGAGTTTTTCATGGATACCCACTGGCGGCTCACAGCTTGCACGGTGTAGTCTGAGGCTACAGCTTCCGACAGCTTAGCAAAAGATGGAATGGAGCACTTGTGAAACACAGTTAAAGGGGCCATGAAGACAAATACAACTTCGTTTTATTCGAAAGATTTGGTGTTCTTAGAGCCCCAGCGACTGTCCAGCTGCAAACGACGCTTTATTCGCTGAGAAATGAAACATTTTAAGCCAGCATTCTGATTGTCCGGCTGAATCGTGTATTTCTTGACGTCTATGATAACGTATCCAGGGCAGGCACTTAAGCGAACGTAAGTATACGGACTAGGGCAAGCTGCAGCGAGCGGCGAAACGCCTTGTTTAGCGTCAGTCCTCCTAGATGGCGCCACAATACCGGCCAAGACCGCTGTCCGTACTCGCTTCGTTTTTTGACCTGATTTGTACTTGGCTTATTTGTGCTACAGTTGATAGGAATCGTTTCGCGAAATATTGGGTATTCTCGACAAACAGGGTCACACGACGCAATATCGCTTGCGCCAATTGGCCAGTTTAGTGTGAGACAACCCCAAAGCGCAATACGCTCTGGCGCTTATATATATATATGTTTACGTGTACTTCCTTAACTTCCATTGTTTAACCCAGTATTGTACTGCGAGAAAAAAGAATATGCATTAAATTTAAGCGCAAATAGATCGTTCTGCTAAGTTATAACCCCTGCCTAACCTGCTTTTGCTTTTGCCGGCCTCAGCCAATCGCACAGCTGCCCATACGTGATTGGTTCTAGTGCGGGAAATGAGTTTTTGGTTGGCGTGGCCATTCTCTTCTATCTTAATAATGTAGCGTATTTGAGTAAAGTTTGTGTTAAAAGTGGGCTCAGTGTTATTCTAACGAGGCAATCTTTCGAATGGACCAAACTTGCATTTTGTCTTCATGGCCCCTTTAAAGCCGCTGTTTCGTGGTCATGCGTCTTGTTGCATTAGCTTCGCTTACGCAAATAGTACTGCAAGACAAAACGAAATAGATGCGTCCACTGTCAAATGCTTCAGCGATTATGGTAAATTAAACGTACCCCTCTATGGCGTTATTCGCGTCTATAAATATGCATGATTCTATATCACCATAATAGATTCGTAGCCCAGTGCGTCTTGCCTATGTTCATGCGGAAAACGTGCACACGGTACTTAAAACGTAACAGCAAAAAAGCGCAGGACCATAAGGTACACAAACAACACCAGCGGTGTTGTTTTTCTGCCTTATCTTATGGTCACAAACAACATCAGCGGTGTTACCCACCGCTGTGGCTCAGTGGCTAAGGCGTTGCGCTGCTGAGTACGATGTCGCAGGTTCGATTCCCGGCCACGGCGGCCGCTTTTCTGATGGAGGCCAAAAGCAAAAACGCCCGTGTGTACGAGATTTCAGCGCACGTTAAAGATCCCCAGGGGGTCAAAATTAATCCGGAGCCCTCCACTACGGCGCGCCTCATCACCTGCGTTGCGTCGGCGCGTTAAACTCTACAATCAATCAATTAACGCCAGCGGTGTTGTTTGTGAACCAACAAGCCCAACGAAATGCGCTCGGAAATTTTCGTTAAAAGAATGCGTACCGAAAAAAGTGTCATGACCGGCATTTTTTATTCCTAAACTATTCTTTATGGTTAAAGCAATACGTTACTGGCACCATTCCTAACATACGATACACGATGCATTTTAATAACATGCATGCAATTTCTATTACATCATCCAACAAATGGGAGAGGCACATTAAACTACACTTAACTACACCAAGGCTCATGGAAGGTAGCGACTTTTGATTTTACAAGAACAAAAGATGGTCTCACCTGCGCGATACTTTTAAGCGAATAGAACTTGTGCTGTAAAAAAAAAACTTCGGTAAAGTTGCATTTTGTATAAAAGCTGGGGTTTATTCCAAATGCAGGGAATTTCAAAGTAAAGGGCATCTTAATCCTATGCACTTTCAAAACCTCGCCTATAATCCCAGCACAGCTGACCACGCTCTTGTTCGCATTAAGATGTTCCATGGGATGCCTCACTTTGACTTATTGCAAAGCTACTCTTAGGATTCGAACCTCAGTTTAAATTACGCGCCCACCCCGACGCCTGACATTTTCGATATTGTCATGAAGCTAAGAACGATGCAGGGTTCTTTCGGTACACATTCTTTGTTGGAGCGATCTTGTGCTCCGCAATAAACTCAAAAGAAAATACAAGCGGCGAAGGAGAAGTCAAACGAGTGACGTGCCCAGGCGACGGGGGAAACGTATGCCGCAGCATTTTCCCTGCGAGCATTTATCTCTACGCGTTTTAAAGGCGACATCTTTCTTGGGCTACTTAAACGCTGAAATTCTGGTCTGTCTGCCCAACGCCACGTGTATAAACATTGCCTAACGCGTGGCGCGCTTTTAAATGGGAAGGGTAGGGACGCTTAGTTCAGGCTCTCATCCGCTATGTGGCTCGCGCCGGCGGACATCTAGCCTTACGCCACTGCTCGCGAGTCGCAAACGCTGCACCCACTTCTACGACGAGTGTCTGTTAGCTTGCCTGTTGGGTTTCAAGAACCGTTTCGCTCTCATCTTAGCCGCGACGGGGTGATAGTTCTAGAGCGCACTGGGGATCTCGTTCAACGTGTCCTCGCTTCGTACTTGCTGCATTTTTTCAAAGATAACTGACGGAGGTGGAACTGAAATACTGTAAGACCATATTAATTGTCGAGTAGACAAATAGCGAACAGAAAAGCGATATTTTTTGGATGGTGCAGCCATTATTTTACCGATGTTTTTAGCTCTGGAGGATTTAGGGAATGAAAAATTGCGTGCACATTTTTTGTTCAGGCGCTTACTTCTACCGTTACTTTCCAAAAATATCACGTGCTCGTCAATTTCAGAAGATTACAGAAAACAAAAGAATAAGCATCAGAGGGTCCGGCCATGCGGTCCGGGCGCTTCTACAGTGCACCTCTCAATTTTAAAAGTACGTACCGATGCGGGGTGCGAACAGCGGAGACAAAACAAGACCGAAGAAATGCGGAGGGGACAGAGGGGGGATGCTCCACTCAGAAAATACATAATTGGTGTTTGCGATGTTCTTTTAATTTAAAGATGTGTGCTCGATTATTGCGAGAACAATTTCTTAAAACAACTATTTGAAAACAATGTTTTAGCCATGAAATACAATCAAGGCTGGCGCCGGAGCCTCGCGCTCGTGGCTCGAGCGCTAAGCCCCAACAGCCTCAACAGATGGAGCATCAGGGCGAGCGCGGCAAAATTGCACTCCGCATACTTTCAATGGGTGAGCCTAGCATCTCTATATAAAGGTTTTTAGAGTATCGACACCCTTTTCTCTCATTGTTATGTGCCGCCAGGATTTTCATTGTTCAGTCGGCACCACGTGTTATTTGTTTACATATGGGCGCTGCGCCCATTTGTAAGGTTTTTAGAGTATCGGCACTCTTTTCTCTCATTGTTATGGGCCGGCAGGATTTTCATTGGTCAGTCGGCACCACGTGATATTTGTTTACATATGGGCGCCTCCTCTCTCTCTCTCTCTGCTGCGAAGACGCTAGAGCGGCCGGTCGCACTCTGCCCGTCACAACCGGCGGCGGTTTCGTTAGGAGAGATGGCAACACTGCAAGCCAGAAAGAAAATGGCCCCCAGACGCTTCCGGGTGCACGAAGTGGCGGTACTCTTAAGCGTAGCTTAATTAGTGACGCTAGGCTGTACCGCCGTTATCCGCTTACTGCTACCACCCCATGCAAGTCAAATTTCCCGCCTTCGCGTAGCTTATTTATAGCGCTTTCCATTGGGTGAACAGGAGCACTTCTAACTGCACCAAATGTGCTCTCGTGAGTTCTGGCGTCTTCCAGTGGTCGGGCAGGAGCAGGGGCGTTGTGTTTCATTGGTAGATGAGGAGCACTTTTTTGGCGCCGAGAGCAGCCGAGAGCAGTTCTCGGTGCTCCGTCGCCAGCGGCGGAGTAACAGGGAACGCCGAGGAAGTCACATGACCTCTTTTGCGTCACTTCTGGTTTTATCCCCGGGTGGCGGAGGAAAAATGGCGGAATCCAGCAGCCGCGGTAGTCGCTCAGTGCGTACGGCAGCAGCTAAGCGCGGCCGTCTGGACAAGGAATTGCTGCTACTTTTAGATGATGAAAGCACCACAGATTCAAGCGCAAGCTCATCATCGGACAGCAGCAGCTGCGACGACGACGACGATTTGACATTGCATGAGTTTATGTTCGAGCACCTGTTCACCCCGCCGGAGCAGCGACCGAAGGTAGAGTCGTATCTGGAAAAGTCGGTGGACACTGTTATCGTTCGCAGCTAATTTTTGGGGGACACGATGGTGACCCCTTTATCATGAACATGAACATCCGCTCGGCTTCTTCATTCGTCGCCATGCGGAAGGCAGACACAAAACCACCGGCACGTATCTGGCAAAACTAGCGAGAAATAACTGCGTGCGGACATCGCGAGCGCGCGAAATGCTCCGGGAAGCGAGCGCGGGAAACGTTTGGTCACATGACTCTTGACATCTCGGCCTCCCCCTCTTTTCACTGCTCCCGGAGCAGCGCGAATGTTTCATTCGCGGAGCGAAAGCGTCCCCGTTACTCCCGTGTGCTGCTCTGGCTGCTCGCTGCACTTGCTCCTGTTCGCCCAATGGAATTCGCCATTAGTGACGCTAGGTGAACCGAGACAGGAGAGGAACAACGTGAAAGGTGGCCCGGGCAGACAGGCGAAGAAGCAGGGGCGGAAGAAGGCTATCGTCTTTCGACGACATTTTCAGCGACGAGAGCGGACGCGCGGATATTTTTTTTTTGTTCGCTCGAAAAGAGGCAAACGCTGGCCGCATTTTGTTCTCATTTTACACGGGTCGTCGTTGTCGTCTCTTTACATCCATCATTGTCGTCGCTTTACACGCAGGCCCTGCCTCGTATAGCTGCCTACATGAAATCGGACAAGTATATGAAGTGGCCTCTAAATGGAGACATGGCAAGCTTTGGCAGCCGGCTGCAGAAGATGCCTTGACAAGAGGGAGACGGCTGCTAACCTCGTTTTTTTTTCCTGAACTTGCCGGCGAAATCCGTGCTGTGTTGCGAAAGTCTGAAGAAATTTTCTGAGAACATGTGCTAATCGAATATGGGGGTATTGATTCCCAGTGAGCATTTGGTTTTTCTACTTTGTATTTCTCCCAAAAACTGCGAGTTGCGGCACTGACCACCAAGTATTGGAATAAAGAGACGCTCTAGTTTTATCACGACCAATTCGTATGCGTGCTCGTTTGCTACATAATGTTCAACTAATCGACCAGATTTAGGGGAACTCCCCAAGGTGGAGTAAGTTTCTGCGAGGGAAAGTTTGACATCCACTTGAATGCAGCCATACGGATACAAAGGAAAGCTATACAGCTTTATCAGAAACTTCGTAGTTGAAGAAAAAATCATCCTGGTCCAGGATTCGAACCCGGGACCAACGCTTAGCCGGAGTAGTCGCTCTACCAACTGAGCTAACTGGGAGGATAGTCGTCTGTAGCGCGAGAACGAATTGGTCAACAACTCGATGTAAAGGACGTCAGGTGTAAATCGACCAGATTTTGGGCAAAATTCCCAAGGTGGAGTAAGTTTCTGCGAAGGAAAGTTTGAAATCCACCTGAATGCAGCCATACGGCCGGCTACAATAGGAAGCTATACAGCTTCCTCAGAAACTTCACAGTTGAAGAAAAATTCGTTCTGGTCCAGTATTCGAACCCGCGACCACCGCTTAACCGGAGCAGTCGCTCTACCAACTGAGCTAACCAGACGAATCCTAGTCCAGGACATCCTGGACCAGGATGAATTGTGCTTCAACTGCGAAGTTTCTGAGGAAGCTGTATAGCTTTCCTTTGTAGCCTTATGGCTGCATTCGGGTGGATGTTAAACTTTCCTTCGCATAATGTACAACTGGGTCCGGAATAGACGAAGTTAGAAACTTCAGTGCCCTCCCGTCTGTGAAGAAGGATGACCAGCCGAGCTGGGCGCAAAGAAGTGCACAAAACGAACACGTAGTAGAAACTCACTATGATGAGAGTCCTCCTAGCGGGTAATTTTAGTATTCCTTCGATATGCCTACATTAGGCTGATATGTACAGTTTACGGGCCATGCGAGCGGTGGCCAAGACTAATCCCTGCGCTGTCTGGTTGCGAGACGTCTGCTGTCGAGACCGGGCACAGCGCAGGCGCAGCCTGTCAGTGCAGCACCCATGCTACTGTCACTCATTCTTTCGCGATTGTTGTACGTTCCGATAAATCGGCGCCAGGGGATTTTCGCTGGCCTTTTAATTAAGGTTGCCGGTCAACCCACCTTCTGCGGAAACAGCACGTTCGCGTGATTCGCCGGTACAGCTGTTCCACAAGCAAAGCGGGGCGCCCTATAGTGCTTATAGCGTGTTCGTAGCTTATTTAACAGCGGAGCTGTTGTTACCGGCCGCAAGTTAGGCGCTGCAGAAAACTCCCCGAGAGGAACACTATTGCGCAGCTGTCGCGATACCCACTCGACAACGGAAAGACACATGATAGAGGCCGCCGCAGCACTTGAGAGGAGCGTTCTTCGCCGTAATCGCAACGCCTGTGGCTAAGGCGTTGCGCTGCTGAGCACGAGGTCGCGGGTTCAATTCCCGGCCCCCGGCGGCCGCTTTTCTGATGGAGGCGAAAAGCAAAAACGCCCGTGTGTACGAGATTTCGGCGCACGATAAAGATCCCCAGGTGGTCAAAATTAATCCGGAGCCCTCCACTACGGCGCGCCTCATCGCCTGCGTTGCGTCGGCGCGTTAAACCCCAGAATCAATCAATCAAATCAATCGCAACGCCTGCTTGGAACGAGAAAGACATGCCATGGCGTGCGCTCCTCGGTTAGCTCGTAGGAGAGCCGCTCCCCGTGCCGTCGTGCGCATGCGCTCGATATCGGGATCTTCGGCTCGTCTTTGTCTCCTCGCAGCATTGCTTACCTCCACACACATACGACTTTTTCGACGCATACGACGACGACGACGACGACTAGCTCTATGGAAAATACTGAAACTTAACTGTATGTCCGTCAATTCTCACCTACAGCTTCGCCATTCAAGTCTCGCGCGTGAGTGCTAGCTTCTCCGAATTTTAAATGCAGAGCATTTCTTAGGCTCGCCTCTTCCTGCGTCGGACGGTGTCAACAGCTCCGCGTCCGCAGCAGGTGCGCCTCTCCTCCTTCCCTCCTCTCTCTCAACAGCAGCTGGCGCGCGCATGCGTCGTAGTCAGCCCGTTAGCTCTGTCGTGGTCTCGGCGTAACAGGTGCGTGATAGCAGCGCAGTGGGGCGTGGAAGGGCACGCGCTGCTTGCGCATGCGCGCTCTCCCCCCCGTACTGCTCTCCCTCTACTGCGCGCGCTGCAAATATAAAGCGTCTAGCGGTCGCTCGTGCTTCAGTCACTGCGTTGCTCCTTCCTTCCTTGGTTGACGCTCGCCCCCACGTTTACTCGTGTCTGCTACTCCAGCATCACGGAAGAAGCGATGGAAGCAACACTGCCTTCAACCAGTACTGAGGCCCCAATGCTCTGCATTTACTCGTGTTCCCCTCGCGGGAAGGCGCGGGAATTTTTTTTAACTTCTCCGCAACATATATTGAAGAAGACGAAAATCGGTTTCAGAGATAGGGCGGTGCACGGCAGTGCTTCTCTAACCAGCGCAGTTCTCCTGACGCTGACTGAAGCAAGAGGCAGTAGCCAAGAAGCAAGTGATAGTGGCATGCATGCAATACTGAATGGCCGCGCCTGCGCAGTGCGCGGGTCTCGGGAGCAGGCACCGCGCAACCAGACGGCGAAGCTGTTAGTCTTCGCCACCACTCCCGGGAATGGTCCGTAAACTTAAGCTCATGGCTGTACACGGAATTTATCGGGAAGCCGTCTTTGCTGCAACATTAAATATCGTAGCCGCGACTCAATTTTGACGCGTGGCTTCCCGCTCTCGAAACACGGGAGCTGCGCATCGTCGGCGCTGCCGCTAACACTGTGCAGAGTGCAGGGGGCGAAAGGATGCGTGTCGGCGATATACCCTCACCTCCCCCCCGCGCGCTCAGATTGGTCCGCTCCAATCCCGGCTAGGGAGCCTACACGCGCCGCGACAAACGACGAAGGCGCGGCGCATGTAGGCTCCCTAATCGATGATGATGATCGATGATTGTAATTGGTTTCCCGTTTGTAGCGGGGTGGTGACGTGTCATCTTACCAAAAAGGACTAATATACCTGTTTTATACTTTTGGTTTATTACTCGCGCTGCTTAGGGCAGGCACAAAAAACTTATTAGGCGCAAAATACTTTTTTTCTGTTACAGGTGGTAACTGTACTAGGCAATATTCCCCTCTCTGCTTTTCCTCCACCAGCATTCTAATCTTCTTTTCGTCGCCTCGACGGCCCTGAAGTTAACTTCCTCTGTGATACCCTTACATCCTAGGCTTCTGGAAGCCGAATATTTCCCTCATGTAGATTTGGATGGATACCCTCGCATTCGAACACTATGTGCCGCATAGTTTGTTTCTTTTCCGCGAACCACGCATACCCCACCATTTCATGAATACTTCCCCACAAAGCAGGTTGTTGGCCCAGGGCCATCATGGGCCATCATGAGCAGGCTGTTAGCGGCCGTTCCTTATGTGACAGGGGCACATGAAAATGTTTCCACCAATTGGAATTACTCGTCCTTCTCAAATAAGAAAAAAAAGATGGCCAAAGGCGAGGTTCGAAGCCCCGGCAGATACAAGTCACCGATCGTTCTTCGTTGTTTGCACCTGCGCCCGTTGTTTACATCCGGGCTTCACGGCCGTGATCGCGCCGACAGGGCAATTTGAGTCGCTGCAGTCGAGTGCGTTGACGCTCTGGCACGAGAATTTAAATCGTCTATATGTGCACAAGCAAGCGGAGCAGATGAACATTGCAATTGCTGCAACGGCGAGCACGGTCCCTCTGTTAGCAGCAGAGACTGGCAACAGCTATCACCAAAATAAACAGGTTGAAACGAAGCGGCCGCGCTATCTGCATGTGATCGCGGTGGCCGAAGTATCTATCCGGATATACATACAGTATCGGTTTTGTAGCTGCATGCGACCGTCGCGTCCTGCTCACTCGTTCTAATTAGCATTACGCTACGGTTGAAGCACTGATAAATTTAGTGATGATACACGGAAAGAACTAACAAGGCGCCTGTCCGCTTCACACGATTACCACATCTGGGAAGTTTTTTTGCTGGCTTGGGAGCAAACCCAGCCAGGAACTCCATTAAGGAAGGGGAGGTAAATAAGTTCTAAATTCTCTTCTCTACTCTTTATGTTGGCTATTAAAATAAAAATGCGGTTTATCCATATTTTTACGCCATACCTAAGGCGTAAAGTTTTTTCGGTAGAGAGTTTCTAAGGCGCATCGCTTGCAAAAAGTCCATTTCCGGCTAGTCTGCGTTTAGTGCCGTGCATACTCATTAAAGCCGACATGCCATGCGATACTAACCCTGCAATGTGCATGCCCATTGCACATGCATTGCAGCGTCGGTGAGCCTTTGCGGAAGCTTCAAACATAGTCACTCCACTTTGGATAGATTTAAAACCAGACAAACATTTATACACCCATACCATTTGACGTCCATTCGTTGGAGCCAAGCGAAATAAGGGCCACCAAGGAGTCACAGTTGCAGTTCGTTTTTTATTAGAATCTTGGTCCACGCCTCTTTAGTGTGGATGTACACATAAACCGACAAAACACACTTCTCTACAGCTGCCGTGGGTTGCTTCATCTCAAATAATCAAGGTTTTTGTTTTTTATTTTATTGCTCTGGGATGCACTCTCTTACAAACACTTTGCTCCTCAGTATATAGTCCATCCGGAGAGACATACGTACGTATCTGAAGCAGCTGCTGTTGCGCTGTGTCTGTCTTCTCTGGCACAATACACTACTCTGTGAAACTCTATATGTAGAGCTTTTCGATCATGTGTCTGCCTACTGTGACATCGTCAGGGTTGCGGCTTTCCATGAAAGATGAAATGCCGCAGAAATTTTGCCCATGCTAGGAACCGTCACCATGAACAGTTTTCAGGAAGAGCAACTGATAAAGACAGAGGAGTTGTAGTTGCATAAACTGTTACTACTGTCTAAGAAAACAATCGGAACTAGAACGTTGCTTGAAATGGAATTTAGTAGGTCGCTGTTTTCAAAACTATGCTTGAACAAATTTAATTCTTCGTGGCCCAGCAGCCTGTTTATCATTAAATCTCTGAAGTGCCAATTTTTATAAAGCAGTGCTTGGTGCTTCAGAGACATGACTTTGCAAGTATTGCTACCCACAAAGCCCACATGCATGCACCACTGCAACGTTCTTCTGGTTCAAATGGAAATGCTCGTCAGAACAGTGAACTAAGGTGCTCTAGGTGATATGTTGTGTGGTTCACAGACTATCCATTCTGCCAGTTTGTGAGCCTAGGTTACTACCCACGAGAGACTGTACGTCTGACATCTCGAGCTGCTGCCTATACAATGTTCGAAGCAAAAGAAAACTTCAGCTAACTTTTTTCCTGCGTCTTTATCTACATCACATTGCAAGCAACGTGACTGTCAGGGATAGATGGGCTATCAGGGTAATGCAACAGTGGGGCCACAAATAATAGAGTATCACACCGTACGTGGTAAACCTAACAGCTGCCGAGGACAGGAACGATGTCACGCATATAGGTCACCAGGAAAAGTCGAGGGGATACGTTTTCCATTGTAAACACCGTGTTCCACCTCTCTCTCCCTCCAGTGGTGTAAATGGAATCTGACGTCACAGCTTCATTACAGAAAAGACAGGTTGACCAGACATCAGGAACATGCGACACTAGGATGACACACGCTATGTACAAAGGAGCTAGCGTCATCCTTTTGAGGCTTGGCTAGGATTGGTCAAGGAACATGGTGTAGTGTAACAATGTCTAGTGTCGGCTGGAAGAACTCAGGAGAAGGCTCGAATCGGTGACAAGCTTTAAATAGAAAAATGCCACTTTAGCATAGGAATTAGACAAAAATTGTGAACTGTAGTGTCCTACTTGTCAGCAAGTACAAACTAAACACCTGAGAAGTAAGCTCTTTCGGCATTACAAACGAATTCAGGTAGTGCGAGGTTAATAGAATGGTTAAGGAACCCCGAGTGCAGAGCTTTGAGGTGCAGAAAACACTGAGCAGCATTTACGATTACGACAGTAGCAGCCGACACATTGCAAGGAACTCTTTGCGTGTTTTCTTACTCTTGAATCTATGAAGATCCACGAACAGATGAAGTCATAACTACAATGGAAAACGATCTTCACGGGACGTGTGAATGCTGGCAAGCACTTCCTAGTGCATGTACCATGTACACGGGTACGCTCATACGCACATTACAACTTCAAATGCTTGAGACTAGTATGAACAGACTACAGCGACTTGCAGACCGGCAGTCTTTAGAAGACTGAAACTCTTCGTCCAGACGTCAGTAATAACGTGAAGTCAGTTTCTAACTGCGGTGCCCCTGACTAGCTGTTTATCTGACCTCATGTTGAAAAAAATTAGGTGAACACATTTCATTTTCAACGTTAGCCTTGGAATAAGAAATGGCAAAACCTCGTTGCTGGTGGAACACGCATGGGACGTCTTGCCCTGAGCTTATAATAAAAATTTTAATGGACAGGACACAGAAGTGTTTAAGTGTAGGTGTGTAGTCGCTGGTTCCAATTTTTTGCTTGTAATGACTCGTTTCCTCTTTCATGGGGCACAAATTAACCCCCTTGTGATGGCTGTAAAGATACCTATCCTTGTCATGGGGCCTATCCGCTTTCATGGGGCGTAAATTTACACCCATGTACTAACTGTAAAGACACCTATCCTCGCAAAGTGTTGTTTCGGCACTCCTCAAATTACAAAGGAGTTTGCCACTAAGGTTTTCTCTGAGCCCCTGTAAGTGAGTTTTCTTAATTAATGCCAGAGCCCCCCAATTTGAGTCGGTGGATAATAATAGCTGAAAACAATAAACAAGTAGAACAAAAGCCATTGCCACTTCAGGAGCTTGGCAAGCCATCTTGTGAGATTCCTGTGTCCACGTGGCAAACCAAGGAAAAAGTGAAACAAAAGTCGGAAATCAGGGCAGAAAATACTGTATTGACAACAATGTGGATATGTGATTTGCGACGATGCAAGTTTCTTATTTTCTCTTTCTTTTAAGTACGTGGAAGCATAGAGTGATATGTATGGTTTGCATGACAGTGAACTTTGCATGGGAAAACTATACCATACAGCTTCCTAAGCATGACTGAAATTAAACGGGCACACAAAGAAAACCTGCGTTACACCACTCCAAAAAGGGCAAAGAAAGAGGGCGGGATCAACACAGTACACAGAAAGAAGTGACGCGACTGTCTGTCTTCGTCTTTTTTTTCTCGCATACTTATGATGTGAATGAGTGACCCAATCGTGTGTCGTCAAGTGTTCCACTCACTTGAAAAGCCCGCTGTTGTAGACTTTTAGCAGTGCTAGCTAAACCATCAGAAAAGCGACAGGTGAAAAAAAAACATGATTTTTTTGCAAACTAGTGAGTCACCGGAATGGTGACCATGCAAATGCCAACACAACACACGAAATATAATGGGGTGAACATGGTACCACACAGAGCATACACCAGCTCTCAAAAACTTTTCCTTCTCTGCGCCCACCGTACTCCATAATAATTATTATATATATACAGTCATCAATAAATACCTTAAACACAATACCTGCACTCAAAAAGAATGGCTCTCAACCAGCATCATTTTTTACTTCTCAGCTCTCAATTCAATGTTTAGAGAAATGGGAAAATGAAGTTATGGGGCGACACTAAACTTTAAAAAAAGAAATGGCAACAGGCTAAACGACGTATGGTAGCGTTCCCACGATTAGCAGTGTTACTAGACTTTGTATTTCGAGCGCAGGAGATAGTATACTCTACTTTGTAAATACGAAACACAAACTATGGTCACTCGGTATTTCGGACAAGAATAGTGCTCTAAACTGCGAAGTGAGACAAACAAAGTGGACGAGAAAAATAATAAAATTAACAACAAAACAGCCTTTGAGAGATACAGGCTGTGGTGAGGTAAACGCAACAGAAATAAGCAGCTAGAAACAGACACTGAAAACTAGAAAAAACTGGAAAAAAGGAAACTAGACACATCGTGCGAAACGAGAGGGGAAAAATTGAGCAAGAAGCAAATGCAGGATGAGAATTAAACCGCCGGCGCACATTGCACGTCAGTCTAAACGTGCCTGCCAGCTTGGTCGTGAATCAAGGAATGCAGAAGTCATTGTTCATGTCGTACGATGGGGGGGATCTTCCTAGTGCAGTGAATCGACTACAAACGCGCGCGGGGAAAGAAACGATAACGCGCGTTACGGTGAACGAAACAAATACACTATTTCCCCATGATTCCTACACGTCGCCACGGTTTTTGTACACTTGAAAAGAACACACAAACACATGAGCTAAACGGAAAAAAATAACGGAAGAGAAACTGTCACGAAGATTTGTTTACCGACTCATTTAGATGCCAAATGATGCTTGCAACAAGTCTCATCCCACGCAGGGAAAAGCAGCGAATTGAGGTGCCAAAAAGGGAAAAATTGCAACCATTCTTAGCACAACACAAAGCTCCCAAAGGGTAACACACAGTCCCAAACACCATTCCAAAATCACATATCGGATGGGAAGTTGTTTTCCAACTTTCGGTGACACCCCGCACCAGCAAAAACGAGATGCGATGAACCTTTGTATTTTACACAAAAGCTAACGGCAGGACAAATGATGTCGCATTGAATCGAGCTCAACTTTCGGTGACATCAGAACAAACAATGGGGATGAAAAATGGCGAACAAACATCGTCTGGCACGAAAAGTTTGGTCGAGACATCAATTTGGATTTCCTACAGTGCAGTTTTTGACGGTGTTGACAGCGTACGAGAAGCCCAGCATTTATTTATCTGGGGATGAAATATCCTCCAAAGCTTTACCACAACTGCCCCTCCATGGAAGGTGAGAATGCCACACAGGCCGCTACCAAAGAGTACCGCTACCACCTACACGAGGTATTACTGCCACCTGCCTGCTCTAGGTATTTAGTACGAAGACTGCAAAAGTGACGTATTTTTACGCAGCACTATAATGCCTTAATACACGCACACGTGAGGGGTCGAGGAAAAGGTTAACACACCGACTATAGCATACTTGGTAACTTTTACAGCTTTTTTTTCCCATTTTCCAGTTCATCGATCGCGTTTTTTCTTTTCGCGCTTCGCGTTGTTGTCTAGGAAAAAAATCTCCACTGCGTGGTCGCAGTGTAAGAACGATATGCACACAGGAACGTACCTCTCGAGGTTCGGCTAAGACGCCGCGGTTCGTCGCAATGCTTCTGTTCAGTCGTCGTCACACCTTCTGCGTGTGTGCGCGTTAGGCCTAAGGGCCTCGTCACTGCCTTCCGTGATTTGGGCCAGTTAACTCGTCCTGACCTGCTTGCTTTAAGAATGTCGTGCCAACTTGGAGGGCTTACTTGGAGAGAGAGCAGCTTGGAGGGATGGTCAACGACACGTCAACACTCAGTTCCGGAGTCCACACAAATACCTGCCACCACTCTTTCTGGCAGACTGCTGGCTGGAGAACAGATGGACTCTTACGCTCGCTGTACAGGCACGGAGCCTTCCGGTTTCCCTTCGTCAGGGCTTATTGGCTGCCGATAAAATCCGACAAAGTAGTAACTATCATCCGCTTTTTGTTCGCTACCGGGTCTCATGACCGCCTACACAAATGAAAACGCTAGAAAACCAGCACACCCTGTGCGGAAGACGCACTGACACTTCCTTTGTAAGCCAAGCTTCTTTTTCTTTTCGATGAGGACACAAAATGGCAATGTTGAACACAAGGTGTTAGAAAGAAAGCAAGGAAACTAAATGGGAAGTGTCGTAAAGGCCGATCACATTAAATGCTTCGGGCATAAGCCTCAAGCAAGCCGACGCAAACACTCTAGGGTCTGCTCTGCAGACAGTTGCGCAAACTCAGTTTCATCAAACAATCAACGCAATATTCCACACACAAAAAAGATACCATTGCCACTCCTTAAGCAGAGAGCCGAACCAGTCCTATCTTTTTTCTTGGCCGCTCACTCGCGAATAGGCCTGCAGTCCGCGTCAACAGTCCACCGCAAAACAACCACAGCCTAGACAGAAAGGGGCTAAAACACTCGTCTCTGCCAGAAACAACTCATCGCCGTTCCCGTTGAGGTATTCGTATGGTACGGCGTGAGAGAGAGAGATGTCGCCGATGGCCACCGCCGTTGCTGCTGTTGTCGCGTGAAGACGAAATGGAATTCTTGCCTTGGGACGTGTCCGTGCTCGCGGTTTCCCGGGAGCGATGGGTAGGGGGGGTCAGTCGGTGGGGTGGGGAAGAACGGCGGGACGTCGTGTGTTGAGTTGGGGAGGAGAAGTGCGGTGGGGGCAGTGTCCTACGTCGAGTTTGAGACGGGCGTCTCACAGGGTGTTGTCGTGGACGAAGACAGAGACAAGTCCTCGGCTTCCTCGTTGTCTTCGCGCTCGGTGGCCGAGTCACGGCCGTCCGACGGCCGGGGCGCCGCCTCATCGCTTCCAAGGTCGTCTTCGAGCACGGAGCCCGTGACCAACTGGTCTGGTGTAGCCTCCATGGGCTCTTCCAGGTCACTGCTGGGCTCTTCTACCACTGGTTCCTGCTTGATGTGGACGCCATTGCTGTGCGAGAAAGCAGGGGAGTAGAAAAAAATGTGAGGGTCACGATCACGATAAGAGACATCTCATGCCTGGTCCTCCGGTTGCTGAAGGACACAAGCCTAGGTGCTTCCTGGTGATTTCCCATGCATAGAGTTAAAAACGTGCTGATCAGATGGAGAAATTGCCGGTACAGCTTGCAAGGCTAGCTACACCCGTTAATTATCATCAACAAGAACAGGTGCGACGTCTATCAGCTCAAGCGTTCAAAGCTGTGGGACCCCTTGTGCTATCTGCTGAGGGAAATCCACTGAGAGCTGGATGTGGAATGTAGCTTCAAAGCTGTGACTTCCAATGGAGAACATGATGGGCATCAAGCACTAGTGCACTAGTGCAGCACTGGTGCAGCAAGCTGAATTTCATTCAAATGGGCCCGTACCATGCTTTATGTTTATAGCCCGTACCATGCTTAGAAAATGGCTACTGCTATTTACACTGCATGTGAAACTGTACCCTAAATGCTTCTGCTAAAGGTTTATTGGGGGGAAAGATTACCTTCCATACCAAGTGAGGAGGAAAGCGCGATTGTGGGGATGAAGCGTACCTGGTGAGTCTCTCCCCCGGGAGTCCCTGGCCAAGCATGCCAGCGACGAATCGCTCCGCAGCGTCTGCCACGTTGCCCCCTCCGTGGAGTGGTGGGGGCACGGACAGAAGACCTCCTGAGGAGACGATGGGGCTGCTGAGGGGTCCGTTGCCCGCGCTCGGCGGTCGGGCCCCCCCGGGCATGACTACGCCACCCGCAATGGACGCCGCCGTGCTCACCGCCGTGCCAGAAATAGCTGCACTGAGGAATGACAGGTTGCTCTCGGCCAGCGCTGCCTGCGATCGAAGGGGGGAAGAACATTAGGACGCTTTGTAGAGTCCATGGACATAATAGATAACAAGCAACACGGCCTACAAATGAAAAGAAAATGGCTATCTGCCCTTCAAAGGGGATTGGTTGGAACATAGCAATCTGAAGCTAGAACACGCTCTAGTATTGAAGTATTGCGAAATAATTTTAGGTGTGCATCTCCATTAGCAATGCTGTCCCTCATGTTCCTACCCCTCACATTCTCTTCCCTTTTACTTTTTCATTCACAGTTGCCTTCTTTCGCTAAAGTGGATTTCCCACATCATGCACTAGCTTGGAGTGAAGAACTTTTTACAAGTGGCATTCAGGTTGCATGGCAGATAGGCTGAAATAGCCATACCTTAAAAAATCATGAAATCAGCACAATTGTAATGTTAATTCGCATACTAAAAACTTTTGAAATATCGACACAAAATGGTGCCATAATGTTTATGCAACAAATGCACACATATAGGCTCAAGGAATATACTAACATTATCCTGGGAATGCAGTTTGCACCTTCCAGTGTTATTTTCCCGCCAAAATAAAATTTCCCTGGCAGCTTGATGACTCCGTTACTTCGGTGTTTAAATTGCCTTCTTAGATCAAAAGTGGCAACTTACACTGATTAACTCATTTTACTTGCCTACGGAGCGCTAATTATTTCTCTCTCTATAAAAAGAAACGTTTGTAGATATATCTACAAACTTTTTTATATCTACATCTACAAACTTTTCTTTCTAATGGGCATGCAGCTGTACTAGGTGACCTGCAGTTCAGCAAGAGGATTGCTTGGCATTTCGGCACAAGTGATTTGCATGTTTTGACCAATATATAGCTTCTGATCAAACTTAGCAGATTAACAATTATTTTAACTTCAAGTTACCTTAAGGGCATGAACGCAACACACTGAAATACCCTTTTACAGCATTGCTAATGCATGCTCAAGAAAGTTTCTTCAAGCGATCTCCGCTGGTGAGGAACCGATCGCTGTTCATACACAGTACGCTAGTATCCCAACATGCATGTACGTCACACACACACACACACACATGCACGCACGCACACACACACCAAATATCACAAGTTTCGGAAGAGCACTCACTTGCAGTGAAGCGTTAAGGGACTCTCCGTACAGACCCGGACTTTGCTGGAGGGTCGGACTACGGACCGATCTCTGTCCTACTTGCTGGGAAGGCACTGGTAGGCCCCTAAAGGAAATGGAGAGGAAATTGGTCCTTAGTGTCCGATCACAATGAGGTTGAAGTTTCAGTTATTCAAAAAGTCCATTTGCAGCATCTGATGAAAAAATAATATTATTAATCTTTGCAATTACGTCTGCTCTACTGGAACAGCTACGAATGCAGAGAATTACATAAATTTTGATAATACACATCAAGTTCCTGCATCAGTGCCATCAAATATTTTGAGATGCCTATTTGTCAAAGATGACTATAAGCCTAAATACATAGTAAAGTACAATTATTAAAACATTTCAAAGATCCTGTGAGGCATTTTCCCTGTAAACAAAACAAAACTTGCACATTTTATGTTATACTTTGAAAGTTCCGCACACTTAGCAAAGGCACTTAGCATGAACATATATTAATAAAAGCTGACACTGTACAATAAAATCCGGTTTCAAGGAGATAGTAACAAACACTTACTACTCATGCACTATTCTATCTTTCTACGACAATTCTAATGTAAACAGGACATATTTCTACATTCTAATAAAAATTTGACAGCGCTACACTACTCTACATGACACTACTGAACACAGAGGGATCACCTAAGCACATTGTAATGTGCCTGGGCTTGTGATCAAGTGTGCAAAACCAATGCTCTGAACTTTGGTTGCTGCCTTCTGTTTTTTGTCCCTGTTTCTATTCTTAGCGCTCCCCAAATTTCAGTTTAAATTTGCAGTTCGAAGAGGCTGACAGATGAATCCCAATTTTAGGAAGGTATAAGTTAGTGAAATTTTTATGCCAAAATCAAGTGGTTCGTGAAGTCAAGAAACACTGAAGCCAATAAAATGGTTCATCGTTCAAAAATTAAAATCCATTAGGTAAAATAAACCATGTCAAATCAGGTTTAGAAAAAATAAATTTCGAACTGGACAGGGTGTTGCAACGTTATTGCACACATTTAAGTTCTTTTTTTGCAGCAAAGACCTCTGTTCTTAATTCTATATTTTGTACGTACACACAGAATTCAAGAGAGTCTACAATGATGCTGCTGCACCCCGTCATGATAGCACTCCCAAACACACATAATTAATTAGGTGGGTTGCATCAGTGACTACGCAAAACTTGCTCAAACAAAACTTGCGGGGAAGGATGAGAGGAGAGAGAGAGAAGGGCGAAAGGAGGTGGGGAGATGTGCCTGCAGTCATTCTTTCATGCCGACATCGGATTTCGCATGCAAGGACGCCAGAGAGCCTGTCTACTTCAAACAAGCACGAACAACCAACGAAATCTACCACCGGCTCCACTCGGCTCCTTAATGAATTGATTCTATTGCTTTACTTCAAATGTAAAGATCTCCACGCAACGCACCCAGTATGCATTTTTCAGCATAGATATATACGATGCACTGTCAAAGGTGTCAAGTAGTAACAACTCCACACTGGCTAGACTGATAAAAAATTTCCGATTTGTAATCTTGGTATCTCATTACAACAACAAACAAGCGCTTTACAAATGCAAAATGTCATACTAACAAAACTGTGCATACAATTTATTTAAGAAGTATACGATGTGCACGTAATTGCTGCCAATTATTTTCAAAATGATGACCGTAACGTTGGCAGGTGTTGTCTGCAAGTCTTGCTTTTTCCAAGTTCCAAACAACCGAGTAACATTTTAACTGTGATTTGCCTTTCACCTAGATAATTTTGAGCTCAGCCTCTATTATTTTACACTTGGCAAAGAATGCTGTACCCTACCAGGCTAAATTTTACTGGCTCGGCTTAACACGCCTTTGACAGTGCATGGTGCATCGCTGTACACGCTGCCGCCGTCTAAGGCTTCGACCATTCCGGTCGGCAGTCCCGAGGGTCCGAGTGGACACTGTCTTCTCATTGGTCCAGCCTACGGCTTACTCGGCCAATCGCGGCGATGCGTTCCGGAAGTCGGCGAATTTTCGGGGACGGCCACGGCTGAGGTGACGCCGCTTAACGAATTCGCGATCGTCCACCATCCAAAACGAGCCATAGTCATCCTCATAACGAACAAAGCACTTATGCAGCGACAAGTTGGTTCGGATAGCATTCTGCGCTCGCCATAGCAGAGGATGTTAGGGGGTTGGGAATGGGGGTCAAGTGGGGGTGCAAGGGGGGCAGTCGGGGAATCGAAATGGAAAAGTTGTTGGAAGGAAGAATTGGCACAACAAAACGGCAGGTTGGAGAAAACAGAAGAAAGAAAAAAGAAATGTTGCAAAATAACGTTGATCGAAAAATGCGAACAAGATCGCAACGCACGGGTGAAAATGACGCATGAATAACCAGCAGAAAATAAAATTTTGAAGAAAAAAAAAGAAGTAACGGAAACCAATTGAATGAAATAATGTGCCGGCGCAAGCAAAATGCGAGCATCCAAGTTTTGACGTAGTCACCGATGGTATATGAGCAACCCATTAGGCGTCAACAAAAAATTCACGCAAAGATCATTTAATGGCGACACATGCATGCAAACACAAGATTAAGAAAGACCAATGCAAGTTTTGTGTTTTGTCGGTGATGCCGCATTGTTTTTCACGATGCAGCAAACAAAGCGGGCAAACGCATGCAGGGCAAACAGAAAAGGCACATAACACAGTTTGAAACGAAAGAAATAAGAATGAAATGAGAGACGACAAATGTGAACAAAAGAGTAACACAAAACAGAAAGCATAGAGTGAAGTTTGCAAGGCAGATTGGGACAGAACTCAACAGGAATTCGTTGAAAAGGAGGAACGGAAAGGAAGTTTAGGGGAACAAAAATGTGGGGAAGGAAAGAAAGAGAGAGCGAAGAATTTGTTAAACGGGCAATGCAAGCATCACATATGCAAACATCTGTTTGCTCGTACACATCTCTGGTCGTCACCACCACCATCATTATCATCATCCTCAAGCTGATTCCCAGGACGGAGGCTTCTCCCATATGTAGGTAAAGAACATTCTCCACCAAAAATAAGAATCTATGCATTACTTCTGAATTAGAAGTAACTCCGTGAGCTAGTTGTGTTACCAACCATGACGTGGAAGAGCAAACAGCGAAGTGATCATCGCACGGGTTAGTACACACAGCAGCGGCAAACCGCGCAACACACACAGTGGCTAGGCGTGTCTTTCAGGCTGATTATTTACCCTGCTATCCGATCTTGGAGTCGCTGGGGCCTACGCTTGTAGAATTCTATTTCGTCCACAGTCCACACAGCCCCTTTAACGTTCTCAACACGCATAAAACATTTGTGTAGGCTCAGGTTGTGTCTCACCGCATTCTACGAAAAACAGAGGAGAGAAGCAACGTCAACACGTTTTTGGTAGTTAGTGAGAACTGCATACTGAGCCTCGCTGCACAGGTATAGCAAGGGCGTTCCTTAGAGAGACCTTTAACTATCACACAGAAAATGATGACACTCGTAACCATCGCGAGATATATTTTTCTAGATGCCGGTAACAGCCAGAAAATAGAACTCTTTTAAGCAGCTAATAAAACTTATGAAACAATGACCTAAAATTATAGCGAATGCTAAACTTTGACCTGAAAGCTTTCAGAGGGCAAGCACTGTTCAGAGTGCAAGCATTATAAAACTACACATATATTGCAGTAAGGTTGCTAACAATGTGATATGGTAAATGTACACCACAAGGTATGTTTATTTGTGGTACAACTTTAGAACAACAAGGAGTTTTATTCCTGAGAGGTTAGTTCAATTACGCCTGCTTACTAAATCTCATCGCATGACCATGCAGCTATGCACGAATGTTAGCTAAGATTGCTATCTAAAATGAAGGATCATTAAGTTCTCAAACTGGGCCACAAAGGAATAGACTAGAGCAGATTCAAAACAGTGTAAACAGTCAACCTACTACCACACAGCAAGAACAGGTGCACAGATCGAGCAAGTCTCCATTACCTTCCAAGTTGCAGCATTCCTACGGAAGTAGCAGAAGGTATTCTGGAACCAGTTGTAGATCTCATTCAGCGTTAACTGCTTATCAGGAGATTCAATTATGGCCTGGAACAAATGATGGAAAAAAAAGATCACATTAGACTTAGTTTATTGGTTCCGACTGAATGGGCACTGCGAGTATGCCTTTCGTATTAGCCCATCTTAATCTGTTGCTGTAAGCCATTTTATTATCAAGCCCTTCACTGCAGACAGAGTGGTTCCGGAACTGTCACGCAACAGAAAAAAGTCAACAGTTCGAATGCTGCAGCTAAAAGGCTGCAAGCAGTTTTCTGTAATCCGAATGTCTGTCATTTGTCCGAGCCACATGATGTTGGACACAGACCAGTTCCAAGGTGGTTCAAACTCCACGGAAAAACTTGAAGTACTACTTATGATATTAAGGCCGATAAGTCAAAGCTATAATCTAACACACTGGTGCGGAATTGACCGTTCAGCTTTCAATTTGCTGATGCTACACCACGACAATGTGCACCCTAAATCAATTAAATGAATATTTATTTAATTTAATATATTCGACTACACTCACCTGCCGAATGAGAGAGGCATATGTGAAGGGAGGCCGAACGTCTGCAGACTTGTAAAACTCTCGATTTCGCTGGATCTCTGCAAAAGTGTTGGCGATAAGTGATGAAGCCATTGATCAGGACAGAAACCTAAAACCCCAATTCATACTGACTTAACTGGGCCAAATAAACCGCTTCTCCCCGCAAAAAAATGACTCACCTTCGGTGATGTCCAAGTTAGCTCTCTCCGCAACTCTACGCCGGATCGGCGAGTCGGGTAATGATGCAAGTTCCATGCCTGCATAAAAAAAGATAAACAAGATGGTGAGATCATAAGAATGGCCACTGCAAAAGCAGCAGCTTCAGCTTCCATATGGGGAAATTAAATTTCGCTCAGCGGCAAACCAAATTGCGAGATAACAGCAGTCACCAATCTCGGCGTCAAACAATATCCCATAAAATACGACCTTCAGTGAAGGAAATTTCACCCTTGAATGAGTAAGCCGATTGTTAAACGAAAACGTTACAAGCATGACAAACCGCTGAAAACCACTCCTTGCACAGTACTCACTTCAGTGCCGGTCATTTTGCACATGCACGAGCCCGCGTGCGAATGCAGAAAGAAGCCGATCATGAAGCAGGTGCCATACTGGTACCATTCTTGAAAACTGGTTCCGTAGTAGTGGTGCCAGTTTTGACACCATGCCGGTACAAATCTGGTACCATACTGGTATAAGATTGGTACCATATTGGCACAAGATCACCGACCGTTAAATGCAGCAAAGAGGACGAAGGACGTACAAGACAAGGAGAAGGAGCACGAGTCCCTGTCTCATATGTCCTTTGTCGTTTTTGCTGTACTTGACGGTAGTCTGAGTACCAACTAGCTCATACGCATACCCTGGTACAAGAGCTTAGTCACGTGGGTAGCATTTTCGGTGGACACTGCTAACGGCGGAGCGGTAACTGCAGCAGTGGACAGGAGCGGAGTGCTCACCCGACAGCGGAGACACGCCCTTGTCGCTCAGCCTGCGCCGAATGGGCCCCGGCGGGGGGGCCTGGGTGGAAGAAGGCAGCCCGAGCAGCCGGCTGGTCATGAGCGGGCTGCTCATGGTGAGCGGTGGTGGGCTCGGGCTGATGGGCAGCAGCGCCTGAGGGGAGGACGTCGCTGGCTTGGGGGTCGACGACAGCAGCTGCAGGCACACGGAGGCGGAAGGGGGAGGGGGAGAGCAGCTCGCAAAAGGATGCTGCCAGCACACTGCGCGTCTCAGTACGTCTGTCGCCAACCATGGGAGCACATCAGCACAGCCCCCACCACAAAACACAACAGAAGGAGCTAAGCACCCCTGCCACCCCTACAACTAAGGAAGCTTTGTACATTACAACCAAGCAGCTCAGTACATCTGCCACCACTACAACAAAGGGAGCACATCAGCACAATGCCTGCCACCACCACCTTTACAACAAAGAAAGAATAGTACACCTGCTGCTCCTACAACCAAGGAGCTTACTACACCTAGCACCACTACAACCAAGGGAGCACATCAGCACAACCCTTTGCAACAAAGAACAGTCAACCTGCCACCCCTATAACCAAGGGAGCTCTGTACATTACAACAAAGGAGCTCAGTACATCTGCCACCACTACAACCAAGGGAGCACATCAGCACAACCCCCACCACCACCACCATTATAACAGAGAGAATAGTACACCTGCTGCCCCTACAATCAAAGAAGATTTGTACATTACAACCAAGGAGCTCAGTACACCTTCCACCACTACAACCAAAAAACGCAACAGCACACCCCCGCCACCACCACCACTACAACAAAGGGAGATCAGTACACCTGCCACCTCTACAGCCAATAGAACTCAGCGCACCCGCCACCTCTATATTGAAGCGAACTCGGTATGCCTGCCACGCTTACAACCAAAGTGATCAATAAAACCGAAGGGTTCAGTACACCTGTCACCCCTACAACTACGGAGCTCAGTACACCTGCCACCCCTACAACCAAGGCCCTCCGCGACTATGTTGCGACATGCAACTATTCAGAATGACGCTTTTTATATCTGTGTTACAAGACAGAGGACGTGTTTCTTGATGACGGTGATAATGCGTCACGTAAAACAAAGCTTATCTTGCCAAGTTGGAATTACTATCAGAAACAAAAGCGTCGTAAATTGAAACACGATAGCCATGGAAGTACCGTAAATCAAAACAACATTGCTCTATTTTAGTCGATAAAATTGCCTTAGCCCAGTACACACAGGTGTAAGTCACCAATGCTTATCCTGAAACACTGCTTACAGCAGCTAAAAGCACATCCCACAGGATTTTGTTCCCGACAGTGCATAACGGAACACAAACACAACATAAAAAACAGGTAAAAAAACAGACCCATAAAGACTGTAATAATACATATATCACACACTAAGTTCTTGAAATGAGTTTTAGGCTTCAAAGGACCTATTGTTCGGCAATTTATAATTATGCTGAACTTACAATTATAACTTCAGAGTACAAGAAAACTAGAAGAATGTACAATAAAAATATTGGGCCCCTCAGCTGGACTTGCGAATCTGACACTGAGTTACTTTAATTACATACTCCCACCAAAACCTTCTATAAGACCAGTGCCTTTGAAATATGCTCGCATTACCCAAGAAATTTCAATTCGATGGGACCTTAAATACTACCGCAATTATACGTGGTTCGTATCAAAGTATGCAAACAAAGGGGAATTTCCCAGGCGGAGAACTAGCGCGCACACGAAAAGGAATGCAAGAATGCTCACCGAATCCTTGTTGCCAGAGCCCGAGGAACTGCCGTTGGGCGGCTTCATGTGGAGGTGTGCCATCATGGACTGGAGCCGGTCTCGCTCTTTGTCGAGCTGCAGTTCCAGCTGAGACACAACCTGCATCTGAACCCTGGCTTGCGCTGTGCTTCGATCATCCAGCTGGTGTTCTGTGTTCAAGTGTCTGCGGAGAGGAGGCGGGCAACACGTCAGCTCTATCCTACCACTTTGATAGGGAGGTATATTAAGAGAACACGGTGCAGCTTCTGAGATAAACACCCGTGAGTCCACGTGAGCACGCTCGTTTAACACGTAAAACGAAACCTGACTCTACAAAGAGCAACGCTTATGAGTTTACCAACTGAAAACAAAATGGAAAGCTTGAAGAAGTGAAGTAGTACGAAAGTATTAGTAGTAGTAGTAGTAGTAGTAGTAGTAGTAGTAATAGTAGTCGGTGTGTGGCTTTTGTGGTCACACACTTACTACTGGAAATAAACTATTCGCGAAGATTTGTGGCATGCCCGGGAACATTCCCAGATCTTTCGCAGTTTTTAAACAAGCTCAGCAAGTCTCCGGTAAGACGGTAAATATCCAACCTCCAATGTTTACACACTGCGGTATAGGTATCTTTGATCCAGATAAAGTAGGACACCATTCCGCTACAAGGAAGATAGCCGCCTTAATCTGGCCCCGATGCTCCCCGACAAGAAGCAGCATGAACAAGCAAGACACAGACCGCTCTTGGCACCAGGCAGTAGGAACTCACTTTACAAAGGCCTGGTAGTCTTCACACTCGGCGTCGCACCCGGGCCACTTGCACACGCCGTGGCCGTAGAGTGCGTGTCCGCTGCTGGCACCACTGGCACCGGAAGACCTCTCCTCCTTCCCCAGCTGCTGCTGGAACGTGGACGGTGACGAGGACGCCGAGCCCTGCTCGTTGCCCCCCGCGTGCAACGGCAGGCCCGACGAGTGCTGCGGCTGCTGCTGCTGCTGGTGGGACTGCTGGAGTCCCTGGAGGGCGCTCTGGAGCACCGTGTTGTTGCCGTTCACGAGCCGCGCGCCCGCCGAGGACGACGTGGGCGGATGCGGGGCCTGCACGCCGCCTCCGAGGGAGGGCGGTGCGGGCGGGGGCGCGTGCTGCTGCTGCTGCTGCGACTGCTGCGCGGCGACCGCGGCGGCGGCCGAACCCAGGAGACCGTTGAGGCCCTTGAGCGGCCCGCCGTCGACGTCGAGGCCGGACGTGACGCCGTCCTTCCAGAGCCCCTGGAGGTCCGTGTTCAGGGCTGCGCCGCACATGGGGACCGTTTCTCTCGCTATTCCGACGGGGCTGACTCGGCTATCGGCTTAGTCGAACACAAGAAGGGCACGGACCTGACCCGGGCCACCGTAAACCGAAACTATGCAAGTGCTATCTTTGACACGAAACGTTCCGGTCTATGTGCAACGAAAACAAGTCAAACACACGAGGGAGAGATCCTCGAATTCACTGCTGCACCTATATATATATATATATATATATATATATATATATATATATATATATATATATATATATATATATATATATATATATATATATATATATACAGTACATATAGTACTTTGCTTTTTAGTTTAAAATGACTATGAGTTGGGCGAGTTGGCGAATATTCACAATTAATGATCACGGCAAAAAAAGAGACACAAAATGAGGAGAAACTTATAGTACAGTGCTACCCTCTACCGTTTGTCCAGCGCCCCCTTCTTTCTCTTTTTTCTGTCTCTTTTTTTCGCAGATCGTCAACGATGACTTTGCTTTTTTCTTTCGTTAAAATAGACAACAAAGTAAAAGCCGGCGTGACAACCGCACTGGCTGATTTGACGGCGAGGTCAGTGACAAGATACGTGGCAAGCATAACGACAAACGTAAAGATCCCAAACGCCTTTTCTGCTTCAAAACGTAAACATCGGCCGCAAGTCACGACCCAAAGATAGCGATCGCGCTCTCCTGTCAGCGGCCCCGCTCCGACACGTGCGTCCGCCAAGACCGCCATTACAAGGCTTCCACGGCATCCGGTACACGACAGCGACATATCGCGCACAAACAAAATGCGCGGCTATTCCTTCCTTTCTGCTCCGCACATGGCGCAAACGTCACTCAGGTTTGTGCAACACCACCAATATGTTAGGAGACCTCCCGACCTCTCTAAAATCCCAAGTTCCCCAATACACCGGGTAACTCGTAGCCCAGTCAGTGACGCTGCAATGCCAACCACTCACAACATTTGGGATGAAGGCGGCTTTGAGCCGTCGGCGACAACAGCTCAGGGCGTGTTCACCATGGCGGCGTCTGTCTCGAGGCTATTTACAAGCCTTCCTTATCTGACGCCCAATACGGATTCCCGTCGGCGTCTACGGTTCGCTGGTTTGTTTATCGGCGTCAGTACGTGTAGCGTCGCCTGGGCGAAGTGCGTTTTCGAACAATGGGGCAACAATGCGCACATACAACGTAGATAACGCGAACTATAACGCAGCGCGGATGTATTTTTGCGAGGCGGTACGTCAGTTTTCCTTGCGTTTTCTCATCGGGTGCCCGGTCACTGCCCGGGGGGAAGCGAGGCAGTTGATTAAGTTGCGACGTTACAGCGCAGGGTGTCTCTCGCGTTTAGGAAAGTCCGTTTTTTTTTCTTGTCATTGCTGTTTAATTTACATTCATAACCGCCCCACTTGACCCGCCTACTTCTATGCCATCTGTTTAACCGCCGAGATAGAGAAGTGCCTGACGAAATTTCCAAGCTCTCAATTAAGTCGACGTTTCCATACAGCCTCTATGTTCAAAGAAGTGAAATGACAAAAATTCCGTTGCAGTGATTCGAAGTTTTGTGAACGCGAACGCTGTCTCGGGATTCCAACTATAATCGCAAGCCCATAGCTACGAAGCGCCTGGTGGCATAGCGCATCCTCCGGGGGCACCGAAACGTTCCCGGAGAGCCGGATTCGCACGCGCTCTCACGCTATTGGCTGTGAGCACAAACAACGTCACTATAACTGCGCGCAGAGCCAATCACAGGAGACCGCGTGCGATTTCGACCCTGACGGAAAAGTTCTGGCGCCCCACAAAATATGCAGCTTTTTCTTCTTTATTGTTCTTGTCCCTGTCTGTGTTGCTGATTGCTATCCGGTTAATATTTTAAATGTGGCTTTACGCTCTGAAGTTACATACGACACCTATGCGATGCACCGCAGGTGGAAACCTACGGACCAGCTTACACCACCCGGGAATCTCTAACGTGGACCAGCTTTGTACCATCTGTGAATCTTTAACTTGGACAAGCTTATTCCATTTGGGAATCTGTAACGTGAGGTGGCTTTTACGCCATTTGGGCTTCTTTGACGTGGACCAGCTTGTACCACCTGTGAAACTTTAACGTGCACTAGCTGTCACCATCTGGGACTCTTTAACGTGGACTACCTTGTAACGTGAGGTGTCTTACATCATCCGGACCTCTTTGACGTGGACTAAGCTTACACCATCTGGGAATCCCGACGTGGACTAGCTTACACCATATGGAAATATTTGACGTGGGCTAGCTTAGACTCTTTAACGCATGATAGCTTACACCATATTGGAAGCTTTAGCGTGGACCAGCTTACATCATCTGGGAATTTTCAATGTGAGCCGGAATCGAGAATCCAACCATAGCTGTCTGGCCCTTCCTACGCACGTGTATGCTTCCGTACTACCTCCCTTCTGCAAGCTCGCCGTTTTATTTTCAGTTTCTGAACTCATTAATTCTTGGAAACAATAAACAACCAACCCGCTCGCGACAACACTTTTCGCTCCGTGACGCCACTCCTCGACGCTCGCCACCACGACGCACCGATGCTCCGTCGCCGTTCCATCTTTCCCCACCCCGTCGATCACGCCACCCTTTCTTCCCCATTTCTTTCCTCATCGGACGCCGCTTTCTCCCCACTTCCGCGACACAGGCCACGCCACAAACGGGGACGCCACATAACAGCGCCGTATTGTGTGTACGTGATTGGCAGCGATTGCGGCGTGCACGCGGCGACATGACAGAACGAAAAAAAAAAAAATACGCCGCGCCCATGACCACCGTCGGGAGATCACTTCCCTTTTTCGCCCCGACTCCATCCCGCGTAGGGAAGAAAACGCACGCATCGCATGCACCGCCCGACCGGGCTCCAATCCTCGGCGTCGTGGTGCGTGTAGACAACCATTCTGTGGCTACACACCCTTCTTGTTTTCTATTCCGCGTTCGCGCGAGACGATACTTAGTTCTCGGCCGCGACTTCTTTTTTTTTTTTTTTTCTCCGCCTAGTTGTCTCTGCTGTCCACCCACTTGGGGTGTGGTCTCCCTAGACTTGGACGTGCGTCCATGCGGTCCGTTTACCATGCCCCCTCTTTCTTCGTCTCTCTCTCTCTCTCTCTCTCTCTCTCTCTCTCTCTCTCTCTCTCTCTCTCTCTCTCTCTCTCTCTCTCTCTCTCTCTCTCTCTCTCGCTGTCGGGCCCATCACTGATCTACTTCTTTTGTACACCGCCCTGGGGAGGCTTTCGTAGACGGGCAACGGCGCGTGCCCGGTTTTTGCTTTAAGGGCGAAACGCACGTGCGGAAAACGACGCATTCGCACACGCGTTTTCCGACCCTGGAAACCGGTCCTGCAGCGGTCACGAGCACGCCTGAAGGCTGCAGGACCGGTTTTCAAAGAGGGAAAAAACGCGCGCGGAGACGCGTCGCTCTCCGCACATGCGTCCCCCTTTTACGACACACCGTGGCGACGCGTCCGACACGAGGTAAACCACGCCGTGAAAAAGTAAAGGGGACGACGGGAGAATAATAATTTGGACGTCCTCCCAATGTCCTGATTTTTTTTCTTCTTCCTGACCTAGTAAGATGCCCAGAGATGGCAAAGACTCGACGAACAGATACTTCCCTAAATGCACGGAGGATTGCACGCGCGGCACTGGTAATTCGCTTGCGCTACGAGAGGCAGAAAGAGGGGGGGGGGGGGGGGGGGAATGGGGACATAATCGAGATTTCAAAACGGTTTGCGCGCAGCACGAACGGGTCGAAGAGAAAATGATACCGCGGAATGGCGGGGGGCGACCCAGCCCTTTGGTGCACACGCGATGTGGTCGACGCGTCGCGTGCGTTTCGAGGCGAACGCGGTTCGTTCACGCATGACCTACCCAAATTCACTTCGTCCCCCTCCCCCCGAACGAAAGGCGCGTGCTTCTGAGCGACGGAAATTGTGTGTCGGTTGCAAGATGGTACTTAAAAGCCGTGGAGTAAAAATGGCGACGTGTGTTACGCAACACATTTCCCGGCATTATCAGGGCGCGTTGGGTACGGGCTCAGTTCGACACACCCTGTCCGATCTCCGAAGACTTCGTAGGTTGCGCATACGTGCGTTCACCTTTCTTTCTTAAACTTCGTTAAAAAAATAGACACTACGGTTGGTACTTTTGCGTGTTCTGGTCGCGGGCGCGTTGTCGTTTTCTTGCTTCTAGAAAAACTAAGGAAAAGGCTACGCAGCTGCTTGCCGTTGACATGATAGAAATCGATTATAGCAACATACTTTCTCTCTTTCGTCACCTTATATAGAAACAAAAAATAACACGAGCCGAATTTCGCAAGCAGACCGCCAAAAGAATGCCGCTACAAGAAGCTAGTTACTATTTTATGGTGTCACGCGGGAATATAAATGATAGGGGGTTTTGAATTATCCATTACATCGAACGCTTTCAGCATAACATTTTGTCAACGCAGTCTAACTATTTCCAAAGGAAATATTTTGTATTACTCTTCGTACGGAAGCGGAAAGCAAAAACGCAGTGTGTCGAGATTTCGGCGTACGTTAAAGATGCCTACGTTGTTACATTAATAGGGAGCCCAACACTACGGCGTGCCGCATAGGCCAGTGACAAGTGAAGGCCCCAAAATATGAAAAACTTGAAAAAAATCTGTATTACTATATCAAACACTCTGAACATATCCTTCTAAATATTTCTCATGTCTAGCATGCATATTTTTCATGCCGAACTATTGAACCCGCCACGGGGATTTTCGATACCTTCGAGTTTGAAACACCCGGGTTCGCAAACACTGTGTACTTTGTTTATCGATGTTTTGGTTACATCAAACTAGTTTCTGACACCCTTCGAAATAAATATATACGCTGTACCCTCGTCATAACTAAGTCTTCGGTACAAAACACTGGCTTCGTTATAGGCGATACTTCGTTGAAAGAAGAGACAATTTACCCTTAACGCACTGTAATAGAGACAATAAACACTTCGAATAAAGCGATCTCGCTATAGCGATTGTTTGCTGTTCTCGCGCGCTTTCTGTTTCTGCACCACGTTATCCTACGAGAATATGTGACGTTGCTGCGCATGCGCAAAGAGGACGTCTTACCCTGCGGCAGGAGGAACGGCGGCAGTCCGAGCAGGTACTGCCTGTGCGAAATCTGCAGCTGCTGCATGATCTGGTGCTGTTGGAGCGCCAGCTGTTGGAGCTGCAGCTGGAGCTGCTGTCGCCCCGGTTTGCCGCTCGCCGACCCCTTGCCGCCGCCGGGGGATGCGTCCTGAGAAGAAGCGACCAAGGCGGTGTTGTTGCAGGGGTGTGTTGCAACGGCGCATTAAGTGTGTATCAGGGGTGTTTCAAGGGTGTTTTAAGGGTGCTTCAAGGGTGTGTTAAGGGTTTATCATGGGTGTTTCAAGGGTGCTTCAAGGGTGTGTTAAGGGTGTATCAGTAATGTTTCAAGGGTGCTTTCAAGGGTGCATCCGGGGTGTTTTAAAGGTGTATTAAGGGGCAATCAGGGGTGTTTATGGGTGTTGCAGGAGTGTATTAAGGGTGCATCAGGGGTGCTTCAAAAGTGTATCAGGGGTGTTGCAGGGGTGTAGCAAGGGTGTTACAAAGGTGTTTCAAGGGCGTTGGAGGGTGTTCGTTCCAGCGACCTACTTCGTTTCTTAACAGCGTGGAGGAAACTGCAGGCGTACTCTTCCTGAAGCGCCTCCTGCCAGCGTTTCGGCGCATGCGCGCAGCGAGGAATCAGGCATGCGCATGCGCACCTGAGAGGCGATAGCAGCTCCTCCGTGGGCCCCTGATGAGGAGGAGCCGCTGTTGAGGCCGTTAAGCTGCTGCAGGACCTGGCTCTGTTGGACCATGATGAACTGGAGCTGCTCTTGCAGGTGCGGGATCACCGTCTCCAGCTGCTTCTGCTGCTGCTGTTGCTGTTGGTGCTGCTGCGCGCAGAGACGAGACCGAGGGATCAGAACTACGTCCTCTCCTCTTCTACGGGACACACATGAACCAGTGGCCGCCATCGTCGTGACCTCAATCACTGGTAGTTTACAACGCCACGCGGATTGTTAGAGCACTGTCGACGAGTTTGTGCTCATGCCTGCGGGCTCGTCTCCGTCTCTCGTCAATAGAGAGGAGAGAGATTCCGACACTAACTTTCTTCAGTTTAACAATTAAGAGGGATTACGTGGCCGATGTACCCGTGGCGAGCGGGGATCAGCATCTCGAATCCCATCCAGCATAATATGCCGCATAGAACTTCGCTTAACATCACGCTTAACCTCCTGCATAGTATCCCGCATGACATGCCGCTAATATCCAGCATAGCATCCCACTTAACATGATGCATAACATACAGGTTAGCGGCCCCGCTCATAAACACGCTCAGAATCCGGCTTGAAATTCCGCTTAACATCCTACCTATCATCCCGCTTAAAATCCCGCATGATATAACATTATATCGTACATCCCACATAACGTCCCGTATAACGAACCGCACAGCATCCCACAAAACATCCGCTTCTCGTGAAATCCCTTTCTTGCGGTTTTCGCGAACCCTCGGTATACGAAGGGTCGCTGGGAACGCGTTCATATTCGAGCTGGGATTCAAGATAGCCGGGAGAAACTTTGGCGGAATGGAGAATCCGGGGTAACAATTTGCTATAATAGCAAAGTAACGCAGGAAATTCCGTTCTGTAGCAGTATCACTGCTCCGGAAGGGACTGTAACACAACGGGTGCCGGACATGGTAGCTGGTTCGATTCCCGATCGCAGTGGTTGCTTATAAAAGCGAATCTTTCCATGCGTCACTGATGGCGTCGACGTCCGAACAAAACGCACCGCAGGAAAGCCAACTTTAGACAATGGGCTTCACAAAACGACGACGACGACGATAATAATAATAATAATAATAATAATAATAATAATAATAATAATAATAATACGCGAAGTGAGCTTGCACAAGGGCCTCAAGGGGGATAAACGTTTCCCGTAGCCGGAATCGAACCTCGGTCCTTCGCGTTATGAAGCCGACGTCTATCCGATGGCACCACTCCGACACGATCGAAGCAGCTTGATTTTCTGAATTTCACTCAGGTTGCATGGGAGAAGGATTCGCGTTTTAACCACCTTTATTTTAAGAAGGGGGGTTAACTTTTTCCCTTTTTTGTGAGGGTGAAAAAAGAAAACTTCTGAGTGTACAAGATTCAGACGCTCGTTACAGACCCGCCAGGCGGTCTTAATTAATCCGGCACCATCGGTTACGACGCATGTGGTCGCTTAGGTGATGCAACGGAACAACTTTTTAGTTCCCCGACGAGCCTGTACCGTAATCGGGTTTCGCGGCGACAAAAGACACCCAACAACGCGAACGCGTGAATTCGAGAGGCCTCGCCGCAGCAATCTCCGCTTTCGTTTCACATCAGCCCGTTACCGCCCTGTTATTTCTTCTTTTTTAAATCTCCCGCCAAGTATCTCGGAAAGTATTTTTTGCACGCACGCCACCAGCGAAGGCGTAGACCGAATGGACACAAAAACAACACCGCTAGCCGGTTCAAGAAAAAATCTTGATTAAAATAACAAAGTGTAAGAGGAAACAATAGCTGAACAAAACAAGGCCAGGGCGTGGGCGCGCGTTTTTTTTTAAAATCGGAGCAACCACACCCAGCATTTTGGTGCGGTCTCACCCCCCCCTCCGCTGGCACTATATCTTGGAGCCAGACTATGCGTCGCTATGCCCGCGCGTTTATGCGGCTTCTCCCGAACAAAGGGGAAATAAAAAATGGCGTCGTTAGTATTCTGCCTCTCTCCGGCGCCCTCGCCCTCGAGCGCCCACTATCCGCACTCACATGCAAGATGACTACGTGTGCAAGACAGCGTTCATGTACGACACATGTACTGCGCGTGTGCCACACGACTCAACGTACACCACCCATATTTGTTTTTTACGTGCTTTTCTTAAGGCGCAGGAAGAAAAACAGGAGGGAAAAAAAACAGGAGAGTTCACAAGGATAAAAAGGAAAAAAAAAAAGGGAAGGGCTGTCTCCTTCCCATCCAGCACGCGAATATTATGCCAGCACGCGAACCAGCCCTCGCGCTTTTTAATGCCCACAAACGAGCGCTGTTTCTTTTCGTGTTTTTTTTTTTTTTTTCACACACGGGCCGGATAATTTTTGTTTTTATGCGCGGTTGTTTCCGCTGTTTTTTATTACTTTAGCGTTCGCGTGCGCGAGTTTTGATGCCAGCGACGCACCGACAGACGTCATTAAGAAGATAGCGAGAGAGAAAAAGGAATAAAATAAGCGTAAAGACGCATTGCGCTCGAAAATTATATTTATTTTTTTTCGCGTTCTTTTCTTCTTTTTGTTATAATCCAAACAGACACCAGGAAAGCGTCGATGCGCTATTGTGAGTTTGGTGCTGAAGCTAACTCCAAAGGCTTCGAATGTGTTCGTTTGCTCGGTCCATTATTTTTTTTTTGTGATTTTGGTGACAAACAAGTAGTAGAAAATCGTTAGAAAAATAGAAAGGAGTAGAAAAAAATTGCCTCCGCTGTTGCTGATGTTTTTTGTCGGGACGCGAGCTTGCACAAATGAAACGTATCTGATACATGCAGTGCGAGCTGGAATGTGAAAAAAAAAAAACATATTCGCGTACTAGGCTGCTTACAGCTATTTCTGGGAGTAAATATGCTCAGAAAATCATGATGAGGGCTGTACCTACACTATGAGCAAAACATATTAATAGTAATAAATGGGGTGCGTGTATTAAACAATAACAATCAAAGTTGTGCTTCATATAATACGAGAAAGACACATCTGGCAATGTGAGGCCATGTCCCTACCACAAACAAGAAAATACAACACTGTCATTTCCGTTCCTTCATCAAAGTATGTCTGAACGATACGTCTCATGTGCATCCAAGTATTAAATAGAGAATGAATGAACCCGGAGCACGGTTTGTTAGTATGTGAATAAACTACCGTAACAAAGCGATAATTGTCGACGAAATCACGTTTTTTTTAACCGCACAACCAGCACTCCGGTTCTGCTAGCTTAGGTTCACAGACATCACAGCGGCGTCCGAAGTAGAATATAATGCGGGGATAAATACTGCAAACAGTTCATCAATTAAAACAAACACTTCACCAATTTCCATAACCAGCCAAGAAAAAAAAAAAAAACGGACAGCTGCTTTGCGACATTAGTAAATCGCGATTGGCGATGCACCCCGACAGGACGATATATCTTTAGAGGTTCATTGATGTTTTTTTTGTTTTTTTTTTTTCGTTCCTTCGTCGTGACGCTTCGCTGATGATTGGCTGGGCGCGCAGAGCGTCGCCGGTTCGTCCGGAGAAAGCATTGGAAATATACGAGAAGGAGGCTGGGGGACACTAATTGTCGCGCGCGCATTATGCAGATGCACTGGGACACGATTATCACTAATTGCAGGACAGCCGAACGGCAGAAGACCGATTTTAGAATTAAATAACAGGATGACGGGGGGTGTGGGTGCAAAAAAGAAAGTTTTTTTTTCCCTGTTCAGTGCGAGCTGACGACGATAATGTAGTATCTGGAGCATTAAAAATGCGCAACAAAATTGATTGGAAATGAGCCAGGACACAACGAAACAAATTTAAGAAAAAAGTTGCCATGAAGCAGTAACAAAAAATAGGATGCTGAGAGGGAGAGGGGGAGAAAGAGCGTACATGTACTGAGAACGAATAAAATAACGAATTAAATAAGAACGCTTCACAGCGTGGGTCGGATATTGACTGGATGGATTATTTCCTGGACGCGGACTGTACCGGACACGCGCCAATTTTCGGAAGAAAAGAGAAGGAAAAGATCACGAAATTCGGCTCAACCTCCATCGCCACTGTGCCGGCTAGAGGCTTCACTGAGATTAATTCGCGTAATTCTGCGTTTATTATTATCAGGCAAAAAAAAAAAAAGGTCACCACGAAACGCTGACTCATATTCCAGCACGAAACAAGAGTTCCTAGGTGCTCCCTTTACAAGGAAAACCAGTTCCGTGCGTCCTGACGTGTTCATGATGGCACATTCCGTTTAGTTAAGCCTTAGCAATTGCGGCGAGTTACAACAATAGAGACTCTCTACTTCATACTAAAAAAAAATTCGTCTGCGATGCAGAGCTCAGGGAACAACTTTCGTGTCGGGAAAGCAACAATGAATAACAAGCGACCCAAAAACGAGCCGAACCCCTCAGCAATAAAAAAAAGCAAACCATGTTTAAAGAAAAAAAAAAAGTAATCAATCTGCAGAATGAGCGCGGAATTTCGAAACTGAAGATATTAATTGCTTTCTGTTTCTACTTGTCTAACGACCACTTTAGCGGACTCCGGCGTTCGGCAGCAAATTAGACGATTCCGAGGTGTAAGCACTTTCAGTCTTGATAACGCTTCAAACATTCGTTTGTGCGCCATCGGCTCCTTTGTGCCATTTTTTACTCTGCCCCGTTTCGGCCTGTACCCCGCACGTACGGTTCTCCCCCAGCTCACCTAGCCAATCAACGGCGGACAAAGGATGACGTCACCGTAATGCTTACGGCGCGAAGTTCGAGCCCCTCCCCGTCATTAACGAGCACACGCTGCTCCAGGAACCGGAAGTGATATCAGGTCCGAACGCTGACTTCCGCCTTCACTTCTAGTTCCTTTTTTCTCTGAGGTTTCGGACCTCGCGCGGCTAATGCCTGTTGATCCCTTTTCAATTCCTCAATTCCGAGCGCGAGCGACGGAAATGAGGTTAAAAAATGAGAAGCAAATTAAAAAGGTCGCCAGGATCGCTGTCTCCCTTTTTAACTGCTGTTTTAGAAAAAGAAACAAATGTAGCTAGAGGCTTGTCTTTTTCTTATTGTTCTCTCAATAAAACAAATTTGTTGGGCGAGTGTGTGCACTCTGTAATAAAAATCAGTCTGCGAAGAACACCACAAGAGAAGAGGCACGACAGGACAAGCGCTTGTCCAGTCGTCCTTCATCTCTTCTTGATGTGTTCTTCGCTCTGGGATTTTCAGTTTTTTTTTTCTTTTCAGGAGGTTGCTTTCGCTCTTTCCTGTTGGGGTCCCCTCCAATCGAACCGTGTCAGGTGTTCACCGCTCCTGTAGCTGTATAGGCGGTTCTCTCCTCCTTCCGTGAACCAAAAAAAAAAGCACCTGAACGGAAGCGGTACCGTGCTACCGAAAACCGGTTATGCGGAAAAGAAGCCTGATTTGCTCAAGGAGCGTTTCTTACGGAACCCCTTCCGCCAGGGACAGTTTTTTGCAGCACGGAAGTAGAAGCCCACAGCACGGCGTTTCTCGCACGCCCCTCTCATACTGTGCCAGCTGTGCTTAGCGCTCTAACCGTCTCACTGGTCAGATTTCCCCGCTTTAGCATTGGCTGCCTGTCGCACCTTTCGTTGTCCACCAGTCATGGCATTTCGTCGCCGTCCTTCCCATTATTCCATCCTCTTTCGCTGTCTACTCGGCCCCGCACTCACGTCGTACTCCATTTTACAATGCGTACAAGTGGTTACGCGGAGCGGTTACGCCTGCCATCACCGCTTCGACTTAACGTCTCCCCAGCAACTGCGACCGCAGCGCCCCAGCAGTCAATGCCGGCGTCGACTTGGCTGACGTCACTTTTCCGAGCGCTCTCTGTTCGTCCTCTGTTCTTCTGCCACTCCGTGTCCGCGGATCGACGGCGCAAATTTTTCGCGCACAAATAAACATGCCCAACGCGCAGCCCAGCGCTGCTGAGTAAACGAATGGGGCTGCTTCGAGCCAGGCTTGCCTGCTGCTGGAAGAGGAAGGTCTGCTGCTGGGTGGCCAGAATCTGCTGCAGCTGGGCGGGCGAGAGCAGCTGCTGTTGCAGCAGCTGCTGGACCTGCTGCTGGGCCAGGCTGTTCATCACCAGCAGCGGGGACAGGTCCGGGCTCGCGCCCCCGCCGCCGCCCACTCCCCCGCCGGTGGCGCTCTGGGGGAGGCCGCCGCCCTTGACGTCGCCGCCTCCGGGCCAGCCGCCCGCCGACGAGGCCGCCGCCACGGCCGCCGCGGCGCGCTGCTGCAGCTGGAGGTGCAGCTGCTGCGTCTTGGACGAGCCCAGCGGGGTCTGCGCACGACAAGAAAGAGCGAAGGAGAAGAAGGAACGTTAGGCTGAGCGTTATAGGCCTGTTTTTTCGCTGTTTAGTGCGACAACATAAACTTCAGCACAAGCAAAACCCACGTTATAACGAAGCAAGAAGAGGGAGGAACGTTAGGCTTAGCGTTAGGCCTTTTTTCTTCGTTGTTTAGTGCGACAACTTAAACTTCAGCACAAGCAAACTCACGTTATAACGAAGCAACAAGAGGAAAGAACGTTAGGCTTAGCGTTAGGCCTTTTGTCTTCGTTGTTTAGTGCTACCAAATAAACATCAGTATAAGGAAACCCACGTTATTACGAAGCAACAGGAGGGAGGCACGTCAGGCTTAGCGTTAGGCCTTTTTTCTTCGCTGTTCAGTGCGACAAAATGAACGTCAGCGTCAGCAAATGCACGTCGTAAACAGCAACAGGAGCGAGGAACGTTAGGCTTACATCTAAGCCTTTTTTTTTTTCTTTATTGCGAAAACAAACTTCTGTATAAGCAAACTCTCGGTATAACAAGGCCCCGTGGACAAGGAGCTGGCTTTTTTATAAGCGGTTATTCGCTAAAAGCGGGACGATCTGCTGCTATCTATGCACCGGAGTTGGCACCGTAAAGAACTTCGAATAAAGCGATAATTCAAACGAAGTCATTTTGTTCTAACGATGACAAAGTTAACTTTTATTTGTTCTAACCCTCTACGTGCTATTAGGGCCCTACATGTTTAGGAGGAAGTATCGAGATAACATGCAGATGTCACGTCTTGGATGAGTCCTGCGTTGTCTGCGCTAAAGGGTGGGAAGAGGCATAGGAAGGGTGGGAAGAGGTTAGGCTTAGAGTTAGACGTGGTTAGTCGGAAGGCTCCGCAGGTTAGGTTGAGGAACATATTTACAAGTAAGTGGAGGGGGTCTCAGGTCGATATAGTTTGCTTTAGGCAGGCGGAGATGCCGCTGTTGCGCGTCAAAAAGTGTTGAGCAAACAGGCGGTGTGAGGAGGCGGCCATAAGGCTTCAAGTCTGGGAGAAGCCGGTTTAAGGTGAATAGACCTAAAGGCTATATGTGAAATTGTAAAAAGTGTGAACCAATGTCCAGCCAGTATAACTTAGTTCATATTGGCCAGCAGCCGACGGAGAAAATTTCGTGCATGTGAACAGATTCATTCACACACAGAAGAAAGACACCCTTACTGCGTTTGAACAAACAGAACTAAAGTATGCGCGCACGTATTAACGCAAAGAAACCTTAAAACCTGCCGTTCAGAACGATGCATACGCGTTTTAGACGCCTCAAAGGCACGCAGGATGAGGCTGCGTGTGCATAGGGACCAGTGCAAGTTGCTTCATACGATAGATGCACAAAACTCAAACCGTTTTGCTTCGGCGTGAGTACCCAACTTCAGTATCCGAAATCGACGTCAACTAACGGTATCAAAATGTCCAACGACACGCATCGCCCCTCCGACCGTCATTCCTCACCAGCCCACTCAGTCATACTCTGAAGCCAACGGCCCCTCAAAAACCCGCACGACTTTATCGGCAACTCAACTATGTTTTCTCCCTGCCACCAGCGCCGCAAATAGCCCCATCATTTCACGAAATGGACGAGAAAGCGCGGTGGCTCTGGAAAAAGAAGACAAAAATGAAATAAAAATACGCATAAAACGAACAGTGGAAGACATAAGGGATGCTTATACATAATATCAACCCAGACCTCTGCTCCATCCCGATTGAGACGGATGGCTGGTTGCTTGCTCTACGTCCTCCGCTCTTCCAGCGTACCAAGCAAGAATGGGCGATCGGTTCTGTGTTCCTCATGTCGCGAAACACAGTTGTCGCCTGCCCTTTTCGCGAGACATAAATTATTCGCACGATTAGCCACTTCCTTTCCACCGACTACACGCGCTCGCAAATGCCGCACACGTGAACACTTCTGCCGTTTCGTTCCCTTACCTTCCGCTATCGTTGCTTCGTTATGATCGGCCCGCGTATCAGTCGCTGTCATAACGTGTAGATAACTCGGGTTTTCCTTGCTGAACGGAAAAGGTTAGAAGCCGCTAGGGATGTTGCCCATGTTGGAAAGCCCGTAGTAGAAAGCCACCTACTTGAGCCACGACTGAATCACGTCGCCTTTAGCGACGTTGCGTACACAAAGTCAACAGTGTCTCGAGTCAAAAGTTCCCCCCCAATCTGAACGGTAGGCGCCACCAGGCTAGACCAGAACGTCAGATCGGGGCGCGCAAACTAAATCAAGCTCCACCCACTGCGAAATCTACTGAAACAACGGAGTTGTGGTTCTATTGTGTCGGCTCGAACGTGGACGGACGCTCGCCCGGGAACTGCAGCGCCGTCGCCGCGCAAATTCTGCGGTTCGCGTAAACAAATCGACAGCTAAACGTCAACGGCGGGAGACTAGCGGGAGGGAGACGAACTCGCCCCTGCGAGACCACTGCGCCATCTGTCGGTGGTTCTGGGAACCGGTTTCTGCTAAGCCGCCAGCATGCGTGGGAGCCTGCTCCCACTTTTGCATGACGCAGGACCTTCAGCAGACTGGCGAAAAGGCTCAGCCTACAACAGCTACGCTGTTAATAAAGAGCGCCTGAGCTTAAGAGGCTCTTAGTGCCAAATCGAAGACTGCCGGCAATCTAGGACCAGGTTACGATGAATAACAGAGAAAAAGTGGCTATAACGAGACAAACTAGAATCCACTGACGCTTTTACCAACGTCGGTTGACTTTAATTCAGAAAGTTCGTCTCTGTCAAGTGACCCAAGGTTTCGTTGTTCTCAATCTTGAGAATCTTACGAATCTGGTCTGATTGCGTTCCTTATAACGGGAGAACACTCTATTGTCGTTTCTGCTGTTTTCGCTGAATCTCAGGGCACCTGAATTCGGTATATAGAACAAAATCTTCGTTCTTACGACTATCCCTCACGGCGTGGTTCTCATAGGGTAATTGTCACGTAGTGAGGTGGCACGATAACAACCTTGGTGTCCAAGAAGGAGTCGCTCCCGGTAACGCTACTTCAAGCAGCACGTTGCCAACGTACAGAGATAAAGAAAAACACCGATCGTGGCGGGGTGTTTTCGGCTTGTATTTTCTTTGTTTGTAGCCGTTTAAACGTTCACGGAAGGAAAACAATGTGAAAGGGGCGCGGCGTTGGAGCTTTAATACCTGGACACGCTCCGTACGCCAACTCCGAGTACGCCCAACACGTCAAACAACAGCGCGTCGAGGTCCGCTTCCTTTAAAGGTTCCTCTACTACTCTAGGAATTGTTTTGGCAGTGGACGACGCAGACGTTTATAAGGCTATTTGCACCACACTTCGCGGAGCCTCGTTGGAAGCCATTTCATCTTACTGTTTTTTTTATATATATTTTTCCGCGCTGCGACCACCTGCGTCTTTCGCAGGCACCAGAGTTACGGCACTCCGCTCAGCCCTTGCCTAGTCGCGACTGCTCCTGTGCTTAGGAAAAGTAGATCAAGCCGCTACTGTTGAGCTTAAAGGCCTAACCTATGTGCGATTTCTCGTTAAGCTCGAAATTCGCAGCACGGTACAGTAACGCGCCACGGCAACCCCAAGCTGGCTTCCCTGAGGCGCAACAATGTAGAGCAACAAAGCCGACTCTCCCACTCGAAGGGGCAGAAAAGCAGCACTGCCAACGCTTTCAGACACGAACGAGCGTCTCTCTCTCTCTCTCTCTCTCTCTCTCTCTCTCTCTCTCTCTCTCTCTCTCTCTCTCTCTCTCTCTCTCTCTCTCTCTCTCTCTCTCTCTCTCTCTCTCTCTCTCTCTCTCTCTCTCTCTCTCTCTCTCTCTCTCTCTCTCTCTCTCTCAAAATATTCTTTTTCATTGGGCAGAGCGAGCTAAAGCCATGCAAAGAAATCTGTCCGGTTGACAACAACCTGGATAACTATTTTATAGCCAAACCCTCAAGGACGCAGAATGTCATACATACAAAGCTAAATGAGAGAGAGAGAGAGAGAGAGAGAGAGAGAGAGAGAGAGAGAGAGAGAGAGAGAGAGAGAGAGAGAGTAACAATAACCGATTCAAGAGTCAAAACGTTCAGCCCAAGCGAAAAGCGGGCGCGGCCCTCGCTTCAGCGGCCACTCCGCACTTTTCCGTGCGCGTGTAATTACCCTAATACACGCACGGTAGACACACGGCACGGGGAATACACCCGTAGAAAGTAAGGTCAGTGCTGCGCAAAGGCGCAGGCGGAATCACAACCCTCTTTTTGTTCGTTAGAAACAGATACACGCTCTCTTTTTTCGAACCGCACTTGTACGGTCGGATCCCCTCAAGCGACCATTATCGCCGATTGCCAAAGAGAAAAAAATGGGAAGAGCGGGGAGAAAGGTTTGAACCGATATTTAGACTCCATCAGTCACCGTCTCAAAGGTCATTAGGCGTCCAAACACGTGACAGGTAGACCGATTATTTCTCGGCGACAATAGTGGGCCTTAACGTCTACGCAGGCCTAAGACAGCTAGGGGGATGCGGAGAAACGCCGGTTACGTTAAAGGCACACGAAAGCTATGGGATCGTTTGGAGTCGAGCTCGTCCTACCGTACAAACATGTCTACCCGTCCTCGATCGCTTGTACGGCACAACCACTTAAGTAATTTCTGCTTCATTTAAAATAAGGAGGGCGGAATAATATGACGAATGAAAGGAGAAAGGTAAAAAAAAAACAGCTAATGGTTCGGGGAATTCGGGCGTAATTGCCGCAGCTATTACCGAGACTTCGCAGCTTCTGTTCGTGATTCGAGATTTTTCAAAGAGGTTTCCAAGCTACGAATGTTCCGCGCTACCACTGTCTCTCATGTTCGCTCGAACGCAACGAATCTTACAACGTAAGTAACAAAAAAGAAGGGGAAAGGGAATTAAACACTCGGTATCGCTTGCTGCCAGAAGTTTCTGCGACGTACGATTTCGCCAATCACCCTTCAACACGCTCAAGGGACACACGCATAATGCGCGTGCAGCTCTAAGAACCGAAAAACAGCCATCAATAGCGTTTTTAGCTCACTCGCCCAAAAACAAAATGGAAACCCTTTAAAGCAAATAAAAAGTGGCACGCTGCCACCTACAACGCGTCTTTACGAGACGAACTGCCCATACTCGCCCTCCACCCTATCTCGCACTCAAGCCTGGATAAATGTCTACACTCTTCTTGCCAAACTCCACGACTTCTAACTGTCCCATTTAATTATTCCTAGCGGGGCCGAACAGCTACTTCCTATATGTATACTGACACGGTCCCACGTTGCGCGTCTTCACGACTTTCTTATCTCGTGGAGGCACGCTCGAGCTTCTTCGCCCCAACACGTCGAGAAACGAAAAGGTATAGATAAAGGTGCGCAACCCAGCCATTCGTTTTCCCAAGCTGTCCATCTCTGCCGGAGGACTGCCTCCCGATTCCTGGCTCCGGGCACTCGGTTAATTGTCTCTTTTTTTTTCTTGCACAATCCGGTTCTTTTCCGTATCACTCCCCACGCGGGGCACATTAGCGTAGATTTCGGGGGGTTTGGAGGAGAAAAGTTTGGCGCGCGGGCGCGCTAAGGTGTAACGGAGGAGTAAGTCCAACGGAAAAGAAAAAGAAACGAAGAAGGAAGATGTGGTCGCCAATGAAAATTTTAAAAACTCGCAAGAAAGACCGATCTGAGGGCGGAAAAAAACGGAGTTGGAATGACTATCGCGGCTCGATTAATCACTGGCTGCCCTCTCCGAGTTTCGTTTAATTTTCGCGACGCATTCGCGGTGAGGATGGCGCGTCTACTTTTTTTCATTTATTTTACGCTCCACGCGCATTGCAGACACGCCTACAACTCGTTCCTTTACCTCCCCTCCCGCGCCATTTCCGTTCGTCGTGTCCTACCAGCCCGCTTCTATCCTGCCTCCACCTGTTCTTCCTCCTCCTCTTCTCTCATCCTCCTTCTCCTCCTCCTCCTCCTCCTCCTCCGAGGCTATTTGGAGCCAATCTGCGTCGTCCGAACATTACTCCCTCTGCCTTACAATAGCAGCTTTACGATCAGACGCTCGCGAGCAGCCCTATATCCCGTAAAAAAAAAAGAAAAAAAGAAAAGACGCCCAACTCTGACACTACAGCCTTGCCATAAAAGTCCTGTAAAATGCACAGTCCGAATAGACCTCTAATGTGAGTTACTGGTATCAGAGCCCTTCAATGCGCTGAAGGACTCTGCTGGTATCGGCGAACTCACAATGGAGTCAGAACATTCTTAAAATATCTATCTCAGCTCAACTCAACTGTTTTCAACGTGGTAATACAGTATCTGCATTTACAGATATTTTCATTTTTGAGTTTTCGCTCGCGACTACCTCAAACCCCCCCCCTTCCGCCCCCAAAGCTCGGTGCGTTCTATGACTTCCGGAACCGTTCTCCACAGCAGCGGCGCGCGAACTGAAGACCACATCGGCAAATCCACAAGCGGACACAGAGCAAAACCATGACCGAGAGGTCAACATCTACGCGCGCGTCACCCCGGTCGCTGCTGCCGCGGCAGAGTAAACATTTTTAGCGAGGCTCCCGATGCCACGCGTGTCGCATACTGCTATAGTCGAAAGCCTAAAGAAGAAAACTGCTTACGCCGTGCAGTGGTCATCACAACGTGTTTTAAAAACTCGCAGCGCACGCGCGGTCGCCAAGTGCATCCAAATAAGCCAGGGGGAGGCAAGCCACCAAGACAAACCTTATCCTTCGAGCAGCATCCAAGGATACAAAAGTTTTCTTCCGGCGAGAAACAACAACGGGAAGCAGGAAAAGAAAGAAGAGGGGGAGAGGGGAGGGGCAAGAGTTTCGGCGGCATTGTCGAATTCTTGAATTCGCGGCGCGAAAACAAAAGCAAGAACAACAGGGAGAGCGAGATGCATAGGGAGAGCGAAACACGCAGCGCCTTTGTGCCTCGCTCTCCCTTTTGTCCTTGTTTTCCTGTTTCTTTTTTTTTTGCGCTGTGTCTCACTGTCCCTACTGCCTGTGTTTTAAAGCGAAAGCTTTCTCAGTGCGACCGCGATGGCACCGTGTTAAAAAACTAATGCATTTCCCCACAGACCGGTTGGTCGAACGGAAAGTTCTGATAAGATCTTAGGACACACAGCGCATGCGTGAAACCGGGCTGCCACTGTGTCGAAACGGTAACTTGAACATCGTGAAAAAGGAACGGTTCTAGATAAGACAATACACGCATCATTCATGAAGAAGTAGTGCTGATTGATTGATTGATTGTAGGGTTTAACGCGCCGACGCAACGCAGGCGATGAGGCGCGCCGTAGTGGAGGGCTCCGGATTAATTTTGACCACCTGGAGATCTTTAACGTGCGCCGAAATCTCGTACACACGGGCGTTTTCGCTTTTCGCCTCCGTCAGAAAAGCGGCGGCCGCGGCCGGGAATCGAACCCGCGACCTCGTGCTCAGCAGCGCAACGCCTTAGCCACTGAGCCACCGCGGCGGGTATGAAGAAGTAGTGCAATAGTAGACCTTTACCTCATAAACCACGTATCGCTATACATTTCGATCGTTCGTAGATGCGTTTACTTAGTGCGCGAAAAATCGTCGCGCGGGTTCGTTCTTCTTTGGCGATTTGTGTACTCGAAGGTGTGACGATCGATTGGACGCAATTTGAGCGAAGGTTTGGAGATCCTTTTGAAGCTGTTCCGATGTCAGCAAGCTTTCGCGCTTCCCTCAACTTTCTTTAAAAAGGGATGGTAGGGTTTTCTTTTTTTCGCGCTGTGAATCCAAGACTACTGAAAACCAATTCGCGCAAAGCAAGCATCAACGTTGACGGCAGCTTCGTATACATCTCACTCCACGCGCGCCGCAGATTTCGGAACGCAACTTCGCCCCGACCCCAGGCGGTAACCTGTAAAGCTGCACGCGTCGAAACTCCGAGCCGACGACGAGCTAGCAGAATAACCGCTGTCTGGAACATCAACGACAAACGAATGGAGAGGGGGAAGGGGTGGAGAGAAAGAAAACAGCCCGGGCAGCAGGCCGATATAATATACGCGGCACCTAATACGCCCCGCCACCCGGAGACAAAAGAAGAAGGGACGCGGCGAGGGAGAAGGTAGAAGAAAGAGAGGCGTCAAGGGAGAGGAGGAAACGGAACGGATGTTTGCATCGCACGGGGACGACTACGGCCCATGTAAACAAGGTTGCCGCCAGCCTCCTCTGTTTTTTTGCTTCCTTTATCGCTATCTTCCTATTTCCGACTCTCCTCTCTCTCCACGCGCGTACGTATATGTTCACCCCGGCCGGCGAGCTTGCGGCAATGGCAGCAGCAGGCAACCGGATAGCGGCGTGGACAAATAACACAAAAAAATACAGCAGGAGAACGACAGAAGCGGCGAAAAAAAAAAGAAAAACAGGCAAGTGTGGAGGATGAGAAAGGTTCCTGCAATGTCCGCACCGATGCACTGTCCGTGAAGGCCTTCCGAAACCCCGAACAGTTTTCGTAGGCCGAAAGCAAAAGACAGAGGCGAGGGCGAGAATGGCGAGATGCATCCCAGCTTCGCCCACGGGGTCCCGAAGACAAACAAGCCCGGAGCAAAACGCCTGAAAGAGTAATCACGTACACAGCACGGCGGGCCGGCAGAGAGGGGAACACCGCCCGCACCCCCGCCCTCCCGCTTCCATCGTCCGAGGTAGGCAGAAAAGAAGAGGAAACGCTCTCGGGGATGCAAAAACAATGGCCGCACGCGAGACAACAGAGAGTCTCTTCGGCCGCCTCCAGAGGACAAGCAAGCTCGGTTATCCAGGCCCAGCAGCAGCGTCCGTGCCGCTGCTTTGCAAGCAGCGCGTCCAGTCTTGAGAGACGCCTAACCCCCTCCCGTGAACAAGCAAAGCGTAGACGACGGTCGGGATGGCCGGCAATAGGAGAAGGCAGGGCGCGTGGGGGTCATCCGAAACCTCCGGACTCTGCTGCCCGGAGCGCGGACCCACCCACCCGTAGGGACCCTTCGGGTCCTAGCGCGCCGGCCAAAGCTAAACAACCACGGCTCCCGAAAACAAACAATTCCCGGGCCCAAGAAACAACAACAGTCTCCATGGCAACGCCAGGAGAGAACACCGAGCCCGGGGTTTTTCGCCAGAGTTGGGCGTGTACGTGCGTGCGTGTGTGTGTGTGGCGCGCTTAAGACCTGCCCGGCCAAGCGTCCTTCGCACATCAACGAACCAAGCGGCGCGCCGGCCGTAGGGAAAGGGCGGAGGGGGCCCCGCGCGATAGACGGGTGCGTAAACAAGCGACCAAGCTTCGGCAGGCAGTGTAAACACGGCGCGAGAAGGCCCGCACCGTGCACGGTCCGGACAGGCCGCCCCGGAGCGTGCGCTGCGCGATCTGCAGCCCCAGGAGTCTGAGAAGACGGCGGCGGCGTAGAGGCTGCTGCGTCTTCACTGTCCGGCGCAGCTCCGTTGGAAGCGCGGGAGGAGGATGGGGAGGAAGACAAAGGGCGTCGCAGCCTGCCCGCGTCCGTCTCTTTCCTGAGGTTTGCGCAAGATGAGCAGCTTCTTTTGCTCCCTGGGGATCGCGCGCCGCGAAAGCATCGAGGATTGGGCCCGCGCCGTGGCTGGATCGCGATGCGACAGCTCAACCTCTTCCCGTCTAACGCTCCCTGCTTTCCCAAACGGTGTCTGGTCATTTCTAGACCCTTCCGAGGAGCAGCTTATATATACGGTCCGTGACGCGCCTGCCTCTCCGCTATTTTTTTATACGTTTGCGCAGTCCTCCCGACGCTGTTTTCAGTTCCATCGAGGTGGCTCGGGGAAGGAGGTATTCGTGTGTGGATTCTGTAAGCCGCGCGACTGATGCCGCAGGACGGTTCGTCCACCCACTCCCCGCTGGGTCAGCCGCACCAAATCAATAAGCGCGTCTCCGACTGTCGCACTCTCTGCTGCGAGCCTCCATCTTGCTTTCCGTCCATGGATGAAGAGGCATCGAGGCTCTCTGCTCACGGCGTAAGCGCTAAGACCACACCAGGTTCCGAAGGAGCGCCGTTAGCCAGTCGGCGGGAAAAGAGAAGCCTTCTCGTCTAGTAAGGAGCGTCTTCCCTGCTTGTGTATACGCAACGCTCAGGTGGTGCCGTCATTTGGGAGGTCGAGTGGACCACCCTTACTTTAGGCCTGGCCACCTGTATTCCGGCATGCGATCTTTAATATACCCGCTGTCGCGCTGGACTCCTAACGAGGGCTCTCGAGTCCCGATTCCGCGATCCCTGAGAGGGGGGCTCGTGCATAGAGCGCAGGCGAAGCGTGAACCCGCCGTTTCGCAGTCACCCCCCCCCTTACGACCAGTCTCGGGGCACCCACTCAAGCCGTCCGTTTGCGAGGCGGAAAGTTGTCGGAAAACAAGCCGGGTTGCTGCCTGCCGGGGCAAACCGCTGGATCCTCGCCATGCTCTCAAGGCCGCGTTCCTCCTATCGCGACTGCTTATATACATACACGCACGGGCCCCTGAGTACGATACGAAACCTCGCTGCAATACCCCCGAGGGGGCGAACAGGAGAGCAGACGCCAGGATCATCCGAACGAGGCGACCCTACGTGAGGCCGTACTCCCCTCTCTCTGAAAGCGAGGTGGTTAGTGCAACCGTTACTCGGAAGGACACTCCTGCTTCCGAAGCAATCAACTGCTCTCTTAGGGATTCATAAAAACGTGAATTGTTAACACAAACCAACGGCCCCGCGTACTTCGTGCATAATCACATCCGAGATTATTTACGAAAATAATCGGCGTAAGCAATCACATTTAGAGGCACAAGCCGAGACGCGTTTGCTTGAATACACCCACAAGATGGCTCCCACATGCCCACGTTCGTTTCTTTTCTTTTTTTTCATCTCTGACACGGTTAACCTGTGGGTGAATCAACCCACTGCCAACGGGACAGAATGTTGCGTCTGTCAAAGATAAGGTATCTCTAACCAGTACCCAGAGCTCAAAACCGAAGTTATCGGAAGCCCGAAGAAAACGAAGCTCTCGGCAAAACCGGGACTTAAGTTTTTAGAATCTGAGATCGTTTATACTAGAGGCTGTCATCATGCCGTGATAAAGCTGCATGCTTCCGCGCAACGCGTGAAAACGCAGATCCAACTGTAGGGTTTACTTTGCTTCCCATCCTCGTCTTAAACACGCAGCAATAGAGAAGGAGAGACCTACATCAATATTGTTGATCGACTGGCCATGTCTGCTTTACGTGACGCGTTTAATGTTCAGCGACCAAGAATGCACGCGGTAATGAGTGGAGGCTCAATTAAACTACGCGTTACGGTTATAAACGGCCGGGAACTAAAAGAGAGCGCTTTCTTAAAAGCACTACGCAGTAATCGGAACAAAGCCTTTCACGCCCTGATGCGCCCGTGCATCGCTTCTGTTCACAAACTAGCGCAGTCCTGAGCTTAAGTGGCGCGTTGCCTAAGCGAGAGTAGCGGAAACAAAGAGCGTTACTTACAGCGAACCGCCTTTCCGGGAAGTGTAAACAAAGGGTGCGTTCATTTCTTTTCGCCTGAATTATGCGCTGCCACAAATGCTCTCTGAAGAAAAAAATATTAACTGTTTTCTTTCTGGTGGGGCGTAAGAGAAAATTCTCGCTAATCCTAAGGGGGGGTGCGGGAGAGAGAAAACAGAACTCAGAAAACTCCCAACGACAGCTAGAAATATGAATTAATATATACAAAAAACAAGGTTTGCGGGGAAAAAACCCTCCAGGGGCATTTTTTATAACCCACCAATACAAAATGCCAAACTTCCAGGCATAAAAAAAAAGGTACACAAGCAGAGGCTTACGTCGAGGAAAGGCACCATAAAAACGGGCTGCATCATACAGGGATGCAAGAAACGCTTCGAGCGACTGCTGACAAGTTAAGACCCGATGAGCAAGTGAGCCCAAGTTCTATTATCTCTCGCAGCTTACAGCGCCTGCTCACAAGAACTCTGCATCAAAAGTGAAGTGGAAAAGCCCCCCTTTTCTTTTTCTTCTCCGTTCGATCAGGGTTTCTTTTTTGTCGCTATCTCCGCGCTCAATGACAGTCTCTCGTTATACGCAAGCACGGCACAGAACTTGACACAGCCTTATCCGGCTTGAAAAACGGTTAGAACTGCGATGCTGCAGGCAGGCGCGGTGTCCAGGCGCAAATAGATTGCCAGTGACTTCATAAGATGCGCTTGTGCAAACTTGGTGACTGATCTCGAGAGTGGCAAAATAAAAGCGCGAAACTTAAACACGAAGAAACACAATAGTGAAAGAAACCTATCACTTTTTTTTTTGGTCAGAAACTGCGGCACAGTGCTGCTGAGAACCAAGTCACGGGTGAGAACCCTGTCTCGCTAGTGACTACTGCGCCTCCGGGTGAAGGCAACGGAGGTTTTTTGTTGTATTTGCACGGCGGCCACTATGGAGATACGCGAGACGTCGCAGTAAACAGGAATTCATATCTAGTGTTGTGGGGACGCCGTCTATTTTTGACGAACGAGTCACTCAACGCTATCGCATCAATAACAAACCAATCGGAGAATTTAAAGAAAAAAAAACGATGGCAGTCGCGTTCGAAAACAAGTTCGGCGCCAAGTCCGACCCTCTGTCGGTCATCAAACTGCCAACACGTGCGGCAAGTTGACGCCCTTACTCCCGCCCTGCTATTTAAGGCAAAATGCCGGTCGAGAAAAGGAAGAGAAAAAGAAGATATTGCGCACGCTTTAAGAGCGGGAAGTCATCACACGACCGATGTTTTCGCCCGCGAACACACCTTGCAGCGCGAAGTAACGCGGCCGGAGAAAAGAAAATAATGAGAAAAAAAAAGAATCCAAGCCAAGTCGGTGTAAAGCCACAAAGAAAAGAACGAAAAAGAAGACGTTCGGGATAATAAAATATAAAGAATCCAAGCCAAGTCTGTGCAAAACAAGATAGCAAAGAACGAACAAAAATGTACAGTATTATAAAAATGAAAGAACCCAAGCCAAGTCGGTGCAAAACAACATGGAAGAAAACGAACAAAAATGTTCAGGATAATAAAAACTAACGGATCCAAGCCAAGTCGGTGCAAAACCACGTAAAAGAGGACGAAAAAAAGATTGTTCGCCCCGGTTGCAACCGCACGTGTTGTTGCCGTCGCACGCCACATAGCGTTCGGCGAAGGCGAACAACACACAGGAAAGATAAAAGTGCCACCAAGTCAACAAGGAAACGCTGGCTCGTGGCGGGGGCGGGCGCTGTTTTGACGGCGGCTGTCGCGAGTTGTGGCAACGCGCACGCAATGGCGAGAATGGGGCGAAATGCGCTAGAGGAAATACCTTCCTTAGACAGAGTGCAAGCAAATACGAGTGAACTAGGCGGAGGAAGTGGAAAGGGGTCATTTACATGCGGAGAGTGAATTCCCTTCCGACTGCACTTTTCCTGAGCAACTAGGTAGCCGACTGTGGCCACACACTACCGTAATTTTGGGGGCGCTGAAGCAAGACGGAAAGACGAGACGGGCGACACTCGTCTGCGGAAAGTGACAGGTTGAGAGAAGTGGCGAGAAATTGGGATGATAGTTGCCCGCTTTCTTGGTGGTGGCGAAAAGCAAAAACGCCCTTGTGTGCGAGATTTCGGCGCACGTTAAAGATCCCCAGGTGGTCAAAATTAATCCGGAGCCCTCCACTACGGCGCGCCTCATCGCCTGCGTTGCGTCGGCGCGTTAAACCACACAATCAATCGGGATGATAGTTGTTGTGGCAATTGTGACGATTGTGAAGACGGCGACACTCCTCGCCTCGAGAAAAGAAGGATGACCCGATTATGACTGTGGCGATGGTTAGGGTAGCGGGGCGATCGTAATGGTGTTTACGACGACACTTGTCCCCTCGCCTACGCTCACCCTTGCCTCCTCGGCTATCCTTGCACAGGAAGAGGCGGTCTGGATACGGCATCATGATTGGCCGAAGGCGCGGACGGACGGACGGACGGAACAAAACCGCGAAATTAGGCCCTGACTGACTGTTACAGTTCATAGCGAGAACTGATGGAGGAACCGTTGAGAAGCGCGCAAACTTCAAAACAAGAATACGCATGAAGATAAACAGAACTAGCAGCAGCTTGCTTTGTCATGGCCCGTCTCCCCTTGTAGACACGCACCCGCTTTAATACAGTGCATTTCCGTCGTCATCGACATCATCACCATATCATTATCACCATCTCTATAATAAGTGACTATAATCAGTCAGCACCAGTCATCACTCATTAGAAACAAAGGCATCAGCCATCCTTGGCACGTTTGCCTTTGGTCCCCTTTGTTTTGGGTCGCTGGCCCAGAAAAACAAAATAAGAAACACACAAACACGGCGATTGGAGCACTGACTGCTCAGTCGATAAACAAAGGACCGACGACACCTGCGATGACACACAGGACGTTACGGAGATTGAGGAATTATTGCTCATTTAAGCCACGGCACGAGCCCAGCACTACGTCAATGCACCTTTTTCTCAGCAGCCCGCCACGACGTAAGCGACGATGAACAAAGGAAACAACGCAGCGCAAATTATTACGCGCTGGAGAAAAAAACAAAAGGTTCAATGACTGCACCGGTGGTCGCCACCCCTGGTCTAAGGTTTTTTTTTTCATTAACTCCTAGTCTCTGTTTTTGAAGTGCGGGAATTTATCACCGATATAACCGTGACGCCAAGTTACCGCGATAACGGCAGGAAGGAACGCGAAAACTGGTAACAAAACTGTAAGTACTCAGAACTCCTGCATTTATAGCAAACAAATAAAAACAAGGAAAAAGCGACGGGGAGGGGCAGCAGGAAAGGGTAGGAGACTTGCGTGATATGGGCGGGTTTATAATTACCGCATTAAGTAATTGCCAAACTCGAGTGACGAAAGCGCTCGAAGAACGAATAAAGGAGACGTCTAAGAAACCCTCAAAAAATAAAAAGAGACAGGTGAAGCCCTTGCGGTGCCCCCCTTGCACCACAACTCACCACTTCAGCATTGTTTCGGCCCAAGATAACATGCCCGTCCCAAAAGGCTCCGAAGAGCTTCGACAGGAAAATATACCGACCAATCCGCACACGAGCAAAAAAAAAAATGGCCTCCCAAAATTTGCTTTTTTTTTTTCTTTTTGTCCTTCCACCACTTTTCGCCACCCTAATTTGCCCGTAATAAACCCACGCTCCACGGCGTCAACTCGCACCACCAGTAAAATCACCAAACGAGCGAACGGTCGTACAGCGGGATGAACTAACAAGCAAGGGGGGGGGGGAGAGGGGGCGTAATTAATATTGACGTAACAAGACAATGCCCGGGGTCAAACGCTTGTGCTCCCTTCTCTCTATTTATACCGCGGCCTTCGCGGCCAACAACAATAGCCAGGGAAAATTTCGAGCGCGCGATATGAAAGGATACGATGACAAGCTCGAGAGGCGGCGGGCGCCGCGCGCAGCCGGAGAACCGGAGTAATGCGTGTGTTTGTTCCGTCGAGTATCCGCGTACAAAATACCAAAGGCGACGTTTCGGGTCGGCGACAAAAGGAAATTATGAAAATTACGACGGGGACTACAAGGTTATCGGCGACACCGAACACAGGCGGCGTCTCTAAGGTGCGAAAAACGAAGGGCGTGTTCTTATCGCGCAGCCCTCTCTCTTGTCTCGTTGAAGCGAGAACCTCAAAAGGGTGGAGGACTTCGCAGATCGGTGGCTTCTTCGTACGGCACCGAAGCGCTTTGTTTCTGGGGGAAGCTCTCTTGCAGGGGTGTCTGTATCTCTCTTTTTTGTTTCTTCGGCCGGCATGAAAAGCAAAGGCGGCGTTGACCTGCTCGTTATCGCCGCAGGAGGTCGGCTTTTATCCCGCACGCATAATGAGCCGTTAGCACGCTGTTCGCGGCGCGAGGTCGTCTAGGACGCAGTAGGCCTTTTGTTGGGCTCGACTGTATTGACCGCGACTTGACTTTGATCACCGGGTACTTTTTCGGTGTCTATTAATTGGCACCGCCTGAGCGTTCGATGACATAATAAAGGAGCTGGTACCCTTGCCTGGCGGCCAACCGATCTGCAGGGTTCAGATAAGCCTTGTATTTGCTGGTGCACTTTTTTTTTTTTGCGAATAATGTAAACAAAAAGCGCCGTTCTGACAAGACGAGCTAGGCTACTCAGCTCGAAAACTCCTCCCGTTTTTTTTTTGTTTTCGTATAGGTTCTTTATTGCCATTAAAAATCGACTTCGCGAAATCGACGCTAGCAGCAAATTATTTAGGTAAACTTAAATTTCGCAGAAGTTCCAATTCGTTAAAACGGCAAATCTGCTTCCCGGAATTCGAGGAAATACGCTCTAACGAGGAATTCGTTAAAACGTAAACTTCGTACAGTCGAATTTCTGTAAGAGGTTTCATGTTTTTCCCGTGCTCACTCTTAACGTGTGACATACGAAATTACTATGCAAGAACAGCTTATCCTGAAACAGCATTGAAAGCGGCTGTAGTCCGCGCTTCGTTCATTTCTTTTTTTGTTCCAGTCGGCTCGTCGATTGGTCATCTCAAGCCCAAGTTTCATCCTAAATGACGTAACAACTAGCCTAGGTCCTCTCCTTACAGCCGAGATTGAACAGTATACGACACAAATTCGGCGCAAGTTGGCGCAAAAAACTTTGGCCGAAAAACTCAGCTTCTGCGAAGACGCCCCGATTAGACAGATTTCACTTACGATCAAAGCAAAAAAAAAAAAAAAAAGCAAGTCCACGACAATCTGGGAACACCCAAAACCTTAACAACAGCTTTAGCGACCGGATCGGGAAGGCGTTGCGAAGAACAAAGTTACAGCGAACGCACTAGGGGAACAAAAAAAAAAGACCACAAAAAAAAACGCACGAAACGATTGATGCCACGCCAAAAACAAAAACAACAAAAAAGAACGCCGTGGATTAGCATATTGATTAGACGAACAGCTCTCAAGGGCGGGGTTGCATTCATTTTCGTTTTGTTTCTTTTTACTAGCCTCTCTTAAAGAAACATATACATACTCGGTGTCTGTGTATAGCATTTCTTTCTTCCGAGTTTTTTTTTTTTTTTTTGTTCCCTTGAGGTGTGAAGCGTCAAAACAGCCCTACCACAAAAATAGAAGTACATGCACCTAACTTAGTTTCTTCCCGCCTTGCGCAGCACATCTCTCGCAAATAGCAGAACTTTCTGTATTTAAATTCTTTCCACCACCCAATCTTCTCATCCCGTGTTCGCCCCGTTGCCTTAATAAACAGTGACGCGAAGACATTTTTCTTTTTTTTTCTCTTCCTACTCCTACGAGCTTAATTGCTCGTCCGTGAGATTCATAGTTTCGTTTCCTTCGACGCGCATTTTTAGGTTAATAATACGGGTTCTCGCGCACCGATCGAAGAAAGAAAGATTAGAAACTAATGCCTCACGTCAGCGGAGCACAGGCGCTGGTACGTAAGCCAAGCACGCAAAGTATCCGGCAGGCGTGACACTGCGGTGAAGCGCACCCACGGAAACGCGGTGTTGCCATTTTGCATCTCATTGAAGGAGCTGGTGGTTCTAAAAACACGGTGACGACATTAACAAAAACAAAAGGACAAAAACTGCGGGGGAAAAAAACGGGCGTAGAAATGGGTGAGCGTATTTCAAAGAGAGGGGAGGGGGCTTTTTAAACATGCGCGGACGTCCGTATATTTTTAAAGATATTCCAGAATTCACCCGTGTTTTCCGTCTAAGTGCGTATTTTTTCGAAGCCGTCTTCTGTAACCCTGTTTATCGTGCGAAATGTAGGTTTTGAACGCACTTATTTACCGTTCCGTGGGGGGGGGGGGGGGGGGGGGAATAAAAAGAAATAAGAGGGGTTTAACAAAAGAATGTACTTCCGCTCTCTGGTCGCAACAAAACCCGCAAAAGAAAAGTTTAGGAGTCCTCGGCGTAATGTAGTTGTTGTAGACCACTGCTTAAGTAAGTAGAATCAGGAATAAGGCTGAACCCACGCAGCTTTTGCTTCTTATCCTTCGAATCTGTAAAAACGTCACTCGTAAGGTTCGTGCCGCGCCCCGGAAAAAAAACTTCAAGAACTTTTTTTTTCAGGTTGTAAATGAGACAAACACCCACGCTCAACGTAGAAGCACAGTCTACTCATACAGCACGAGCGCTCCATTTATATCTCTGCACTTATTTTTTTCTCAGTGCGAAGGGTGGTCGCACTTTTTACTCCGTTCTTTTTTTCTGTTTACTTCTACTTTCGTTTCTTGTTTCGCTACGCTGGGGAAATAAAAAAAAAGCGCAGGGCGTTGAAAACTTCCGCGAGGTGCGGCGGCGTAAATAGGCAGCTCTCATCTTATAAGCAGACACGAGCGCCGGGGACTTCGTAATTAAAAATATGCAAATTGGCCACCTCCCACAGAACGGGCGCTCCCAAAGGCCTTCCTGTGGGCCCATTTTTGTTCTTGGGCCTGTCAAAAACTACTTCTCTCTTTTGTCTCGTACTGCACTTTGCTTGCTTGGTTTTTCTTTTTGCTTGGGCATGCAAAGAAAAAAACAACTAATGCACAGATCATGGCAGAAACGTGCTTAAATTATTATTATTGTTGGCAGTTTCAAATATATTTCCTCAGATCGCAAAACTAAACTTAAAGCAACTACCCCGCACAGTGCGTTTACGAACCCGAATAGGAGACCAGCGTTGCACGCACGCACGGTCTCTCTCTCTCTCTCTCTCTCTCTCTCTCTCTATATATATATATATATATATATATATATATATATATAGCAAAAAATGGGTATAGCTTCTATATACATTATTTACTATTTTTTACGGCAACCCAAGACAGCCCTTCTCGCAATATATATATATATATATATATATATATATATATATATATATATATATATATATATATATATATATATATATATATATATATATATATATATATATATATATATATATATATATATATATATATATATATATATATACACACACACACAACACTTCCCCGACCCGAAAGGCAAGGGAGTTTCATATCTACAGTGCGTGTCTTTATAACGCTTGGAAGAGAGGATACAAAAATAATAGGAACACGGATGCCGCTGCATACAACGCATGCTCGGACCTCCCCTTTAGTGAGATGCCAAACACGGTCAGACCGGGCGCGATAATATATCCCCATCCTAGAGATCCCCCCGCGCGTTTCTGGCTCGAGAGGTTGGGGGAGGGGGGGCAGAGGTGAAACGAAATCCACGCGCGGCACACGGTCAACGTGAGCAGCGATGTGACGCGATGCTCGCTGTTGTCTTCATTTGCTTATTTCTCGTCTCCGCTCGGATTGGTCCGGCTTTGAGCGCGCTTCAGCGGATGTTACACCAAAACTCCCACGGTGAGGCGCGCTGATCCCCTTCCGGGTGCGTGATCTCTCTTCACTGCTATCTGTTTCACTTTCTCGGCCGCCTCTTCTTTGTGACTTTTCAAGGGCCGTCGCCGTCCATCCTGTTGTCTTTATCGCAGACGTTTGAAGAACCGTACACAGTTGTCGCCATTTCGGCGCCAACTTTCAAACGACATGGGCTCGCACGCAGCAACTCAGCGAGGCGAAAGAAAGTAAGAGATAGCTGGAGAGGGGGAGGAGGACCAGCGGGAAAGAGAAGGGGCGCTGTTGACAACACTGCAGCAAGAGGTCAACTGTAAAGGCTAGACAAGCGGCTACAAGCCGGAGAATTAACGGAAAGAACGATAGTGGAATGAAGAATTGTCACTAGCATACAGAAAGGCCAACACAAAAGGGAGTCAGGTGGTAAGCTATGAGGAAGACGAAACATTTCTTCTAGTTGGCATCGCAAGCGCGTGTAGATTTCAAGGGACCCCCCACCCGCTCGGTCGTCTCGGAGATCTTGCGCCGCCATGCGGCGTGATAAGGGACGCGACGTTTTTTCATCACAACGACGACTCGCCAAGTTTCGATGCAGGACGCGTCGAAGAGCGTAACAAGAGCCAGCAAACGGAGAAAGCAACGCGAAAAAGTCGCGCACCAGACGATTTGGGCAGGATACGGTCGCAGCAGGCCCAGTGTGTGTGTGCGTGGACGCGCGGTGGCTGCTGTGAAGTGAATCGAATATACGGGGCAGCTCGGTCCGAGGATGAACAAAAAGGGGCACGAAAGCGGGAAAAGCTCCGAAAGCGCGATGCCGCCACGCCTGGAAGCGAATATAGACGAGAAGCGTACGTGTCAAGCTTTTGGCATTTCGCAATCTCCGGGGCTACACCGTCGAGATCACTAAGACGCGTACGGAACGCAACCTGGACCGTTGATAAAGAAAAGACAGTGAAGACCTTTTTTTTTGTTTGTCGAGTTGCCTGAGACAGGCACGTGCGTGGAAAAGTTGCGATGCCGAGGTAAAGCAAAGCATGTGAAGCAGAACGATACGTCGCGGCATCGAACGGCTATTTTAAAATACATCCTGTAAACAGCTAATTTAACATGAAAGTGTTTTATTCCCGGATACACGAAGATTTCGCTGACGTCATATCCGTCACGAAAGTGACCCCAGTACACCGAAGCAAGTGGCCTGTAAAGGCTGCACCCCTGCACACAGGGTCTTCTTGCGGGTAAGCAACCTTCAGTACTAAAGAGTACGTTATGCTTAGGGTTGTTCGTTTTCGGGTTTCATATTTTAACACGGAGTGTTTTATGCCGCGACACCCCAAGATTTCACTGACGTCCTATACGCCACGGAAATGACGCCAGTACACCTTTGCCGAAGCGACCCGCCAGCAGGACGTCGCTCGCCAAGCACACCCACAAGAGAGCCACCGACCCGCAAATCATGCTCAGCTGCAGATTTCGCAGCCCATTTCACTTTCCTGCTTTGCTGATTCCTATGACAGAGGAATCAACCAGAATTTCTGACAATACTAGCGGCGCTGCATTGCACCTGTTACTAGTAGGTTTCCGTGGGGCGCTTCGGGGTTCTGTCACCCGAAAAGAATCTCGCCATGCTGGTGTAGTACATGGCCGAAACCGCCCTAAACGAGCAAGCTGTGGTTGGAAATCATATTCGTATCATATAATGGCCACAAATATGATGATGCTGATTATGATGATGACGGTGACGATGGTGCAGCGGCGCTAAATTTGGCGCCGTCAACAGAATCCAACTCTCGCCAAAACCATTCGCCTTTACAGCTCATTCGACTTTCACAAAGTCACACCTCGATTATTGGGCTGATTTCGGCCGCAAGGCCCGGCTACATTTTTTTCTCCCAGGAGAATATTTGCTTAGGCCACAGCGCCTTGACGGGAAGAGGTCGATATCCGCAGTTCCCGCCAATAAACACCTCTAGCGTAGCAATACCTGTCTAGCCGGAAAGGGGGATTGGGTGCGCGCATTTGCCGCCAAAGGATTGCGCGCGAATTGAGGATTGTGCAATACTGTGCCCTTACGAAGGAAACAACAAACCGATCTTCGGACCTCCATCTCAAGGCTCAGCGTATGCCGTACGCTACACGCTCTGCTAAACCTCTCTTATACTGTCCAATTAATGCAACAGCGGGCTTTCTCTGCTTCCCACGGGTTCACTATTTTGGTTACGACTGGACTATCGAAAAAAAAAAAAACGGGTTTGCAAGGAACATGGTCCAACGATTGAGCGCATCGATCGAGTCCACCCAGAGAACGTAGTACATCGATGCTACTTTCTTACGCTGGGCAAAGCACGGAGCTGGCGATTTTGGGGCGGGCGAAACTTAAGTCTTGAAGACAGCCCGAGAAGCGAAAATCAGCACTCACATCCAAGCGGACTCACAAGTGCCCGAAGCGGCCGCACATCTAATCTCACTCCAACAATCTTTCAGTCGAAAGCTGGATTAATCAAGTAGCTAATTAATTATTTATTGAGTGAGTGAGTGAGTGAGTGAGTGAGTGAGTGAGTGAGTGAGTGAGTGAGTGAGTGAGTGAGTGAGTGAGTGAGTGAGTGAGTGAGTGAGTGAGTGAGTGAGTGAGTGAGTGAGTGAGTGATTCTGTCAGTGCGTGTGTGAGTGAGTGAGTGAGTGAGTGAACTGGTGTGTCCCATATACACAAAAGCTTCGGGCAGGTGACGAATGCTCAGATGCTATCACCCGTGCTGAAAGCGAAGATCCGATTTCCGTGTTCATCACTCTCTGCTTGTCTCCTCTTTACCTCGACGTGAAAACGAAGAGCGGCATAGTGCAGGCAGGCTAAAGCGACGAACAGGCCGATACACAAACACAACAGCTAGGAAAAATCCGCGCGAAATCAATTTTCCCGCCAAGCGTGGTTGTTGCGGTCGAGCAGCAAGACAGAACAGCAGCGCAGCGGAACATGACAGCGCAAACACGGTGATTAAGAGAAAAAGCGTGGCAGCGAACAACGGCAATCTAAAAAAGGAAGCCAAATTTAGCGGGTGCGCGACTTCACGCAAAGCGAGGAAGAAGCAGGGAGAGAAGGGGGCTATGAACAATGCAAAAGAGCGCGGCGCCTGACGCCCCCGCCTCTGCCCGTCTCGCGTTTCATCGAGAAGAGCGGGACGCCTCATTAATGGGGACAATTAGCAAGGGTTAATCGCCCATTAACGCCATCTGATACAGCGGCTAATTAGAAGCCTTCATTAGGGCGAGCAACACGCCTCGTCCCCCACGCCTCCTTTTCCCCGCGCTCCCTTTTTTCAGATGCACGCCTTTGTGCCTCTTCCCCACCCTCTCTTCCTTGAAGGGGCTTTTTTTTTCCCCTGTGCTACGTCATCTCTCTATTGGGTTATGCTCTTCGCGGTTCACAGCATCTGTCCGCGCTCTCAAAACCGACAGCTGCCACATTCTTCGATGGCTTCTTAGGCTCCCCGATTTTTTGGATGGTCGGAGGATCGCTGGCTTATTTCCTTCTTTAAACGCATTAAACGATGAAGGGTTCACATTAACAGCCCAATGAGAATGAGGCAAAAGGAGGAAAAATGTTAAACGCGATACAGTCATATTGCAACAATATTACATGAAAACCATTTCTACGTCGCTGCGGCGGGCTGATATTCTTTCGGGAGCCGGCAAGGCCTGTAGGATAATCTAAAACCGTTCCATTTTTGCCATGTCAACTTTTCGCACGGTGACCAGCTATAGCAAAGCCCCGCGTGCCCTGCAGAAGATCTGGAACTCGCAGTCGTCAAAAACTGCATCGGATTTCCGGCACACCGTAATATCGAAGCCATTACAGTGTACATCACGTGCTTCTTTTTTGTTTTTGTTTTTTAAGAATGTGCACAAGACAAGCGACGTCGCGAGAAGAAACCTAACGCCGGACCGACATATAAGCAAAGAACCGAGTAACGTTCAGTCAGATGTTGCAGAACTGAAAAGGTACGGTTATCCTAAACGAGTGGTGTGGTTAAAAAATTAGCAGTGGCTTAGCTCGGCTATGCCAGGATATACGTAGCGTGAGCTTAAGTTCAGCAGTCCAATCTAGTCCAGTCCGGTCCAGCCCAGTCCAGTCACTGCTCCTCGCGCATTCGCAGCACGGCTCTCCAGGAGCCACGCGACACGGCTACCGAGCGGCTCCTGCGCAGCGTCAGACTTGGCTACTGCGCAACGGAGGCGCACAGCTGGACACGTGCCGGCGCCGGTGCGTCTGCCGCGGCTATGACGTCACTCCTCTGGAATGCGCAGGCCGGGGAACGTGCAGACCCAATTCTCTACACACCCGTACTCCAATTGTATTGGCTTTCCAATCCAATACAATCGAATTTAATCCTATCCGAAGCCAATCCAATCCAATCCAATGCTCCTCGCGCTTGCGCAGCACGGCCCTTCAGGGTCCACGCGAAACTGCTCAACCTCGGCCAGTGTAGCTTACGGTACTAAACTTGAGCGAATTCCCACGAGAGAACACAGCGGTCGTGTCCGGGACGACCGTGGGCAACGTCAGTGCAGTTCCCCAGCGAACCAAACTGAAGTCGAGCGGGAGCTCTGCAAAGGAGCAACCTTGCAAGTTACATTTATGCCCCTGGCGGTTCCAGTATACGCTCCTCAGAAACTCTTGCGCCAGTTAGCTGGAGCAGCCGATTATATTACACGTCCTGGTGATAGGTTCCGTCATTCCACGCAGTGTTGATCTAGAATTGTCCCCGTATGGCGATCAAGGCTTATGTGCAAAAATATAGAAAAAAATTGTGAGAGGGACACGACACGTGTGCTTTGTGATCTAGCTGCGGTAGGCGTAACCTGTCTCCAGTAGGTAAAGCTAAAAAAACAACTAAAAATGAGAAGGGGCGCCAGGAAAGGCAGACAGGCAACGATCTGTTTACACAAAAACTGACAACCACGCACAGACAGCTAAGTCCACACAGACAAAGCATGCGAAAAACAGAAGCGCGGCGCTGCGTTATTTTGGCTTCCGTTCCCAACGACGGGTGGGCGGCGGCAGCGGCCAGTCATCGCATCGCCGCCAGAGAGCACCAGCATCACGCGAGGGGCATAGCAGGCCTTCGCGCGCAAGTCCAACACCGCAAGAAGGCCGCTTATACAACTCCCACTGCCTAATCGCTGCAATAATCTAGCCTCTACGTTTTTAGTAGAAAGTTTAGTAGTCCTCCCACGCCCCATAGGTAAGGTTCCGTCAAGATGACTGCAGCATTCTAACCTAGGCGGTGTTCCTAAGCGGCACGTTAAGCGGCCTCGGCTACTGGGAACCCGTTCGCGTGGCTTGTGGCTCGTGGCGTGAGACAGCGTGTGTTGCCTGTCTGGACCCGTGACGTGACGCGGAGCGTACGGCAAGCGAGTTTGCGGCTTGTGCCGTCCACAACGCTGAGCGTGCAGTTGTTCCGTGAGCTGTGCGGTGCTGCTCACGCACTCGCGTAGCTTGATTGAAAACAACTTAAAAACAGCACGTGGGAACGATGGTGGTGTAACCAGAAATATTTTTAGGGGGTATTTATACCCCGCCGGTAAAAAAAATTAGAAAAGATAGTCTGCACACAAACAATACCTACTTCTCGTTTTATTATCGTATTATTCTCTTAACATTTGAATTTACAGATGAAATGAGTAAAAAGCATGGGCAAAAAAAAAAGGCTAAAGGGAGGGGGGAGGATGCGCCACTTATAAACTTTCGGGGGGTGTTCTGACACAGAAACATCTCCCCTGACTACGCCCTTGTCTTACATGTCCTGAATTCTTTAATAACGAAATTTACCCGGGAACTACGACTTCGTTCTCATACGTAATGGAGATCAAATCGAGGCAGTAATGTGACGGATGTTCCTAGGCCAGTTAGAGGTTTAGGCGGTTATACGAAGAAAGCAAATGTGACGTGAGAATGTTTTTGGTAATCAGTCACTTGAATGTGGGGTTAAACCGACCTACATTCATGTACCATTTCACCGCCTCACACAGGAGTGCTCACATAATGTGAACCCCCCTTCGCGTGCGCGAAAAGAAGCTCACACCCAAAACTCTTGCTCGCTAATAACTGCTGCGCCTCCTGGGCAAGAATTGATAGCCACAGAGCTCTGGCAAGCTGGTGACTGGTGCGCCCCTGGGTGAGAGGATCGGAGTGGGCGGGAGTGGCGAACAGCTGCCGCTACCACCCTATCCACTTTTCACGTGGCTCTCCGTGTTCCCAGGCGTTGCCCAGCAACGCGCACCCCTTTTCCAAGCAAATAATCCATCCACCAAGGAAAACAGATGAAGCGGCGGAGACTCCCAAGCCACTTTCTTTCTGGCTATTTTTAATGACGTCGCCACATTTTGTTTGCGCGATTGGCAGCTGTTAACTTTAGCCGCCGCCAAGAAACACGACTGGGCGATTGGAGTTTCATTTGATTGTACCGCGCAAATGCTAACGTGCACTGACCACACCGATAACTGTGTTTTAATGCCTCCCCGGAACACGTCACTCCTGCCGATATTACTGCGCTGTAGCGCGAAATTTAGGTTTTAGGGGCGCAGCCCCTTAGGGGCTGGGGCTGTTGGCGTCTCCTGTCGTTGTCGTCGTAATCGTCGTTCGCCTCATGTAGTCACGGTACTAAAACACCGAGAAACTCGCTTACTCCTCGCGCTAGAGCGTAATGCGTATTAAAAAAAAAACACCGGGACACTCGTTTACAGCTCGCGCTGGAGAACGTGGTGCTCCACAGAAAAGAAACGTTTACAGCAAAGCTGTATACCTCTACCGCCCCCCCCCCTCCCCCAACGGTTTCATCTCGGTTGGCAAAAACGCCAAGTCGCCAAGAATACACTTGTACATTGTATGCTTCGCCCCTCCCCAAGTTTCACTTGAGTGGAGATGGCCCGGGGTTTCTTCAATATTTCTCCTTTTTCTTTCGTCTTTTTTTTTTTTCGTAAATAACGTCTTTTGTGGCTGGGATGAAGCTGGGTGAGTTACCAAAGGCCAGTTCTTTCTAACTGAACAATGTCATATCCTGTCGTCACGGCCCCTTTAACGCTAGTTAGTTAGATCACTGCGTACTCAACTACTGGCATCTTATCGCTTTCCGCTTCACAACATGCTACATTTTACGCGTTCAAATATCTTTCGCACGTTATTAATTAGGCGCGATAACGCCGCAAGTTGTGGCAAGGGCAATCTGCCATTTACGCGTCAGGCTATCGCGATGATCTACGATCGTGAGACTTCTCGCAACTGAGAGTAAGGTCGCCACAAGCGCTAAACCGCCCCGGGTCGCAAGGCTGACGCTTAACCAGAATCATATTTCATCTCGGAAAAGACACCCGTGGTCCCTCCCACGCCGCAGGGTAAATGTTGGCGCGAAAATTGAAAGAAGAAACGGAACAGCCGTCCTTGATTGCCCGCCTTCCTGGCAACCCGATATTTCTCTTCCTGTCGTTCCATCGCGAAGAAATAAGCCCGCACAATAATCATGAACGCAGTCTACTTTCGAGACGCCCGTGAACGCGAGAAAAGAACGCCGAACAGAAACAGCACCTTTCTGGCGCTAACGCCCGAAAGCTTTCGTCCTGGAGGACATTCCGCCATTACCCAGCAGTGTTCGTCCCTTGACGATAGAGGGAGCCGCTGTTTTAGGTTAGGCCGCCTGCTGATCACAAATGAATCGACGGGTGTCCGTTTTTTCCTTTTTTTCCCATTTTCTTCCAAGTTCTGTGAACACCCTTTCATCTCGGCTGTTCTTCGGGAACTCGGGAGAACTGACATCGAGGAGCGTAGTGTTCTGTTGCTATGTGAGAAGGCGGACAGTTTGTCCGATGACCCTTTGTATATGATCGACACAGGCTGGCCCTGGGGCAGCCCGCTGGCCCAACACTTTTGAAGTACAGGAAAGTCCTTCATTCCTTCTCCCAAACTGCTCCCCAACTTCCCTACAGTAACTCAATGCGAGTGCGTCTGTTTGTAGGTACGTGTGTGTGCAACGTCGATTGCAAATCGGCCTCTAGGGACTTCTCGGGAGGACGGGTGGCACTCGTCTTCCAGTTGCTCTTCTTCCAAGGAGAGGGAAAAACAGGGAAGAAAATAGGGAAAAAAGGAAAACGGTGAGGGCCCCCGCGCCAACTTGCGCTTCACTTCTCGCGCTTTCGGCGTTCAGTCGCTGAATTTCCTTAACGTTCTTGTTTATTTTCGAGGTTTTTTCCGATGGGCGGACGGTCATCACCGTCGACATCGGAGACCCGGGGCGCCCCCTGGGCGCAAGAGCGCAAACTACTTGACCGCAAGGTGGATTTCCGCGGCGGTTCATCCGTTTTCGCAAGGCCCACCGCCCCCCAAGCCACACACATACACACCGACAAACAGCTTTCTCCCTCCTTTAAACTTGTTATTTCGTTACACCAATCCCACTGTTTGGTTTGTGTCGAAATGAGACGATAGTAGCAGACTCCCTTTTGAGTGAACTACTCACTCTTGCTTATTTTACTTGTTCTAGCCGCAGTGAAGTGTTTCCCTCGCAGCGGTCACCGGCGAGTTTTCCAACGCAGACGCACATTCATTTCTTCGGCTTTTAGACCGAGAACACTTATAGAAGCCAAGGACGACTAGAGAGACAAAACAACCAAACTCTCAACGTACATTTCGCGGAGAATAGAAACAACGAGGAAGGCCATCTTGGGAGCGTAAAACGATGTCCTCCAGAACAACCACGAAGACGTCGGACGAACACAAGGAAAACAAAAACGAAGCGACGGACAGGGCGCTGTAGGCGCGGGACAAACGCCGTGGCTTATTGAAACGAGTTTTGATTTCCACAGGGAAAAGTTGCACTAGCGAAGGAGAGGCAAGAGAACGAAGGAGGAGGTGGGGGTGGACGAGCGGGAATATCCGAGGACTGGCTGCCATACACGCCAGGTCACTACCGCCCAGGGAACGCGCCCTCATTCGGACTGTTCATCTCGTATCCTCTCTGCGGGCGATGCGTTGTCCCCCCTCAAACTTTCCTGCAGCCTCGAGCGAACGCAAACAGCTTGACAAGGCTCCGGAAACTTATTAGGGCCCCTAAGTGACCGCCGCGAAAGTTCCTTTTTTGTGAGCGCGTTTGTGAAGTTTGGCGTAAGTTTAAAGCAGGGAGAGAGAGAACAACGACACGCGGTAGGCAGCGAGCGAAACAGGACTGGCCTTCGTCGATTCCTCTCTCAATGCACAAGCGCTCTCTGCCGAGTACCCCAGAGCACCACCAACCGTGCAACGCAATGTATCTGCAAACGCGCAATTGGCGAAGAGACGTGAACACAGTTAACCGAGCTAGAAGTTGAAATGTAGTTTACTGGTAAAAGAAAATTCGTTGAAGACGAAAATATTTTAGAAATAAAGAACTAAACCTAAAATGAGCTCACGAAATGAAAATGATTTATTACGCTGCCCTCACACGAATAAGACACGAATAAGCAACTCAGACACAAACCGATTAGCCTGTAGCCATTGGCTGAGGCGTCAAAAAGCCCACCAGACGGTATTGGTCAGTGACGATGACAGATTCCGTCAGAGGGTCATGGCCGATTAGTATGGACATACTCGTCATCATGTGAGTAAGATAAATCACCATATATCACCATATGAGGCTGTCCGTCACCTAAGACACACCTGAAAAATGTTCAGTAAGTGTCTCTCTCTGAATTTTTGCTACGTTTTTTTTTTGCAATTCAATACTCTGCGTTTGTTTTATGTTGTTCTTTTACAAATGAAGTTTTCAAGAGGATTCAAAGGACGCCAGCCCATTCCATGTTCAATCCGAGCGCAACGAAGTACGCTTCGAAATAACAAGACAACATACGTCTACATGAAACTTGAAGATCCCCCCCCCCCCCCCGAACAAAAAAAAAACGAAGGAAAAGTAAAAACAACAACAAAAGACAACGCCAACGAGGGGCTGTTACCTTACTTCGCGCAAACATATTGCTCCGGTATACAAAGCCCCTCGAAATGAATGCGCAACAACGTCACTTGACAGCGTATCTCCAAACATTCGACGAAATTCCGCCTCTGCTACTGAACCTTTACGAGGGCGATGCCGGAGAAGCCACCGCCGAATCGGCACAAAAAGAAAACCGAAAAACGCCTTCTGTGTCGCACAATCGGCACAGACCAACAAAAGGAAACGCCTCTTGTGTATACAACATTAAGGCGGCTTGCATGCGCAGGATTTGTCGGCCGCTGTGTCTAAAATAAAAGCGAAGATGAGTTTGTCATTGTTTGGATCTGCGCCGAAGCGCTAGACAGAACAACACACCCAGCAAGTGATGTTTGAGTGGAAGTTGCGGAATAAAAACTCCGGCTTCCGACGTAGAGAACTGGAATCGAAATAACCCGTAAGCGCCACCTGCTCGATCTATTCGTAAGAAGCTGCGTAGGACAGCGAGCTGGGCAGCACTTCCATATGACGAACATGCTTGGGAAAAGACATGCTGCCTTCTTCAAAGCGAAACGCAAAACGCTGCGACGGACGCACGCCGTTTAGTTCCACCGCCCATTTCGTGTATATGCTGCCCCGTCTGACTGAGGACACCGGATGCTACCTGTTTTTGTTTTGTTTCGTTTATATTGCGAGGGGAGATAAAGTTTAAGGTGAGGCTGGTTACTCGCACAAGAGAGCGCAGGAAAAAAAAAACGTTACCATCCATTTCTAAAAAAACTGTTGTTGATTCCTCTGTCATAAGAATCGGTAAAACACGAAAGTAAAATGTGCAGCGAAATGTGCAGCTGAGCATGATTTGCGGGTCGGCGGCTGTCTTGTGTGTGTGCTTGACTAGCGGCCTCCTGCTGGCGGGTCGCTGCGGCAAAGGTGCACTGGCGATATTTTTCGTGAGGGATATGACGTCAGCGAAATCTTGGTGTATCCCGGCATAAAATACTTTCGTGTTAAAAGATAAAACCCCACAACGAACAACCCGAAGTATAACGTACTCTTTAGCACTAAAGGTTGCTTCCCCGCAAGAAGACCTTGTGTGCAGGGGTGCACGCTTTACAGGCCGCTTGATTCGTTGTACTGGCGTCACTACCGCGAGGGCTATGACGTAAGTGAAATCTTCGTGAATCCCGGAATAAAACTCTTTCGTGTTAAAAACGTTAGGAGAAGCGCGAAAGCTAGATACAGGTATACAATTGAACTGCTTTTTCATGATCGACGCGTGTATTGTCTTATCTAGAACCGTTCCCTTTTCGCGATTTTCAAGTAGCCGTTTTGACACACTAGAAGCCAGGTTTCACGCACGCGACGGGAGCCCAGAAGTCTTATCAAAGCTTTTCGGTCGACGAACCGGTCTATGGAGAAATGCATTAGTTTTCTGACGGGACTCCATCGGCCCCACTAAGAAAGCTGTCACTTTCAAAAATAATCACCCTTTTCCACCCTAGAGGAAGGACGAGCAGCGACACTGTGGTGTGTTTTACTTTAATCGACACATGTACGTGTAAAGAAAACACGTTTCTTTTAAACTTGCGACTGACCATACTTCCCAGCTAATTGGCTGAATAAAATTTCGAAGGAGTAGAGTTTTATTCAAGCGTACAAACATGAGGTGTCCGTTTCCCTCCGGTAGAAGCCCACGTATTGACAGCAGACGAGAATACCAAAATATTTACAACTTCACTGTCAAATTCGGAATCATGAAAAGTGGATGAAACTCATCGTAATGATAGACTGGAGTCCTTGAAGTATGTGAGTGTATAGGCTTAACCGTATAGTACTAAGTATGATTTTTTCCCGAGATACCCACAGTATATTGATAGCTATCGAGTATTCGCGAGAGACTGTAGGCAATTTTTTTTTCATATCGACGCGACGCGCACATAGACGGACATGTACCATCGCCGGCGTTAGCAATATACAGCTTCGCTGTAAAAAGAAAGACACGCGGGAACCTACTGCCATAGTCCCTTAATGGCGCACAGGCGCAGGGCGTGCACAGCTGATGCGAAATTGAGTTTTCGATGATGCTTTGGCAATCCAAAGTACGTTTGACGTTGCTAATATCCCTCTCCCCGTGTATATATCGCATCCCTTTGCATGTATATCGTACCGAAACGCTTTTCCTTGTACGATATCTGTCTGACCTCGTTGATACCCAGAAACACATCAAACCCTCTCACACTACCCATGCCGACCCCCCTGAAAAGACCAGGTTTACAGCGATGACGATGAGTATGATAAGCGGTTTTTCATCATCATCATTATGGCGATGCTTTGTGACCTCTGCACTTACGTGCGTATTGGCACCTCATCTTTAACCAGCCTTTTACTTCAATTCTGATAATGACAAGTGCATGACGACTAACCGGTGAAAAAGAATCTGCGCTGGGACAACCGCGCACATGCACGCCTCGCGCTGTTGTCCCAGCGCACGTTCTACTTATAAATCTAATCGCATGATGGGCCTCATGATTCGCCAAATCCGTGCATTCAGCCACGCTGATTGGCAGTTCTAGGGCGTTTCAGTGAAGCCCCCATGCGGCGATTGCTTAGGGTGAACGCCTCTCGATGACCAGCGCCAGGTAACACCCAAACGTATACGATGCAGCGAATGACAGATACGCTTGATTACCTGCGCACTTTACAAAGAGAAGTACAGAAATGTAGCCAACAGCGATCGGTATACGATAGAAAGACGACCGACATGTTTTTCTCGAGTTTTCGTTAGAAACAAAACAAAAAAGAACAGACTTATTTTTGGTTTCGCACGGCGGGTGAGCTGTTGGTATGTACAGATTTCGCCCTCACATACAACTGCCTTTGTTTTTTTGTTGCACAAATCATACTGCGCTAGATGCGCACGCCAGGAAACACTGGCAAGCGTCATCTAGCTGTCAGGCTTCTGGCCCGTATATAGGGGAGTTGAAGGACGCTGTGCCCTCCGCACGTGCCGCGACTCCCGGGCGACGAAGAGCGCGCGGGCTCGCTGCACTCTGATACACATATTGCAGCAACTGTGTACGTTTGCATATATATATATATATATATATATATATATATATATATATATATATATATATATATATATATATATATATATATATATATATATATATATATATATATATATATATATATATATATATATATATATATATCCTACCTGGCGGGAATTTTTTCTCCACTTTCCAAATTCTTTATCTGTTTCAATGACCTACCACATCCTCCCCTTTGCTTTCCGAGGTTTTCTTTCCGAAGTACATATATATATATATATATATATTACAGTAGTTTTGTTAGAGGCGCGAACACTTTTTCCTGTACATATAGCGCGTGATGTGCGCAACGTCGTTTCTGGCATCCATTACCAATATAGAAACTATATTTGTATTACATACTAGAAAATGCGGGAGAAAGTGTACGTACCCCTTAACGCTTGTTTTCCAGGCGTAAGGCAAAGAGGCTGCGTTTAAATATAAGCAAACCAGAGGGCACAGTACAAGCGTGGATTGCAACGCATCTCACCGAAGGGGAAGAAATTACCAACTTACGTTAGGTCCTAGTCGACTTCCCAGATCCCAGGTCAACGCGGACGGTGCATCCACCAAAAGTCCCGAAATGTTCTCTGCCCCTTCGCACGTCTCGCTGGCATAACTAAATTCCCTTCTGGCCACCCCACTAATCGAAACATCGACTAGGCAACCACGGCGGTAGCGAGCGTCATTTCCTCTTCTGAAACAGTCGTCGCGGAGTCACTGACAAAAAAAAACGACACCCACAAACTGCCTTTCTTCCGCTTTACGACGTTCTTAAACCTTACTACAGCCGCCTAACAGTAACGCTTCTCTTGCTACCAAACCATCCGATCCAAGATCAAGAAGGTCCTGTTTTCTCGCAGGCCACCACAGTCTTCACAAACAACGCAAGACAAACTTCCGCGTCGGCGTTCAACGTGTACCGAAGTCCTGTTGGCGGCATGGTTCATCGTCTTGTCTGTAATCTGGTTGTCGTCGCGTCCGACCGCTCGCTGACCTCCTGATGTCGATGCAAGTTTCATCCTAAAATTGAATTTGGCGCCGCCACTCCCGAGCGGTATCCGTCTCTGGGCTACTCTGGGAAGCGTATGCCCACGTCACATCGGCGGTCGAAGGAACTGCCCGACACATTGTCCACGGTAACACGCACCGCTGCACACGGGACGGGCCGAACTCAGCCCGCGCACGGGGAAAAAGCTCACGACAAACCAAGAAATGGCTTGAGACGCACCAGCCACCGTCAACGACGCTTTCCGACCACGTGCCTTTCAAACTACGGCGCGCCTTTCGCAGAGAGGCAAACAACCCGCCCTCTGTTGGCAGCGTCTCGAAATGCGACCGAAGCGAATCCCGCGGCGTCTAAGTACGATGCGCTGTGCTTTCCCTCAACCACGCCCGCGTTTTTCCGTCGTGTCTTACTTCCTTTTGCTTCTTCCTTATATACAGGTCGTCTCCATGTATGTTTCTTTTTGTCGCTCCCGCCCCCCCCCCCCCCCCTCAAATTTATGGACAAAGCATTCGTTTTGTCAGCGTGGTTGGTTCCTTCCCTAAAGGGAAAGAACCACGGGAAAGAACTTCGTCCCAACGATGCCCTTTTCGTACGCACTTTCCTGCATCTCAAGTGTTTCCCCTACTGTCGACAGGATCGTGAGTACTCGTCCCAGCAAAAAACACTGTCCCGTGTTATTTAAGCGGAGAAGTTGACAGGAAATACTGTTTTCCTTTAACAATATGCGTGGAAGCGACCTCGCCGTTTGACAAAATGAAACTAACAAAGCAGTTCTATCACGATGTACAGTGTTAACATTTTTTAGGGCATGTCAAAAGGGCACACGCCACAAAAATTTCAGTGTACAAGTTTACCTCTCGTGCAAAGCAGAAACGTTTTATGCCAGAAAGATGGAGAAAACACCTTTCGTTTTTACTGTCGTCAAAAGATTCGGTCACAGGTTCGCGTTCGCGTTTTGCTTTGAATTCTTATTGCCCGTATCTTTGGCGTGGCCTGGAAAATTCTGACAAAGACTGTACGTAGCGGGAAACGTGGAAGGGGGTGGCACGACTAAGCCTTCGTGGTCTCATTTTTCTTTAGGCGGGGAGGGGGGGGGGGGTAATCTTTAAAAAACATTGGGAAGTTTCCGATAGTCGTGTTTTAAGGTTTACAGGGAGATTGAATTAAAAATCAAAGGGTTGCTGGCGCACGTGCCAAAAGTATGCGGTTCGAGAAGACTGGTTCGTCATTCAGCCAAATAACTTTCCATATACTTACGCCGTGTGCGGGACTGCAGCGAGCCTGCTCCCCGAGCGCAAGGAGACTACAACGCACATCCGTTGGTTCCCCGCACACGTGGGGGGCATTGCGGGTGGCACCGTTAACCGCAACGAGGAGGCGGACGCCATCGCACGCGAGCTCGCGCACCGTGCGGTGCCCCCCTGCCCATCGTCTGCGGCGGAGATCATGGAGCCCCTGACCAACTACGGGGACATCCTTCACTGGCATCGTGCGGGAAGACGCGCCCTGCCCCCACCTCACCCGAGGCTCAAGAGGGGCGAAGCCGTCCTCCTCCGTCAACTACAGACTGGATCCGTGCTGACTCCAGCGCTCGCGCGCCACGTGTGCCCTGGAACTTACGAAAGTGCAGTGTGCAGTGTGTGCGCGTTGGTGACTGCAGATCTGGCCCACATCATGTGGGGATGTGAAAGACACAGTGCAGTGGGGAGCCCAAAAGAGCTACCACCGGACATTATAGGACTCGTGAGCTCGCCCGAATACGAGCGGCAACTGCTGGCAGTCCAGCGGCTCGAGGCTGCTCTGGCCCGGCAAAGGCGAAAAGGAGACCCTCCTTCGGGAGGGGACTCGCCGAGTAGCCTGAACCGGTGCCCAGGCATAGCTTCGGTGTCTGCTTAGTACATAGACAGGGGGTGGCGAAGCCCTGCGTGGCCTGACCCACCTCCCCGCCGGAAATTTTCAATAAATGTCATTTTCTCTCTCTCTCCATATACTTAGCGCCCTATTCAAACCTACTCCGCTGAAGTGAAAGTAACCATTCCTCGTCTTCTCGTTCCACCAGCCAATCGCAGCGGGAAAACGCATACAGTCGAACACGGATATATCGAACACGGGTATATCGAATTATTGTCTATATCGAACTCATAAATTATCCCCTTGAAAATTCTGTGTAAAAGTATAGGAATTCGTTCGTTTATATCGAACCGTATTTTTCCCGACATTGGGTATATCGAACGCCGCGCGAGCTGGAAGTTGCTCTTCGGTGGTCGCTGCACCCCCGATTGAGGTTGAGGAGGATGTGGAGGAATGCGCGGGCATGGCGAAGACTGGCTCGCAGAACTAATCCCCCCTACATGAACGAATTTGCGCTTGCCCAGTCGGGCCCCGCTACCGGCTGCCGTACGTTTGCGGACGGAGCCCGGTATGCTAAATCTCTGTAGGTACAGAAGCCCGAACGCTCGGAAAATGTGACAGTGCGAGGTAGGGGTGCCCCGACTGCGCACGTCCTTTATTTATTTATTTATTTATTTATTTATTTATTTATTTATTTATTTATTTATTTATTTATTTATTTATTTATTTATTTATTTATTTATTTGCGGCTGCGTACGTTCCTCGGCTTGCCGAAAAGGGGTTTTCTCTCTCTCTCTCTCTCTCTCTCTGTGTCTGTCTTCCCCCGATGTCGTCTCGGGAAAGGGAAGAGGGAACGAAGGCGTTGGCGGCCTCCTACTTTTGCATTTTGGTGCTGTTGCTGCTGTTTGGCGAGTTGTCCTGCACCTTTCGGAGATCACTGTTTCTCTCGGAGATGACCATCACGAGCGCTTTGTTGGAGTCCGTTCAGAGAGCCTTGGAATTGTTACCTTCAAAGTTCTTGTGGTACGTGCGCGCTGTTCTTCTTTTGCGTGCGTGTTGTGCATGGTGTGTGAAGGCGCAGCGTACTGCTGAAATTTTCTAGTTGTGCAGCCTCGAGAAGATCGAGACCAGCGTCTTTAATTTCATTTCCAGGACGAAGAAGCAGGCCAAGATCAATGATTTTTTTTCACGGAAATAAAGCGTCCTGTTCCGTCGTCAGTGCGGAATTAGTTATCATTCGTGAATGCAACGATCAGTAAGTGATCGCCCGCCATAGGTGAGGTCTCAGAGCCCATATTTTTTATATCGAATTTTTCATATATCGAACTATTTCGCGATCCCCTTGGAGTTCGATATATCCGTGTTCGACTGTATCGTGTTTGTAGCCGAGTTCCGTTCTCGCCTTATTTTTTCCGGGCAGCCACAGTCTCAACGATGGACAAAAGACATCGCAGAACCTGAGGGGGCCTTCAACAAATGCCAGAGACCTGTCAAAAACAAAAAAAAAATTCAACTTGAGCAAATGAGCGGGTAAACACACGAGAGGCAGCAAATGCTGGTACCCTTCCCTACGACAAAACGGCATGAACAATTAAAAAAAAAAGAAGGTATGGAGGAAGGGAAGACGTAAGCAATAGGGAATACGAACAGAGGCGCGCACAAAATGCAAAGTTGGGACAGCGGGACAGAGACACAGTCGTCCCAGCAACCAGGGAGAAAAAGAGAAAGGAGAAGGTAGAAAACAAGATAAGTAGTGCACAGCGGGCACACGTGTCTTCGCCTGCGTGGCGGGCCTGCACGGTTCGCGCGTGCAATCGATAGGTATGCGTAGACAATGCAAACAGCGCTCCCGATGGACGAGCCCGATGCATCATTCAAACACCGAGGAGTCTCGGCGGCCCAGTTGTCGTCGCCGGCACGCGGAGAAGCCGGCCGGCGCGCTGAACAAACGGAGTACCGTTGACGACCCCGACGACTAACCCCCCCCCCCCCCCCCCCCGGAGGGGGAACCGACGTGTACACGTGCGATGCCATCAACCGGAATTGGGCGCTCTAAAGATGGTATGGTCTGAGCCACTTATCGAGTTCACGCGATTCGTTAGTGTGTCGGTTGTTTCAAGCATTTAATCAATCAATCAATCAATCAATCAATCAATCAATCAATCAATCAATCAATCAATCAATCAATCAATCAAGTACTCAGTTAATCGATCCATAATTATTCTACCACTTCAGCCATCCAACGATTGCTTTATTTATAATAGTTTGGTCGGTTTATCAATTGATTCGCAGATTGATTGATGTATTAGCCAGGACCGCTTGGTTTAATTAAGCAACTCATGATTCATGACATCCGAGTCCGAACCGATATTTCGGTTTAATGACTCCTCAGTTCCATCCATCCATCCATTGATTGATTGATTGATTGATTGATTGATTGATTGATTGATTGATTGATTGATTGATTGATTGATTGATTGATTGATCGATCAATCGATCGATCGAGTCATGAACTAACCAATAACTGCTGGATTTAAATAACCAGTTCATGACATCGTAGGATTCGCAACGTACTCCGAACGGATATTTTGCTTTAATAGCTCCCCCGTTCCTTTGGTAATTATGCAACCTAACTTGCTCAGAGCCATTCCAATTTATTCACGATGCTCTCAATATTAAACGCGCAGGCAGTTGTTGCCGTTCCCTTTCGTTCGTTACGCGAGCATCATTTTTTTTTGTATAGTTCGAATTCTTCCCTTGGTGCCCCAGGCACTGAGAGTTAAACAACAGAGAGTTCAGGCATTTTTTTTTTTGCGCAGTTATGCCCTTAGAAGCGCGAGCTTCGCATTCTTTTCAGCTGAACATGGAAATTTTCAGATAATTGTAAAAGACGTGCTGCCCTGTAAGACCAACTATCATTACTCGTTTGTTATTCGTCGATACAGCTACCATCCATCAACCCTACCCCTCCACACGGGAGTTAATTCTGTTAGTCTACTCGCCCACCGTAACTTAAATACCAACGAAATGATCACATCGACGGAAACACGCACGCAGACACAATGGCTAAGGCGCTTGCGGCAAACGCCATTCTCTTGCAGATGCTTAGGGGCGATTCAAATGGATACATTTATAAATCGCAGCGCGGCGCGGCTTAAAAAGTCACGCGAAACAAACGAAGGAGCCAGCAACGCGAAAACTAAACGCAACAATGAAGTTCTGCTTACAATGGAGCGCAGTGTAAACGCCGACGCAGGGGGGAAGCACAGTCAGCCCTTTGCAGAACAAATGTTTCCGTTCTTGCAACGACAATGTTACTCACGTCCCCCCTATACCTTTTCTCCCTCCTCCTATCGCACTTTCTTCCTTATTTCCGAGCGGACGGTATACCAGTCGTCTCCAAGTGTTATGGTGTGGTTTTCCTGGTTAGGCCACACAGTTTCAAGCCAGTTTATATCAGCCGGAAAAATTCTGTCCCGAGCGTGGCCTGTAAATCTAGCTTCTCCGCACTATAGCATTGCTTGTGGGGTAGTACGCTTCGCAGGAGCGAGTTAACGCCGGGGAAATGGGCACAAGAGTGCGTAAATACGTAGATAAAAGAGATGCCGGCTCAAATTAAAGAAAGATGACCCGACAAGCAGTAATCCCCAGCACACATTGATGTCTTGTAGTGTTCGCGAAGAACAAGGCTACATCTCGCTCTAATAGGCAAGGAATATTAGTTTTACGACTTCATTTTTACGGAAGCGGCAGAGGACACTTGCGGTGAAGCTTGAATGCTTGCACTGCCAGATCAAGTGGACTTGAAAGCTACAAAGCAAATTTTAGGCCGTAACGAAATCTCATCACGTAACCAGCAACCATCAGAAATTCGTCAGCGTTGTCGCTGACGAATTTTTCGCGAAAATTCAAATAGAAGAGACATAGACACTATGATGGAACGTTTCGGAAAGCGGAAGGGGTAATACCTATCCGACGCGGGCAAAACGAGTAATGCGGATATCTTGAAGGTATGGTGCCACTGATCTTGTTTAAATTGTAGATGATAGCAGAGAAAAAGGCAGCGGACAGTGGGCAAGAGGAATTTTCTCTTCTATTTTTGTCACGTAAGAACAAAAGCGAAAGCAAAGTAAGGCGACGCTCGGCTGAGCGCATCCACGTGTCGACCGTGAACGCCGCAACGTACGCCCAGCGGACAGCGGGGTGCATATGAATCAGAGGCGGAATGGTCCTGTCCAGAAATGAGCAATGGCACCGGTTTTGTCGAGTAGGAGGGGGGGTGGAGGCGGGCGCGGTTAAAAACACGGTGGTATACGACGTTAGAAGCGCCACAAACGAAAGAAGGGTAGAACAATAAAACATCGCGGGACGAAAAAGAAACAGACCAAACCGGCCGAATGAGCATGGGTGGGCCCCGAAAACGCGTCGTTGCTTCGCTTTTGCCAGCAGCGTGGGGGAACACAAGCGGCAGGGAGAGAGAGCATGAAAACAAAATTCGGTATTCTGATGCCGTGTTTTGCCTAGTCGCGTACGTAGCGGTCGCGTCACTTACCAGAGAGAGAGAGAGAGAGAGAGAGAGAGAGAGAGAGAGAGAGAGAGAGAGAGAGAGAGAGAGAGAGAGAGAGAGAGAGAGAGAGAGAGAGAGAGAGAGAGACGACTGGCCGAACCAAAGCTGACTGGTATATGACTCGTCACGTCGTGTATTAATCGTCGGCTTAAAGCTAGGTCCTTAAAGCAGCCATGAAGACAAAATACAAGTTCCGTTCATTAAAAAAAAAACGAGTACTTTGCCACGATAACAATGCTGCCAGTTTTATGGCAAACCTCGAACAAATAGTATTACGGAAAACGGATGAAGCAGTAACGACCCCTCAGGCACTTTCCGACACTTTTCTATGACGTCACAGAGTCGTGTTCGCGCGATTAGCTGCTGCCGAGTCGAGCCACCGCCAGGAAACATGACCGAGCGATTGTAGTGGGGCCTCTACTTTCGTTCGATCGCACCACTTGAACACTAACGCGCCGTTAGCACACCAATAACTATCTTTTAGTGCTGACCCTATTACGCCACTCCTGCCCATATTACGTCACTGCAGCACGAAATTTGAAATCAGTTTTTCAATACTTCTTGCCTTTTTTCAGTTAAAAAGGAACCTCCTTTATGGCTGGAAATGGAGCCGAGCGAGTTACCAAAGTCAAGTTCTTTCAAACTGAACAAAACTGTATTCTGTCTCCTTCGACGTACTTTTGACTAGAGAAACGACTTTTTTGTATTCAACGTCGGCCACTAATCAAGCCCGCGTTTTAAACCCTCCGGCCTCTTTCCACCTACAGAAGCGCATTGCGCAGTTTGGAGGTTCGAACCTCGACCGCCAAAGAGCATCCCGACGGCAGACGAATGGGCGCGGTTAGTATACGCCGTCCGGGCGAGAGAGAGAGAGAGAGAGAGAGAGAGAGAGAGAGAGAGAGAGAGAGAGAGAGAGAGAGAGAGAGAGAGAGAGAGAGAGAGAGAGAGAGAGAGAGAGAGAGAGAGAGAGAGAGAGAGAGAGAGAGAGAGAGAGAGAGAGAGAGAGAGAGAGAGCTCTCCAAAAAAGAGGGCAAAAGGGGGCTCGGTAGAAAGAGATAAAGAAAAAAAAGAGAGAGAGAGAGAGATAGGAAGAGTAAAAAGACGGACGGACGAATCGTGCGTGTCCGACAAACGAAACAACGCCCATGTATACAAGGCAGTGAACAACAGAACGACAACCACCCGGCACGCGTGTGACCGCCATCGGAAGGACAAATGAGCGCTCACGGCAGCGTCACCGGCTTGTTTCACGTACGTCTCCCTAAGCGTGCCTAGGGACTCCGCGACGGGCCAGCGCTTCACTAGCGGGCGAGGTTTGTCGTCGCTGTTTGACGTCGAACACGAGACGCATAGCAAAGCGTCCTCGCTCCCTGAAGAGGGCGGGGACCACGGAGAGTTCCCAGTCCGATTCGGTTGTCGCACGACGCGCCGCCTGCGCGCGAGCTTCATATCGTAGGCGGGCTGCGGCGTGCTAGTAATAACGGGTTCCCGCGAGCTGTCCGTCATGCCTGCTGTCACTGTGGGGTGGTGCTCCGCGAAAAAGAAACAATAGTTCCCGAAAAGCAGCCCCTCCCGCACGAGAAGCGAAAATAAAAACGGCCCGTGAAGTGGATAAAGATTCTTCACACGGGAAATTTTTTTTTCTTCGAGAAAGAAATTGCGTTTATCTTCTTTCATTAAGGACTTCCAACTACGCGTAAACAAGGTGTGTTCCCGTTAAAGGGCTCTGCAACATTTCGATAAACGTTTTTACTCTTTCCCTCGCGTCAGGAAGCACTGCGAAAGCTATAGTTATCGCCAGCACGGAGCGGCATTGCGTGATTTGTCGTCACAGCAGACACGCCTCCAGTTTTTGCTCTGTATTTTCTAAAGTGGTTATGAAATCTGTTTATTGCTACAGCTAAAATGAATCCGGCCAGTAGCCGCTACATCACTCTATTGACGTAATTCAAGCGGTCGAAGAACGTCAAGATTGGGAAATAGCGAAAAATCTTTTGAGCACGTTTCCAAGTTATCTGATGGGCATAGAGCGGTAATTTTTGGCTGAGGTACTTCGCGATCCCTTAAACAAAGTACTGGATGTGTTGCTTAGCTACGTTCTGCAAGCATTTAGGATTTCAAAAATGTTGAAAAAAGCGTGTCACGGTTCCTTTATTACAGGGAAGGAGCACACAAATCTTGCAGATCCTGATAACAAAGGATAGGTTCTTGGTTGCACATGTAGCAGTGGTATGCCCCGGGTAGATTATATTCGCGAGGCCTGTCTCAGGAGCAAAGCTGCCGAAGGTGGCGAGGAAAAAAAAAAAAACATTCGGGGAACGTGAGCGATTCTTGTGATGTGTAAATCTGAGAGAATTATTTTTCTCTGAGTTCTATTGCCAAGTTTTCTGCAAAATGTTGCTGAGTTCAATGCTGCTGCGCAATATTTCCGAGTGTAATTTTGTGATTTTATGAGGTCGCGACAACGCAAGACGACAACGCTCTCAGCTGAGTTTAGGAAAGCTTTTGTATTGCAGTGAAGCACTCGCGATCCAGCGCCCAACCACGTGCACAGCGCCATATTTTTATATCGTTGTTCAAACCTCGCGCCTTATAGGCCAGTTTGTGCCTTCTAGCGAATCCCCCACGAGGCAGCGTCCATCCACGTGCATAGCGCCATGTTTCTAAACCTCAGGTCCAAACTTCACGCCTTAGGAAGACAGAGCACCCGACATTACCCCACAAGAGTCATAATTCTCCCAGAGTTAACAATACGCGATATTCACATTATGTAATCCACCCCCTCCATCTCCGCAACGGAAAGGAACCAAATGCTTCTCCCGAGTTTTCGTCCCAATTTCCGCGAGCTTCACGGCTCTACTAGCTTTACGAGCTTTCACCATCCCTTTCCATCTATATCTTTCTCGCTCCACGCCTTGTGAGCACGTTGCGGTCTGTTCTAAAAATTCAGCTCCAGCCCTATATTCGATTACGCCTACAATATGCACATGCCCCACGCCAGGGCGAGCTCAGTTGCGCCAGCCTCAAAGCTCAAACCGGACTACTAATGAGCTGGCGCCCAGAAAAACGCGCAGCGCTTCGAAAGAAGTCCGAAGCTCCTTTACGGCCTGATACACAGACACAGATGTCGCGCTTCAACTTCTCGCGCGTCTGAAGCGCATACTAAAAACACAAAAGCCACTGTCTGTTATAGGGCTGTATCAAGTGGCTACTGACCGCGAGTGATCTACTCCTCGGCTTCTTTTTTCCGAGAAGTCAACCTTGAAATTTATGCCGATGCAAAACGGGAGAAAGGTCGGAACTCCGAAACTTGTTCGGCTCTTCTTTTCTCCTTCGCGTTAAATGAAACGCAGAGCGGCAGCGAATGCGCGCAAAGGCCATACCCTAGTTTTTCTCAGTGTATTTCTGAGGAAGACATTATCAGAAGCACTCGGCTATACTGTTGCTCAAATAAACAATATATATTGAGACATACCCCAAAATACTACTTCATGAAACTGTAGATAAATTTTTGACACCCTGAGAGAACTCTCAGTCGCCTTACAACAAGAGAACGCATCCGGGCCGGCAGAGTGCCCGAATAGGAAAAAATGACGATTATGTACATTTTGTTATAAAAAGTCCAGCGCAACTCTCGGCTTATTTTCCGCTGTTCTCGCTTTTTCTTTCTACTTTCATTTTTCATCGAAAGATAAGGCATCAGCTCCACGTCCCCGCGGCGATCAGCTGTGCAACACGTGAAGCAAAAAATGGCAACTACAACAATAAAATATATTTGGAGATGGAGAAAGAATTTAGCGCCACTCTACTCTGAGAAGGTGGATGAGCAGCGGAGTTGTTTGTGGGTTATTGATTGGCCACAAACTCCCGCTCAAACCGCGCCATCGCGAAAGTGTAGCATTTGTAGCCCCGCCGACGTTTTGAATTTCCCGCTTCGCGGCATCCGGGGTCCCGACGGCCATCTCGCTTACGCTTGGCCTACCTGGCCCGATCTTCGTCGGTGGTCTCCTTCCTCTGCATTGTCGCCCATTGCCGCTTTTTTTTTTTTTTTTCTACATGAGTAGGCTTCACTGTGCAACACACAATGCGAAAAAGCCGGCTTACAAAAACCAAGCCTACCCCAATCTTCTTTAAGTCGGCTTCATTACAAAACACATATGCATTACTATATACACCGCTTTCCAGCGGCAACATGCGCCACCTGGTATCAGTCTGAATCGCCGGAGGCGAGCAGGAGGGCGAAAGGAGAGGATGCTCTGAAGTGAAGAGGAGGGCTGAGGCTTGCCTCGGTCGAAGCTCGCAAAAATGCTGGGGTGCTATTTTCTAAGCAGCTCCGATGCAAAAACGTTTCACGCGCCACGAAAGAAAGAGCGGCAAAACTTGGTCGAACCGCGACTCTCGGAGCACGCTTCTTGGAAAACACGCAAACAATTACCAGGAAAGAAAAAGAGTACAGCAGGGAGACATCGCGCGTCGCTCCAAATGGCAACGTTCTTCAGCCGGATAACTACGGGTGAGACGGTGCAACGTTTTAAAACACAAATAATGCGCAGGTTAAACGTACGGCTAAGGTTGCCTTAAGGGCAGCTGCTTCCAACCAAACTGCAGGAGGCATGGACGCTCGCTCGCGGTGTTTTGAATGTTAAATGGCTTTTGCGACTTTATTTAATGCCGTCGACGTCTTGGACGAGCGGAATCGCGCAAGTATGCAGAAAATTCGCTCCCTGTAGACCTTTTAAAACTTCTTAGCTGCCATTTTATCAGTGGCCCTATAATTGGTGCAGTCGACAGGAAGATGCAACTGCGCATGCGCCACATAGCCCAGAACAGGTCCTGATCATATTAAAAATTAACGGATGAAAAAGTTCATTGTCGTCAAAGTTGACTCTCAGAAAACGACTGCGTTCCAACACCGCGATCAACTAACTCTTCGCGGAATTTTCATGTGTTCATTGTTTTTTGTTTTGTTTTTGTTTTGTTTTTTGCTCAGAGGCAGCCGAAAATTGCAAATTTACGACAAAGTAGCCCAAACAGAGGTCATCAGTGCAACGTAAGCCTGTTTCGCAGAATGTACCGTCAGTTTCAACGACGATATCAGGCGACTGCGGTGCACGGCACAGTACTCCTTTTTCGTTTTTCTTTACGAAAATATTTCTTGCAGCCACATAAACGCGAAAACATTGTCGCCTCCGTCCGTCCGTCCGTCCGTCCGTCCTTCCGTCCGTCCGTCCGTCCGTCCGTCCGTCCGTCTGTCTGTCTGTCTGTCTGTCTGTCTGTCTGTCTGTCTGTCTGTCTGTCTGTCTGTCTGTCTGTCTGTCTGTCTGTCTGTCTGTCTGTCCGTCCGTCCGTCCGTCTGTCTGTCTGTCTGTCTGTCTGTCTGTCTGTCTGTCTGTCTGTCTGTCTGTCTGTCTGTCTGTCTGTCTGTCCGTCCGTCCGTCCGTCCGTCCGTCCGTCCGTCTCTATGTGTCTCGATTCATCCGGCCAGGCAAAGTGAGAGAATGCTTCAACACGGAGTATGTATAGGCAGAGTCATTTTAAGCTTCGATTGATTGATTGTAGGGTTTTACGGGCCGACACAACGCAGTCTACGAGGCGCACCGTAGTGGAGGGCTCCGGATTAATTTTGACTACCTGTGGTTCTTTAGCGTGCGCCGAAATCTCGAACACACAAGGGCGTTTTTTTTTTTTTTTTCGCCTCCATCAGAAAAGCGGCCGCCGTGGCCGGGAATCGAACTCGCGTCCACGTGTTCAGCAGCGCAACGCCTTAGCCACTGAGCCGGCGCGGCGGGTACCGTTTTTAAGCTACTGAAACTCTTGCGTGACTCGTACATATCCACATTATTCAGCGCAAAGGAAATCCCATTCATATTCCAGACAAAATGTAAGCCCATAACAGAGTGTGCCCTCGTTTTATTTTTAAGTAAGTGTGTCCGTTGGATTGGTTTTCACGACAGCATGTGACAAAGAAAGCGCGTTAGAAACATCGCCGAAGAGCGGAGGGATAAGAGCAAATTCTACACCAGAACATGTCGGCTCGAGCTCTCCAAGCGCAACAGAAAAAAAAGGTGCCAGGCGCGGGAAATTTGAATTTAAATGAACAAACGTTCGTTGCATTCACCATAAGAAGAGTGAGAGAGGAGGAGAAAGACGTGAGGGATGGGAGGAAGGTGATGAGAGGCAGTTACTTGAAAGGGGAACTATCGTCTTCCGACGAAATTTGCAGCGACGCAAGCAGATACAAGGCTTAATTTTTAGTCGTTGTGGTTTCTGCTGGGAAGGTTCGAATGAACCAGCCCTTCTCGCCCCTTTAGGCTTTCCTCGCTCAAGACGTATTATTCGATGCGACAATTTTTCGCGCTAACAAGAATTATACGACACCCTGGAATCACCGTTGCTCGCCGGTGACCATATCGATCACGTTGGTGCGCCGCGGCGTTGGTAGGACGCGTAGACTTAGTTTTTGCAACGTCGTATGAGTCGGAGGTTGACATTCGGGCTCCACTTTCACACAGTCCCAGCCTGCGGTGTTCGTTAGTGCTCCCGAAACCAACCCCCAACGCCCGTGTGTCGAGATTTTGGCGCACGTTAAGAAGTTCCTGGCTGGTCTAAATTAATCCGCCGTCCAACACTACGACGTGCTTATATCCCAGGTACAAAAAGTAAAATATTTGAATTTTTGAAGAAAAAAAAGCTAAAACCGGGGAAAAAAATGTTACGAAACGTCCGTAAAGTTTCTGACGCACCCGTGCGCATAAAATTGTTCAATACCATCGCCATAATCATTATCACTATCCCAACATTCATTTGGCCTAGCGAGCTAGGCATCTTATAGCCTGGCTCACATCTCCAGACTTCATTAAAGACCATTCTCTCTCTCCCACTTTGTGTCTGTCCCCGGGTGGCACGGACCGCTTTTCAACCGATTCAAATGCCCCAAGTTTACGACTCGAGATATCCACACCTATTTCTTTTAATAATAAAAGGTAACAGAACGGGTAACAAAGCACGTATGCGAGATTAAAGAGAAGCTACATCACCAGGAACGGAAAAGTAATTCCCCACCCTGTGGCACGTGGCGATCAAAATTCAGCGGCGCTGCAGCCCAAAATGTGAACAACATAAAAACAACAAAAAAGTGCCGGTGCCCACATCTGACATTGAAATCTCGTTGAGCTGGTTTCTAGTTACGGCCTGCTTGTACCTGACGGCGCACTAATCAATACGCTAACCTGCTTGTTGCACTATCGCTACACCTCGCGACTGGGACGAACCCGCGGCCGGCAAACGCACGTTGTGTGCATAAACTAGGGCAGTATAAGCGTATTCACGCCACCGGGGAAATAAAGGCAACGAAGTTAGCCAAAAGTTGCGCAACCACGCTCGGATTATTCGAACGAGTAACGGGAAAAAAAAGGGGGGCAACTAATTTCTAATTCAGCCAATGGACAGTCTGCGCTTGGTGGTGCGTTTGTGCGAGTAAGTAACGCAACCGCAATTTTTTTTTCCCCTTCGCAACAGTCACGCCCGTAGACTTCCGTCGACCTCTGCCACTGGGAAGCGTTCCAAGAGAGTTGCGCGCGAACAAACAAAAGAAGCAAGCTGAACGAACAACCCAACAGCGATAGTTCGTCTCCCGTCGCGATAGTCGGGAAGAAAAAAGAAAAAAAAAACAGAAAAAGAGCGCAGAATGCCAAGTGGAGCGAGTTTTGCGTCTAATAAATACTTGCGTAAGCATCCTTGAGACTTAGCAGCGCTTTCTTTTCCTATTCATTTGTCAATTTCTTGTTTGCCGGAGGGGAAGAAGGAAGAAGTCGTGTAAGCAGCGTGACGGCCGGCAGACGACGATGTTAATTCTTTTTTCCTGGAAGCCGAATGCGACGGGTACGCCGCTATTCGCACGTCCGGCGAGTGGTTCGAGGACAAAGGCATGAGCGCAGAGAAGAAATGAAGTTGTGAAAGCGGAGCCGGTAGATAACGGAACTACAAATCCGGTCGGCGGTTCTTCGGAGGAACGCTGCCAACACACACGCGCGCTCGCTCGCGCTAAGCCTACTTTTTTTTTAGACTGGTTGCAGATTCGCGACGTGTCGGACTCGCAGGGTAGCAGCGGAGTTGTAGCAAACGATAGACTCGCCGAAAAGGGAAAAGCCCGCGTATTGCGACAGATAGACAAGACAGATAGAAAACTAAAGGTAAAAGAAGAGCACTTGGGAATGCATAGTGCACCCGCGCCCCCCCAACCATTGTGGAGCGAAACGGACCCATAAGCGAACGAGTTATGCAGAGAGCGATTGCCAAGACGCTGTCTGCCTACTGGCCAAGTTTACTTCATTCTTGCATTTTCTTCCAACTTTCTTTCTTTGGTTCCGGGATACAAATCGAGTGACCTCTACGCGGTTCCCACTGACGGCGTGCTACAGATAAGCGTTACATCACCTTTTAAGACGTAGTGTCGGTTGGGTAAACGTGTTTGAAAATGTTACGTGAGGGCGAGGGTCTAGAACGGTAGGGCCTGAATTAGCATAGAATTGTGCAAGGTCTCGACTAAATACCTGTAGAGTAGGACGTTTTTCTGGGCTACAGTAACAATTCTGCGCCGAAGTGGCCGCGTATTTGCTTGATTCGCATCAAATCACGTGGAATGACGACCGCCATTCGGCACGCCCCGCCAGTCAACGCCTCTTTCTGCCTCCTCTCTCTCCCTCTCATCCACCACCGAAATTCCCCCCAACTCTGGTCCGCGTAAGGCGAAGCGAGGCTACAAACGCATGTGTATACGGACCTCTGCCTAAACGAAACCCGAGCGAAACTACAAAGAACATAAACGAAATTGACGAATATTCGTCAGTTTCGGATAGGCCGAATTTATTTGCAATAAAGTTCTTCGTAGCTTAAAAACCACCGCCATCTTTGCGATTCAGACGCAAGTCCATTTCACGTTCCAAGTACTTCATCATAACGAGGTTTTTGTTCTCGCTTCGAGCCAGCATGCGTCATATTACATGAATTTTTCTAAGCTACAGCAGCGTTCAAGCAAAGCACGTGTCGAGTGGCAGACAATAAAAAACCTAGTGAGGGCAATGCAGGAAGAGGGAGCGGGGAAGAAGGCGGAGGAGGGCGTAGTTATCGCACTTCCTGCCCACTTCCGGCGGCGGCAACGATGGCTCGGTAAACAAGGCACACAGAATACACAGGCTGAGCACGCGCGTGTGTGTGTGGCAAGCGCTTGTCGCGCTTGAAAACAAGCAGCGGAAGGGAAGGGCTGATTAGTAGCCAGTGGCGGCGGAAATAACAAAACTCCGAAGGGGGCAGGATGGTGCACAGTGTTTCTTGCTGTATACACTAGACAGGAATCTGGCGCTAGCGTCTATGGGCTCACATCAAGGCCGTCTGTGTCGTCATGAACCGCCATTACATCATGCGCTCGCCTTAGTTTCATCACTGGCTTGGATTGAAACGTTTTAGTGACCGCAAATTTAAACAAAGTGCCACAAAAACGCAATGAGTAGTGTACAATTATGTAAGTGGAAAATAAAAGATGCTGTTTTAGAACTAAGGAAGAAGGAAGTAAAACGTATTTTTTGCCGGAACGGTTGTGCCTGCTATTCTGCAGGCCAAGGTGGTAGTTACGAACAATGTTAATTTTTTTTTTTTTTTGGGAGGGGGGGGGACTCATCAGAGACTCTCATTTTATTAATTGTGCCATTATTTCAAACAAAAAATTTGTTTGAAGAGTTTGGAAAGTTTTTTGAGCGTCGCCTTCGTGGTGAACCGGTGCACCGACCGTCAGCTACAGTTTAACAAGAAAAAAAAAAGGAAACGTGGCGTTAAACAGTTGTGGACGATGACAAGATAGGACGGATACAGGCCCCCGTATCTGTCGTATCTTGTGTTCGCCGAAGCACGTTTTATTTCTTTTTTTTTTTCGGCTACAGATTTCGCGGCGGCATATTACCCGCTCAGTCATACGTCATTCGACTGCGGCATGAGCAACGTCAGGTGCGATCCCGCACTGCCTTCCTTTTCACCGAACACCGCTACCACAGAACAGGAAGGATTTCGGCTTCCTCGTGGCTTGTAGATGTGTTAATGCGTAGTGAATAAAACAAATCCCCAAAACCGCTTAAGAATCCAATTGTCATGCCAAGCCCAAGCCAAAAGGGGGGTCTTCCCACAAACCCCCAGACGACATGGATTACCAGGAGCAGTTTCCTCTCTAGAATACTTACTAAGAAACTCTATGGGATGGTGTACGCAGAGGCGCGTGCTGTGTGTGTAAGGAGAAGGGGTGAAGAAACAACGTCTGCAGCGGTTATCCGGTGGATGCTGGGACTGCCCAAGGCGTCCACGTTTTGAACTCAGTTGGGGAGAGTGCGAAGCCTTGCGGGCTGCCGTTAAAGGCACTGCCGCCGTCAGCGCTTCAGCGTGAAAAAATGTCACCGTTAGCTATTAGCTAAACATGAGAAATAGCTCGAGACACCGTGTTAATACGAGTGCCAACCATATGATAATCATTATAATAATTATCATCATTCTTAGCAGAAGCAGCAGCGGATCAACAGCCCAAACAGGTGACGGCCACTAAGACGCCGACCGCACATCTATTTATCGCGACGAACACAAAAACCGTCCAGAGATGGAGCTTTCGGTTCCGATGCCGCTTTTAAACCCACCGGCATTGCGTCTTAATTGAGGGAATTGTCCGGCAGTGTGTTTACGGTGATTCTGTCTCGCCACCCCGCAGGGCCGAGTCTAGCTTAGCCGGTAATGCATAACAGCGCACTCAGACGACAACAAACCAAGAATGGCAAACAGGATACGGCTGTGTGTACTGCGTCCTGTTTTGATGGAAAGTTTATCTCCTTTCGAGCAAAACAGGACACAGGACACTGCGCCCAGGAGCGCTTTTCTTGGTGCGGGGCTCAATTTGCGGAACTCATTTCTCGCAATAAAACAGTTAAGCCTCATAAAGCTACCGTGATTTGTGTATTTCACTTCGCCTTGTACAGGTGGTAACATTGAGCATGTTTTCTTTTTATTTTTTGCTTAAAACAGCTCTAGTTCATCACAAGATTTAGCCCCCAACGCAATTTCTTGCACTTTTCCAGGAGGATAGGAAAAGGGTGTTGAAAATTTGCGTTTTTATTCAGCGATGACATTTCGCTGAACAAGCGCGAACGTAATTCTAAATGAAATGCAAACAATGCTTGCAGCGGCTGCACCAAAGAGAAAGCGTAGGTGAACACATTACTTAAAAGTTACCATAACCTGACCTTTTCTCGTAAACAAAAACCCAATTAAAATGTTTATTATCATGTTCCACGTATTGTAAAGTAGACATGAAATGTAAACTGCTACAAAATATTGCTGTCTTATAAGTGACAGCCCAAAAAATTTCGCGCTTTTACAAACATACCTACTTCTTGCAACCGTTGCTAGGTTCATACGGTGTTCACGTGATCGCATATTATTTTCTTTTAACGCATTCTGCAGCGCGACTTTCTTCAGTCAAGTTAATCGCTGTGATCTTTTTGCAAGGACCTTTGTATGGATCGAGCGTCCAGACTTTGTGGTTGGAAAAAGAAGTACGTCTGTGACAGTATGATTTTCCGCTCATGTATCATGTGTGACCCACCAAGAAAGTTCTCTTGCTGTGTAAAAATGACACGAATACACGCACAGTCTCGAACACGCGTTCGCGGAGCTCGGAAACTATGTTAGCTGTTCGGCAAAGAAAAAAAGGGTGTTCCAACACAGCTTACCGAATGAACACGCTATATTAAGAAAGGGTAACTGCATAATTGAGGCTAGACTAAGGAACTGCGAGATAAAATATGAATCAGCGGATGATGAGGCAACACGCGTCCGAAGTTGTTCTGCGTCCTGTTCGGCGTAAGACGGCACCAGCTTCGTTCGGTGGAAGCCCTGTGTCTTCACACAGGAAAACGGCTTGAGGTATCGTAGTTTGCGAACTTCGGCTATCCATTATTCCGTTTAGATTTCTCTATACGTATCCGGTGTGAATTAAGCAATTTTGTCAGGCAATAGTGCCGTTCATCAGCTCAAAAAAAAGAATGGGACTACTTTGTTCCCAAAGGTCCGGCCATCGTTTAGAGTAAATTTCGTCCATCCTGTATTAAGTTCTCTTCACGATGGAGTAAATGCATACCCGAAAAACATTCCCCCCCTCCGCAGGGCCCATTTATTCTCGGCAAGTTTTGGAAAAATGCCGACCGAACAATGACTTCACCAAATGAGCCACCACCCAGTACGCATTTTAGAGTGTACTCTAAAACAGTACATGCCACAAAAAAAGTTGCTTTCAGCCATTGGTACTACTCCCGAGCCCGACCTAATTGGAATTAGATGTAAAATGACACGTCACCACGCACAGGACGACACTGCTATTAATGCATGGGGAGTGAATGGATCTGCAATTTTAATACTGATGTTACTTCACAAACATCTCACGGAATCGAGATAAGTGGGACCGTACAGCTATTTGTTGCTGAAAACTGAATTTGTTTCACTGCTCGCTGGTTTTCCGCAACACCACCAACTAGGAAAACAGGCAGACACAACGTTGTTTCGTTCCCGGAATAGACTGTCGCTGCTTCAAACGGTCAAGCACTAGAAGATCAAGGCGCTGACCGCGCGTGTGCCAATAACGTGGCGTCACTATTCGCTGGCGGCGCGACAGCCTGGCCCTGCGGCCTTCTCATCTCGCAGGTGTTGCCCCGCGACCTGCGTGAATCACACGTGCACAAATGCATTAGCTCCACCGAGCTTCGCAAAGCGAGTCACGGAAACCTGTAGGGGCAACCAAGCAATAAGATGAAATGCGACGCAACTCAAGTTCGCATTGCGCGTTCCCGCTTCCCAAAAGGCAACCCCGGCCCTGTATTCTCGCAAGTAACGTGGCTCATACGAGAATATACTACAGCGTTTGAGTTGTGACCCAGAATAAAAAAGGGTTGCCGGCGTTAAGAGGCGGCGCTCATGAAAGGCAACACACGTGGGCAGAGGGAGTGGAGAGAGGGAGAAGCGCGCGGTGTGGGCCTGGGAGGCGAGCGACGTCGACGTTCTTGGGCGTCGTCGGACTTGCCGTCGGCCGACGTAAGCGCGGAGGCGACCTTGGACCGCACCTCTCGTCGAGCGTCCAAGGCTAGCTGCGAGCAGCCGGACAAGCCTACTCGGCCGCCGGGGCTCGTTCATACCTCAGCTGACAGCGGCGGCGGCGGCCACGACGGAGGAGGCGACGTTGTTGCAGCCGCGCGACGTCAGACTGCACGGCAACACCTCATAGCAGAGAAAGCCTGCTGGCCACATTAATCCGCTTTGCTCGCTTGGCGAGCCTTTTAGACAACGCGCGCTTCTTTTTCTGTTGGTGAGCTCTGTTTCTCAGCTATTCAAAGAAGAGTTTTAAATCGCGAACTCGCATTTATCGAGCGACTGTCAGGCCTTCACGGTACGGTGGCGTTTCGGAGAAAAGAGAAGAAGATGAGAGAGGAGGATGCGCAGCGAGGGAGATTGGAAACGCCGCTCCTCGTGGCCGCTCCGGCGAGACCGCTGTGAGCAAGGCGAACGCTGGCGCTACAGCCGTGACGGGTGCTAGACCTGCGTCCACGTAGTAACCCCGACGTCGTCGGCGTCGGGCGACGCTAAGCGGAAGACTTCTACGTCGTCGCTCTCGTTCGCTCGGCGGGCGACCCAGAAAATGGATGCGGACGGACGTCGACGGCAGCGCTGCATTTTTCGCTCTATCCTGCTCTTCCCGCGGACTTCACGGATGACTAGACCTCGCCGGGTGCAGCGCTGCATTAAAGCTGCGCCTAAAGGAAGCGTTCTTTGCGTGCGGATAGAGTGCGGTCCGTGCGGACCGTGCGGATAGAGTGCGGACCGTGCGGATAGAGTGCGGTCCGTGCGGAGCGTGCGGATAGAGTGCAGAGGGCGGTCCCATTCCACTGCCCGGCTTGCCCAACGACTCAGCAGCACTATCACACTATCGCTCAAACTGTCGCTCAAACCACAAATCATAGTCGCGTGGGCCACCGAGCACGAATTCACCTGTATATGCGCGGTTCCTGGCGACCCAGGCATTGCGGGCGGAGATTGCAAGCCTTTCGTAAGCTTTTTTTCCCCTCTACAACTGTGAACCTCCAATGGGGGTCAGGGGGTCCGTGAGAACATTTGAGGGTACGCAAGCCTCCCTCAAAACTTTTCCCCCTCCATTCTCTTCTCGAGTTTGCCGGAACTTTCTTGCACTGCAAAAACGTGGCTTCGCCGCATTACATGTACGCTTAGTTTTTCTGAGTAACACATATTTTAACATCCACTTTTTGCACGAAACACCAGCTATGAGGGGGGGGGGGGGGGAACAGACACGGAAAAGGCACTATATCGGTGTTTCGAATATTTTTAAATGTAAGAGCAAATTGTTTACCATTATGAGGCGCAGCGTCATTAACGTCAAACAGAAAAGCCGGGCATTGGATAAGTGTGTGGGCGACGTAAGGTGCCAAGTACAAATTGTTTGGAATTATGACACCGAACGCCATATGCTTCATCGTGGGGTCCCCCGTCACTTTCGCAAGCCCAAAAGGGGTCCTCAGGGCAGACATAACTGAGAACCACTGCTCTACAACATCACAACTCGCCAGGGCGACCTCTTGTTTGTGCGTTATGCACTAGCTAATCCAGCTTGCTATTCGAACTTGTCCTTGTATACTCGTGTGCAAGTTTAAGAACAGCAATAGCTCAGGTGTTGTATCACTGCGCGGAGGCGACGGACCCGGACGACAACGCGCGCGGGCGTTCTGAAAGGAGATTGCGGTTAACGCGTGTAATTGCCTACTTTTTTTCGCCTAGTTTTTTTTTTTTTTGTCGCTGCAGTAATTTATAACCAGAATAAGGGCGTAAAATCATGAAAACGACTCGTGCCACGTTCAAAATACTGGCGTTAAGGCGGTCTTTGCGCCTCGCAGAGAAACATCCGGCGCGCTGACGAGACGCAGAGGCGACTTTCGTTGTCGTTCTTAAGTTGTAACCGAGTATACATGATCGGGCTAGTTAGCGTTCGACGCATTGCAGGAACCAGCCGCAAACGACAAAGACGCAGACACGAGGACCACAAAGAACCAATCGACGATGTCTGCCTCGCCTTGTCTCTGTCCTCGTCACTTCCGCTGCTACCAACCATCGCCCTTCACCCGGCCCGTCGTATTCAAATTTCCCGCCACTAGGGCCTCACCTGAGCAGTGATGTCGGCGTCCTCGTGAGGCACGCCGTTGGTGGTCGGCGTGGCGCTGGCCGCGCGCACAGCAGCCGTCGCCTGGCCCGTAGAGAGGTTGATGGCTGCCTCGAGCTCTGCTTCATGGTCCATCATGCGGTCATCTTCCTGCACACGCAACAAAAGAACGGAACGGGCGCTGCTCAGCAAGTGGGCTTCATTGCACGACAGGCGTGCACGGCGGGCACACAGAGACAACTTACAGTGAACACTCATGGGGATGGGAAACTGACATCGTTGTAAGCGGGGCACCTTGATAAAAGCGGCGACAATTTTCACTTCTCGCAGCGCAGGTGAGACCTTGGGAACTTCCAATGAAGCGATAGTTCGAGTAAAGTGATTTCGTTATGGCGGGAGTTTACTGTACACTGACAAGGGCGTTGCTACTCACAACGAAACTGGCTGAGGTTCCGTACCTTATTAGGCTGTAATACCCACAGAATGCTATGTACCGCGGCGTTCAACCATTTTATGCCGAGTAGCCGTGGATCTGTACTGCGTCGCAGCATTCTCACGGATAAGTTCTTCACATATCTCAGCCCGAGCAGATATGACTGCAAATTAAGGCACCTCGGGGGGTACGTTTGTATATACGCTGTGTCTAAAGGTACGTCGGACGTACCCGCAAAATTTCTTAAAGATACGTCGGACATACCCGAAGCATTTCTTAAAGATACGTCGGACGTACCCGCAAAATTTCTTAAAGATACGTCGGACGTACCCGCAAGATTTCTTAAAGATACGTCGGACGTACCCGCAAGATTTTTTAAAGATACCTCGGACGTATCCGGAAAAACTTTTTTAAGTACGTCGGTGTATTCGGTTTCACTCGGCCCAAACATGCAGCATACGTTCAGCGTTTTCTCGCGTCGACGTCGCGTCGCCAGAAATGCATGGCGACGCGAGCTGAAACTCGAGCGACGCCGATGTCTACGCTCGCCGGATAGCGGCGTCGACGCAGCGCGAGAGAGCATCGGAAAGCGAGCGGCAGCGTCCGTCTTCGCGTGGTTTGGGGTCGTTCCTTTCAGCAGAAAACAATCAATTTCTTTTTAACTTACGGTAATCGGTTGCCTTGAGACAAATTGTAAACTATTTCTGTTCGCAAGCGCTCATCCATTTGTGGCTTGTTCGGCTTTCATCAGGGAGATCGGGGATCTGCGATAGCTTTGTGTGAGTTAAATGAGGGAGCTCTGGTTACATCGCATCCAGTATTAGCATAATGTGGCTTAATTGTCAGCAAGATCGGTGCGTGACGAGCAAGCGTTATCAACGCCAGAATTCTGGCGTATTCCATTCCATTCGTAGCTCCCGTGGCTTGCGCAGGGGAGACCGGGGATGTGTGATAGCTTTTTTTGGCTCAAATAAGGGAGCTGTGGTTACATCGCTTGTAGCACTAGCATTACTGTCCTCGGCTCCAAGAGCGGTGCGCAAGAAGCAAGCGTTACCGCTGCTCAAATCTCTCAAACACGACCAAAAGAAAGCACACCCGACACTATTCGTGGGCAGCCTCAGTTGGTACACCGAATTCTTCTCACCTCCTCGTCTGCTCCCGTGGTCGAGCGGTTAAGAGCCGGGCTCCTGTTTTGAAAGTCCATGGTTCGAATCCAAGGAAAAGCTTTTTTTTTTTTTTTTTTTGCGGCGAGGGTTTGATCAGTTTTTTTTTACATGGTACAGACAGGGTGCCAGAGTACCCTACCTTTCAACCTACAAATGACGATCGACGGTAACCTCACTATCAAGGCAGCTCTGAAATTTGTTTTGCTTACAACTTGAATTCATGAACGTGCAGTCGGACTAGGTACGCAACATGAAGGTTAAATCAAGTAGCAACTAAAGCAGTTGTGCGAGGTGCGTCTTCGTTTATCATTCTATCTTATTTTGTTCTGATTTGACCGTGATGGCTCGAGATACATTTCGCAGCATTTCAATATTTGCCCGCCAACTAGCAATAAATAAAGACGCCAAGGGATTTTTTTTTTTTTTGGTAAAGCTAAAGTCTTGACAATTGCAGTTCAAGAAGCGATAATAACTGCTCATAAACGACTTCAACAGGATGGCATACGTGTCCAGCAACGCCCGCCGTCGCAGCGACTGGCGCGCGACCTCGCCGGTCTCCTGCAGGCCCGCGCGCTGACGTCGAACGAAGCCGACGCTCGCGCGACGCGTGATTTCGCGTCCAATGTGGTTAGGGCTTTAAACAGAAACATATGAGGGAAAAAAAAAAGAAAGATACTCGCGTCGCACATGATTTTGTTTCCCTCTTGCGAGAACCCGTAGTGGTCCGCATTCGATCTCTGACCTCAGCGAAGGCTCTAACCGCCCCTTCAAGGTCCAACTAGAGAACACGAGGTAAAAAATACATTCTGCGTCAGGTTAGGCATCGTTAGATTCTCGGCTTATATACATCAAACGCGTGATGGTTTTGCCGTCGATGGTTCGAGATAACCACGATAGTTTCGAGCAACGCCGCTTTCGAGCCACTCTGGGCCCTGTACGTCCGACGTATCTTTAAAAAATCTTGCGGGTACGTCCGACGTATCTTTAAGAAATTTTGCGGGTACGTCCGACGTATCTTGAAGAAATATTGCGGGTACGTCCGACGTATCTTTAAGAAATTTTGCGGGTACGTCCGACGTACCTTTAGACACAGCGTTGTATATATTGTAAACTACCTTGAGCAACAAATGTAAAATGCGCCACGCGGGTATTTGGGTAGTGTGGAGCAACCACAGGGCAAATTCATTCGTGTATACATCCCTTCTTCCTCTTTTACTTCTTGGAAGATTGTACCCCTTGTTGTTCGTTTAGCTCAAATAAAAACTACTACCAAACACTCCTGGCGTTTTCTTTTAATTGTACATCAAATACAGGATTAGATAACACCAGTTTTACTGCTATTTTTTTGCTTAGATGCTGCGAAAAGAAAGATCCCGGTGCCGAGAGCTAGTTTTCTGTAAACTATGCTGAAGATTAACGCCAAGGTGATTTCTCGTGATCGTAGAGACTAAAAAGAGACCGATTTCATCGAAAAATGTTTTAAGTGCAATGCACTTCTTAAGCGACCCTGAACCTGCGTCCACCGGCGATGTCCGCGCACGTGGAGATGGGCGCGCGCAGCCTGGCCGCTGACATGGCACATACCCACGTGGGGGATTGGCCAAGAATCGGGCGTGAGAAGGGCTAATGCACCTGCTTAAAGGAGTACTGACACGAAATTTCAAAGCTGAGATCCGCTCTAGCAATCAAGTACAACGACAACACAAATAGGTGTCTGTGAATAAATGCATCTTTCTTTCTTTGTAGTTGTGTGTGTGTGTGTGATCTCTCTTTCGCGAACATTAACGAACCGCGCAAATTCAACTCGTGCATTCGCACTTTCACATTCTTCCCCTCGGGGAAATGCGGGGAATTTTTTAATTTGTGGCTCGATAAATGTGCGGTGATAGCGGGTGAAGGAGTACGTCCACCTCCAACAACGTCTCTGCCAGAAACATTCTTCCATTATAACCTCCTCCCACCAGGCGCGATATGCAATCTTCAAAGTAATCGCGTCGTGCTTGTCTCGCACAGCACCGTTATCACTCGTCCATTAGGACCGGAACCCGTGTTCTTACCATTCCTCGCTCATATCATCTCTACTACGCAACTTCATCATCAGCATGGAACACAATATCATCACGGCTCTGTCATAATCGCAGCTACAAGTTGGATTATGCGTCGCATTTGCAAAGCACAGTCGTCAAACCCGTACCAAATTCTTGACAGTGGGCAAATCAGCTTCGATATCCCAAAACCCCAATCCCCCGACTGGAGTCCGGAACAGGACAAGAAGGCACGGCCGCTGGATGAAAGGCGCACTCTCTCATCCGGCGGCCGTGAAGAAGGCTAAGCAGATAACGGTCAGTGACCGCTGCCACCGCCACAACGGTACGCCAAATCAGGCGACTCCGACAAGGAAGCCACGTGTGTGACGACCAACAACCGAAGAACAAATACGTTGGAGAACTCTTAACGCATATCCAGCGTCGTCAGTGTAACCAGCGAGACAGTCCGTGGACGACGCCAAAACCCCGACCGCGGCGCCGCGATGTGACAGCGCGGTAGTTTGGGAGGAGGAGGAGGAGCAGGAGGAGGAGAGGCATCAACAACTGCCTGCACACTTGCCTGCTCACGCTGAGAACGGGCCACACGTGCCTTCGAACGCAAAAATAACGGCAAAAAAAGGGGGGCGCAGCGAAAAGAAAGAGAGAAAAAAAGACCGACGACGCTGTCGACGCCGAGAGCAGAGGCTGTTTTAGCGGCGAGAGCGGGGAAAATGAAGAGGGAGAAAAACAAAAACGTCCCCTACGCGACCGGCGCAGTGGGAAAAAAAGAAGATATTGAGAAAGATAACAACGAGAAGACAAAAAAAAAATAGAGAGACGACGCGTGAGAGAAGCGGAGCAGGCGGAGAACAGGACATACGAAACGCACGGGGAAGTTAAAGGTACACGCGGCGACGGAATAGTCGGTGGGGGAAGAGGGAGAGGGTGTGCTGCACCGCCTTCCCTTTATCTGGGCACACGCGTATATCGGCGACGCACGGGCGGAGAGGGGCTACACTGTGCTTCAACTCGCAACACTCGATCTGCTCGCCGCGGCGGCGAGCCTCTTGACGGGCAGGAATTGGGTCACGTGCCTGCCTGAGGAAGCCAGCGCTAGGCATCCTGCAGAGCTGCGGGATACGCGAAAGCGCCGTTCCTCCTCAAGTCGCCAGAGACCGATTGCGAGTGGCGCGTGTGCTGCTAAACAACCGCCACACCGTTGCTTGCTTGCTTGCTTGCTTGCTTGCTTGTTCGTTCGTTCGTTCGTTCGTTCGTTCGATTGTCTGTTCGTTTCATAAAGAAATGACAATGACACTTCACAAAGAAATGACCCTCAACAACAACAACAAAAAAAGAACGGTTCCTGTGGTAGGAATCGAGCCTGTATCCCTCGAGTTACGAAGCCGACGTCTATCCGGTTACGTCATTCCGACACGATCGAAGCAGTTGGGATTTCGGACTCTGACTCGGTTCGCGTGGGGGAAAGCTTCACGTGTGAACCGTCCTTCTCTGAGGAAAGAAGCTTTGATTTCTTCCTCAATCACAAAAAAAAAAACAGTGCCTGAGACAGCCCTTCACTTATGCTGCGGAGGAAAAATCCCGGGCCACCTCCACTAACGTGAAACCGGAGGAGGGGGCGAAACATGCAGTGTGTGCGTGTATTCTGGGCGCCTTGGCGTTTTTGCCCACGGAGATGAAACCATTGGGGCGGTGGAGGTATACAGCTTTGCTGTAAGTCTCCTGTCTTTGAAGCACGAAGCGTCCTCGCGCGAGGCGTTGGAAAATGAGTGCATAGCTGTCTTCTTTTAAGTACGCATTTTTGCCACGGAGATGAAACGTTCTAGCGCGAGGTATTGGAAAACGAGTGTCCCGGTGTGTTCTTTTAAGTACGCGTTACGTTCTAGCGCGAGGCGTTGGAAAACGAATGTCCCGGTGTTTTAGTACCGTGACTACATGATACTACGACGACATGAGACGCTGACAGCCCGAGGCACTAAGGGGTTTCGCCGCTAAGCGAAAGTCACGAAGAAATTAAGAAGCCATCACGTGCCAAAACAGCGAAACAAGCAACAGGAGTCTTGGTTCTTCCTAGAAGTAGTGTTTGTAGCGTTTCTTCAAAAACTCCTTACGCGGTGTCATGCCCGGACACTGCGAGCACCTTGGTACGGTCGTCATGCGATGCATCGTAATAAATTTCTTCGCACTGTTAAATGACATTTAGAGATGCTTCGCGCGTGTTTCTTTCTGGCGCCTGTTCTCTTTTGATTTAACTGAAGTCTTCAGGATCCCTTGACCTACAGAGGTAATCCATTTTCCGCTCTCAGAGCTACCTGTTTACCGCATGCTTTACGTGCACTTATGATGTGCCTCTAGGACTGCGACATTTTTGAATAGCAACGGCGTAGATAAGTTTCCGGTAGTACGCCAACATTCATTTATTGGTCTATTTATTCAGATGACCCCTTGAAGCCTTTGCCGAAAGAAGATGCGTGATATATAAGAAAATAAAGCAAAATAAAGCTCAGTAACGAATATTTGCACTGAAAAATGAATTAGCAAGTGCCTGAACACTTGCGGCTGCGTTAATCCGAACCGGCTGAACGTGATTGACTCGAAGATTTATCGCGGCTCTAAAATTATAGCGCCTTTCTTACTGATGAGCACGATTTTGTTGGTCACGCTCCCGAGTAGAGGTAAAAATATTGCACGCATGCTATTGCAATTAAAAAAAATTGGCCCAGCTTGCACTCACGGTGCAAAGCAAGAGAAAGAGCAGAGCTGGCAGCCCCTCTCCCTTCGTCGGAGACCCGGATGTAGCACCTCACACGGATTTCCGGACTTGCCCTTGAAAGTTCTCCATGACGGAAAGGCCCGGATCACTTCACTTGTTAGCTTTCACATCTCCCCCAAAGTGGACCGCGTCAGCCCGCGCTAAAACCCGCGGCAACAGGCTTCGCGAACTCGGCGCCTGTGCTCCCCACTTAAGGAGCGAACGCACGTGAACTGGCGAGGAAGAACAGCACGCGAGAGATCACGCCACGACCGCTGGGCAGCGTGTTCCCGAAGGTCGAGTTGGACGACACCGGGAGCGCTCCTCACGAGCCGCACGCTCACATGGGCTCGGTATTTTTTCTTTGTATTTTTCACGAGCTTCTCACGTGGCGCAAGCTCCCGCGCAAACCCGGACAACGCCGGTCCCTCTACACGAGGCGCTCGCTGACTTGCGCTCGGTGTTTTCTCTTGGCATTTTTTTTTTTTTGCGAACGCCACCTGACCAAGCACAAGCTTACACAGCTCCTCTGTTAAAAATGTAAACGCTAATTTGTCGCGACATCGGCGCACGTTAAAGATCCCACCAGGCGGTCTAAATTAATCCGTAGCCTTAAACAGCGAGCCTCATAGCGCGGATATAGCGACGGCGCGTAAAAACACCACAAAATTTGAATATTTGAAAGAAACAGCGAAGGCTGTACATGGCTGGTCCTGCAACATTTTCACGACCGCTTTCAGCTCGCCAAGAAAACATCATCTACGACCTCAGAACCTCAGGTGACGTCATCAGTGGATCATCCTAACGAAATCTCCCCGCCTTTTTTCGTGTTCTCTTGTGCTTCACGCAAAAACAAACCGCTCCAAACTACGACTTTTAATCCAAGTGAACAGCACTGCAAGGGTTCAAACGCAGGCAGGCAGTAGGCAGGAAAAGACACAAACAGCGCCGCAATCCAAGACGTTAATCTATTTTCGCTTACCTACACAAGACGGGACGCGACGCCTTTTTCCCAAACAGCGAAGTTTATACAGTGTATCTCGATCATGAACGCGGTCTCGCGAAGGCGGGCGTGCTGTGCGTCTCGCGACGTCCAGCAGCCAACAAAGGCAATAACGTCAAACCAAAGAATGAGAACAAACAAACGCGCATTTTATGCGCGTTTTATGATGAACGAGCGTCTGCGATCTGCATTTGTTAAGTTGCCTCCCCGCTCGTTGTGGTATTTATTTGCAATATATATATATATATATATATATATATATATATATATATATATATATATATATATATATATATATATATATATATATATACAGATAGCTGTTTAGAGCAGTCGACTGCTCTCTTTCTTTCTTTCTTTCCGCTTGTTAGACGCACGAAACGCAGACGGTCGAAATGAAATGTGTTGCAGAAAAACAAAAAAGAGGGTGTGAATGAGAGAGAGAGAGATAAATAGTTTACAGAAACAGAAACAAGAAAAGGAGAAGAATGCAAGCGATCCTGTCTCTTCAGACGCGTGGCTAGACTGCTTTGCCGCCTCTCCGCTGTCTCTTCGAACAATTTCAACGCCTGACAGCTACGCTGATAGCACCTGACCGTGGAAAATGTATACATATAGGCGTATATCTGTTGCATCTCCGTCAAAACAGCGTTCCCAGTGTATAAGTGACGTATTTGTCTGGGTATTTTGCCGGCTCGGTGGATATGTCGGTTATTGCACTTGAAACGAAAATACAACAGTAGCAGTGTTAGGGCTGCGGAAAAAATAAGAAAAATGGGAACGCAAGTGCACGGAGTTTGGATCGTCTTCTTGCTGCAGCGTCCCTAAAGAGCGGCGGTCATTTGCTGCTGCTCTGGCTAACGCCGTGCCGGTGAGCGCATTTACACTATATACGCGCCCGCCCGAAATACCGCGGCAGGAATCGAACTGAGACCGCCGAGCTTAGAAGCGAACGCCTCAGTCGGCTCGCCAGCATCCCAAACTCGTTGCTAGACGACCTTGGATGAAATCTCCGGAAACATAACGAGAAACGGACAAGATCCCGCAGCGATCCAAAGCGTTCTCTGGGCCTTCGCCATGCATGTGCAGTTTCGATGTCCACGAGAAGACAAAAAAAAAAATCTGGTGGTAAAGAAGACGCCATTTTTTAAGTCGAATTTTCTGTAATCGATTGATTGTAGGGTTTAACGCACTTACGCAGCGCAGGCGATGAGGCGCGCCGTAGTGGAGGGCTCCGGATTAATTTTGACCATCTGGGGATCTTTAACTGGGGATCGTTGAGAGCGAGAGAGAGAGAGAGAGAGAGAGAGAGAGAGAGAGAGAGAGAGAGAGAGAGAGAGAGAGAGAGAGAGAGAGAGAGAGAGAGAGAGAGAGAGTCACACTGCCCCTTGTTGCACAATAATTAGAGGGATACTATTATTTGTTGTAGTATGTGTATGTTAGCATGTTTTAATAGTTTGTTCTTGCTCGACGTGAGATGAAGCAGCTATTACGTTGTTGTCTGCTCTTTCCGTTTTGTTCCAGTTTGTGGCGAGCTATCTTGCCATTGTCTTTGCGTACCATCATACCAGCGTGATTGGCATGCTGTGGATAACTCACAGGCATGTCGCGCGAAGCTTGCTCACATGTACACGCATTCGAAATGCTTACTTGAATGATTGCAAGTGAATTTAGGGCACTGAGCACTAATAGTACTGTAGCAACGCGAAAGACGGGAGGGCTGCGGCATGGAACACCGTTAGTAGTATTTGTATTCACTGTAGGAAAGTCGCCACCGCTTCCCGTTGACGTCCATTGCGCTTGTTACATCCGTTCAATACATGACATTATTGATGACGACCTAATTTAAAGTGGCGGAACGATATCGTGAAGGGAGCCCTGCCAAAATAAAGAAGTGTGGAAAGGCAGTTTGCTTCCGTGAACGCGTAACCAATATGCACGAGGCAATGATCAAAATTTTGGAATGAGTCCTTCTCACCAGAATGGTGGCGACGCACCAACTTTCAAGCCGGCGAATAAGGCTTCAGAAATCAGGTACTTTAGTACCCAGGCGCAAATGCCACGTGCAGAGAAACACAGCAAGCGAACCACGAAGAAGGCTGGCACAACTATGGGCCGCACGATCGGATCGAAGCAAAGCACGGTGTCGCACTGCTGAGAGCTGTCGAAGAACTCGCAAAAATGGCGGTATTGGAGCGGGAACTGTTAGAAACAAACGCCTTTCGGCATCTGTGTGTTCTGCGTTATCTTATATAACGTCTAGTGTAATCGTATATCCCAGCTGCCCACCACCGCAGCCTCCGTAGCAGAGCGTGAAGGTAGAAAGCTCAGTAACATATCCGAAGCTTGCTTCTTACGGTTATGGCGGGCGCCGGGCGCGGAAATCACCCACCCACCATTTTGTTTTTGCTGTCTTGGTCTTGATTTGCTGGAACCCCGGGGCGCCGCTGCGACACACGGACAGACGGTCGACAGGTTAGCGCCGCATTCCCGCGAGACGCTTACGAGGTCGGCTTACAAGATACAAGGCTATTTATTCATTGCGCGCCGTGCACGGAGGGTGGGAAGAGAGCGCCAAGCAGACTCGTTGTTTCATGTTTCATGTACGAACGCTTTGTATTGGTAGCTCCAAGATTTCATAGCACCAGCCTTGCCGTGAGAACCACCGCGGCTTCGGATGTGCGCCTCTCGTATCCCCCTCCGTGCTTCCCGATGCTGTTCCCCGCCTGTTGGCCTGGCCACACGGCGCGTGCCACTGAGGGAGAAGACGGTCTGCCATCGGCGCCACGGACAGTTGTACTGAGAAAACTATGCTTCGAAAAGCCTGCCGAAGCACGAAGAGCCGACCTAACGGCGCACCGGTCAGACGCGCTTGCGCCGCTCGAAGTTCACTTTCACACGTCCTGCGGCAGGCTGCGCGGATTCAGTTACTCGATATGCCGAGTATGCGAGTCCCACAGGAATGTGAACAGGCGAGTCCACCATAACACGAAGTGGGCAAGGCAACCTTTGGCGATGTAAGCAAGAAACCAGGTCGTAGCAAAGTGGAAGTCTGGGCCTGTTGGGTCATCATGTTAGAGGGAAAAAAAAAACAGTGAAAAAACACGCTACACACGAGCAGAGGCAAGACAACGAGAATCACTGCCAAGCCAGCAAGGACAAGCCAGCAGGTTAAAATATCTTATGGCATCATTGTAAACGCAATAGAGATTCTGGCTGGAAATTCACTCTAGTAACTATAGCACCTCCAACTTTTGTTTCTACTGGTAATTTCTAGCTCCAGCCAATTCGCAGACAACAGGCGAAGACGCTGAGAGCTACAGACTTCTCCAATACCCATTTTCTGTCCCTGAAACCGCCTGTTACCATACCACTCTCTCAACGCAAAGCCCGATCACGGTCCTCACAATGCCAGCCTTCCCATTCCACCTTGGAAGCGCACGTGGATGACTTCGCGCGCGCGTTCGAGAGAAAGTTCGTAAGGGCGTCACCGCATAGACTAGAAAGCCGTAGCGCTTCCCTTCCTCCTCTTCACCCACGAGGCATGGTGTACGGCGTAGGCTAAAAATACACGCAAGAACGCTAGCTACTCCCGCTAAAGGACTACCCCAGTGCGGCGATCCCGTCATCGTCGTCAACATTTTAAACGCATCTATTAAGCATGGGGAGTGATGGCGTGACCAATCAAGAGAGAGAAAAGAGAGAGGAGAGCACGACAGTAAGGGCAGCGCGTGCGCCCGTGAGCCGCGAAGGTCAGAAGGCGCCGAACGCCGGGACTGGGACGCAGAAGTCGTGTTCGCCGCAGCGCTCGGGAGCGCAGCGGCGAAGCCAGCTATACACACGTGCCGACGACGCCGTCGCACTTCCTCAAAGCGCGCGCGTCTGCGTGCTCCCCGGCCTCTCCTCCTCATCCTCCTCCCGTCACCCTCTCCTCTTCCAATCCGAAACGGGACTTCATTGACGTCACAGGCCGAGCGCGGCAGCGGTGACGCCATCTTACAGCGGGAGGGCGGGGGGAAGGCGAAGCGGCAGTGGAGAGACGAGGAAGCGGGCCAACGGCGGACTTTACACTTATCTCTCCTCTACCCCTCCCTCTCTCTCTTCTCTCCCTCACCCTCGCCACCTATGAGAATATATTTCTCCTCCCCCTCTCGCTCTCGTCAACCCCTCTACGCCTGTGAGAAGATATCGCGCGGGATCTTTTCCGTTTTTTTTTCTTACCGGAATATCGCCTCTCGCTGGCGGCAGCTCGATGCAGTTTCCGCATGTGTCCGCCGCTTTGTCCCTCTCTCTACGAACTTGCCTCGCGACTGGCTGATGCCAGAGGAACAGGCTGGGAACGTTTAACTCCTTCGGCGGAGATTCAAAAGGCGCTCCATCGCCGAACGTAGGCAGGGAGGTGGGTGGCCCAGATAAACCGGCACTGAGTGTACTGTTTCGCGGGCTGTAATTGGCCGAGGACGGTCAACAGTTGCTGCTCGATGCATGCATAAGCAGGGCATAAAAACTGGAGGGACAGAATGATGAAACGTAAGGTTTTAGCTTCCGAAAGCCCTGGGCGGCCGAAAGCTTCAACGCGCCGTGTTTTCACGTGTTTGAATCAAACCTTACCTTTTTTTTTGTTCATTTTTTGTCAGCGAGTGCTTTCTTTTTTCAAACAAGTTAACGAACTGTAATGTGAACGAATAAGTTCAACGCATCCCGGTACCCTTTGCGGCATAAAAAAAAGTTTTCAACTAGCAATAGTCGCTGCTCCGACGACATCGCATGCGACACTGCCTCTCTCATGTTCGACCAAGGGCCAATATTCCCCGATTTCCTAATTCCAGGCACTTACCAGGCAGTTCTCCGGCTTATCTTCTGCAAGTAATACCCCAAAACTTTAATAATAATAATAATAATAATAATAATAATAATAATAATTATTAATATTATAATAATAATAATAATAATAATAATAATAATAATAATAATAATAATAATAATAATAATAATAATAATAATAATAATAATGGAAAGCTCTCTTAGCTTAAACAACGGTCACCCTACCAAGAAACAACCTTAAGAAGTCCCGCATCTTTCGATATTAGGGCAGCACGCGAGCTGATTCAATGCATGTGAAAGGTTCACACAACGTCGCCGAATATATTCCTCGTTCCTGCTCGAATCAAGAAAAGCTGCACTGACGCTGCAACAAGGGTAGGAGCGACTTGGTCGACCACATCCACATTTTTCAACATATAAGGCGAACAAGTTCCTTCCGGGCACAAAGTGAACACGCATCCAAACGGCTGAATCTTCCGGCCACGCTACTGTACTCTACAGGGTCCAAGCGGCCTCATCAGAAAATTTCCTCGTGCTCTTCCCGAACGCCAAGCTTCGTCACGCGAACTACCGCAAACGCTTAGAGATGCTAAAGAAAAGGATAGTGGTTTCGCTTGCCAAGCAATCGAGGAAATAGTTCGTATGCTTAGGCGAACGTGACGCAAATCATCCGCTTTGCTGCGCTACGACAAGCAATTTGCGCGCGACAATGTCTTAAAATATCACCTCGCCTTCCGAGAAAAAGCAGTCGCTTTACAGCGAAGCTGTCTCACGCTAGGTTCTGACAAAAAATTGCCCGCGTCTTTCGGTTCGCGTCGACTGAAAATTGCACGCGCTCGTTCCGAAGCTTGTGTAAAAAATTACACCATCTTCCCGAGGGGAACCCTGAGGTGATGCGAAGCATCGCAGAGTTCCAATCCAATCCAATCCAATCCAATCCAATCCAAGCTTAGCCAAGCCAAGCCAAGCCAAGCCAAGCCAATCCAATCGAATCCACTCCAATGCCCCTCGCGAGAGAGTGTTCGCTATCGGAGAGGAGAGGGGGTGAGCGGCGGAGAGCGCAGCTGGCGCGGCGAGGAGAATGGGGGAGGGTGGACGCCGACAACGCCGGATGGATGCAGGGACAAGGGGAGTGAATGAAATGCCTTCGCATCTAAAATGCTCCGTAGCTGTCAACCTAATGTGGTTATTTTGGAAAGAAATCGTAATAAAATCGACCGCCAAGAGTGCTGTATCATTGCGCAAGCTTCATTTGTCGCAGTTAGATCACAGCAAAGTTATAGACGTGACAGAATTCCCGTCTGCTGTCAATACATCGCCGTATACGGAGAGAGCATTGTTACAGAAAGCCGCCGTAACTCTGATTTTATTAAAACTATCCGCAAGTTACATGAGCATTAGTTTAGAATTAACTGCAAGGAAGTTCCCTGTACGCGTCTTTATACTATCAATATTGTAAGTCACCATACAACTCAATATAGCCTAGTTATTCTTCAATACAGCTTGGGTGGTCTTCGATCTTCACAGAGGGGGAAGGTCTAAACTTTTTTTTTTTCTTCAGAAGGATTGTCTTCCGGTGGTGACCATCTCGGAATTCGTATTACTAACTGACCACGGAAGTAGGGTAAACGCCGCGGAAAGCGCGCTAGTTAGAGAACAGCCGTTTATAACCTGTTCGGACCAAGGAGGTTAAAAAAAAAGTTTAACCTCCTTGGTTCGGACATACAGCGCAATACCTTATTCGTGTGAAAAATCTAATAATAAAAAAATAGGCGCCGAGTACGCGATAATGCGGTCTCACCCTAGGATTACACGTTTACTGTCGTGGTCAACCCCGACGGGCCTCCTGCAGCTATTACTAAAAGAAATTCCGGACCATCTCCACTAACATGAAACCTGGGCAGGGGCGAAGCATGCACTGCATAAGTGTATTCTTGGCGCCTTGGCGTTTTTGCCCACGGAGATGAAACCGTTGGGGCGGTGGAGGTATACAGCTTTGCTGCAAGTCTCGTGTCTTTGAAGCACGAAGCGTTGTAGCGCGAGGCGTTGGAAAACGAGTGTCCCGTTTTTTTTTTAGTACCGTGACTACACGATACTGCGGCGACATGAGACGACGACGACATGAGACGCCGACAGCCCGAGCCCCGAAGGGGTTTCGCCCCTGGAATTAATCAGCCCTCCCATTCTGTGAAAGAGGAGGAGGAGTCGAGCTGTGGCGTGTTTCACCTCGGTCGACGCATCTATGCACGAAACAAAACACGTTTGCTTGTAATTTCCGACTGAGCGCACTTCCTAACTAATTAGCTGAATAAAACTCGGAAAAAGTGGTTTTATTCCAGCGGCAAGCGCGGCACTATCGGTTTCCCTTCCCGTAGAAGCTCATGTACGGGCAGCAGATAGGAATTCCACATTTACAACTCCGCAGTCAACTACGTGATTGCGAGAAGTATAAATGAAACTCGGCCTAATGTTACGACTCGTCTGAGACGCTAATTGTGATATTACTTGTTTCGTGGCAGTTTTGCCAAAAACAATAGTTACAGCCGTTTTCTCTAACCATACACCAACCGTAGACTACCATGCATACTGACAGCAGACGGGACTTTAGTAACGTTTGAAACTATACACTCTGAACTAACAAGTAGTTACAAGTAAGTGAAACTCGGCGAACGATAGGGTCGTTTTAGCGGATAATTGTCTTTCACTTTGCTTTTGCACAGCTTCGATAAATCAAGAGTTACGGCAGTTTCCTGTAACCATACCCCCTCCGTCGACGACTGTGTATTGACAGCAGACGGAAATTCTGTAACGTTTACAACTGCACCGTGAAGTAGCTAATCACGACAAGTAAATGAAACTCAGCGTAATCATAAAGTCGTCTTATCGGCCCATTGCAGTATGATTTTTTTTAAAGGATACCTACATTTATACATTTATAGATTGAAAGCTACAGGGCACTCGTGATAAACTGGAGAACTCTTTTCGTGTCGCGCGTACGAGTATAGACGGACGGACGTCGGTGTAAAACAATGATGCAAGTCCACAAAGCGGCAACTGAAGCGTCGACGATACAGGATCCCCACAACGACAGGCAATCTATGTACTACAGTTGAACCTCCATTGAAAAGGGGCACCGGGGCGCGAATTCTTTGATTGATTGATTGATTGATTGATTGATTGATTGATTGATTGATTGATTGATTGATTGATTGATTGATTGATTGATTGATTGATTGATTGATTGATTGATTGATTGATTTGATTGATGGATTGATTGATCGATTGGTTTTGGGGTTTAACGCGCCGACGCTACTCAGGCGATGAGGCGCGCTGTTGTGGAGGGCTCCTGATTAATTTTGACCACCTGGGGATCTTTAACGTGCGCCTAAATCTCGAACACAGAGGCGCTTTCGCTTTTCGCCTCAATCAGAAAAGCGGAAGCCGCGGCCGGAAACGAATCCTTTCGTTGCGTAGGGAACCTCGCAAAATCAGGAAAGCAGACACGGTGTGTGTAGGGGGAAATCCGGTGTGCTTAGGATATGTGTGTGGTAAGTGTAAGGGAGGAATGTGTGAGGGGGGAATCCGAGTTTGTTCGTTACTCCGGGGAATTCGTAAAATGCGGTTATCGCAAATTCCACAAAGCATATATAGGCGACCATGCGTGCGGGGGGAGGGAAATTCAAGTTTGCTTGTTATGTCTCGGAATTCGCGATGTCCGGTTGTGTTCGTGAAAACAAGGTTCGACGGTGCGCACAAACGATGGGCGGCCAACCAGTGCGCTGTAAGACAATTTCGTGGTTCAGCTTCACCGAACAATCCGTGCATGCAGCCAACGATGAAATTTCGGTGAACGACGAGGTCGATCACACGATTTGACTCGAGAAGGTTCGGTCTGCACCACGTCAGTACGCGATGCAAGCATGACGTATTGCACTGCCCAGTGCCGCAGCGCAGATCACATTTTGAAGTCAAACGGTTCGTACAGCCATGAGCAAAAGTTTACGGACCACGACAATGGCAATTTCAGGTTATATCTCTTTCGGTAGCAGCCCACAAACCGTGATATCCTAGTGAGATGTCGTATAATTATTAACGTATTGCAAATATACCGCGCAGAATGCCCCGGGCTAACCCAGAGTTGCTACTTTCGTGGTCCGTAAACTTTTGCGGTCGACGGTACGTTGCTGTAATTCACCCAGTTTGCTTTGCTTTGGGCACGGATTGGTCACTGACGTGCGCTGTGGTGAAGTTGAACCACGGGACTGTCTTTGAGCGTACAGCAATGCGATCACTCTCAAAAAGTCGCAAGGCCACGTCACCTATTCATGGGATAGAACGGTTATTCGGACGAGCGTCGTCCGGAAAGTAAAAAAAAATAATAACCATAAGCAACACTGCTGGAAATTCGCAGGATGAAACTACGAGTCAAGAGAGCTCCGCATGGCTTCCAGCTTACGCGAAAACCCTGATTTCGGGTTAAACTCCACCGCAAATTGTAGATTTTTTCAGATACCCAGCATAGCCTTTGTATGATTCTATTTTTTGTTGCTGTTGTTATTAACAAGAACATCCATCGATTTGTAACAAACAGTTGCCATAACAGAAGTCGGGCAAGTATTATCAATAACCCGTATATTGACGCTTATAGTTACCTTCTTTTTTATCCTCGGCATACTTACTTAACACACGCAGTAACCGCACAGGAATGCAAACAAGCGTAGAATCTCTTAAAAGTTTCTTTTTTTCCTTCCTGCGTTATATTATTTGCTGTTCTGTTTCGAAGACCCCGTATAGTTTGCTTCCAGTTACCGTTATTCCTGCGCAGCCAGTCGCAACCTCGCAGCTTTTTTAGTGACGTCAGGTCAACCTCCGCCAATCAGAATGGCTCGTTCGGTACCAACGTCGGGTCCTTTCAGTGACGTCACTCAGCCTCGGCCAATCCGCACTGGTCGATCGGTAGTCCCAGCCCTTTCAGTGACGTCAGCCAGACTAAGCCAATCAAAAAGGATCATTTGGACAACGAAGACTCTGATGCTGGGGCAATCCGCAAAGAAGACTCTCACACCCAAGACGCTGGTCAGCACCTCTCTATCTTCTTCCTACCCGAATAAGCATAGCAATGTTAAGATCCCTACAATAACGTAACGCTACCATGGTCATAACGCACCTTTTCTGAATTCACGTAAAAGGGTAAGACGAGCTACACGCTGGTTTTTTTTTTTTTGCTTTTAGCTTGTTGCCGCCAAGAAGGATATTACGGGCGTTTGCTGTCACTTAAGTCTCTGTTGACGACGGGACGGCAGACGAACGTAACGGATATTTCGCAAACCGCGAAAAACGACGCCAAATCTTACAATGAACGCGATGCGACAGACTGAATGACGCGCCCCATCTTGGACGCAATTTTTTTCTCCCACTCCACCAAGAAACGCAGCCGGGGCTGCGTCAACTGACTGCGATGCGAACCTCGAAGGACGTCGACAGAGAAGCGGAGAGAGCGAGAGAGAGAGACGTCTGGATGTCTGGTGCGATTCAAACAATGCGAACAGCAAAGTGCTGCTGCTGCTCAGAGATGGGAAGACGCCAGACGTAGTACGGCCAGCTGCGAAGGCGGCGGAAAAAAATGAAGGCGGAGGCATCTCCTGAGACGAGATGTGATCAGTTCGCGCTAGCGCTACCGCGGCGGACACGGCGCCATCCTGCGCTTCCTGCGAAGACGCCCGCATTGTGCCGCTGTGTGACAACATTACACACGTTTAAAACATATGCACTGTATACCCTACATTATTTCTTCGTGTCTCTCCCCTGGCTGCTACCATAGTGAGCACACACATACGTTATATATTTATGCACGCGTGCGTTCTCACATCAAAACTGCGTCATATAGAATATATTAAACAAATACATTAAACAAGAGTACTCTGAAGAAAGCAAGTCCTCTTCCTGAAACGTCCGTAAACTTTTATTTTTTAAATGTTTTTCTCGTGTGTATCTGCCTCTACTTACCTTACTTTCGAATCGAAAGGCGTGGGTTCGGTCCCCACTCTGGGCGCGTGTTTTTCTTTCTTTCTCCCGTAATTAATAAAAAATATAATAATGTAACGTCAATAACGCTAACCATTCCCCTATGCCTTCTTTGGCGTTGTAGACTGCCGGCATTTCTTTCTGTATATATATATATATATATATATATATATATATATATATATATATATATATATATATATATATATATATATATATATATATATATATATATATATAAGAAAAACTTCGAACAAGGTAGAAACCACGATTGTGTTGCCAACGTTTCAGCAACGAGACTTGCCTTCGTCAGGGCAACAATTTGCAACAATCAGGGCATCAGGGCAACAATCGTGGTTTCTACCTTGTGCGAAGTTTGCTTTCTACCACCTTCCAAGTTTTATTGCTCCCTATTTATATATATATATATATATATGTTCGCTCTACGGTATATATATATATATATATATATATATATATATATATATATATATATATATATTTATGCGTGCGTACGTGCGTGTGTGCGTTCTCACATCAAAACTGCGTCAAAAATGCGTCCAAACTTCGCTGAAAGCGCGTCCAATTGATCGGTAAACCTCCAAAGACCCAAAAAATCGCAAACGAGGAACGAAACCATGCGACGATTTTTCGCGCAATTCGTACATCTACGAACGATCGAAAAGTATACAGGTACGTGGTTTATGAGATAGGGGTATATTGTACTCCTCCTTCTTCATGCTCGATGCTTGTATTGTCTCATCTAGAACCGTTTCTTTTTAGCGATTTTTAAGTAACCGTTCTGACACGCGCCCGCCGTGTGTGCAGAGATCTTATCAGAGCTTTTCGGTCGGCCAACCGGTCTATGGGGAAATGCAATAGTTTTCCGACAGGTCTTGCCACCGGCCCCACTAAGAAAGCTTTCGCTTTAAAAGACAATGAACACGGTGCCACCAAATAGCCATTCTCGTGCAAGGATCGGGACTCCGCATTAAAATCCATTTCCACGTACAATCATGGCTAACGTGATTTGTCCAGTAGCCGCGTAAAAAAAGTATATAAGCGCATTGTTCACGGCATGTACTGTGGAAAACAAGATGTACGTGCAGTGACACTCCCTATATGCAAGGACGCAGCCTATCTTCTATATTATTCCGCGACCGTTGTTTGTTGGCCTCGGCTCGTGGCTTTCTCAGTATCGCTGTCTTCTCTGTCACACGATAACAGGCAATGAAGGAGAAATAGTATACAGACCCAGATGGATCAGAGTCCCCAAGGTGGAGTAAGTATCTGCTAAGAAAAACGTGACATCCACCTTAATGCAGCCATCCTGGACCAGGACAAATTTTTCTTCAACTGCGAAGTTTCGGAGGAAGCTGTACAGCTTTCCTTTGTAGCCGTAATGACTGCACTGAGGTTGATGTCACTTGTTTCTTCGCACAGACCCAGATGGCCCGAGGTTATGTTTACACGCACTGCGGCACCTCTCATTTAAAGGGGCCATGCAAATTTGTTCAGTTTGAAAGAACACAGCCTTTGGTAACCCACTCAGCTCCAGACTAGCCGAGAAAGACTTTTTTGTCACTGAAGAAAAACGCAAGAAATGTTGAAAACGTTCAAATTTCGCGCTACCGTGTCGTAATTTCGGCACGAGTTACGTAATACGGGTCCGTACTAAAAACGTAGGCATCAGTGTGAACTGCCCGTTAGCATTGAAGTGACACGATCAAACGAAACTAGAAGGCCCCCCTCAATAGTTATAGTTGAGTCGTGTATCTCGGCGGTGGCTTAAAGGGACCCTGCAACACTTTCTTCAACTTGTTTTTTTTTTTTTTTCGAAATCTTAAATGCTTGCAGAACGTAGTCGCACAACACACCCAGTACTTAGATTGGGGGGTCGCAAAGTACTTCAGCCAAAAATTACTGTTCTATGCCTATCATATAACTTGTAAACTCGCTCAAAAGGTTTTTCTCTCTTTCTCGGTCTTGACGTTCTTCGACGGCCAGAATTACGCCACTGATGCCATGTAGCGGCTGTTGGCCGGTTTTCCTGCAGTTGCAGCAATAGACGCTTTTCGATAGCAGCTTTAAAAATAAAGCCACAAAAGCAAAGCAGACATGGAAGGCGTATCTGGTGCGACGAGCAAATCACGCAGTGCGGCTCCGCGCTGGCGATAACTAAAGCTTTCGCAGTGTTTCCAGACGCGAAGGAAAGAGTGAAAGCGTTTACCGAAAGTGTTGCAGGGTCCCTTTAAGGTGAAAGCCTTAGATGTCTCATCAAACGCGAAAAGTGACCGTAGTGGCTGACGACTATACACACGAATAAAACCACATTACGCGCCCTAGCTGTAGAAAGAAAATAAGTAAAATGCACATCGAAACTTATTTGGGCTCCAATGGGATTCGAACCCGGGTCGACGAGAGCCGCAGTCAGGTGTGGTAACTGTAACACTAACCCTATACCGCGCCAGGATGGAACAAGAATTACCCGGTTGCGTGCCGCATGACAGGCGTACGTGACGGCACCGCAAACACGATGCAGCAGTGAAGAAGTGTTCGATAATATGCGGCGTTCACCTTCAAATCCCTTAAGAGACTTAAGTTTCCTATAAATTTTCCCATTAACACTGAAAAGAATACAACTGTAACACTCTGCATCACAAAATCCCTAGCAGAGCTTCCACTCCAAAAATGGGCTGCAGCGCCGTTACCCGCTCACAGCTGCATTTCAAATTTCCCGCCTTCGCAGTGGTCGCGCGCCCCCTGCCTGAAACTGCGCCAGCGGGAGTTCTGTTCTCTTTGTGCTTTTCTCCCCGCACGTGCCGGCGTTCCACTGCAACATCGTAAAAATCAACCCAACGGGCGTCCTTTACTATAAAGGAACGCGGGCGCTGTCGGTTAATTACGTATATTTTTTCTCAAATGTATCTATAGTTTTCTTTGCGCTAAACAACGGGAAGATGTATGACAAGCGCCAGCGTTTCACGAGTTTCGAACGCTTATGACCATATAAACCGCTTGGCTTTCGAAACCTCTGGGGTACGCCGCGAACAACAGCGTTACCCCGGGACGCCGCCTTGGTCGAGCGAGCGAGCTAGGGCGACAAGGCGAGCTCCTAAAGTGCTCTGCACTTAAAATCTGCGCACAATTTCACGTCAAGGCACTGATTTCAAATAGAGTTTCCCTCACTGCAGGTTGGTCGGATCACAACGAATTTCCCTGTAGAAACGGCAACTGTTTTTTTTATTTTTTTTCAACGTTATCCTGGTTGAAAGGGAAAAAAAAAGGAATAAAACCTGTTTTTTAATGCTTTTGTTGTTTTAGTTTCCACCGTTCACACCTCTACTCCCGAGCTCTCAGACCATACGGTGACTGCACACTGCAAGGTGGGGGATTTAATTGGACCTAGCGGGTATGGAATGGGAGTCACTTTGTCCTATCTCACCTTTCCACTCCGTAATGTCAACTGTCTCTCTTGACTGCGTGCGGCCCCCTTGCCTAGTGGGAGAAAATGAGAGCGAACTCCTACGCGACAAACAGGCACTCTTGTTTGTTCGTTTTGTGTTGTTTCTCTACCGATTCAAGTGACGTCGCCCTGTGCTGTACGTCGCTGCTTGTATACGGCTCAAAGCACACCGCTGACGGATTCGGCTCACAGAAGAAAGAATTTGGAGCTGAGTTACCAGATTTGTGGTGAAATTTAATGAAAAAAAAACAATTATGAAAGTTTGCTAAGCCCTTCCCGTACACGTAGTGCAGACGTTTTACTGCGTTGTCCGGAATATACAAAAAATGGCTCTCCCTCTGTCGCAGCTACGTGAGGCTGTGCAATGTTTTGCGTGGAACCGATGCAACGGCTTCATGTCTGCCGCCTTGCCCGGTATAATTATGAACATTTCGTTAATTTAGGTTGCCCGTCGACGTTACACTTCCACTTGAAACCATTCCAAAGCCGGTTAGAAATCTCTGTTAGAAATCTGCAAAACATTGCCAACTTTCCCGCTTTCTCCCCCTCTCCCGGGACGACGCCACAACTTGGCGGAGGCGGCGCTATTTGCACCGCCCTCTACAAAACCAATTACTGCGACGAGAGTATAGGCGCGGTGTTATATGCAAGAGAAAAAAAAAACACAGAAAGTGCCTGCAAATCAGATGTCAATTTGAAACACGAAGTGAGCGCCAACTTCGGTGCGTTAAGTATAGCAAGCTCCTGTATCGTTTGTTTTGGGAAAATAAGCAACCTTGCAAGAAAACGAACATTGTATTTTGTATACGACAGAGATTTATTATCCAAACTCGCTTCGTGGCAGTCAGGCAAGCGTATAGCTTCTTTTTATTCCATTTGAATCACTCAAAGATACAAACTTCCAGCTTCCTTGTCGTCAGTCTAGAGAAAGCATGTCAGAGCGCGAGCTTTGGGGGGAAAATTCGCGCGCTTAGTGCTCATGCGAGACGGCCTGACGTCACAGTACTTCGTTTGAGTCACATATGTACCAGCTTGAGGGTTAATAGCATTTCAAGTCGCACAGTCCGCGTGTAAGAAATCTTTGGACGGGGGGAACGGTAATGTTTCCGCCGCGTTCTATATCCGAATTTACCGAAAACAAAATTACCAGGCCTCCTAAGCGTTCCTCGTGGTGCAGCGATCGGGAAAGCGTAGTGTCCAATTCCCGAACATGTCATCTTATTATTAACACTCCTTTTTTTTTTCCTGGCGTATTTTTATTCATCTTTTAGTAACTGATTCGGGCCATACTCACGTTCAAATCACCAGCCAAAACAGGACTACTACCGCGCACGTGTTTTGCTACTCCCCTAATTGCTACCTCTGTAATTAGCTTGCTGAAATTACTCATGTAGGCCTCAGAACATGTCTCGAACACACGTTTGTACGCCCAAGGCAACAAAACAGTCACCAGGCTTCTATTTCGTCAGCTATACAGACTTCGAGCTGCGGTGGTGTTTAGGATGCGCGCTCGTGTAGTATTCCGGAAGCCCCTGGTTCGAATCCTTCCCAGGCACAAGTCGGCCTTATTTTCTTTTATGCTCAACTAAGCGTAGATATGTTCTGCGGTCACCGTATACTAGGACGATGTACAGCTCGCATTCGCGACCATGCCCGTTGGCTTCTTCCCCCTCGCTACCACTGCTGCCAGTGCATAGTTTGCTACCATTCAGGTGCCGAGACCAGCGACGTCACATCAAACCAGCCAATCAGAAGGCCGCGCGTCAACCTGATCACTCCCCGTGAAGTCGACGCGACCAACCGGCCCAGTTTACGAGCAGATGCCGGCCTGTGTCAGCTGGCGAGGATTTTTTGTAACACTAGATAAAAAAGAAGGCTATAAAAAATCAAACAGCCACATATCCGCAACAAGGTGGAACAGCGAAAAGAAAAAAAAAAGAAACCTGGTAGAACATCTGTGCACAGTGCGGGCAGTATGTCCACGCAGTACATATATGCAGCTGGGATATTAATACCGGGAGGCCATATCCGTTCCTGCAGTGCTGGGGAAAAACGTACGCTTAGTGAGCCGTCAAATGTTTGCTAGCTCCGAGCGAAGTAAAAGCCACAAAACGCCGATAACAACAACTGTTTTTTCAGCAATGGCCTGTGCAGAACTATATATGAAATATTTGGAACAAGCGTACGCCAGACTACAGAGACCTCTGATTGCATTCAAATGCGACAGGTATCTCCGAATGATGCCGCGATAAGACAAACATTTGTACACGCCATCACGTGGAAAGAATGCGGTTTTAATTAACCTCGGAAGCAAAAAACCAATCAATGTTTTCGGGTAAAGATATGGTGTATTGTTCCTAGAGAGCTGCATCGGCAGTTCAGCAATACGATAAAGACTCCATGTGGGAAGCAGTTACGCAACGGACCAGTTTATGAAGCACTAAAAAATAATAATAATAGTAATAAATGCGCAACCAAGTAAAGTTTTTAACCGCAAAAGCAGGCGGACCAAAAAAATGCATCACTACATGTACATGAAAACAATTAAGATATTCCGCTGAGAACGATACGCCGGTTTTCAAAATTAAGCCTCCCGAAAAACGCCGACCATGTTAGCAGAAATGGGTGGGTACGACTGCTCTGCCGCAATTCAAATACACATGTTCCATCTTTGTTAAAAGTTTCTAGGCCGTTCCAAACGTTATAGCCCATGGACTATAACGTTTCAAAACTTTGATACGAAAGCTTACCCCTTGGTGAAACTGAAATTAGCTGCGCGAGCCTTTTGGCGAGGGCACCTTCTTTAATTACTGCTGTAAAATATTTCAGTCACACTTAAAACATTAAGGAATTATTTGTGGCCCGGAAACTTTTGGCGTGGCCTATAGAAACTTCTGACGAAGACTGTACGTATCACGAAATGCGCAACTAAATGTAATCAGTGTTGACCCCATGCTACTCCTACCAAGCTTATTCTGACTGGTAACGATTCGAAATTATCATACACAAGGTACCGCTGCAGCCCCCAGTAGTATAGCCGCTTTATCCTGAAATGTTCCACAAGGTCTCCCGGATCATGTGTCAAAGCTTCAACATCGATAGACGAAGTACCCGGGAGGGCTTCAGTTCGTCCGTTTAAATCCTCCCCGCATCCTCAATCAAGTTTTCCTTGAGCTCATTACGAATTTGCAAAGCAACCATCCGTTCCCTCATCACCTATATTGACATGCCACTCTGTGCACGGTGCAAGCAGTGCTCGGAAATGGAAGGATTCGAATTAGTTGCCACCCTATTAAAAAGAACAAAGAAAAAAAAGTCCGGTCACGCTGGCCCAGTAGCTAAAGAAGTTCCACTACCGATGGAGTGTAATGCAGCAAAATGTTCCGTGCGTATAAAGTTTTCGAGCAAGATTCCCATCTGTCATAAATTAACCGGCAAGCCAACCGAAAGTCGCGCCTCATAACCCAAGGCGCAGTTTCGGCGCGTTATGACCTGGTTGTAACCTCTCCTCGAAAAAAAAAAAGAAAGCGCAATCGATTAATCCCTACCGAATGGCGCCGATTCTAACCCGGTTACAGTATCAGATCGATCAACCTTTCTCCCGAGTCCTCACGCGCGCCATTTTGGTTCCAACAAAGCCGGAGCTCTCACAGAGGGCGCTGTCATGCCGGCGGCCACAAAGAGGCGGGAATTTCAAAAAAAAGAAAAAGACAAAAAACCAGTCGAAGGAGCCTCTGTATTTTTTTAGACTCACAAATCCGGGCAGGAATTCACCAAGTTTCGTAAGGGTGTACCGACTAACAACCAGGACACTTTGCACCAGCAAGATAGTGCGACGGACGTTACTAGTAGCTCTAAACAGCTAGTGAGCAACACGCGGGCGACACGCGGCCGAGAGTACGAGACATTTTTGCTCAAAAACAGTCGTTTACAACTGCATACACTATGTTCACCTTTGAAACCGCAGACTGGGCAATCCTACGGCCATAGGCGACGGGAAAAAGCACGCCCAAAACTATTTAGACTTCAGTCGCTGATGACGTCACCACCATCACCCCTGGCTTACGTTCCTTTTGCGTTGCTCAGTGAAATAGGTCGAAAGCCGACAGAGTTCGCGCGTAGCTTAGAGTTGTATGAAGAAGAGCTACCGTAACGAGTTCACCTTGAGGTGTCGGTTTCACCACCACAGCAGTGCTCGACACGTGCATTGAAGTTTCGCTTTGCTCGCGCCGTGAGGCGACAAAATTTATGCAGTCTTGCACCTTCGGCGCTTTGCTTGCACGAGGAAATATGGCGAATAGGTTATGTCGGCTGCTCAGACGTTTCATGCGAGGCAAGACGAAAGAAGAACCGGTGTTTTCCTTTTTTTACCTGCGTTCATATGTCGTATAGGAATATAGGAAAACGTGATTTAAAAATTTAAAAAAAAAACGCAACGTCATGAGTGTTGTTCTGCGCAATTGTTACCAATGGGCGATCTAGAGGTAGGGCGATCTCAGGGCTTGTACACTCGTAGCTGTGTGCGAGTTTCCAACGGCTCCAAAGCCAGTCTCGCAGCAGGAGTAAAGAGAACTTGTATTACAAATGCACTGCATAACCAGTCGAGAGTTTGCCCGGTTGGAAATTGATATTAAGCATAGCGCCATCAACATTTCCCGAAACCTGTGGCGGATTTTTTAACAACGGACACGTTAATACGAGATCGACAACAGTGGTCAATTTTAATTAGAAGAACAACGTATGATTATGCTGACGTGCTCATCGAGCTGAAAGCGGTCGAGCTTAACTATTGAAATTACTACACCTATATATATATATATATATATATATATATATATATATATATATATATATATATATATATATATATATATATATATATATATTATGAAGTTAGGGGTAGGATGGATTTTGGATTATAACCATCACCATGAACCTATTTGTGTCCGCCAAATTTAGCCCTAATGAAATTCTGTCTTTATGTCGGGTAATGTGGTCAAACAAACTTCGTATAAGAGAAAAAAAAAACAAGAATAGTGCAAGGGCCGTCCACAAATCAAAGAAGTGTGTATTGTAATCCCTTGAAATAAAATGTTTCGCGATGCAACTTTATGCTGCCAAACGTCGGCCCCGCGACTCTCTCGTTTGGGATAACACCGGCCACGAAGTACCCGGCAAAATACAAGACCACACCTCGTAGCTATTATCCGCCTTGAAATGTTCCAATTAACCGAATTTCATTATATATCCTTTCACCTATGCGACATTCGGCTAAACATTTTCTTCCGTGGCATTATTTTCAGTGGGTGAGATAACTGAACAGCAAAGACAGAGTTGGGCCAGTTTCGGTGGCTCGTTTTCAGCAAACGCAACCACCCCGAAGTTGCCCAAAAATGAAAGCATCAGCCCGCTACGTTAAAAGGTAGTAGGAAAGGTGCAATTTTGGTCTAAAAGGTGGACTAACAAAAGGAGTGAAAAACTACTCCCCCCACCTTTTTTTTTTTCTTCGGCAGGAACGCTGATTAGAGGACATAAATTCGATATTGCGAACGGTGAGCACCTGAAGCGAGAGTGTACGAGGGTATCCATACTAGCATGGCGGAAAAGATAAACGAGTGTACGAATCGTTACGAGATCATTGCAACGTCAATTAACATAAATAAATGAATAAATGAATATATAACTAAATATCACTCCTTGAACAGTAATTACGAGTGATTTTCTTGCCATGGACGTACACGCCTAACGGATTAACTGAAGACGATCTGAATCTGAATATGACTTCAGATTACAGGGGTTATTCTTATACGAACAAAACGGCCGCACCTGCCGCCGACATCGTGCTAACGAGGTTACCAGGCTAAACATGGCTGATTCGTCGCTATCTAAATGGGGTAGAACGGGGTGAAATGAGCGCTCCACGAAGCCATGATGGGGCAGACCTCCTTCAAATAAAATTTTCTAAATCGTTACTGTTAACCTCGTCGTAGACGGGGAAAGTTTAAACGCCGGTTGGACACCAAAAAGAGCAAAGCGAAAGAAAGAAACTGTTTGCCTTGAGAGCGAGCGCACCGGTTGTCGCTTAGCTATTTGCGGTCGCTCTAAATCTAATCGCAAAACGCTAAAAAAAGCACGAACGCGTAAACGAAGCAGAACTTTTCGAACGCACTCACCAAAGTCATTTTGGCTGGGTAGGCCGAGGGCTCGAAAGGGGCCCTCAAAATCACCAAGGTTGCCAGCGCAAGCCGGTGATATCCTTCTTCTTCATGAAAAATGTGTCACGGGCATCCAACGCGGTGCAGACGACAAAAAAAAAAAAAAAAAAAAGAGAGGGGAAAAACCACCAGGAGAATGGTGCAGACACCGGGCGGTAATCACACACACGCGCCAGAAGTAACGGTACCAGCCGAAGTCATATGCTCGGAACAGGTGACACCAGATGCTGTGAAACAGAGGGCGAGGAGGAGGTGTGTGCACAATCCACTGCCCGTAGCAACCGTAGTCCCAGATGGTCCCGATGAGGCGAAAACGAAACGCGAAGCAGCCGCCAAACGCCGCGAAACTTCATGCACGGTTGACGGAAGAAAATAATCCAGTCAGTTCATTGCATCCGCCAAGCGAAGACACAGCCTGAAGAGAACGATGTCAGCCGGGCAGCGGGTCTTCTCCGAGCCGGCGCGAAGCGGGCCCGGGTCGCCGTAGCAGACGACACGAACAGGCGCACGCAGACGATCGCACGCACGCACGGCAGGCGTTGCTAGCAGACGACACCGCCGCAAGCGACGTCGACTCGCACACCGATGCGGGGCAGACGGGCGTTCAAACGAGCTCTGTCTGTAGGGAGCGCGTCGGCGCATGCACTTCGCCAGAGAGAAACTTGTTTACGTGCACATACAGACAAACAGAACCGCGCGTGGAACGACAGAAGAATCGAGCGTCCGCGCGAAAGAAGGGAACACACGCGCGCGACCGTCGAGCGAGAGGAGAGGATGGCTTCGCCGGCGGCGGCGGCGGCTGCAGCGGAGAGGAGGAGAGATGGAAGAAGAAAAAAAATGCGAGGACAAGGGAACGGGAAGGGAGGTTGCGCGGAGAGACGGCACTCAAGCTGCGGCAACAGCAGCGGCCGAGAAACACCGTTGGCGAGAGGGGATAGCCGTCGAGGCAAGCGATGGGCGAGGAGAAGCTGTTTAGTAAACAACCTCGCTAAATTTAGCGGGATCGCAGGCGGACGCGGCAGGCGCCACACAACGCTGGGACACGCGCTGAACTTCCCTCGCACCCGGCGCGCCTGCTCGGGCCGTTCCCTCCGCAACTTCTCACGTACAGTTCCAACTCTATTACCGCCCTCTTCGTACCCACACCGCTTCCACCTCTCCCGTCCCTCCTTTTCTGGCTCTGATTCTGTTATTTTGCATCTCTGGAACGACGCCCTCGCACACACAGGTCTCCTTCCACCCTTCGAAAAAGCGGCAACCTCGATATGCTGCGTTGCGAGGAGGTTGGACAAACAATGGTGAGAGGAATAGATGGGGTGGGGGCAAGCGAAAAGGCCGCTCGCAACACCGGAAACAAAAGACGAACATTGCAGAAATGGCCGCTGACGCTGTCCGTTCCGGCTTTGGCTCGCCCGGCCGACCCTCTGAAACGCTCACAAACCGAGAGAAAAAAAAAGTGAGCGAAAGCAATTTCATTTCTTCTTGTTATGTGTCTGCCGGTATCTCACTCGGGCCGACGCGAGCGCGCACAAACATCGCCCAGCCGCCCACCTCCTCTCCCTGGCCACCCCCTCCAGTGTCTTTTCGACACGGCCTGAGTAAACAACTAGGCAGCCGAAGGCTGTCGTTGGCCCGCTGAGCCTACGCAGCCGACTGGGGTGTGATGGAAGTCGACGGCCGCGACGTGGAGCAAGCGCTCAATAAAAGCGCTAAGAATATCCATCACCGCACTATATAGACCACACACGCACAAAGACCGGAAAACGCAGAAGTTAAATCGTCCCCGAGCATCCCTTAAAGCTATGTCCCACCACGTACACAGGATGACATAATAATAACATTAAACCACTCTGACATTGGCCGGGTCCTCCTTGCAACAATGCGTGAAAGAAATGGAACGAGAGAGAGAGAGAGAGAGAGAAGATACTACAGTTCCCAACAGACGACAGGCAGAGTTCAAGACGCTTTTCGGACACAGGTCACTCGTCAAATCCACTGCGGTTTAGAATACCTCTCTCTAGAGAGCTTCGTTTGTGGACTGAGCGGAAATTTCAGTATATGTTACCCAGGCAACGCTAAATCGTCGTTCTGTACGCAGTTCGTACCCACAGCCACCATCTTATCATTGGATAAAGTTGGCGGGGCCATAACTGGCGCAGTCGACAGGATCACATAACCGCGCGTGCGCGGCAGAGACTGCAGCATTACCGAATCTCATCGAGGCGTTTCTACACGTAAAAGTAATGCTGAATGCACATTCGATACCTGATACCCGATACCTGATAACTTAGCGCAATTGTTCTCGACATTGAGCACACTGGGATCGCCAAAGCGTGAGTCGGGAGGTAACGCAAACTCAAGCTTCTACAGCTTGACTTCAGAGATTTGATGCTGTATGTATGCACTCCAAAGTATTGTAAGGTATGATTGTCGTTTTGCATACGGAGTGCACGAACAGCGCATTGTTCAGGGTTCCTCTCCGCCAGTTTGCATGTAAGCCACTTTCATCGCTTCATCGCTTTTAGCAATGACGACACGCTGTGGCTTAAATATGGCGCCTCTTGTGAGCTTTGAGGGAGGCCATCGGCCACGACAACCCAGTGCATTTGGCGCTGACAATCCATTTGGCACTGGCAACCCAGTGAATCCATGCACTGGCAACATGCAGGAATAAACCATCCGCTGGAACTTTTTCTCTAGGTGCGAGAGGACGAGTTATAACATCTGCTAACCACCCTCACTTACGCTGTTATTAGGGTTGTTGTCACAGTAACGAAGTGTTTGAGTTAACTAGGAATGTGGGACCCTAAGCTACTAACTATATTACTGGACGTTGTGCTTTTGTGCCAAATGAACACAAGGCATCGCATATTTTACTTGATTCCGAATTTTGTTGTTCCTGTTGACATCCCACCTCTGCAGCATTATTATTATTATTATTGAAGGTTTATGGCAACATTTTTGTGCCTGTCTTAACTTCCATTTATAATAACTGTTTACTTTTCGGCAAATTTCCTCGTGCATGGAAGATTGCTCGAATTTTTCCAATATTTAAGTCTGGTGATAAGTCAGCCGTTACCAACTATCGCCCAATCTCACTCCTTTGTGTCGCCTCAAAACTCTTTGAGTCAGCTCTGCACAACGTTCTTGCTGCCTGCGTCAAGAACGTTCTGATACCAAATCAGCACGGCTTTTTCTCGGGTCGATCGACGGTTACAAATCTTGCAAGCTTCATGACTCAGGCTTCGGCGGCAGTTTGTGAAAACGGCCAGTTGGATGTTATCTATTTTGACCTCAGTAAGGCGTTTGATGTAGTGAACCATAAATTATTAATTAACAAGCTTACTATGTCCGGTGTTGATGCAAGCCTTGTTGCCTTGTTGTCCAACTATCTCCTTGACCGGTCCTTTTACGTAGATGTAAACTTCAAAAGGTCTAGTGTTTACACTGCAACGAGTGGCGTACCTCAGGGTTCTGTGCTGGGTCCACTATTGTATTCTATCTTTATCAATGATGTGTCAACAGTGTTAACAAAATCTTCATTTCTTCTCTATGCTGATGATGTAAAACTATTTAGGCACATTAGCAGTTTTCAGGACTGCTGTGCCTTGCAGAGGGATGTGTCGGAATTATCGGTCTGGTGCAGCAAAAACTGTCTAATTTTAAATCCAGCTAAAACAAAGGTTGTCACGTACAGCCGGAAAACCCATCGTCTACTGTTTTCCTACAGTATAGAGGGAGCTCCTTTGCAAAGGGTTGAGGAGATTAGGGACCTCGGAGTTCTTTTCGACAGTACCCTCTCTTTTTCTTCTCATATTAGGCTCATCACCCGGCGAGCGCTCCGAAGTCTTGGAAATGTGTGTCGGATTACAAAGGAATTCTCTTCTCCGGATCCATTTCTAATGCTATACAATGCAATATGTATCCCCCAGTTAGAATATGCTTCTGTTGCCTGGAACGGCATTTCCAAATCTAGTAGTGAATTAATAGAACGTGTTCAGAAGAAGTTTTTATCCATATTTAAGCACCGTCATCACAATCACAGTCGGGGTCCTGATTCTGACTTACCCATAGTTCCTTCCATTCCTTCGTTGGCCTGCAGACGTATGCGTGCAGACCTTACATTTCTTCACAAAGTTGTTCATGGTGACCTTTCTTGCGCGGACCTGCTTAACTGTTTAGAGTTTAGTGTTCCACAGAGGCCCACCAGGTCGCATCGCCCTTTCTTGACCGCTGCGCGCAACTCCAATCATTCTCCAGTGCGCAGAATACAGAATTGCTACAACCGCTTCTCTGAACGCCTTGACATCTTTCAAAGCTCCTTTACAATTTACCGTACTGCGCTGTTGAACACAGTATGTTAAACATCTATGATATCTCTGTCGTTCGTTTTTCTTTTTTTTTATTGCTGAAATTTGGTTTCTCTGCGGTTCTGTTTAACCAACATAGTTGCCTGTTTTTGAAACTGTTTACTTATCATGCTTGTCTTATCATTTGTCTCAATACTCTTGTCATTGTTTTTGTCGTCTTACTGTCAAACTTTGTTCTCTGCTTGTTGTGTATTCATTACAATAAGCTGAGCCACAAAGGCATCTTCTTTTTTCTTTTTTACCTGTACCCAGGCTCCGCCTGTGCTTTATTTTTGTAATTTTCGCTACTTCAATATGTGTGTGTCTTGTCGCTTGTTTGTTTCTTGCAATATGTTTCTTGTATTTTGTTTTCATATAACTATCCGTGCGCCAGCACTCAGGCCTCTGGCTGTTCCTGGGCACGTAAATAAACATGATTGATTGATTGATTGATTGATTATTATTATTATTATTATTATTATTATTATTATTATTATTATTATTATTATTATTATTATTATTATTATTATTATTATATTCCCCTTATTCAATGTCTGGTTTTCTCTACATGTATATTCCTTCTATGCTCCTTTTGCTTACACATAAGCTATCTTGATTCACTCCGTTTCCGTGCAACCAAACTTTGTTAACATTTATGTATATTTTGAAATTATCTGTGTATGACGACCACAGGCGTGGTGTCACATGCCTTACTGCAAGGCACTGTACTTATTTTTGTGTGTATGTGTGTGTGTTTGTGTTTTCTGTAGGTGCATGTATATTCTGGTGTACGACAGTGTGTAATTTTTGTGTGCGTGTGTGTCAGCATCGCTGTCCTTTAATTGCATTACTTGTGTGGTGTGGGCATCTTATATTGCCGGCTTTTTTTTTTCTTCGTGCGCCAGCACAAAGGCCCTCCGGCTGTTCCTGGACACGTTAATAAACGATTGATTGATTGATTGATTGATTGATTGATTGATTGATTGATTGATTATTGTCACGAGTTGGTTGTTCTAACGGCATTTGCAGGAACGCGACCGATTAATCCGCTATTTTTTCCCAGAATGCTTGCATCTAGACAACTGACCTGAGCTAACGGCCGAATTGTCGAATCACGCGTGTTGAAGCAGTACCTCACTCTACATTTCGCTGTGTCCCGCGGCGCGAACTCCGTCCAAAAGTTTAATTATCAATCACCTATATATTTATTTGGTTGTATAAGATATGCGGGCCACAAAGCAAGTGGATTTCTCAAACTCGCGCGCTCCAGCGAACCGGCGTCGAGTTGGTCGTTTGCTCCTCTGAGCAGTTTTGTGTGGATACTTTTCGCAATTCCTCGATGTTTGGGCCGCAGGCATCTCGTCTACATCCCACATCATCATCACCCTGGTCGTCATCATCATCTCCACCTAGGCTGCCTTATCATGACATCATCATAGTAATCGTCATTGTCTCACTACCATAATCATAATCGTCACTATAATCATCACCATCATCAACTACAACAACATCAGCGATAAAAATTCAGTGTAAGGTTGAAGCACTCCCCCACGGTCTTTCATATCCTGCGTCATACGAAATAATTCATCGTCTCCAAATGTGCTGACGTCATCCCTTCACTGGCATAGCCTTTGGTATCCTATGTCGTGCCAATACATTCTTTGACTCACAATTTTCTGGCGTCATTCCTCCACCGAGTTCTTTGCTTCAACCTTCCTGTGCCTTCCGCGGAGGCAGGCAATCTGCTATATGCAGACAATCTATTATTATGGTGGTGAACCTGCTTTCGTTTTCTGCATCTTACATCCGGCTCAACTCCACCTTGTCTTTTAACTTAAGTTAGCATGCCCTCTGCATAAGTTTTGACCCCAATGCATGCTGCGTATACTTCGCATACATAAGCATTGCAGTAGCCCTTCGTAGTAGAAGATGAAGAGGCAACGCCTTGCTCACATCGATCGTCTCTTACTGTGTTTTCTTCTTCCTGGGTTTTAGTCGAATCAGATCTCTGGTTATCTAGTGTTTTGAGCGTCAGATGTGCTCCCCGCGAGGGGCACGGCACCGGGCTTGCCGCCCTCCACGCCGTGCATTGGTCAACCGCCTGATCAACCGCCAGGCCCTGTCATGGAGCCGGAACCTCCGGCCGCACCGCTGTTTGTAGCCACGTCAGGCCCACCGCAAGCTACCAGTCACCCCTGTTCTGACCTTGGGTCCTCTGTGTCCTCGCTTCTGCCGGGACAAGTGCGTCCGATGGTGATACCATCCGAACAACCTCTGCCAGATGACGCAGACGACATGTCTGGTCTTTCCGACTCATCATCTGCAACGCTCATCTGTATACGGCAATGAAACCGTTCTTTCACTAGATAAGTCAAAGCCATTTGAGCGTGTGATTCCTTCAAAGCGCTGCCGTGGCTCTCAGCGTGTCTACAGGCCACTTGATGTCAGCACAATCGCAAGTCCCTTGAGGCATGGTATTGTTGTGGTGATTAAACCTGTCGACTCCTCGAACGATATCACTCTCTACAAACCCATTACTATCAAGGAAGGATTAGAGACTGGCTCCGGATGGCGTGCTACCAGTACTTCCAAATTATCGCCTCAACCCGCTCGCCATTGACAGTTGCAACGCTGACGCTACACGGCGTCTCCTAAAAATCTCCTCCGTTGCTGGCGTGACAGTCAGGCCTATGAACCACGACCGAGCAATTGTGGAGTGGGCGTAATCAGGGGAGTATACCTAAGGAGCTCTCTGACCCTGAAATCCTTGTGCCTTACGAGTCAGAGCGCCTGCCAAATCCGCCTGTAGACTGGGAAAATCATCAGAGAATGTGCAGATTGTGTTCGCCACAGAAACAGTACCAGAGCATGTAGTCATCGGTTACACGCGCTATCGCGTGTATGATTACGTAGAGACACCGATAGAATGCAAAAACCGCCGTTGAACCCTCTTAAGCGTTCTTAGCGTTGAACCCTCTTAGCGTTGAACCCTCTTAAGCTTCCTATGGCCATAGGAAGCTTAAGAGGGTTCAAAGCTATGCGACCACTTCGTGGGTTCGGATCCCACCTGGCTGGCATTTTTCTCCGCTTTCTTTCTTTCTTTCCAAATTCTTTATCTGTTTCAATGATCTACAACATCCTCCGCTTTGCTTTCCGAGGTTTTCTTGCCTGCCAACTCTTATTACTATATATATATATATATATATATATATATATATATATATATATATATATATATATATATATATATATATATATATATATAGCAAAAAAAAAGAGAAAGACACACGTCGAAAAAAGAAAAGGTTTAACGTTTCGGCCGAGGGACCGGCCTTCGTCAGAAGGCCGGTCCCTCGGCCGAAACGTTAAACCTTTTTTTTTTTTCGACGTGTGTCTTTCTCTTTTTTTTGCTACGACTTGCCGGTGTCCAAGAAATATTTTCCTGCAATATATATATATATATATATATATATATATATATATATATATATATATATATATAGGGAACGAGGGGACTTTGAAGATGGTCGCCAGATAGAAATAATACCTTGGAGAAGGTAGCGGCCTCAGATCTCTGCCAACGTTTCGGCAAGGGGACTTGTCTTTTTCAAGGCATCAGGGTTCATCTCTGGCACACTATTTTATAGATAGAGATTGAGTTGGAGAGAAGGAGGGGGGGGAGAGGTTGTTTAGAGCGAGGCTGGAAGGAGGAAAGCAGAGTGGGCCAACGGTCGGTTGAAAGGAGCGAAATAGTGAGAGAGAAGCGGAGGTGTGGTTATTGCGACAGGACCCCGCCAGAGAGAAAGGGAAGACTACGAGAGGGCCGAGGGAAACGGGGCGGGAGTGGTTTAAGCTGGGCTGCGGTCGTGCCGGGTGACCTCAAAGGAAGATTCCGGGAAGGATTGGATTAGGAAGGATTGCACAAAGGAAGGATTGGATTAAAAATGGAATGGATTGCTGAACGTTACCTCAATCTACGTATATCCTGGCATAGCCGAGCTAAGCCACTGCTAATTTTTTGCTCGCGTGTAATTCGTTACTGTTTCAATACGGTTAACTTGCACGGAAGACCAATGCGACCCGCCTCACTAGTACCCAATTTAGAAACTACATTGAGAATTTTAACATGCGGAAATAGAAGAGGTTCGTCTAGATGAAAATGCGTATATGCGCGCATCATTCCATTACGAGCACTGTATGTCCATTCCTAAAACAACGGTTATAGAGTTCATAAATTCGCATGCAAGTATGCAAAGAGCGACAGCCGACCGGTGTCCTTTATTGAGCCGATTAGGTGTTTCCATCACAGTTCAAAGGTCGCGAGCCTTCAACGGCACAGCGCCAGCTGCACATCTCTAACGGGACTCACTTTAGAATCACACAAGCTACGACCAGATTTCCGACACGGCCTCAGGCTTTCCGATCGACCTTCATTCGACGATATCGCGAGGGTGCGTTGCTCCCTCGAGCAGATGTAGTTATCTGGATCGCGCGGAATCGATAAGGATGAATACTCCCCGTGTTTGATATGAGGACATGTGACCGACCATACGGCGGAGCCCGCGCTACCAAGGTGAAGTAAGGCAAGCGGGATAGGTCAGGGTCACATCACCAGGAAGCGACTGCGTTTTTCGGAAAAGATTACGACGCATCGCGCACGCACTGACTAAGCCTCTCGAAACGCGTAACGAGGGGAAACGCGGTGGGGTGAGGACGTACGAAAAATACTGCTTATCTGCGGAACGTTGCTCAACAACGGACATTGGCGAAGCGTGGAGAGTTGACGTAAAGGATGAAACACGTGACGTCTTTGCTTCGGAAACGAGTCTGTCCGACTGGTTCTGCCCTATAGTCCATCTCGTCATAGCTGTCTTTTTAGAGCGAATCTTTCTATGCATCACTGGTTGCGTATGCCGCGTCGAAAACGCGCTGCAGAAAAGCCAACTTTCTCGGACGATGATGGTGGTCATGGGTGAAGCGAAAGACGAAAATGCTTCTTCCAGTGGTCGCAATCAAACCTGGGTCTCTCACGTTCTGAGGCGTCTATCTGAGACGTCTATGAAACGTCTATCTGAGACGTCTATGAGAAGTATATCCTAATGCGCCATTCCGACACGGTCGAAGCGGTTTGGAACTGGAGAGGGGTGCATGGACGTGCTCACCTACTCACGTATACGGGGCAGAAACTTGGAGGCTCACTAAGAGGGTTCAACTTAAATTAAGGACGACTCAGCGGGCAATGGAACGGAAGATGATAGGTGTAACATTAAAAAACAAGAAGAGAGCGGAGTGGGTCAGGGAATAAACGCGTGTTAAGGATATATTAGTAGAAATTAAGAAGAAGAAATGGACGTGGGCAGGGCATGTAATGCGAAGGCAAGACAATCGTTGGTCATTGAGGGTAACAAAGTGGATCCATGGAGAAGACAAGCGTTGCAGGGGACGGGAGAGACTTAGATGGGCAGATGAGATCAAGAAGCTTGCGGGGAGAAATTGGTCGCAGTTAGCACAGGACCGGGGTAATTGGATATCAATGGGAGAGGCATTTGCCCTGTAGTGGGCGTTGATAGGCTGCTGCTGCTGCTGCTGAATATGATGATGATGATGGACGTGCAAAATTAGACTGAGAAATCATGCGCTCTCCGTCCAACGACGACGACGGTTGAACGCGAAGCTTCCTTCGTGCAAAATCAAATGGCGAAGTGTCAAATTTAAAGCCCCTCCGATCAAAAGTCCGAACTGCGTGTGTATGAGTCAGATTCAAAGCTCAACGAGTGGAAGTCCAAACCGTCTGCGATTTAAAGTGCAAACTCAGACGACAACCAAAGAATCCCTCACGAGAAAGCTTATCGTCGTCGCTGGACGGACGGATCTATGATTTTTATTCATTTGCTCTAGAAGGCCCGAGAAATGTTTGCTGCATCTTCTTCCCCGGTGTAGAGTGATTAACAGAACAGTCAAATCGGCAATGAAGACAACATATTAACTTGGTTAAATTTGAAAGAACTAGCCCTTGGCAACTCTTAATCTCAATCCCGCCGCACGAGACCTTGCTTGACTAACAAAGAACGGAAGAAATATTGACAAGCTTTCAAGGTTCGCGCAACGGTGACGCAATATCCCTTTCAACCCTGATTTTTTTATTCATAGCAAAAACTTTTTTTTTCAGTCTGTTTAACCCAATATTTGGACCCTATGAGCCAACAAACACAAAACTGAGCTTGCGGTGCAAGTATTAGTGACTTACAGGCATGGCATCTAATTAGGTCATCAGGTAATTAAAATTTTGAATTCCAGAAGAAAAAATGTTTTGCTTGTTTTCCTAAATTTTGGGAAGCACTGATCCCACATACAAAGGATAAAGCTGGTAGTGCAAGTACATTTAGATTTACACCATATCATAAAACTAGGACTTCCGTTCTTGGGGTCACCCCGACGTCGTCCTGGTCTTCACTGCAACGCCTGCCTCTTTTTAGCGTTCAGAAGCTGTAGCAAAAAACGAGCAATGTTGATATCAGTCGGAAGAAGCACTGAGTCCTCGAAGAACTATTTCACAGAAAACCAGCTCTGCTGTTTTTTTTGTTTTTTTTCTGAAATTGCTAGAAGTCTTTTCGTCAATGTCCTTAGGGAAGCAATGGGGACGCTGAAGCAATGGGGACGCGCAAGCCCCTTTCTCGCCGTGTCACAGTGACGTCACAGGATCTTGTTCGTCGGCCATCGACCACAGTCACCCCAAAGAAAGATGACAACGATTGTAATGGACCTGCAGTTCCGTTTGATTGTGTCACTCAATGTCAACGTGCAGTTGTCAGACTGATAACTGTTTTTAGTATTTATCCTATTACGTCACTGGCGCCGTCGTGTAGCGCGAATTTTGAAAATTTGTAGTTGTTGTTCTGTGGGTAAAAATTGCCTTGTGCCGGTGCAATCGGGTTAGCGAACTACCAAAGGCTGATTCTTGCAAAATAGAGAACGCCGTATTTTGATTTGTTGACCCCTTTAAGAAACGGTTTTCATCCAACAGGTAACAAATAAAAATAACAATACGACGTAATTGAAACGAAGCGCAAGGAATTATCAACCGGGTCAACGATGCACTTACCAGATGCAGCGACTGTGATAACGGGCTCGAACAAACAGCGAATCGCTCGGTCTACGCAACTTGAGCGTCCCGTAAATTGTTAGCCTCCTAGAAATAAAACAATGCGCAGCCTGTTTTCGTTATTTTTTCTCCTTTTTCAGGCAAAGCTAATTTCGACTGTTATCTTCTTATCGGTACGTTGCTCGAGCTGTGCACATACAGCCGACGTCAACAATAAATTACGAGACCGCTAGGGGGAAAAAAATGAACTGCCCCGAATACAAGTGGTTGAACTCGACTATACGCGAAGTTTCAAAATGAGCGCTCGACACACAACTCGATTGACCGCGGGGCGCAGTCCAAACGAATGCAAGAAGCAAAAATACGTTTGCTTGTGATGTCCGATTTAGCCGAGTCCTTTTCGGCTAATTAGCTCAATGAAACTGTGAAGGACCCAGTTCTAAATAAACAGACACACTTGGGCTGCCAGTTTCACGATGGCTTTGGAATACTGCTGGAACGGCTTAGGACAAGGGTGGCTTGATAACAGCCTTGTATGCCCCATTATTGAGTTTCATACTACAATATATACTAGAGGGAAATCTCGCGCCACTCTCTAGGGGAGCCACGCTTCAGCGACCGTTCCGTCATGTACTGGGCAGGCAGTTCCACTTGTCCTTGGCATGGCTCATGAACAGGCTTAGAAGTTGTCTCTGGTTGCAAAAAAGCTACAATATTACTGCAAAACATTATTCTCTGTTTTGTTATTATTGAAGCTATAAGAAGGTTTATTTGTCAGTGATTATTTACAAGCTTTATGCAAGATGAACAAGAAAAACGTGCTACCTTTTTACGTTGATTTTGGCTTCGATACAAAAAAAGAAGCCATGTAGCTAGCCAAGCCAAGCAGGCGAGGAACGTCGCTAGCTGCAATGGCGGTGCCCACGACGGCCCGCGATTGCAGCGCCAATTTTCCCTCTAGTATATATACATCAGTATGAAACGCTAGACGTCCCATGAGAAAAAAAAAATCCGCTGTTGACCGAACACGCGCGGCTCGGGACAACACGTGAGTAGAAGAGGTGCACCGAAGTGACGGAGAACGCTGACTCTGGAATAGTGGAGCGAAGTGCAGCCGGCATGCCTGTGAAGTGATTCGAGCATTGCCTGGCTACTTATGTTCGTAACTAGTCTCAGAGCGGAGTTCTCAGTTCCGAATGGTGTGGTGTAACCAACGTGGATGTAGAGAGGAATGCGAAGTGAAATACCCAGACACGACGCGGCAGTAAACAAGTGGGATAATTAACGCCACGGGGAGTCACAATTTTAACGGCGATAGTCCTTCTTGGGTTACCAAACGGGTAAATGTTTGTCAGAATTTATTCACTCACTCACTCACTCACTCACTCACTCACTCACTCACTCACTCACTCACTCACTGTCGTATGTCTGTCCGTCTGTCTGTCCCTCCAATGTCGGATCAGCTAGTAATGTCACTGGTGCGCCTGCTTATAGGGGAATTGATTGGTGATGGTAGGAGTGTAGAGGTGGAAGGGGTGACAGAAATGGGGATTGATTGATTGGTTGATTATTGGTTGGTTGATTGATTGATTGATTGATTGATTGATTGATTGATTGAAGCTTTTATTGGAGGGAAGGGGAGACCCGGAGGCCGTGCATGGGGAGTCGGAAGGGAGGGGATGCGAACGCAGTAGAAGTTCTTCTAAAAACAACTTAATGTGTGTCTGAGCCCTCATTTTTCGTCCACTAGCCTAGGGTTTGGACTGCTGAAATCGGTGTAGAGCGAGGAAAGGAGAGGAGGGAGATGAACCAGGATGGGAAATAAGTGTGTCAGGATGGGGCCGTGGAGGAGTGCGTGGTGTGCGGACTGGGTGAGGGGTGAGGAGGAGGAGAGGGGAACGGATACGGGCGAAGGCGATGAGATTGGAGGAGTGGGAAATGGAGGGGAATGGTCGTGTGCTGAGAGAGGAGAGGGGAGGGGAGTGGGATGGAGAGAGAAAGAGAAGGGGGAGAGGAAGGAGAATGTGGCAAAAGTGTAGTGGAAGAGAGAGCGTCGGGAGAAAGTACGGAGAAAAGGGAAACAGTGTTGCGGGAAGGAGACGGGGAGGATGCGGAAGGCATCGGGGTGGAGGGGGAGGATTGCGATTGGAGGGAGATGCGATGAGGGGGGGGGGAAGAGGGGGAAACATTGGTGATAATGATGAGATTGCGAGACGGAGAGACGGGGGTTGTTGCGAAAGGAGGCAGAGGATGAGAGAGGGTGCCATAGAGAAGGAAAAGTGAAAGAGAGGGGAGATAGAAGGTCTTACAGAAGGCCCCTTCCGTTGGTGCCCGCTCTTGCACCACGTAATGGAGAAAAAAAAACAATACTTGACCTTCAATTTAATTGCTCCCACCCAGCTTCCAATTGCATTATGATTCCGTAGCTTTGGTTCTTCGAAGCAGCGCAAGAACTGTATACCCAACAGAAAAAAGAGGAACAAGAAACGACAAGGCAAGGTAAAAAAGACATCCCCCTCGCGAGGGGCACGATCAAATGCACAGCATTTCCGAGGGGGTGCGCCGGCAAGTCGTATCTCTAGATTGCGGGACCCGTGTCGCCATCTTTTGGAGGCGCGGGACAACTTGTGGCGCTTTCGAAACAAACGAGAAATGAGTGAAGGATATAAGGCGCGTTCGGTCCGTCGAAATGTGTGTCGGTTTCGTGGCTCGGTCGGTAGGGCGCCGGGCACCTTGCGTTCCGCCCGCGGCGTCATGGGTTCGAAACCGGGCGCCGGAAACTGTTATTTTATTTCTTCCTGGCTGCGGACTACGACAATGCGCGCATGCGGACTACGACAAGGCGCGCATGCGGACTACGACAAGGCACGCCAACGCCGCGTGACATTGTGAGTTACTAAAATGCTATGCATTTAAAAGCCCTAGGGGGTAGCGATCAGCTAGCTCCCTAACACACTGAGCTAAGAAAGCGCGTGGTGACGGAGTAACCCGGTGCCTCGCCGATTCCGTCTCGTCCCATTCCGTCTCGCCTTCGTCACCCGCCCGGCAACGTAGTACAGACACGCAAAATCGTCTACTCCTCACAGAACCTCCGGGGAAGCGCGCTCTGCCGCCCGGACAAACGCTGCGGGCACTGAGATACGCGGACTCGTCAGCGCACGGCTAATTGCCATTCCGCTCGTATGTGCGGCAGTCGCGTCGCAATCAACACCTCCTCCGCTTCTACGCCTGCACGTCGTGGCGTCCCCGCCGGGTGTTCCGGAACTGCAAAGAAAGATAACCGACTCTCTTCGGCTCGAATGCGTAGGCCTGGGCGTTGCGTCACGGACCAGATGATGTAACGATCTTGCAAAGCTTTGTAACGGCACTGGTCAGGAACTCGCGGATAGGGATCTTCAACAGCAAAGCTCCTCTGCCAACCTCCGACGCGATACGTTATCGAAATCGAAGGCCTGCTTTCAACACGAAGGGGATAGTCGAGAAAGGGCTCGGCGCGCTTAAACGAACAAAGAGCGGAAAAGTGACCTAGTGAGAAAAGGGAAAGGAAAATGGAGGAGATGGAGGAGAGGATCAGGTGAAGGAATATGTTGCCGGACAGGTATCTGGTGTCCTACGTGCCAAGATTCCGTGTGCGCGCAGAATTATTCACGCATGGAGGAAAATAAACCGCCACCGCGATTCATTTCTCCGGTTTTGTATTCCTTAATAACCGTTTCTTTCGAACTCTTCCTCTTTCGCCATTCTTCCTTAGTCCGGCTCGCGTTGGTGCACTAAGGACGCCACTGAAGAAGGTTGCGACACTTGGACCAGTTCTGATATGCGGCTCGTCACCGACGTGGCGTCGGCGCGGATTAATCGACGGGAAGGCCTCTTAATGCTGCGAGGATTGCGGTGCTTGCGAGTTGTGGTCGCCGAGTTCGTTTCAGTAGTTAACGCGATAAGGACTCGGGGGGATCGGGATCCGGTTCCTCTTGCACCGCCCCATGAAGCTGGGGAGGGGGATGACTCTTTGATTAATTAATTAATTAATTAATTAATTAATTAATTACTTGATTGATTGATTGATTGATTGATTGATTGATTGATTGATTGATTGTAAGGTTTAACGCGCCGACGCAACGCAGGCGATGAGGCGCGCCGTAGTGGAGGGCTCCGGATTAATTTTGACCACCTGGTGATCTTTAACGTGCGCCGAAATCTCGTACACACGGGCGTTTTTGCTTTTCGCCACCATCAGAAAAGCGGCCGCCGCGGCCGGGAATTGAACCCATGACCTCATTGAACCAATTGAACCCGCGACCTCGTGCTCAGCAGCGCAACGCCTTAGCCACTGAGCCAACGCGGCGGGTGAGATGACTCTTCCTATAACTTTCCGAGATACCGTCCGTTCCTTAGCTCCACCCTCCGCGGGTAACGATTACGACATTGCGCCGAAATATTTGTTCGAAGTGCGCAAACCTAGGCTTTTAGAGCGAAAGAGAGCGACAGAATGAGCGATTAATATATCTCTCTCGCTGGAAAAGCCTACGTGATAGTTATAAATATTATATATTATCATAACCATCATTACCAACCGCCGTCATACCCATCAGCAGCAGCAGCACCATCGTCATTATTATTGTTGTTACCACCACCATCTTCTTCTTCCTGCTTATTCTTCTTATCCTTGGTCTTCGTCTTCTTCTTCTTCACAGTCATCATCATAACCAAGTTTTTTTCTGGTTAATGAAAAGTAAAAAAAAAACGCTGCCGGGGCCGACGTCAAAACTGAGTCCTCTCGGTTTACAAGCTGGCAAAGTGTCCTATACACACAAATCATAGAACATGATGTGTGCGGAGCACAGATGCTACCGCCCGCAATGCATGCTGGGGCATGAGCCGGAAGTTAGGAATCGCTCAAAACATTTACCTTGGCCATGACCTTGACCTTGACAAAAAAACTTTTGGGTGCAACAAAATGTGCTTGCACGCAACATTATGGCGGTGGCGCGGCAAAACCGACTGTATTTTTTGTTTTCCTGGTTTCTAAAACACCAACTTCAAGGCACACCGCATGAAATATTGTCCCTGGACGGTTATCGTAATCGTATAAACCTACGTCAACTACTGTCGTTGTAGTTCGCCTCATCTGTAGTGATAATCTCAGATTTATTTTCACCTTCTTACTATTCATTCGAATAACGGTACATCAAACGGTGCAACTGTGACTTTATCATGAAGGTAGTCCGGTACCAAGAACGAGGTCGCCGGCTCGATTCCCTGCACCAGAGGTAGCATTCCAGAAGGAAGCGTTATATGTAACACGACCAACGCGAAAATATCTTATGGTACGTTGAACAAAAGTTCGGGTGACCTAAACCAATTCGCGGCTAGGGCGCGCCTCTTAGGCCGAGGGTCATTTTCTTGTATACAGTTTTGCGAGCGGTGTCGTATACAGCCACCTGTCGTAGATTTCGTCCAGATTATAAACCAAACCAAATTGCATCAGAGCGCAGTGAACTCCTTCAGTGCACCGTAAAATGGACTACACCCTTAAGGGAATTTTCACTGTCTATAACTAACACCCCTACACTCCGGCAAAAAGGCAAGAAAACCCCCTTTGCAAGGGCGCTTTGTCGTTGATAACTGTCTTTATGAATTTCGCATTGCATTTCGGGTTAGAAAGATGCTATAAACGACAAGACAGCTTTTGAAATGTTTTTTTTTTTGTCTTTTTGCCGAGGTGTAGCGGCGTTAGTTATAGACAGTCAGACTTCCGCTGAAGGGTTTAATCCAGTCTGCACTGTAACAGCAGCGCTCACAGATTTCTCTCTCTCTCTCTCTCCCCACTTCAGGACACTCCACTCTTCAACCACGCATTCAAGAGGCATGCACATCGTTCACTGCTTTGAGTTTCTTTTTGTGCGTAAGGTTTTCTGATCACTTATATCTCTCTTCCTCCTCCTGAATCGTCTGCCTGCGCGCGGATCTCTCAAAATCATATTCGCAAGCCCCTGGTTACCTCGTCACGTGACTCGTTAAGACCTGCAGCCGTTCGCCTCCTCACCAGGGAGACGCGCCTTTATCCAACTTTTAATTTTCGCGCCATTTGCCCCCTTTTGTCTTCCTCCGACTTAAATTCTTTCTCCCAAGCCTTCCACGTGTGGCTGCCATCTTAACCTTCGCGCGGTGCCGCTCTCTCTTGGCCTCGTTTCAAACACGCGCCACGGAACTGGCCGTAGAAACGGTTAAAGGAAGCAAAACAAAAATAAAATGGAGGAGAAGAATAACAAAAAAAAAAAGAAAAGAAAAGCAGCGGCCCTAGTACTGAGCCCTGGGGAAGGCCACAATGCGCATTTCAAAAAGGGCGGAAGGGGTGAGCAGAGTCGGTCACACTGTGAAGGGCTGCTGAGAGCTAGTCGTGGAACATTAAAACCGTTCTCTGCCAGTGCAAGAATTCATCTCCCATTCTGGTCACTCTAGCAGAGTTGCTTGCTCTCTCCTGGATGCGCACGTGTCGCCCGGTGGAGGAGGCAACCGGACTGCCTGCCTGCTTCCCGGTAGAGAGTCCGCCGTTTGCATCCTTGAGAGAGAGAGAAAACGGCGGCCAAAGGGCAGCGGCGAGGGGAACAAGAAGAGCGCACGACCGACTGTGCGAGGGGGAAATCGTACAGCCGACCGAGCGGACGACTTGGGTGTAGTGAGGGGAAACAATCGTTCGCTCCAAAGCAGTGAGAACAAGCGGCAATTAAAAAAGAGTAATTACGGCACGGGAATGATACACTCGCCCCCCCCCCCCCCCTCCTCGAACCGCTCGTTAGAGGCCGATGTCCGTGATCTCGCTTCTTGGTACCTTGTTGAGGATCGCATCTTGCTGATGATGACGATTTGCTTTGGCGTACGTGGGGACTGATTTTTTACTGGAGTCAGGTACGCGTCCGCCATAAAATAGAACAAGGGCTGGCATGGGAGGCATCCTTCTGGAAGTAGGAAGAGTAAGAGATGTTTTCGGAAAGCATTGGAAGCTGGAATTTAGTCTGTAATCTGCGAATTTATTTTCCGAGATAAGGGAGAAAAAATAAATGAAAGAAAGTCGAAAGAGGGAACAGATTACCTCCTCAATCTTTCTAATGAGCCTCAAATAAATAAATAAATAAATAAATAAATAAATAAATAAATAAATAAATAAATAAATAAATAAATGCTGATAATCCATTCGTGTACTAATCAAATAAGTACTCAATGTTTTTTTGTTCCGTCTCAAGAACTGCCCACACGACTTTGTACTGGTGCGCGGATAAAAATACCAAAGAGATACTAAATACTAAATACCATCTACAAAACATTATTAAAAAACAACCTGTGAACGAGCGGATGGCTGTGAACACAACCGTCAAGACGATTCAGCACAAAAAAAATGCCAGATATAAGGCAAAAACACTAAATCAAACAATAGTTACGAAAACTTCAATAAGTTATGATAATGACAATGCTAATGATTAACTACAATGATGATGGCGGTGGTGTTCTAAGGACGAACGAAAAGTGCCAAGTAAGTAATACCGCTTCGGTACTTCTCCAGATTAGGTGACGTGGACTGCGAATTAAACTCGCGGCGTTGGCATTGGGGCGGATGGAGAGCGCATGGACTGAAGGTGGTGGTCGGCGTGAGCGTGCTTTTCTTCCAGGCTGCTCCCACTCTGGTACTGCGTGTGGCTGGGCATCCCGGAATGGCACCAGAACAATGAGGGAAAGCCTTCTTAAGCTTCGCTTTCGTTTGAGATTACGTTTAAACCTCACTTACAAATAATCTACCGGAATCGCGATCAACGGGTAACGAACTAATTTTGTACACCCTGTCGACACCGCAAAAGTCGCTGTAGCATTCCTTGCCGTCCAAACAGACTGACGTCACAAACCTTAGGGCTCGTTCGCAGAGTTCCACGCACTAAGACTCGAAACGCCTGCCGATACTTGCGCAACAACCGCCGCGGTGGCTCAGTGGCAAAGGCGTTGTGCTGCAGAGCACGAGGACACGGGTTCGATTCCCAGCCGCGGCAAACGCTTTTTTCACGGAGGGGAAAAGCGGAAATGCCCGTGTGTTCGAGATTTCGGCGTACATTAAAGATCCCCAGGTGGAGAAATTAATTCGGAGCCCTCCACTACGGCGCGCCTCATCGCCTATGTAGCATCGGCGTACTAAACCTCACAATCAATCAATCAATCAATCAATCAATCAATCAATCAATCAATCAATCAATCAATCAATCAATCAATCAATCAATCAATGCGTAACGTTTCTTGGTTGGTTGGATGGTTGGTTTGTTGGCAATCTCGGAACGTGGCACAAACACACGCGGGGGATTGGCCAAGAAGTTGCCTTTAAAAGCTAGGCTATGCCCTCGTTTACTTTAGAAACGAAAATGAAGAAAGTAATACAGAAAAAAAGGAGAACGGAAACATCTGCGAATGAACAGAAGAGTCGGAAAGAAACAAAAAAAAAATGAATCTACAAATAGCTGTCTCGCAGGGCAGCCGACTTGTCACCGCAACAAAGGAATGGAAAGAGATCACAACGTCCGTGCGGCAAACTGCAGTGATACAATGTTGCCCAATTCGTCGCCTTCGCCAGTTGGAACATCTCGTCAGTTTTTTTTCCCCCAAACGTTCGTAAACTTAACTCAATCTTCAATCGCGCGTTATTTCACCGCCATCAACATCACCGAGGTAACTAAAATCTTCCGCGAGGCTGCGGAACCCAACGGCTCCTTCGCGGCGCGGACAGCCGATGAGATCCCAATTAGTGTCTCTTGTACCCACCGAAGCAAAACTAAACGAATGTCCTCTCGAGATCACGTGACGGAACACGTGCCTACACGCGTGCACGGAACGTACCGACGAAAGCGGCAAAAAGGGTGAGGAGGTTCGCACGTGTCCTATGCATCTAGATAGGCAAGGGAGGAAAATAGAGATGAGAGGAGAGATGAAGGAAAAGGAAGACGCGGAGGAAATGGAAAAGAGACTGTGCGAAAGGTAGGTAGAGGAAGACGCTCGGCAACAGCTTCCTGACGGTAAGGCGTGGGAGAGGAGTAGTAATGGTGGGACCCTCATTAAAACCCCGCGCATATTTTTTTTTGCATCTCCAGAGTGGCCGAGCTGGAGTGACGTCAGCGAAGGGAATGCGAAATGCCCAATGCTGGGAGGAGAGCGAGCAGTGGAGAGAGAGGAGAAAGCCTTTGTTTTCTTGGGAGGAGCGAAGACGTTGGTTGCGGTATAGCCGTTGCCGTTTCGTGAAACGAGGAGTGAGAGACGAAAAAAGAAATACGTAGCCACGAGGCCGGGCAGACGTGACCGAAAAGTAGAAGAAACACGCGCATAGAGCGTGGGAAAGCGCTAAGAAGTGAACGGCGTTCGCCCGCACCTCCTGGGAATACCGATATGGGAATATATGGGAATACCGTAAGTTTCCGGTTTTTAGTGGCAGCGTATACCGTGCTTGATTTCGACATGCACGACCACCTAGAATTAGTCTTCATGCGAGTTTTTGTACAAGGTAGAGCGCAAGTCGCGAGTCAAAGTACCTTCGGGGAGTCAAAGCTCAATCTGAACCTTTAGAGAAGTTGGTCAGCTGGGCTACTTGGTCAACTACAGCACTCGGCCTGTGCATTCCTCCTTTACGCGTTCCGGTCTTTCCTCTCGCTGTTTTATGCTTTGCAGAGAACTGAGATCGAATAACGTAGGAAGGGGTAGGACAGGATGGTACAGGATACAGCGTGATAGGACAGGAAATTATAAACCAAGGCGGTGCACGAAGAGATAAGATAGGACATGAAGCAATAGCATAGGATATGGTTCTAACGGAATTGAATATTAGAAGAATATGACAAGATCCAACACGATTAGGATAGAATAGGTGAGGAACCAATAGGACATGACTATGATCGGATTGTATATATAATTATAGCTGGAGAGGCCTTCGTCGTACCGTGGACATAACCAGGCTAAGATAAAGATAATTGGATAGGACTGGAAAATGTAAAACAAGATATTGTAGAATATGATCCTATGATAACGGAATGGCACATTAGAAAGATCGGACAAGATAGGAGATATGATTATGATGGGATAGGAAAGGAATGAATATAATATTATATTATCATCATCATCAGCTTATCTGCACCCACTGCAGGGCAAAGGCCTCTCCCAGTCATCTCCAATTACCCCGTTCCTGTGCTAACTGCGACCAATTCATCCCCGAAACTTCTTGATCGTATCTGCCCATCTAACTTTCTTCTGCCGCCCCCCACGCTTGCCTTCTCTAGGAATCCACTCTGTTATCCTTAATGACCAACGGTTATCTTCCTTTCGCACAACATGCCCTGCCCACGCCCATTTCTTCTTCTTAATTTCTACTAATATGTCCTTAACACGCATTTATTCCTTGACCCCCTCCGCTCTCTTCTTGTATTATATTAAAGGCCATGATTATGGCACGATTAGTTAGTACAGCACACGATATGACACTGTAGGAAAGGCAGAGAAGGATAGTTCAGGATGTACTATAAGATAGCATAGGACAAGACAGGGCAGGGAAGGATAAGACAGGACGTAATCGGACAGGGAAGGGCAGGATCAGCTACGACATGATGCGACAGGACAACAGCGGATGAGTAAAGAAATGCACCGTACGACGGGCGAGTAGGCATCACGGCCTCTAGACAGCTAAATGGGCAATGAAGACAAAATACAAGTTTGGTTCATTAGAAAGACTGCTTGGCCTCAATGACAATGATACTAATTTTATCACAAACTTCGAACCAGTAATGGAGATAGAAAAGGAAACGTGTGAAGCAGGGACGCCTCCCTAGCCAGTTTCCGACGACACTTTTCTATGACGTCACAGAATCTTGTTGGTGCCATTGACGGCCGCTAAGCCAACCCATCCCTGTAAAACGCATGACTCGACGATTGTAGTGAGGCCTACGCCAGTTCTGCTTGATTGCGTCACTTGAATGCAACGTGCAGTTAACACACTCAAAATTATTCCTTAGTGCTGGCCCATATGACGTCACTCCTTCCCCTAAAAATGTCACTGTAGAAAGTTATGCTTGAGTGCCGGCCCACATGACGTCACTCCTTTCCATAACATGTCACTGTAGCGCGAAATTTGAAAGCTTTTCAACACTTACTGCGTTCTTTTTTTTTTCGGTTTAAAAGCGCCATTCGTAGCTGAGATAGAGCAGAGTGAGGGACTAAAATCTAGTTCTTTCAAGCTAAAGAAAGCTGTATTTTGCCTTCATATCCCCTTTAAGATACTGCTCACCCCTCAATCGAATTGAATTGAATTGAGTTTATTTTGGCCGTAAGATGTACAATACTACCATTGTGCCGAGGCCGAAGACGACGTAAATGTCGCCTGACTTTTTTGCGTTTGCATTTCTTTCTTCTTTGTTGTATTCGCCTTTGCCTTTATTACTCCCTTTTTATGTGCGAAGCACCTTAGGACCTCGCAATGTCCGTCCGTTGGCGTCCGTGCGCACATCGTTATGAACGAACGGCTCAAAGGGAGTGGCAGAAAGAAAAGGAAACCAGCACCGGCAAGATTCAAACCACCGACTCCCGCAACAAACACGCAAGGAATCCAATGCGCTACCACTAGACTACGCCGCCAGACGGAAATTTGTATAGAAAATAGGTGCTGAAGTGTACAGCGACCTCGCAATGTCCGTTGGCGTTCGTTGGCGTCTGTGCACACAGAATTATAATCGAAAAAATATGTGAGTCAAGCCACCTAAAAGGGTACAAAACGCAAAACGCAACAAAAAAACAAAAGCACACATCTCCATGCCGTGAACGATGCCGAGGGTGCAAAGTACTGGGACGCGAATTGTCTTTCGTGTGGCGCTTGTCATTTACAGTGCATTCACTGCACCTCAATATCATTTAAAGGAGCCATGAAGAGAAAGTACAACTTCGTGTAATTTGAAAGAACTAGGATTCAGTACCTCACTCAGCTCCATTACAGCCCAAAATGATGTTTTTTAACGAAAAAAAGCAAGAAGTATTTAGAAACTTTCAAATTTTGGCCACAGTGATGTGTTATGAGCAAGAATGACGTCACACGGGACAACAATAAAACATAATTTTCAGTGCGTTCACTGCACGTTAGCATTCAAGTGATGCGGTCAAATGGAACTAGAGGCCCCATTACACACGTCCAGTCATGTGTCTTCGCGACAGGTCAGTTAGGCGGCCGCCAATCGCACAAACAAGGTTCCGTGACGTCATAGAAAAGTTGCGGGAAATTGGCTAGGGGGTCGCGACTGCTTCACACGTTTTCTTTAATATCTCCGTTATTTGTTGGAAGATTGCGATGATATTGGTATCATTTTTATCGGGACTAGGCAGTCTTCCTAATAAACCCAAATTGTATTTTGTCTTCATGGCTCCTTTAAAACTCAGAGTGCGTCAGCACGTACGGACGATGACGCTCATCGCACAGGCAATACACAACTTGCGTCCCAGTGCTTCGCACCCTCGGCATCGCTCACGGCGTCGAGATGTGTGGTTTTTTGACGACTGTACGCTTTTTAACTGTACACTTATGTACATGACATGTCTTCCGACTCTGCTGAACATATCGCCGTGGAGGCAGCTCATGCAGCTGCTCGCCTATATCCGAGCAGCGTCGTGCCGTGAGCATGGTCACGTCGACTGGAGAAGGAAGCGGCCCTCTCTCGACGCCTCCCTTTTTTGGCATTCTTTTGCCTCGTGTTAGACTTTTGATGCTTCTTTTCAAACAAGCGCCCGTTGTTCGCGTTTGTTGGATTTTTTTTTTTGCCCACGCGGCGCTCTTTTTCTTTGTGCCTCTTCCCCCTTTTGTCTTCCGCGATTATCATTTAATTTGCCCCCCTCAAGCGCGTACACGAGAGGCGTAATTGGGCCAATGTCACCTTTGTTTGCCATGAGGCGCTATTGTTCTTACTACGAGTGGCGGCTGAATCGCACCCATAAAAGAACTGAGTTGATTAGCGTGACAGGCGATCGAGTAAAAGGAAGAAAAAAGCACGGAAATACGTACACGTGTTGTAATCTTTACGGCGAGGGATGCTGCAGCTGAAAGAAGTATAATCTTCTAGGCTGCTCTACACTTTGTGTTGGATGCCAAGAAAAATGACGCGGAAGGGCGTTGGTTTATTAAAAGTGCGAATGAAGTTTCTTAAATTCCAACGCTCAAGTTCCAACTTTGAGTACACCCTTGTGAGCTTTAACTGAACTTGGTCAAGACCAGTCGACCCCTTCCTAAAGCTTTTTCGGAGTTGTTAAGCTTACGACAGGTTTCGTGTCACCTTTGTGGGAAAGAGCACTTTACGGGTTTATTTCGTAGTCCTCAATTAATTGATCATCTGTTTCAGGCGGCTACGACTTCACCTACTTTACAATCGCTGTTTTTAATGTGAACGTTCACCCGCAGGTTTTCATTTCTAGGTCACACAAAAGAGGCCAAAGAACTGAACTCATGGACCGACGGATTCACCGATTAATGGATTGATTGATTGATTGATTGATTGAGTGATTGATTGATTGATTGATTGATTGATTGATTGATTGATTGATTGATTGATTGATTGATTGATTGATTGATTGATTGATTGATTGATTGATTGATTGATCGATCAAGCGACCGACCGACCGATCGATTGCACCGCGAGAAAATGAGCATTTACCAATTGCGAAGTTACGTCGATAAATCATCTTTGAGTGGAGCCTATTCGCATTATTCAGCACTAGCTCGCCTCGCGTCCATATGCTGCAGCGGGTAGTAACAGGTGCACTTTAATGCGGCTGACATCACGCTGCCTACGCGTGTGCCGGAAACCGGCAACAAAACTAGGGAATATTCTTGTTGCGCAAAGAACACTTGAATTGCCCCACACCGCGTTTGGTAAGCCAAGTATTACGACACCACTAGCCGCACTTTACGATAATAATCCCGTACTTCGTCTGCCGTGCAAGTGTTTAGATAACGACGATGGCTGGAAGCGATCACTAGGAGTTAGTCATCTGCGCTCGTATGCCGCTACAGGTCGCGGCAAATTACAAAGTATATTGACGGGAAGATTTCGTTACACATCCTGCTGCACGCGTTCACTCACTCACTCACTCACTCACTCACTCACTCACTCACTCACTCACTCACTCACTCACTCACTCACTCACTCACTCACTCACTCACTCACTCACTCACTCACTCACTTACTCACTCCCTCCCTCACTCACTCACTCACTCACTCACTCACTCACTCACTCACTCACTCACTCACTGCCTCACTCACTCACTCACTCACTCACTCACTCACTCACTCACTCACTCACTCACTCACTCACTCACTCACATTTATAATTCGAAAAGAAGAACTGTGAGATAATACGTTGACCTCTCCACTAGGGAGCGCCTCATAACCGAAGTGTCGCTTCGGCGCCTTAAGCACACAAAATGGTGGTACAGTGGACACCAACCGGCATTACCAACGCTTTCTGATGGCACCGGTAACATTACCACACATCTGTAGGGCGCTTAAAGACATCAAAATTGCATTTGCGTATGAGGGCCGCTACCATTACCACCGCGGTCACATACACGTTAGTCAATGGCGACCATTTTAATTCTCTCCAACATAAGCCCTAAAACACGTGGTTGCTATGCTCAGCCTCCGTACACGGGGAACTTATCACCTTTAAGGATGCAACCTCGTGCCGTTCGCGTTTATTTCTTAGAAATGGCATATCAGTAGATAAAGCTCCCCAAGCAGCCCTTTGAAGCGAACCCGTTCAAACAGGGCTGGAGGAACGGCGAAAAATTTTTGCACCTCGCCACACCAATCACTCCATGTGGCCCTGTAAGTGTATTTGTAAATAAAGTTACTGTCACAAAAAACCGGGCCATCTCCACTTAGGTGAAACCTGAAAAGCGGCGAAGCATGCACTGAATAAGTGTATTCTTGGCGCCTTGGCGTTCTTGCCTATGGAGATGAAACCGTTGGGGGTAGAGGTATGCAGCTTTGCTGTAAAAGCCTCTCTGTATTTGAAGCACGAAGCGTTCTAGCGCGAGGCGTTGGAGAACGAGTGTCCCGGTGTGTTCTCTTAGTACAAGTTTTTGCCCACGGAGGTGACACGTTGTAGCGCGAGGCGTTGGAAAACTAGTGTCCCGGTGTGCTCTTTTAGTAAGCGTTACGTTCTAGAGCGAGGAGTTGGAAAACGAGTGTCCCAGTGTTTTAGTATCGCGACCACATGAGACGACGCCGACAGCCCGAGCCCTGAGCGCCTTCGCCTCTAAAAAAAAAGGGGGAATAAAACGCGAAGTCGTAAATAATCCAACGTAGTTAGCTAAGGTACAGTGACGGTAACAAACAGACGCCTGGTGGCGGTCAAGCGATAACACGGCTGTGTGGTCTGCACTTTTCAGGCCTGCACGTTAAAGGGAAAGCGCGTAGCTAACCATTATACTCCTGACATGATTCCTCAGTAAGTCAAAAATGTGCAAGAAAATCCGTAATATGTTTACATTTCACATAGGTCGAAAAGTATACTATATAGTTCGGCCTGCTTATTAGCTTCATATAATGTATTAAACAGAAAGCAAAGTCTGCAGTAAAGAGCGCAAAGCAAGGCACAGGGGAAGAGGTTCCTAAATTTCTTTGTGTTGAAGAGCGTTTTCTTTTTTTGGGGGGAGTGAAAAAAGGTGGAGAAATACATGCGGCCCGGGCGGGTACAGAATACAAGACCTCTCGAATACGATATTCGGAAGGTTTACTAACATGTCGGGAGCTTTCTTTTTTTCTCCCGCATGCTTCCCTTATTGGCTGCCTTCATGACTCTGTCCCTCTCTCTCTCTCTCCTCTCTCTCTCTCTCTCTATATATATATATATATATATATATATATATATATATATGTATATATATATATATATATATATATATATATATATATATATATATATATATATATATATATATATATATATATATATATATATATATGAGGGAGAGATAGAGAAATAAACTTGGAAGATGGTAGGTAACACAAGGAAAGAAAACTTCGAACAAGGTATAGACCACGGTTGTTGTCAACGTTTCAGCAAAGTGACTCCTTGCCCTGCCAAAGGCAAGTCTCTTCCTGAAACGTTGGCAACAACCGTGGTCATATATATATATATATATATATATATATATATATATATATATATATATATATATATATATATATATATATATATATATAAAATGCTGAGGTTTAAGGGCATGGCACGTATGAACGACTGGAGAAGGCCTGCCTTTTCTATAAGCGCACGTAGAGCTGGCATTTCAAGAGCGAGCGATTAGAGGTTGAAGTAACGGAGGAAGATACAGGGAGATATACATAAATGGGCGGCGCAGCCAGACCAGCGGCAGAAAATGCCTGTGGGAGACAACGATAAGCCAAAAGTGATAAGCCGGAAGAAAAAGAAACTCGCGACTCCCTAGAAGAACCGCACGGTCCGTCCGCCGTCGGTACAAGGTCCATCGCTGCTCACAGGGCCGCGAGGAGAAACATAGATGCGGGCCGTTGCAGCGTCGTTTATCTCTCAGAAAGGATGAAACATAAACCAAAAGTGGCATGATGCGGCAACCTCTTTATTCTACACGTGGCGGCCACTCATATCAGCGGAGGAGAAATGGAGAGTGTAAAAGATACCGCGGCGTAGACGGCGGGAGTGCGATTATGCGCAACAGTTAATGTCGGTGCAGCTTTTTTATTTTTTTCGCGGCCACTATTTTCCTCGAGGCAGCACCTCGCAAACGACGATTTTGTAATCCAGCGTTTGAAGTTCTTTAGGACTGCGCGCTGTATTGCTGCGCCGTGTGCGGAAGGCAATGCATAAAGAAACAAGAATACCGAGATATGTAAATGAGCAGCTTTAAAAGCATCCAAATAGAAACGTAGCGCGTCATTATTCGAGCGTATTCGAGATGCGCAGGTTAAACTGTTTAGGTTAGTCGATTCCACGAAATGGTAGACATCTTCTTGCTGCAGGTCACGACAAGAATGTTGTGCGATGACGAAAAATGTGCTTACATATTTTATTAAAAAGAGCGCGCAGTTGTATAAAAATGTACACACACACACACACATACACAGATATATATATATATATATATATATATATATATATATATATATATATATATATATATATATATATATATATATATATATATATATATATATTTATTTATATATATATATATATAATTGCTAGGGGCTTGTTGAAGTTTCCCGGAAGGCAAGAGACGCGCAAGAGAAGAGTCTGACTGTTTTTTTTTCCCTGTTAAGTGACGTTCGCGTTCTTAGTTAGATTTTATGTCAGGAAAGAAAGTGGCAAAAAGAAAACAAGTGGTCATAGTGGGGGCCCAGCCCAAGCCTTGGGAATACATCACCGAAGCCTTACGAAATCGGATTGGTTATTAGCGGAATACAATTCCGACTGAAATTCTTCTTGAGTAAATACAAAAAAGATACCGGACACTCTCGAACCATGACGACGGCACAATGGAAGATATTTGTTTTTATGCTTGCGCTTATGTGGGTTTTTCCGCAATCTTTAGGCGCCCTTTCTTATTCCTAACCCCTTAAAAGAGACACAGCCGTGTCATCCGGCCCTACCGTCTTCTCATACGCCCCCTGGCCTCCTCGATTTCTCATTTTGGGCTTCCGTATTTTTTTCTGGCACATACATTCCCATTTCGAGGGCAGTCCTTGGACTGCTCTCGGGCCATTCTTGGGCATTCCGAAATGGCCAATCGAAGAAGCCTACCATTTCGTCACTTACTCGGTGAGCAACATTATTTCCCACCAGGGTTACTATCTATAATGTTTTCTCCTGCACGGGGGCTACACAAGTGAAGTCCGGGTAGCGTCGTATGCAGCAGCCTCACCATACCGGGCTTACACTCTCTGTACCCAAAGTAGGGTAGAAAAATATAGCAACAGTATATCGTATGAGGAGCGCTGTGACAATAGAACTTCACATTTCTCTGTTCACCTAAGTGAGAAACCAACAATCTCTGTTTAAAAGTAGCGGGTCACGATGACGATGGCGAGGTGGGAACAGATAAAAATTGGCTTGAATCCAAGACGACGACGACGACGGCGACCATCATCATCATCATCATCATCCTTCTCATCATCATCATCGTCGTCGTCGTCGTCAACATCATCATCAGCTGCACCATCATCATGCGCTGATGATGAGGATGTCAACTGCCTGACTCTCCCGATATGGGATATTTCAGCCGAATACATTCCCAGATAAAGTTTAGAGCAAAAGCATGTTCTCCCTAACTTGCAATTTCTCCGAACAAAGTGTTCCTTTTATCATGTTGCCCCCGCAACTTCCTTCTTTCATACCCCGCAATATTATCGAAGGGGCGCAGAGATTCATTTCGCTGCAAAAAAGAGTAAGGATGTAGAAAGAGAAAAAAAAAAAAAAAACCGCTCGTAAAAGGCGCGAGTCGGAGCGTTCGTTATCTCTTTCGCTGACGCTTCGGTGGCTCAGCGAAGTTCAAGAGTTCTCACTCGAAGACAGAGCACCGGGCAGACCTTGGCAATGACGCAAGGGCATTGTGTGCGACTACAGAGAGAAAACGCTCGAGTTTTATTTTCCGCCCACCGTGTTTTCTGCGTCTCCTCTCTTTATTTTATGCTTTGCCAGGCTTCTGGCGTTCCCGCGACAAATCGTTGTATTGCCCTTTATCTGTTTATCACAATAGGCACCATTGCAAGCCGGTGGCCCAGTTTCCGAGAAACGCTAGCCGGCGAGTTCCTCGGGAGCCCGATGGAATAGCCTTTGTTTTACGAGGGGGAAATGGACGGAAAGATACATGGAGATAGAAAGAAGAGATATGATTGAGGAGCGCGCCCTCCGGAATGGACGAGAGCACGCTGACGCATACGCGGATGCACGCGTCACGTTAGCTGACAGATACGTCGGTAATGCCTCCAGCCATAAAAAAGGCTTTCGCTTTCATTTTGCATAGCTTTGTGCAACACCGACCATATCAAATGAGATGATATAAAATATGGTGTCGCATGCATGGTCTCAAACGTAGTGAAGACGTTTCCCCTCGTTCCAGTCTGTCTTCGCTCGTAGGATTGCCTCTTTCCGCATGCACTGCTATTTCGCTGCATTGCCCTGATGGTAGTGATGATTATGATTATGATGATCATGCTGGCGCTGCTGCTGCTGCTGCTGCTGATGATGATGATGATGAAAGCTTTCTTTATTTGGATCTAAATCGGTGGTCGGTTCCTTACTACGGGAGTCCGTTCATGTAGAGACATCGGTGGATTATGATGATACCACGCCATCACGAAACTCGACGCAACTTGTCGGAAATCACATCCGATCTTACGTCAGTGACGACACGACTTCGACGTAAAGGAACTGCATCGGTTCTTTTTTCCCATAATGAACACTACCTGAGTCAGTGACTTTGCAAAATATCCTTTCCGTAGTCCCGGTATGCCTTTTGAGCTATTGTGGTCACAAAATTTGACATAACATATCGCCACGATATTCTGCATCAGCTCCGTCGTTCATAGAGAAGTCAATTTCGGTCACCATCCCAGACATGAAGACACAGGTTGCTTCACCACTTGTATTGCCGCACATTTTCGGATTTGCGTGGAAGCTTGTTTTCGCTGTGCAGTTGCAACCTTACCCCCAGGCTCACGGCTCACCCTGTTTCGTATCGCCACAGCGCGTTTTTCTTTATCTACATTACTGAACGCGAATGAATATGATTGGTTGACGGTAGGGTTTTAACGCGAAGACGCAACGCAGGCGATGAGGTGCCGTAATGGAGGGCTCCGGATTAATTTTGACCACCTGGGGATCTTTAACGTGCGCCGAAATCTCGTAGGCACGGGTGTTTTTGCTTTTCGCCTCCATCGGAAAAGCGGACGCTGCGGCCGGGAATCGAACCCGTGACCTCGTGCTCAGCAGCTCAACACCTTAGTCACTGAGCCACCAGGGTGGGTGAATGAATCTGAAAACAACACCCCTCTGCAACTTCGCTGTAGACAGACAGCAGCTCCTGTATATTCGTTATAAGCATTGGTGCCTCGTGCCGTATACGATGCGATGGAGGAAAACTAGGACACTTGTCCAGCGAAACGACTCTCCCGGGGGTGATGGCATCTTTTGATTTTGAAACTGTTCCCTCCCGTCATACCCGGCATCCATTGTTTAGTCTGTTCGCCCTGACGCATCTGCGCCTCAAACTAAGCAAAATGTTTTACAATTGCAACAAGTGATTGGTGAGCATCTGTGCGAGGCCTTGAGCGCAAACAAAGGGCACACTGCAGGCACCGCCATACATGAAGCGTATCTGGAGCGCATTTATATTTCGAAACGATTGAGCTGAATGGTTTTCCTTTTTGAGCCGTTTTAGGGCTGAAGAGTGAGGGAAAGTTTTACCGAAATAGGCGTGTTACTCTTGCTAAAAATGCTTGCATTAAGCATCGGTTCTGAGCCAATTGCTGCCTCTAGCGCTGGCCATTGCAGATCATTTGGTTATGCGAGCGACCTTAATTCGGAGCATAGTATGTCACAGAACACTCGGCTAGAAGACATCATATCTCAAATTAAGAGTAAGAAGTGGTCTTGGGATGGACATGTAATGCAGAGAATCGACAACCGGTGGACCATCGAGGTAACAGAGTTGCTACTGAGAGAATTGATTGACTGTAGGGTTTAACGCGCCGACGCAACGCAAGCGATGAGGCGCGCCGTAGTGGAGGGCTCCGGATTAATTTTGACCACCTGGGGATCTTTAACGTGCGCCGAAATCTCGAACTCACGGGCGTTTTCGCTTTTCGCATCCATCAGAAAAGCGGCCGCCGCGGCCGGGAATCGAACCCGCGACCTCGTGCTCAGCAGCGCAACGCCTTAGCCACTGAGCCACCGCGGCGGGTGCTAATGAGAGAAGGGACTATGAATAGAGGAAAATTGTTAAATTACAGTTATATGTTGCAGTCTGATGAGTTTTGCCGATAAGTTCCCGAAAGAGTTTGAACAGACTGGTGACACTAGATATCGTGTCGTGTTTTCCTAAAAGAAACCGTTCTGAGGTTCTGATGACAAAACGCATAGCCATTGAGTTTAAATTCCGCTTCTGTTGACTTTGTAAAACTTCAACAGGAACTGAATTGAAACTCAGGCTGGAATCAGAAAATTCGGAGGCAAAGTATGGGCCAGGGCATCGCTAGGCCGCGGAATAGCTTAAGCAACGTAGAGGTGGAATTTTCCCCGAAGTGGACACACAGTGATGATGATGAAGATGATAATGATGGCGGTGGTGATGATGATAATGATAATAATAACGACTATGGTGACGACAACGATAATTAAACATCTCTTAGCACTTCCGTTTTTCTGTTTCGTCATCATTTCGTTTGTCAGCAAGAGCAGCAGTCGACGACAGTAACATTGCGGCCCACGCAACAACTGTCCTTGAATCCTTCCTCCCCGCCACGACTTTCTGCACTGAACAACATTTTTTACCACTAGGCACACCGTTTAGATAAAGAGATGCGGCTGACGACACTCTTGCGCAGAAGTTTCCGTTACAGCCTCTTGGTAACACCGTAATTGTATAACCTTCGGTTCTTTTATTATTTGCAGCACATGCGCAAATCTTACCGCCCCGCGCGCTAAGCCGATATGCGTTTGGTAGTTTAACCTTAACGCACTCCTGCGATTAACGCGGGCTTTCCACGTGCCGTCGAGCGAATTCGCCAATGTAAATTCCTGCGCATCCCGGATGGTGGCAGCATCCATTTCAATAGGCGATAACGGTGAACAAGCGAGCGTCACGTAACGGGCAAATTTCCCCGATGTTCCCGATAAGTGGCGGCGGATATGCGGTATAGTTTGCTTTTTTGGCGGCGCCATGGGCGGCCTTCAGCGTTGCAAGGCACCCTGCCAGTGGATGCCACTGCACGTGCACGCCATGCCCGCGCTTTCGCAACGGGCTATACAGCGCCTCCACTTCTTCGAACGGACGCTAACTGCGCCTAATTTACCTTCGCGTAGCCCCGCAAGGCGCTAGCTAGACGAGTGAGTCGAATGCTAATGCTTAGCGCTCAGACACCCTTTTGCAGTGCTCACTTAGCCCTTTCGCTCGGGCCGCCGTCAGTAAATGTGTGCACCTTCGTAGCGCGTTGTATTCAGTTTCCACTCCTTAACACCACAATGAAAAAAAAAATAAAGGTTTGGGACGTTGCAATAGCGTCGAAGGCTAACTGCACCGAATTAGGCTATGCGTGTTCCTTAGACTCAAAGGCAGAGTCTGTGGAATTGTTAACAGTTAATGTTAACAGTTAGCAGTTGTTAGCAGTTCTTAGGAAGGCAATGGAGTCTGTTATGGAAAGGAGGCGTCGGTCTGTGCGCGGGAGGTTTCTTTTTAAACGCGTCGTCGGAGTTAACGCGCCGCGTCTGGGTTGTCCGGTTGTTAAGGATTATTTGCAGCGCCTTTTTGTTTTAGTATTTGTCTGTCTGGTCACGTGACGCAACTGTTACCTTGGCCTTGTTTCTGCCAGGCGAGATGCAATAAGAATGCACCGTACGTTTGTTAACCAGTAAGGTGACGTTATCTCTCTCTCTCTCTCTCTCTCTCTCTCTCTCTCTCTCTCTCTCTCTCTCTCTCTCTCTCTCTCTCTCTCTCTCTCTCTCTCTCTCTCTCTCTCTCTTTGTTTGCAGCTCTCTCGTGAAGTGTGGTCTTTGTGGAGGGGACAATTTGGTACGCTTTTCTTTCCTACGTTCGCGTGGCCGTGCACCGTCTGGAAAAGCGTCGGCACTGTACACTGGTGGTACTTTGTTGTTGCCCAAGAACTGCACAGAACTGTTGTTGTGCCACGTGTTCGCATTACGTTGACACGTGGCACTTATCGTTGCTTTCCGCTTCGTTTAAATCGTTACACGACGAAGGACGCGGCAAACGAAACTGCGCTGGGACGCGCTATTATCTACGTCACAGCAAGGCTTTTTTTGCAATTTATTTATTTACTTAAGTATTCCGCGTGGAATTGAAAGAGCGAGAATTTTCTTCGGAGTTTTGACAGTCGCTGTTCTAGCTACGACCTCCTTTACATAAATCACTGCATTTCTCCTGAGGTTGCTTTGTTTGGGGCTAAATGCGATTGGAATTATACCAATATGTACGATGGTACTTGCATTTTGAACAATTTGAGACTACGGTGAAGGACCATGAGAGAGAGAGAGAGAAATAGAAGGAGAGATAAATATTTATTTATATGTGATTGTAGCTCAAACCGATGATCATTTTTATGACCGATGATCGGTTATTTTGTTATGTACCACTTTTGAGATCACTGTGAATCCGAGTCACTGGAATTAACGAATGTACAGTAGACATTTATATTCTCAGCCCGTTTAGTCGCCACGTCACACGGCCTGTATAGACTGATATTTAACCTTGGTACAAAGTCAGACAAGGGAGCCGCGAAGCGTGCTACAGTGTAGTGAATTACGAGTAATAAAACAACCGCTGCACGAGCGCTTCTAACATGCGCAAAGACCGGGGCGTTCGTACTTGCGAGAAGAGAATACATAAAAGCCATTGACGTCATTCAAGAAACGACAAACAACCACGCATCGATCAAAATGTTTACTTGCAAAAAAATATACGAGACTCAAAAACGGCGCATACTGTAATGTTCTGCCTGTTGCATATCCCTGCAAATACAAGACGTGCGTCGGACTGCACAGTATCTATTTTTACATGCATTTTGTTTTAAAGGCACGCAAACTTGGTTTTGTTAAGCTTTTGTATAGGTCATCGCTACAGCTCGGGGATCTGTTTTGGGGATGAATAAAGACACGTACATATATCACATGGCGCCAGAGAGACTCAACTATAACAGCCGCAGGTCTGTGGCGTGGTCAAGACGATATGTATTTCAATCTCTCCGTATTTGCCTTCGACCGCCTGAAGACTGAAGTGCATAATGGCCATGTACATTAAACAGGTTTGACACGACTTAAGGTACCTTTGTTCGAGTGGTGGCACTTACTAGGAGATAGCGAAAAGTGATTTACAATGCGGACCTTGGTCTAAAGAGATTAAGTGCGGAAACGTCCACATGTTGAAATGGCCACGAAGAAAAAAACACAAATATGCTCGATTTGAAAGAACTGACTTTTGCTAACTCACAAGGCTATATTCCAGCCACTAAAGAAGTTGTTTGAACAGAAACAAACGCAGGAAATAGTGCGAAACATTCAAATTTCGCGCTACAGCGACGTAATAAGGGCTGGAGTGACGTATTACAGGCCAGCACTGCTAACATAGTTAACGGGGTGTTAACCGCATGTTACCATTCAAGTGACGCAATCAAACGGAACTAAAGACCCCTCTACAATCGCCCTGTCATGTTTCCTGGAGATAAGGTAAGTTGACGGCTGCCAATCGCACCAAGAAGATTGTGTGACGTCATCGAAGAATCGCCAGAAAGTGACAAGGGAGTCGCCACTGTCTCACCTGTTGTTTTTCTTAACATCCTGGTTATTTGTCTGAAGTTTGCGGCGATGTTGTATAGTTGTTATCGGGACAAAGCAGCCTTTTTAATGAGCTAATCTTGTATTTTGTCATCGCGGAATCTTTTAAAATTTGGTGGGTGTCCTCGAACTTAAGTTATGTGCGTACTATACAAGGTATTTCCACTATGTCACCATTCTCATATGCGTAGCTTAAAAACACGATTTCGTTTTAATGATCAGCGGGATGCTTGTGGGCTGAGCCCTCAGCTTGAGCTCGAGGTCTCTGGATTGGTGTGGTTGCAGCATCAGCGGCAGCTGGTGACAGCGAAGTGAACTAAAGGAAGGAATTTTTAGAGTACTTTGCTCCTGGTCTGGAGTTTTACTCCCACCCCGATTACCAAGCTCAAGCGCATGCAGTGTCAGGCTAGCCTGCTTAACGCCAGTGCTCCAGCTCTGTACGTAACACTGTCTACGAATACCGTCTAACTTGCACACCGCAATGCTGCGAATGCCACGCGCTCATCAAGTGAGCCGCCCTCCCAACAGCACGTGCAGCACGATAACGCTTCGACTGAACCTCGCCTATATGCATATTCAAAAAACCGTGACTACGATATCCACCACCGTTTTTAGATACTAGAAGCGTTGGTATTCACCCTGGATAAGTATAAACCTTTTCATCCGTTAATCTTTTATTAGACCAGAGCATGTTCTGGGCTGTGTTACACATGCGCAGTTACATCTTCCTGTCGACTGCGCCAATTGTAGGGCCGCCAGCACAGCCCACTGATAAAATGGAAGCTCCCAGGATGAAGAAAATAAAATGGTCTATACCGATCCCGTTTTAACTAATGACCGTTGCACCATCAGAAGCTCGTTTGCGGTGTATAGAGTGTGTGACACAGCTTATTACAGTATTTTAGTTTAGCGGGAACGCCACGGCGCATGCCCGCAACGTCGAGGAGTGTTCTGGGCATGCGCAGTGGCGTCTTCGCTCTTCTCGGTCGACACGCAAGCCGAAACACATTCAGCTATCAGCCGTCACCGTTTTTTACCGGCATAACGCAACGGTATGTTCTCTCCGAAAAGTTTTCGAAAGTAATCAGAACTGGCACAAAAAAAAAAAAAAAAATCTGCTGTGCAACTCCTATGCGATTCATACGTAGGAACTCCTACGTTAAGTATTTTCTACCAGTTGACCATTTCAAAAACTTACCTTGCAACATGGCGAACCTTAATACGCATGGCAGGCTTTCCCTCTCGAAGGAATGCGAACGCACCGTTTGAGAGCATCCAGGCAACTCGGCATGTTTGTTTACGCAGCTGTTAGTTATTGCACACACGAGCAGCAATCGCGAGGCTCTAAATGTCGCTCGCTTGTTTGTGATAGACATACTGAACACGAGCTCCAAACAGAGGATAAAATAAACAGCGGTAAACACGACATTACACAGCCGCGGCTGCACTACTCGCGAAGGCAACGGTAACACATATATTTGTCTCCAAATAATGCACACGTTTGTGAGCAAAGAGTCGACGGAATCCAAGGCATTCAGTGTGGTGTTCAGCTGCACTTACGTGAAGCATTACGTTTTCTCAGGCAGTCTGCGAAAAAGGCGTCAACATGGATGGATCGAGCGAGAGGTAAATATGAAGTAAAGTCAAAATGACCCGAAAGGAGGGAATACTTCGCATAGAAAAGATATACCTTTCGCACGTGCCTAGAAAAACGATAGAATTCGTGTTGTCCCGCATATATTGTGAGCTCTTGGATTGGATTGGAAATCCAATCCAATTGGAGTACGGGTGTGTAGAGAATCGGGTCTGCGCATTCCAGAGGGGTGACGTCATAGCCGCGGCAGACGCACTGGCGCCGGCGCGTGCCCAGCTGTGCGCCTCCGTTGCGCAGTAGCCAAGTCTGACGCTGCGCCGGAGCCGCTTGATAGCCATTTCGCGTGGCTCCTGGAGAGCCGTGCTGCGCATGCGAGAGGAGCAGTGACTGGACCGGACTGGACTGGATTGGATTGGATTGGAAATCGTTTTAGCAGCAGTGAGCATGATAATCAGCTAATCCCAGACAACCAGGAAACCTAAAAATAACCAGCTGAACCTTAGCTCACGCTACGTATATCCTGGCATAGCTGAGCTAATCCATTGCTAATTTTTTGTAGTCGTTTACCCGATCGTTAAACCAATGCCTTGTAGGTGTTTGAACGGGAAAGGCATTGGCTTTTCTGGTTGCTATAATCATGCGACTGATTACTTTTACCAAGCCGAAAGCATTGTACGCCGTATAAGGCTCAAAACCCGACGTTGTACTTGGAAATATCGCCCGAGCACCGTAGTCCAACTAAACAGAAATCGCCGGCGTATCCGCTTGCTTCGCTGTAAATGTTGTCGACAGACGAGGCTTCCGCCATCCCATCCCCGCAACCTCCTCTCCCTCTCCCATCTTGCTCCTGTCATAATAAACACGCCATGGAGGTTTGCTGAATTCAATTCAGTTTCCCCGCGTTCGCACCGTTTGCGAGCCGCCTGTTTGACTTTTAGTCACTGTTAGGCTTGAAGCATCACGAGCTCGAGCTCCCTTTTTTTTAAAAAAAATCTCGCCTCTCTACGACACTGTCTGTAACGCATATTTCCATTTGCTACCGCAAAAATGAAGGACGCTCACACTAACGCGTAAAACTTGAAGCTAGCGAAGGTGTACGCACCCTTCACGACCATCACAAAAATTTACGTCTACGATTGCAGCCGATTTGCTTCTTCTTTACTGCCGTAACGACCTTTACTCTGTCATTTTTGCTGTAAGTGTGAGCTTCTTTCATTTCTTTCGGAAGTGATAATCATGGGACATCACCTAGGAGGGGCCTACGCTATTAAATGTCTTTCTCGTTCCGAGCAAGTGTTGCCACGGTTGCGGCAAACGCTGGAGTCTTTCTCGTTCCGAGCAAGTGTTTTCACGATTACGGCGAACGCTGGAGTTTTTTTTTTTTTTCAATCTTGGCCACTCTCCGTAAGTAGGTATGCTTGGCTTGAAAAACGTGCGCTGGGGACGCTGGGAAGTAGCCGCAAGGAACGCACACACGATCATTCGGCATTTTGTTGACTTTTTTAACTGCCGGCGGTCGCCGCAATCTTGGCCAGTCTCCTTAAGTGGTTATGCTTGGGGTGGCGATAGTGCGCAGGGGACGCTGGGTGGTCATTGCGCGGCGCGCACACACGAGCCCTAGGCATTTTCTTGATTTTGTTAACTGCCTGGCGGTCTCCGCGAGACCCGCGCGCACGGGCACGCGCTCGTCAATTTCCTGGTATTTTTAACCTCAGACACGAAAAATTGCGATTTGCTAAACAGCTTCGGTGTTAAAAACCAATCCCACGGGCATTTTTTGATTAAAAGAACGCTGCCAGACACAGTTGTGTACGTATGTTCTGCCTCATATATGTCTATCTATCTGTTTCAGTTCGTGAGCCTGTTGACACGCATACTAGGTGAATACCACCAGTTCTAGTAGTTAGGAATGGCGTTGTATCGTGTGAGCGTTCCAATGCGCGGACTGTTGCGTGAACGTACCTAAGGAGTGTGTGAGCTAACTTATTTTAAGTGTTTTTGTAATAAATTCTCTTTTCGCGGTGTCCCGCCTCCCGATACGAATTTCCTTGGATACCGTTGCGTCGGCCTGCAGCGTTTGATCGTGCAATCTTTACAGCATGTACAGTCTCCTTTGAAAATCACACAGAACCGCGTTATGTCTCTGGCACGCTTTCACGCCGGCAAGCGTGTGCATGATTTGCTAGTCACACTGCTAAGAGAGAAAACTTGTGCGGGCCTGCTCATTGCAATTAATTATTAATTAATCAGGCTATGTATGTCCGCTGCATGACGTAGCTCTTTAGGATATGGGAGGTTTAAAACTTCTACACCAGGGTGGCCAAATCCTGTTCTGGTCCGAAAGCTTTCATAGTGAGACCTAAGGCGTCCTGTGAAAAAAATTAGCAGTGGCTCAGCTCGGCTATGCCAGGATATACGCAGCGTGAGCTAAGGTTCAGCACCAGTACTCCATTGGATTGGATTTCAATCCAACACAATCCAATTTAATCCAATCCAATCCGATCCAGATCAAATGTAATCCAAGTCAATCCAATCCAATCCAATTCGATCCGATTCAATTCAAACCAATCCAATGCTTCTCGCGCTTGCGCAGAACGGCCCTTCACTGGACACACGAAACCGCTCAACATCGGCCAGTGTAGCTTACGCTACAAAAGCTAATGCGTTTCCACGTAGACCGGTTGGTCGACCGAAAATCTCTTGATAAGATCTGCGGACACACACGGCACGTGCGTGAAACCGGGCGTCCATTGTGTCAAAACGCTTAATTGAAAATCGCGAAAAAGTAACGGTTCTAGACAAGACAATACACCCATCGATCACGAAGAAGGACTGCAATAGTATACAAGTTATCTCATAAACCACGAATCGATATACATTTAGATCGTTCGTAGATGCGTTTACTCAGTGTGCGATAAATCGTCGTCTGGGCCCGTTCTTCCGTTTTGCGATTTGGGTCTTTGAATTTAACGTTTGACGATCGACTGGACGCGCTTTCAACGAAATTTTTGACGTACTTTTCACTCAGTTTTGACGTTAGAGAGCTTCCGCGCTTCTCTCAACTTTCTTTATGAAGGGATGGCAATTGTTTTGTCCCAGAAAGCCTTCCCAATCCCGTTGCAACAATCCCTCTTTCGTTTGCGGCTATCGCCGCAAAGCTACTGCCTCAAGGAGAGAAGCAGCAAACCTTTACACGCGGGTTAACAGCGACGTGGAAATGTCGCTCTGCTTCCCATAATTTCAGTCTGTCTACACAAGTCGCAGACGCTGGGGATTTCAAAGTCAGCAGCGTTCAAAGCTGCAGACGTCCTTGCAGACGATGAGATCACTGAACCCGATCACCTCAGACGAAGCCTTCTACGCGATGTCACATTGTAGAGCCGGGTTGATCGATCATCGACAGAAAGCTCGTTTCACCCTCTCGTGGTGCTGACGCTCTATCTTTACGCTGACGTGCCAGTTTCGATTCAAAGTTCCCCGTTCTTGTTCGCAGACAGAATGTGCCTGTGGGTCACTACAGCGGCTTCAAGGGAACGGCATTGCCTCCGCGAAACTTCGTCATGGTGTGGTATACGACCCGCTTTCCAACTCTTAATTGCCGGGGTCAATAATTTGAGGAACGACCTGCATGCACGTGTTCATTTTTTCAAATGCACAGAGCACCTGGAGTGGAACGGCGTCACCTGGAGAAACGAACGTAAAAGGTGGACGACTACCAAAGTTTCGAAAAACACGGCATGACAGAGACATACCATGCGCAAATTTATGATAAAAGATTTTTGTCGGAGAGAAAAGAATAAATACAAACGTACGAATGCCGGGGGACCCGAATACGTGTGGGTAGCATGCCCGGTTTACGCGATGCCCCCACACCACGGGGCCCATAGACTGGGCTGATTTTAGCACATGCTGAAGAGACATCGCGTTTACGTTCACAGAAAGTAAATTACTGGTTTATTAGTGTGAAATGTTGAGATGATTTGACTACCGCCTTTATTAATCCTTCCCCAGGTGGCGGTAATTTGTGAGTACGTTTTCTTCTTGCAGCGAACTTGAAACACACCACACATCAGACACGTCTCTAGAGGGTAGGCGGAAAACGAACTTTTAAAGAAATAATTTGGCTAGCTTCTGCCTTCAGCTCAGCTTCGACTGCTCTCTCCATTACAGAGTCGTACTTGAATTCGTTGTGTCAGAATACAGAGTCGTACTTGAATTCGTTGTGTCAGAATACAGAGTCGTACTTGAATTCGTTGTGTCAGAATACAGAGTCGTACTTGAATTTGATGTGTCAGAATACAGAGTCGTACTTGAATTTGTTGTGTCAGAATACAGAGTCGTACTTAAATTTGTTGTGTCAGAAGTGCCGTTCGACGGCGTTAGAATTCTTCAAGGTGACATAAAGACAAAATACAAGTTGGGTTCTTCAATTGGAAAACCTGGGTTGTCCAAATTACAGTGGTACAGATTCTACGGCAAACACCAAACAGATAATGGAGATATGAAAGAAGCATTTAAAGAAGTGACGGCTTCCCAGTTACTTCCCGGCTATTTCTTTATGACGTTACAGAGTCTTGTTTTCGCGAATGGTGGCGGCCCTCCTAGGCCACCGCCCAAGACACATGACTGCGTGATTGTAATTGGGCATTTAGTTCCGTTTGCATTTTAACTGGATGCTAACATGTAGCCAACGCACTGCTAACCACGGTTTAGTGCTGGCCCATATTACGTCCCTGTGGCGCGAAATTTGGATGTATTTTAAAATTTTATTGCACTTTATTTTGTTAAAAAACGGCTTTCGGGGTTCGAATAGAAGCGAATGCGCTACCAAAGGCCAGTTCTTTTGAATTGACCGAGGGTTTTGGTTTCATGGCCCCTTTCACGAATAGAAACCAAATCTCTCTTCCCGATGTGCAGCACTGGACGCTGGGTGATCCAGCGTCCAGTGTACACTACCTAGCGCCCTTCCGCTTGAGTGCTGGTATACCCGGAGTGAAATTCAACCCCAACTGACATAAGCTGGCCTTATGATACCAATCTCAAACGTGCTGGTCATAGCTGAACCACTGCCCCAAGTTTAGCACCCACTCTCCGGCCCCCTGTTCATGGGTCACTCAGGACACGGTTACGAAACGCTAGTTTGAGGCAGCCAGTTTGCAAGTACATTAAGGGCACAGACTGCGAAGACGAGAGGTGAGGGATGACTGGTAGTTCCAGGTAGCCACATATTTAGCGTAACATGGAAGATTTCAAACGCGCACTCACTTTGACCCATTTCATGGCTCCAGAAGCCAGTGTCGGTGTTCTCCGCAACACTCCGGGGTGGCCACCTTCGTGCACTCTCTCCCAATCCCTCTGCACTTGATGGCACTGGTGTAGCGTACCGAGCTCTGTCCGTCGATGCCGCCTATTCACCGCACTACCACGTGTTCACAAACACACAGGCAGAAAAGCGGGGCTTGCCCAAGCTTCGCCGTATTGATCGGGTTCCAAGGCGCGCACCTATCGCCGCTGCTCTTCAATCACTCCTCACCGCACGTGTGCAACATTAGAAAGGCGATAAAGGGTGACATTTATCTCAAGCCTAGGGGAAGGCTCAGAGACTCGAGATAAAGGGAGAGTGGATTTGATCGGCGCACGAAATGGAAAGAGTCGGATCCGATAGCGAGAAAGCAGGCGCGGGACACGTATGTACTTCTTCCCAAAGGTGCGATCGCATCCTCATTTTGTCTGTCTCCGTGCGTCCATGTAATATTGTTGTCCTCCTCCTCCTCCTCCTCTTTATCTTATCGCGAGGCACTGCACACGAGTGTTTGCTTTAACAATGCACGTCGCTTTTGCTCCCACAACGTGTAGAGCAGCTCGGAGTGTTAACCGAGTTACAGCAGGGCTGAATTTCCCAGCGACAAAGTTTTAGATACGCGCGACCTTGCAACAATGCGCTAGACGGGGAGGAGGAGAAAAAAAAAACTGATGCGTCTGCAGTGTGCGTTCTGCGGTGATTCGCTCGCTCTAAATATGGAAGAGAAAAGAATTGACAGTGATCAACCAGTCTACGTAGCGCTCAACAATGCAAAAGGCAATTTTTTTTATTTATTTGCGACTGCGAAAGCCGGTACTTTTATTTCTTTGCCATTCGGGGGAGCTCGAAGGGTAGATACAATATCATATCACGACGGTAATGATGAGTAGGCACTGTATTAGAAATGACCCCATTTTCGTTACATTTACGATAAGGTACAAATAAGGCGACAAAGACGGGGGGCGGGGAACGTCCAAGTGCGTGTCGCATATTGTTTTAAGAGCAGCGCGGATCATAAAAGCATTGCGTGTGATCACGCACGTCGAAAAGCACTGGCTACGGCTTAATCTTCTTCCTATGTCTGAGCTAGTCATTCAGAATGCGACCTTCACAAGCGACGCTTTTTCTGGGAACACCTTATCTTTTTGTAAGCAACTTTGTTTAGTTTTGTTCTGGCAACGTTCGGTGCGAAAAATGAACGTCATACTTGGCCAACTGATTGGAAATACCCTAAGAAAATAGTATGCGGGAGTCTACCCTTGGTGGAGTCGGTTTTCTTTCAACATATCGACATTTTTTTTGTTTGAAGAGTACAGTCAAACCCGTTTATAGCGAATTGCAATATGCACCGCGATTAGTTCGATATATCCAATAGTTCGATATAGCCGAACCCGCCTATAACGAACTCATCGTTACAAGTTCGCAATCCGCAGGAGCCCCCCTCCCCCTCCTCAACTCCACCATCCCCGCATGCAAAAACGAACACAGTAAAGTAGCCGTTACCATACCCAAAATAGTCCATTTATTTTAAGTATTAAAGGTACTTTCCGCCTGAACTGCCTACTTTGCAAAGAAAAAAGTGGTGATTTTTGTTTTCACTTTCGTTTTGGCGGCTTCAACTAGCATAGCATTCTCTACACGAAACATTATTTGCACCAGTTCGAGTCCGCGTCCTCCAAAATCTAAGAAGCATAGGCGGAGCACATTGACTGCCGAAAGCGCTTCATTATAAGCGTCGGACGGCTTTCACTCCCGACATCATCGGGAATGTGGGGGAGCTCTTCCCACAGTTCACCGATGCTGCTGTCTTGGTCCGGGCTCGCTGACTGCGCGGGTTCCGTCGTGAGTCCCGCGCGTCGGAAACAGTTACGGAAAGTGTCGCGCGTCATGTCGCTCCGTGCGAGGCGCAATGTCTAGTCGCAACTCTTGCTCCGTGGTCGCGGCCAATTCACATCTCAATCACCGCTCCGAGACCATGCATTTCGGCCGCCATTCTAGGCGCGCAGAGTTCGATATATCGGATGTGAACTTCGTTATAAGGAATATGTTTCCCATGTATTTCCGTAACTGAATTATTTTTGTTCGATATATAGCATAATTCACTCTATCCGGGTTCGTTATAGCCGAGTTTATAGCGGGGGTTATAGCCGGACTGTATGTAGTTCCTAATCCTATCCTAAGTCAATTTATTCATTTGTAAAGTACGGTTGCCCCCGTGGGGAGTAAGATGAATGCTGTCTTCCATGGAGTAAATGCACCCCATCCTGACTAAAGTTTCTGTGTAAAGTACGGCTGCCCCTGTTGGGAGTATAATAATGGGGGCAACCTACGGAGTAAGTTTATTCCCATATGGCATGGTGCATTTCCTCCCGATAAAGTTTATTCCGTTTATACTGGTAACCCCACAAAGGGGTAGTCACCTACATAACTCTTCTTTAATGGAAGGATGCACAGGCATTAAAAGATGCACTGCGCAAACGCCACAGAGAACCATACGTTCATGTGGAGAAGGAAGGATATATTTATAGCTTTCGCCTTCCGGTAACGCGCGTCACTGAGTCAGCAGGAGTACAACGAACCACTTCATAACGGCCGGGGCAGAGATCAAACCGTCATGTCCACTCAGGAAAGCTACCTTTTCGAGCCATTCGGTATGCGGGGATTTAACCTAGCGTCACTAAATAAGCTACACTTAAGAGTACCGCTACTTCGTGCACCCAGAAGCGTCTGGGGGCCATTTTGTTTCTGGCTTGCAATGTTGCCGTCTCTCCCAACGAAACCGCCGCTGGCTGTGACGGGCAGAATGCGACCGGCCGCTCTAGCGTCCGCACAGCAGAGAGAGAGGAGAGGCGTCCAGAAACAAAATGGCTGCGCCCATATGTAAACAAATATCACATGATGCCGACCGACCAATGAAAATCCTGGCGGCACATAACAATGAGAGAAAATAGTGCCGATACTCTAAAGGCCTTTATTTAGTGACGCTAATTTAGCCCATGCGAGTGCTTACCCCTTCTTCAATTCGGCGTTGACGGCGGCGGTAACCTTGAAAACAGACGTCTTTCTTAAGTACTCTCATATCGTGACGTCAAAGATATGTTTGTCAAAAGGGCGATAGCTGCAAGACTATCGGCACTGTGGCGACGTGCGCCTAGAATGTCCTCTCATTGTTTAAGGACATGCAGTGGTTCTGTCTGCAATATTTCTGCAATATTTCTGCAACCTTAGATTTGCGCCTTAGACTTGCGTGGCCTATTCTGTCTGGTGTGGATTCGTTTTTGTGTGTGTGTTGACGTACATGCGAGTTTATTTCGCCACCGCTTTCTCTCTATTTATTCGTCTGCACGGAGGAATAGGCATTTATTTGTCTGCATATCGTTAACTACGGTTCACCGACCGTCTCGCATCAGCTTTTCCATGCGATTTCTTTTTTATCAATTGTAGCTGTCTGTGCTTGTCACCCCTGACCTTCTGTTCTTCATCTGCCGTCGGGTCTGTGCATGTTAAGAAGGCAAGACGCGATGACGCGCTCAGACATCAATGCATTCTCCAACTGTTTACGTGTCCTTTAAAAGGAAAAAAAAAGAAGGTGCTGGATAGGAGACACTAGAAACATTTTGATACATCTCGCCGTTAAACTTCGCGCAAACTGTTGCGGCCATCTGCGTTCTGAGGTGACGCTTCGGTTCGTCTCCAGCTGCGGACAAGGAGCGCATCTCGACTACAACTATGGTTACTTCCGATTAACGCGATTTGACGCCGGCAAACTTGTTCACTTTAAGTCAACACGTGTGGAAAACTTATTCAGGAGATGTCTAATCTCTCTCTTCACCTGCTGCACTGTGTAGAAGGATTTGCGATTAACAAAAAAAGGTTCCCGAGAAGACAAAAATACAAGTTTGGCGAATTCAAAGGACTGCATGCCATGTCCCAATAACGTGACACCATTTCCATCGCAAACTTCAAATTATACAAATTTAAAAGAAAACGTGTGAAGCAGTGGCGACGCCCTTGCCACTTTCGCGCAACTTTTCTATTATGTCACAGAATCTTGTTTGTGCGACTGGAGGCCGCCGACCGAAAGCACCGCCAAGAAACCTGACTGGGAAATTGAAGTAGGTTCTCTAGTTCGTTTTCATCGTATCACTCGAATGCTAACGTGCAGGTAACACAGCGATAACCACGTGTCTAGTGATGGACTCATTGCGTCACTCCTACCCATATTACGTCAAAGTGGCGCGAAATTTGAACGTTTTAGGAGCTGAGGGAGTTACCAAAGGCTTCTTTCACATCCAGCAAGAATGCAAGTTTTCTTCATGACCCTTTTAACGCAGCTCCAAAAGACGCTTTTTTTTTTGAGTTTGTTGTTCTTGGGTAACAGTGTGTGGTGATGCCTGAAAAACAGTCATTGTATGCGAAGACGAGTCTTCCTTAACACAGCGAAGCTGTTTAGCAAATCGTAAGTTTTTTTTTGTGTCCGCTGTTAACAATGCCAAGAAATTGCCGAGCGCGTACACGTGAGCGCGGGCCTTGCGGGGACCGCCCGGCAGTTAACAAAAACCAAGAAAATGCCTAGCGCTCCTGTGTGCCTGCCTCGCGGCGACCGCCCAGCGTCCCCGGCTCGCGTTTGTGAAGCAGAGCATACTCACTTGTGAAGATTAACCGAGATTGTCAAAAAAAAAAAAAAAAAGCTCCAGAATTTGCCGTAATCGTGGCGGAACGAGAAATACACGCCATAGCGTGCTCCCCTCCAAGGTGATGTCTGGTGATAATCACTTCCAAGAAAATGAAAGAATCTCACACTTGTAGCAACAATGATGGAGTAAAGGTCGTTGCGGTAGCAAAGAAGAAGCAAACCTTCGTGATGGTCGTGAAGGTTGCGTTCAGCTTCGCTACCTTCAGGTCTTACGCTTTAGTGTAAGCCTCCTTCATTGCTGGATGATTTCTTTTTTAAACCGCCACAGCAAGAGCCCGCAACTGGTATACACTAAAATCTAGTTCAACTAGCTGAAAAAAAAAACTTGCAACACAAAAGCACGCAACCGGCAAGTTTGACGTACAAGTCGGCGGGATTGTTTTTCGGCATTGATTGATACTTGTTTACGCGAACTGCGGCGCTGTTTGTCTTTCAATTTTCGTACATGACCTTAACGCGGGGCCTAAACTAACACACTTGATGTCGGTAGAACTGCGAGCGACCCAGCAACAAACTCTTTCCGCTCGGCGAAATTCCCCGGCTTGTTTTCTGTCGTTGTTTGGGAGTTTGATTAACGCCACGTCGTACCCCCGAACAATATAGTTATAAAATTGCGGCTAGCGCATGCTACGCTAGCGTCGGCGGGTATCGAGACCCGACTGCGCATGCGTGTGCGGGCACGGCCAGGAGGGCCACCCCTCACCAGAACCAATGCGCGGGCTCGGATCGGCAGGCACTCGAATGAATGCGAGCATGCCCAGTCGGGTCTCGGTACCGGCTCACCGTAGCGTAGCGTAGCGTACGCTAGCTGCTATGCTAAAACTCTCAATAACCAGGGCGACACAGAACGCGGTGGCATGAGGCTTGACGGAATAAGGTATAAAAAAAAAAAGAAACCCCTCAGCATTCTGTCGTGATCATTCCGGGACCACTCTGGTAACGCAAAGATAAAACAAAAAGAAGCGTCAAACCTGACGTTCCTTTTTTATTGCGGAAGTGACGCATTTGCCGGTTTCATTTCTACTCCGCGGGAAGTGTTTCCTCATATTGCTTGGTGCAGCTCCGGTGATCGTTCAAGGGGTTACGTTTTATGGGGATTTCTCTCGTGTCGTTGACGGCGACGGTTCCGCCCCGCCAAACAGTGACGTAAATGAGCACAGCCTGGCGCCCCTACACCGCAGCTGCCCCTTTACGCCGGCACGGCTTGCCATATGGGAGTGATCACTACCCCACCATCGCATTGCAAAAGCAGCTGTTGTTGTCTGTTGTTGTTGTTGTTGTTGCTGTTGCCGGGGGTGGCGTTATTGTTGTTGGTGGCGTTGTTCCTGTTGGTGTTGTTCCTTAGCGTATGGCCCATCAGCAAGAAGATGGGAGATAACTTCGTCCTGCAGTGGACGCAAATATGATGATGATGACGGGGACGATGGTGACGGTGAAGTTGGTCGTGATGGTGATAATGACGGCGGTGATGACGATGGTGGTGGTGGTGGTGGTGGTGGTTTAAGTGGTTTATTGAGTGGAGAGGTTGGAAGCGGATCTGCTCCCGGCTACTCCATTTCACCAATACAGGGTCATAGACCCGGCTATACTACTCCACTGATCATGTTGACGGCAATGCGGCGCCTCTGTCATCATCATCGTCAAAGGCTTGATTTAAAATCTATTAAAACGTACATTTAAGTGTTTTTTAAAGCGAAAGCTTTCTTAGTCCGATGGCGTCCTGTAAAGAGCTAATGCAGTTTCCCGTAGACCAGTTGGTCGACCGAAAAGCTCTGATAAGATTTCTGGACACACGCCGCGTGGATTTTGGACGTGGACGATGGTCTAACGACGACGATGGGGGGAGGGGCAGGACGCTGAGCTTTCTCGTGAGAGATTCGCTTGCTGTCGTCTGAGTTTGGTCTTTGACTCGCAGGCAGCTGGCACTTTGACCGTTGACTCTTTGACGTTGATTGCAGCGGCTTTGACTTGGGCACACCACGGGTTGATTTTCCCCAGCAAGAAAGCTTCGCGTTTAAACCATCGGCGTCGCTAGGGGCTTCTGCTTCCTTCTTCAATAGCTATTGGAAAAACCAATACAAAATGCATACCTAATTAGAAGAATGTTGGTTTTTTCAGTAATGTAGTTTTGCCGGAAGTACTCCAGAGGTTTCCTTTGCATTGAACAATGTGAACATGTATGAGCTATGGTAGCAGTGTTGATAGTTTAAAATGGTCTTGCCGATATGTGCTTTGTGTTTAAGAGATTTTCCACCAATTTTTCGGACGGACGGACGGATGGACGGACGGACGGACGGACAGACAGACAGACAGACAGACAGACAGACAGACAGACAGACAGACAGACAGACAGACAGACAGACAGACCGGCCAAGATTTTTGCATTTTAGGAAGTCCAAGAAAGCCTATCATCCTAAAAAGAATATTTGTTCGTTATCCCGACACGAACACATGGATACACGGTAATAACATGATCAAAAGGCTTGTGCGGCTTCGTAACGTTTTTAAACATACATTTGTGCGTTTCATAATGACAGTCGCAGCTTTGAAGGGAATACGAACAAACACCGCCGACACGCGGCCGTCCAGCGGCAACGTTTTACGTATATTGCAACGCAGCAACAATGCACGGGCAAAGAACAAAAGAAAAATGCACAGAAATTCTAGGAATTGTCTGCTATACCGTAAGCATTATTATGTAACTGCTGGGTTTTACCAAGGTCACTCGTTCCCTCGGTGGCATTGAAGGAACATGTCAGCCCATACAGCGTCTTCTTTTCTTTCTTTTCGTTTTTTCTTCACTTAATAACGCGACGGCGCTGAATTAGGTACAGCTTTGTGAATGAGGTATTCCACTAACTTTTCATTTCTCCTATTTTTTTTCTCTCTTTTTGGATAATTGCGCGAGGGCGCTGGGTTAGAGAGACATTTGTAATTTTGTCAGTTCAGTTTAGTTTTCTTTATTATTGACTTTTCTTGTTTTCTGAATTTATCCTTTCAGGACGTTGGATTAGGTACACCATCGTGATTTCGTTACTTCATTTCCAGTTTTCATTTCTTGGTGTTTGTTTTGGAAGTTTTCTTTCCCGGAGGATGGTTGCAAGATTTATGGCCGTACTCTCAGTCTGTCCTCCACTCCATGTGTTCCCGCGGGCTGGCTAAGTGGAGGATGCCGCAAGGCTTGTACGTGTGAAAATAGATTTCAACGATATCCTCTACTGGAGGCCCGAGTGGAGTAGGAAGGTTCAGACATCCATGGTTAGCTTCGAAGAGTGAACTTGGTCGAACTTTCGTTTCGTTTTTTTGTCCCCGGTTTTTTTTTTCCATTACAATAGTCTACATTTACACCATTCGAACGAAAAGCATCTTTCTTCGCTAATTAAGCATATATGTGCAGATAGTACAATGTATTACAAGGTCCGCGTATGAGTACTCGGCAAGTAATGCTTACGTATTTAAAGTAACACTGCGTCTGCCGTCTGCACTTCGCCACAACTCACCCGAATTGCAACGAGGAGCTGCTATCGCGCAGGGCTGAGATTCTGGGGCACTGGTTTGAGATTCAAGGGGAGTTTTAAGAATGCGCGTTTCTCTGCCCTCACCCCTTATCCTACGGGCAAAAAAAAAACAAATCTTTAAAGAAGCCATGAAGCCATTTACCACCTTGTTCACTTCGAAAGCGCTAGCCTATGGCAACTTACTCCGCTCCATTCCAGCAACAAAAGACGTTTCCTTAAAAAATGCCATAAATATTAAAAACAACATTGAAATTTTACGTTACAGTGATGTAGTATGAACAGGAGTAATGTATTCTGGCCGTGCAACAACAACAAAAAAGGCCATCTCCAAAAAATCACGCCATATCCACGGAATGAATGATGATAAGTGGGGCGAAGCTCGAGAGGGGGAGATCATCGGTAACCGTAACTCTCCCGTGAAAGTTCGCCCATTACATCATTAAGAAAGACGTAAGACTGTGTGCGTACATTGTACAAATAAACTTTTATTTTCGGAGTCAATGCTCCCAGGCCCAGACCTGGTGAAAGACCCCGCGCCATCGAGGACTGCCCCGCACCTCCACCACAATTTGTCACGTAGGATGGGACACAACGGTAAAGAAAGAACTTTTATTTAGGGCGAACTTGTGCCCGAACAAGACGAGAGGAAACGAGCAAAGGTCCTTGCGTCTCGTTCGATCTCGGAGAACGACTGCCTGCGTTCGTGGCGTGATCTCTTGCGTGATCTCTCCCTCGCAGTGCACGTGCGCTCGCGCCTCCGTTGGCGAACACAGACAAGCTCGCGCTCCCGGTGCCGAGTTTGCGCTGCCGGTTGCAGCCGGTTCTTGCGCGTGCAACGCGGCCCACTTTGCGACATCTCCGAAAGCATGCGGCGGTCACGTACCACGAGACACAAGGGATGGACAGACCCATGACTTAAGGAGCTTCGCCCCTAATAACGTGAAACCTGGCGAAGGGCAGAGCATGCAGTGTATAAGTGTATTCAAAGTAAGTCTCTCTCTTGCCAATAGGCCAGTACGCACTACATAGTGGTCTCTATAAAGCAGTATGGAGCGGGTCTGACCATGTTTTAGATGCAGAGCATCTGATTCACTCGCCTTGTCCCTCCGGCGTCGTCGTCGTTGTTGTCGTCGGCGTTGTCCACCCCTCTGCCATTCTCCTCGCCGCGCGAGCTGCGCTCTCCGCCGCTCTCCGCCGCTCACCCCCTCTCCTCTCCGATAACGAACACTCTCTCGCGAGGGGCATTGGATTGGATTTGATTTGATTGGATTGGATTGGATTGGATTGGATTGGATTGGATTGGATTTGATTTGATTGGCTTGGCTTGGCTTGGCTTGGCTTGGATTCGGTTGGATTGGATTGGATTAAAGTGGATTGTGTTGGATTGCGTTGCGTCATAGCCGCGGCAGACGCGCTGGGGCCGGCGCATGTGCAGTACTCTCTCTTCCGCGGTTTCCTCTCCTTCGGGCGCGCTGCGCATATAACCGGGGTGCCGTTCTCCGGCGAAGCAACATCCACGCTTGGCTCAAACACCTAGAGTCCACGCCGCTTTACAAGTACGCCAAAGTCGTCATCGACTGGGACCAGCTTACGCAGTCCCCTCAACGTTATGAGCGCTATAAAACGCGTTCCCTTCGCCGCTCCGCCTATGCGTCGCATCTACACAGGGGTTCCCGCGAGGGGAGGTGGGAGTTTTTTTTTTAGACGGCACACAAGAACGAAGACGTCCGCGAAATGACCTTTGATCCTACAATGAACTTTAGTGGTATCCGCTTTCATCTCTTCCCTACTTCCTCCTTCCCCCCAAAGGGCTTCGTGCATCCTTTATAATAAAGGACATTCATTCATTCATTCATTCATTCATTCATTCATTCATTCATTCATTCATTCATTCATTCATTCTCTCTTGCCACGGGGTGCGCGCTGATATACGCGGCATCCCAATTACGAAGACGGACGAGAAGTGAAATTCGAAGCGGGGAACTGCGAATTTTTAAGTTAAAGCGAGTACGAAGCGAAATAAAAGCACGAAAGCAAGCGCGAACGAAATACGAATGTCTCGGTGTTTTAGTACCGTGACTACATAAGAATAGAACGACACGAGACGCCGATAGCCTGAGCCCCTGAGGTGCTTTGCCCCTAAAACGTAGGATCTTCGATTTAGCAGTCCTGGACAGTAACCGGACCGCCCGAGTGCTTCCTCCGCTTTGGGGTTCTTTGTAGGAACACATGGGCACATCGAGCGCCGGTTCACGCCGCAGGCAGTCTGTGGATGCAGTGTTCGAGACTGATAATCGAGCAGGCCCACAATTTTCCGTGTGTTCACTGCAGGCCAGTACCCAAGTGATACGATCAAATTGAACTAGAGGCCCCGCTACAATCATCATCATCATCATCAGCCTATATACGCCCACTGCAGGGCAAAGGTCTCTCCCATTAATCTCCAATTACCCCGGTCCTGTGCTAACTACCCCTACAATCACTCTTCAATACAAGCTACAATCACTCAGTCCATTTTTTTTAGTGGTGGCTTAGCTCTGCAGATCGCACAAACAAAATCGCCATCGAGACGTCGCCGTAAGGTCACTGCAGAGACGTCACTTCATCATCTGTTTTCCTTAACATCATCATTATAATCTTTTTTGAGTTCCCGATGAAACTAGTATCGTATTATCAGAACGACGAAAAAAAAAAGATTGTTACAACAAGTAAAAACGGACTCTGCCCGTGAAAATTTATAAATCAAAGACGGTTTCGGCTCCCGTATGTACGGTGCCTTGTTAAACAACAAGCTTGGTCAAACAAAGTTGCATTTCGTCTTCATGGCCTCAAGTCTTCTTTTAGAAAAGAGTTCGCACAACTGCACAATACAGACCGGATGAAAATAGAAATGGTACGAAAACAGCTGTTCTATTCGCTCACGCTCGAGACTATACAAAACTAGCTAAACAACGGTTTTCGGCGAACTAACCGAGAACCTGTATTCGTCCTCGACAGCGCTCGGTAGGCGTAAGGAAAAAAAGAAAATTTTGAAAATAACCGAGCTCCTGCCACGCCTTGGTTACACTTCGCCATTCAAATGGAGGCCCTGCGTAGTAATTAACGAAGTGTTGGCATGCAAGAAGGTGCAACAAAGCCCATTCGTGGGTCTTCGAAACGAGGCAGAATATTTCACCTTCAGACAATTTTTCTTGGGCTGCAGCTCGCGAACTAAAGGCTAAAGAAGTGGGTCGTTAACCTTTGTTAATTTGCTGCGGTGTAACCTTGAGCCGTATGTCTGGAAGCTGACATACGGCTCAGAGTTATGCTAAAATGTTTGTGCGGACGAAGGTTAAGGATCTGCTCGCCTCTTGCACGATGCCGTCACGTGAAAAACATCGCTTGGAAGAGCTGACTCGGTAATCGCTCAAAGAAAGCACGATTTTTGCGAGCTCTTCTCATTTTGTTTTGTGTCCATCCAGAGAGAGAGAGAGAGTGAGTGAAAGAGTGGAAGAGAGAGAGAGAGAGAGCGGGAGAGAGAGAGAGAGAGAGAGAGAGAGAGAGAGAGAGAGAGAGAGAGAGAGAGAGAGAGAGAGAGAGAGAGAGACCTTAATGAAAGCTGAAGAGGTCATCCCCATTAACGGCAGGGCCGGTTACTCCAGATGGGGGTGCATACAGTGAAAGCGCGACACCGCCCTCCTTTTCCTCTCTCTCTCTCTCTCTCTCTCTCTCTCTCTCTCTCTCTCTTCATCGGACTGTATTCACGCCCATCTGCAGTAGCAAACCGTACCGCAAGCTTGGAGCTGACCTCTTCCGCTTTCCATAAGATCTTTCTCCCTGTCTTACTTTCTGTGATTCTGGAGTTAGAAAACGCTTTAATAACTTCCATAACTGTGTCCTCTCGTCCTCCCCATCATCACCACAGTCATCGTCATCGCCATCATAATCGCCACCACCATCATCAGCGTCACGGTAATAGTACGGTAATTATTAACGTTGCCGTTGTCATCATCATTACTGCAACCATTATCACGATAATCATCACAAACATAATCGGCCGACGTCTTCATCCTGGAAATAGACGCAAATACATTACAATTCTAGGCAAGTCTCGGCACTACCCCGTGCTTAGGTCCTGCCTCACTTATTATCCTAGAGAGAATAAACGTCTTTCTATAAAAGTTATTGATTGCTCCCCGCGATCTGGATCGCTTCTCAGTGATTCGTGACGTATTTATGGAACGGCTTATTCGCAGCGTACCTGTGAAGCATGGTTTGTGTTCCCCTTACTATAGCTTCTTGTGGGCTACTGCACCTTTCTTATTGCAACGTAAATAATTTCTATTCTCATACTACGTTGACTTCTGTTTGAGCATTGCTTGTTTCGTTAAGGATAATGTTTCTTGCTTAAAATGTTCTTGTGCGTATAATGCAGTTTGTCTTCCTTATATTATTTTCCGTTTCATTTTGTTATTCCGTGTTTTGATAATTGGTACCTTTTCTTGTTCTAGGTGCTTGTATATACGGTATGCGGCGCGCATATAAATGACATATTAATTGCCCTAACCGTTTGTTTAGGAACAACAGGAGGTCCCCCCCCCCCCCCCCTTGGCCTTCGACTCTGGTATCTCCTCCCGAAGTCTTGTACTGTAAACATTCTTGTCTAACACAAAAATTTAAATAAGAAATTCAGTTGAATTTAAGTTAACTCTGGTGCACTCAAGCCAGAAACAAATAATTCGTAAGGCTCACGTCGTACCTACTGAACGTTTTGAAAACGTAACCAACCTCTGAATCTATTCACCGTTGAGAAAACGTAAGCAGGCACCACGTGACCCCAGCAGGCTGACCTGCAGGCCACCTAAGCCTAAGCGCAGCACTAACTGTACCTTATGTCCCCCGTCGGTGAGGGCACAAGGGTAGACTCGTCGTTAGGCAGATTCCAAAACTTTAACCACGAAAATATTTAACTATGGCTACTTTCGGTAGTTAGGGAAGCTAACCAGCTGTCCGTAGTTAAGAGTTGTACTCACAGCCAGGCTGAGAAGTTCCAGCGGCGCCTGGAGTGGGGCCATTCAGGTGAGCATGAAAAAAAAAAAAAAATGAAAACCGATTAGTGCCAGACCGATGGTGCCAGGATAGTCACGCCGCAATAAAATCAGCCACAACGACCGCAACAACACCAACAAAAGCAGCCCTTGTGTGCACACTCACTAGCCATTCGCAATTACTCCGTTTGGGTATCGTGGCTCAGCTTGGCAGCGAAGAATGCTTTCTACAATGTAACATTTATTCATGCCGAGAAGCATAAAAAGGGAGCTTTTTTCAGCCTTATGCTTCTGGAAAGAGAAGCGAGGCGTGTGTCAGGAGCATGAATGATCTGCCTTTTGTTTGTTTGTCAATAAAATGCTGCTCTATGGGGCATCGCCTTGGTGTGCACAGTCGCTATGCAGTCCAGGCGCTGAGCATCCGCTCATAAAATGCGCGCAGACTCGCTGAATAAATTCGCCGAATGAATGCTTTGAGAGTGGAAGCTGTTGTTCATGGTGCTTTTTGAGCTGCTTATAATGTGGCGGCTTTATGCAGCTTTACAGTAGGGATTAGGTGCGCATGCGCGAATGCAGAAATCAGGTCTCTGCATTGGTTAGTGCGTTAGTTGAAGTGCAGTCAAGTGAGAGTAATAGTTGTATGACGCTATAAACACGTGAGAAGCAATTTAGGATAAATCAGGTAGAATATAATAAAAATACTACTAATAAATTATAGTAAATAAACTATACTGATACATACAAGTAAAATTCAACGGAGGTATTGCACAATGAATAAGTAGAATAAATTTACCTATAATAGCGAGGGGAAACAATATGATCAGAGCGTAACAAATAAATCTTAAGTAGACACAGCCGTTCCTGAAATGCCCAATTCTGAAAAAAAAGATAATTGATTAATCAGACAAAATTAGGCGTTCGGCAGCTGGTGGGCAGTAAGGATTACTGGAGCCAATTCATCCAAATAACTAAAAGACTTGAATGATCTCCCCGCCGGCGCCGTGGTACACTTCAGTTCCATTCATTTGAGTGAAGCGGTCGAACAATTTACCTCACTGACGTCCAAACGCTGATACACGTGACGTAACCCCCCGTTCCTCGCAAAGGAATATTCTATTGTATACTTCTTAGGTGTAATAACGGAATAAATAAAACAAATGAATGAATTGTTTCATTTGTTCATCCATTCACTCTCCACTATTTCACTGATCGGTAAATCAATCAATCATTCCAGTAAACATAAAATGAACGAGTCGGTAGACTACTTCATTAATTAGGCTCTGAAGTTAGACATCTGAGTTATCTATAGATCAGAAAAAAAGCAATTGCATTATTGGATTCCTGAATGCATTAAATCTTCACAGATTCATTGATCATAAGTTAATCTGTTATTCCGGCAAATGGGAAGGGCACGAGTCCGTATCTATAGACTGCTTAATTAGTTAACGAGCTCACAAATAAGCGACATGTTAAATTAATGAATAGATCAGCTGTTTAGTGGCTCATAAATGGTGATATAATTGCACGATATAGTTGAAACTCCGAAGATTCAAGTGTTGGAGCACGTGCTTTACGTCACTGTGTCTCTCCCACACACAAATATAAAAAGAGAAGAGCAAAAGAAACCAGAGTCACAGAACAGGCGTCCTCCCGAGAAACGTCCTTCGCGTCGGTCATCGTTGGGGTGACGGTCGTCTCCAACCGACGAGATACGGCATGCGAAAGAGCTGCGATAACCGAGTTCCCGCATCCAAGTCTTATCGGCGTGGATGCAATATGTATCCGCGCCTCTGGTAAGGAGATAAAGTGGCATGGGCAGTAGGCGTGCCCAAAGGCATCCTGCTGTCACCTCTGCTTTTTTTTTTTCTTGTGGGTAGTAGTAGCTGGCCCTAAACCACACGGCCGGCCGTGTAGTTCAATAGAAGTGCAATAAAGAAAAAAAAGCCACAGATAAATGAAATGTACGAGAAGGCTGACTAAACAAAGCGATTACGATAAAGAGCAAACATCCATGGCGCCGATTCTTGACGCCCGCTGTGACGATAAGCGACGCGATATGCTGACGACGTCTTTATATACTCGGTAGGTGAAGGGTGAGAAAAAGCAGCGGCAGCGTCGCGATATACAACGAGCGATCGGACTGAGTTCTGTCATTGCCAATACAAGAGGTGGTTGCAGATAAGCGAGGATGGTTCGACGCTGGGAGAAGGTACAACGTTTTTCAAGGGGAGACAAAATTTCCCGAAATCGAGATAGCGTTGGAGTGAGGCGGAACAATATATCTACATGCACTTCTTGAATGTCAAAGAAAATAAAGGTACGTACGAACAGAAAAGACTACATCCTACGAGGAATTAGGCGCCTGGCGATACCAGCGTGTAAATTAAAAAAAAAAGTACATTGTGCCACAAACTTTTGCACCGTAAGTCGTAGATGGGGTGCTAGATAAATTCGAGAAATGCATGATTTTATCTCTGCGGATGGGGGCATTTATTCCCGACTCGTTAATATATTGATGCGGGCGAAAAATGAAAATGTCCGTGTGTCGAGATTCCCGCGCACGTTATATATATATATATATATATATATATATATATATATATATATATATATATATATATATATATATATATATATATATATATATATATATATATATATATATATATACAGCACAGAATACCACCATGGTTGGGAAAGATGGACTATTTCTGAACATCAGGGAAAAGATGAACTCAAAAAATAACAAACACACCATAGCCAGGTTAGTTCCGTTACGCTTCACACCACCAGCGTCTTCGTAGTAGCCAACGTCCCAACAACGTCCTTCCGCCGTCCCCAAGCGTGAGAGCTGTCCCGTGTGGATGATGCGCATGCCGATTAGGATCCGCAAATCTTTTCTCTACAGCACTCACACAACAACACCGCTAACTTCGCCCGCGCTGCAAAACTAGAGACCACCGCCGCCGGCTTGCAGGAGGAGGGAAGAAAAGAAGTGCATTTAGAAGAAAAGCGCTGTCAACGACTGACAAATCGGTTCGCAAACATGCCTCGCAAACAGCAGCTCTCCGCGCACTCGGGCGGTGGCGTCACGAAGCAGATGCGAGTGCCTATTATGCGTCGAAAGAAATGTGTACGACGCGATTTCCTCATCTGTTGGAAGAATCTCGCGAAAAGTTTGCGGGGAAGCGCACCCATGTCTGCCGAACCTGGGCGGGAGAGCGTGAGCGCCAGTCTACAAAGGAGCAGCATGACGATTACGCGGGTTTCCTGGAATCGAGACAATGGTTAAGACCTAATAACGTGGGCGCGTAAATATAGAGCGGTGAGGGCGAAGGAAATAGCTCGGTTGCTACACTGGAAGAAAAAAAGTGCAATGTTCGGTGTGGTAAGATACGCGCCTGGGCTTGGCGGGACTAAAGAAAAAAAATAAAGAAAAGAATTTTCAGTAAAAAACCGATATACATGTTTTAGCCTACATTTATGACAAACTGCAAAACTAGAACCCAAGTAGTCCAAACCCACGCGAATTAATTCAATGTGATCTCGCCAGCGTCTCGAACCGCCGCCGGTTCGAGCTACGTATGACTGCATAATAAGCTACGTATAATAAGCTACGTATGACTGCAGCTGTGCAAAACAAAATCGACGCCGGGAAGAGGGGGGTGGGGGTGAGGGGAGGGAAATGAAATAGCGGGAGCTGTTTGTACAACAGGGCAAATTTTCCATTTTATTTTTTTTTATACAACAGCACATATTTAGGCAGGTTAAGTCGCGTTATTGTCAGACAACTGTGTTTAAAAAATCGCCTTATTCGAAATTACCTGTAGTCCAAAACTAACGTTTCGGGTGGGTGAAGGAAAACCCCGTACATCGCGATACCCCTTACTGGCGTTACATACAGTCGAACGTCGTTAATTCGAACTCCGAGGGGATAGAAGATCTGTTCGAATTAGCGGGAGTTCGAACTAGCGGGGGTCCCTTTGACTGCCGGTACAGCGCACGCTATACCAGTATTAGCAACGCATGCGCAATAAAGTAGACGGTATTGCACGTCCGTCGGAGTGTACTTTCAATAATCACGTGCTGCAAAAGTACGGCATCTGCAATGGTCAGTTCGAGATACGAACCCAAATAAGCAGGCACGCACTTCCTGACTACGATCCATTAGAGCGAAGGTAGCGACGCCTCCAAACGACGCTCACACCCCACGAATAGAATGAAGCCCACGCCCGCCCGCCGTACGAAGCCCGCAGCACTACGCCGCCAGCCCTTCGGCTTCGAATTTCACGAAACGTAGTCTCTGTACGGACGCGCAATATTGTTCAAATTAACCGTAGCACGTGTTTCAGGTCCGAATTAGCGAGAGTTTTCCCTTATTCATATATACGTCACTTTGTCGGGACCAATGAACCAGTTAGAATTATACGACTTCTAATGAACGAGGTTATATATATATATATATATATATATATATATATATATATATATAATATATATATATATATATATATATATATATATATATATATATATATATATATATATATATATATATATATATATATATATATATATATATATATATATATATATATATATATATATATATATATATAGGTAGATAGATAGTGATAATACACAAAGAAAAGACAGTAGTTATGAATCTGTTTTTTGAGTGGAGAAAGCGAGAGAGAAAACGGGTATCGTAAAATAAGAAAGTAGGTTCTGAAATTGTTCTCAGGGTGGTGTCCAGGGTCTCAGACTCTTATGCTCATCTCCGGGCTCGCAGAATCAAGTCCCTCTGAATCCCACAACCGCAGCTGGCCGGAGCTGCCTCCCACAGCGCGAACAAAGGGGGGTTTCTAATCGCCCCATGCAAGGCGTCGACACCACATCATTCTACCTTGTACATTGCACGACCGAGTGCTCTGTTATCACCTGATGTCCCGTTGTTTATTCTCGCAAGCGGTCACTGTGCAATCAAGCAGCGCCCACATAGATAAAGAAGGCCTGTTGAGTCCTGTCCACCCTTTGATCGCCGCTGTTGCCTGGACTGGATGGAGGCTAGAAGCAATGATGTGGGGCGATCGAGAAAGCAAGAGTTGCCCGTTCCACGAGAAGGTTTATTACGCGCGTATCTTGTTTATACAAGGCGGCGTCTCTTCAGTGACTCGCGGGAAAACGTTACGGCTGCAAGGGCGGCATTTGCCGACCTGTCTTCATGAAATCTGCGGCTATTGAGTGAAGCGTGCGCAAGTGGATTGTGTGGGGACGCAGTGAACAGCGCGCAACGGATGTTCTATCGCTCTTTATCGAACTGAATCACCTTTCAGTTTTGAGCTTCAACTTGTTTGCCAAGATGACTTCCTGCCCGATTGGTTTCACCTACATCCGTAGGGTAGCAAGATACGAACATTCTTTTATTAAAGGAGCCATGAAGACAAAATACGAGTTGGGTTTATTAGAAAGCCTGCTTAGTCCCGATGACAATGATACCAATATCATCGCAATCTTCGAACAAATAACGGACATATTAAAGAAAACGTGTGATGCAGTCGCGAACCTTAGTCAATTTACCGCAACTTTTCTATGACGTCACGGAACCTTGTTTGTGCGATTGGCGGCCGCCTAACTGACCTGTCACGACGAGACATGACTGGATGTCTGTAATGGGGCCTCTAGTTCCATTTGACCGCATCACTTGAATGCTAACGTGCAGTTAATGCACTGAAAATTAAGTTTTATTGTTGGCCCGTATGACGTCTTTCTTGCTCATAACACGTCACTGTGGCGCGAAATTTGAAAGTTTTTAATTACTTCTTGCTTTTTTTTTCGTTAAGAAAACATCTTTTGTGGCTGTAATGGAGCTGAGTGAGATATTGAATCCTAGTTCTTTCAAATTAAACGAAGTTGTATTTTCTCTTCATGGCTCCTTTAAGGGTACGAGAGAAGGTAACCATGTGCAATAAAATAGGGATCGTCCAACATTGCGCCTAGGGAAATGGTGAAGAAGGTTACATTCCAAGGTGGTGCTGTTGTAAGCTGTCTCCGACAAAGTTCATCTCGTCTATGCACTAGTCGGCACCATCACAGAGCCGCTGGTAGTCGGATGCACGCGCACTCTTACACGCCTCCATTAGGCAGCTCCGTTAATACGCCGGATTGCTCTCTGGATCTGGATTTGTCCGGTCCACTCGCCAAATTCGGGTCGAATTTAAAGAAATCTTAGGCAGGCTCAACAGACCAGAAAACAAAGGATGGTAGCAGTAACGTTTTGGGACAAGAAACGAGCGCCCTGGATCAGGGAACAAAGCCGACTGAAGGTTATTTGTAGTACAAAATTGGAAAAAGAAATCGGCTTTGGCTGTCCCTAGAGAGTGTCGAAATTTCAATGGATGAACCACTATGGTAACACAGTAGCTACCGAGAGACGGTACTGGAAGTAGGGTCGGTAACTCGGTGGAGGGATAAAATTTTGAAAATCGGGGATAAGGAATGGACTCAGGAGGCGTAGGACAGGGGCAGTTGGAGGTCAGTGGGAGAGGGAATAACCTTGCAGTAGACTAAGAGATGATGACGATGTTGATGACGAACCTATATTTAACTAAATCACCCGGACACGCAAATCATTTCGTTAAATACGGAACTCCGTAAAATCGAGAAATGTCCTTAGCTGATAGGAAACTGTAGAGGGAACCAGAATTTGTTCATTAATTCGGGAAATTCGTAAAATATGTTTCGTTATGTCGACGTCCAGTCGAGCCGTACGTTAGCTCCTCGAATGCGGTACTGGCACCAAGGCTGAGACATAATTATGTAATATGTTACCCGTGCGTAGTGAGTTCGAAACGCTTTAGTAAACTTTGAAGCCGCGGATAAAGCAACGTTAACAAAAGGGACGTGACATCACAACAGCTAAATACGCTCAGCAAAAAGCACAGCTAACCATCATGTATCGTCGGAATGCCGTGCAAATGTTACCGCACAAAAAAGCAACATTCGATCGCAAAAGATCAACAAGACATACAGCCACACATACCGTAGCATTAGGGAGCAGCAACACGGCGCGCTACTATTGGAAACAGTGACTGTCGCTATTTTTTAACAAGGGGGAAAACCAACAGGACAAACAATCACTGGCATGGGTGCTTCAGAGTCCGGTTCAACGAACCAACGCGCACAATACGATTTGCGGATTCGCCGCGTTTCACGGAGTATTTGTTCGGCCAATGCGCCAACGTTTTCTGCATACGGCAACAAAAGGCCATGTTCCAACAGCATACGCGCGGACGTGCATTTTAAAAAGGGATCCCTTTCTCGCCTCCGATGTTATTCTCTGATATCTGATATGAAGTCATACCCGTTCCAAGGGGACAAAATAGGACAAAGCGATCATGCTGTCACGGACTGAGCAAGCACACCAATTGAACTCGTTCTAGCCAGTGTGAGATGTGCTGCAACAGCCATAGAGTTTCATACTAATATACACTAAAGGGAAATCCGTCGCTGCAGTAGCGGGACGTCGTGGGCGGCGCCATTGCCGCTAGCGACGTTCCTCGCCTACTTGGCTTAGCTAGCCATATGGCTTCTTTTTTGTCTCGAAGCCAAAATCAACAAAAAGAATAAGATTTTTTTCTTGTTCATCGTGCGTGAAGCTTGTACATAATCCCTGACAAGGTAATCTTTTTGGAGGTTCAATTTTATAACAACAAAACAAAGTTGTTGAACCTTCTGCAGCAATATTGCTGCTTTTTTGCAGCCAGAGCCAACTTTTTAGCCTGTTCATGAGCCATGCCAAGGACAAGAGGAACGTGCGTGCCCGGCACATTACGGACCGCTCGCCGAAGCGCGGCTCACCTAGACAGTGGCGCCAGTGTTCTCTCTAGTATATATTAGTATGAAACTCTATGGCAACAGCGGAGCCGTGATCTTCTCGTGTCGGCACGAACGACAACGGGCGCTCCCACTAGCGCGGCAGCGCCGTCGTTGCGCAGATTCGACGGTTCACGCAAGGGAATCGGCAGCTAAACGCCAGGGACTAGAGGATCCCTGTCGCTGACGTTTACTCTCCCTCCCCAAGAGAGAGGGAGAGTAACTCACCCCTGAGAGAACCCCGCGCACTCTATCGATGGGTCTTGAGACTTTCTCCTACCCCGGCGAGACGCATGACCTACAGCAGACGAATGAAAAGGCTCGACTTACAACAGCTCCGCAGCTAAAATGTGTTTAACAATGTAAATTCAAGCCCGTACTGCTGAGTTGTGGCCTGAAGTTAGCAGCACGAGTGACGTAGGCCACGCCGCCGCGATGCCGGCTGCGGGTCTGCTTGCGGCGCAGGCTACCGAGAAAAGTTAGCAGTGACTTAGCTCGGCTATGCCAGGATATACGTAGCGTGAGCTAAGGTTCAACTATCCAATCCAATCCAATCCAATCCAATCCAATCCAATCCAATTCAGTCCAGTCCAGTCCAGTCCAGTCCAGTCCAGTACACTCCGGTCCAGTCTAGTCCAACCACTGCTCCTCGCGCATTGCCAGCACGTCTCTCCAGGAGCCACGCGAAACGGCTATCAAGCGGCTCCGGCGCAGAGTCAGACTTGGCTACTACGCAACGGAGGCGCACAGCTGGGCAAGCGCCGCGCCAGTGCGTCTTCTGCGGCTATGACGTCACTCCTCTGGAAGGCGCAGACCAGCGAATATGCAGACCCAATTCTCTACACAACCGTACTCCAATTGAATTGTATTTCCAATCCAAATCCAACCCAATTCAATCGAATTAAATCAAATCCAATACAATCCAGTCTAAATCCAGTCTAATCCAATGCTGCTCGCGCTTGCGCAGTACGGCCCTTCAAGGTCCACGCGAAACTGCTCAACCTCGGCCAGTGTAGCTTACGCTACAAAACCCAATTTTTAGTGAGTGTACCTTTTTACACTACTCCCCTCGAAGAATGACCGTCCGTACGTCCGTGACGAGTGACGCGATGCGCTCAATAGGCATACCGGCCATAGGGTGTACATAAGAACGCAAGGTGGCGCTACGGAATTTTTTTGCTCACGTCAACGCCGTAGACGATGCCGCTTTTCTTCACCGCGGGGCCGTTAACGCTACGCGCTAGAGCATGATGTTAAAACTTCCGGAGTTCCTGATAACAGCTTATGCTTAAATTCACAGCCAACCAGTGTGGTCATCCCTAAAGGTTTATTTAGCCGGCATTTACCTTCCTTCCTGTTTTAAAGCGAAGCTTTATAAGCATCGCTCATGCCGTAGGTCGTAACACCAAGACTCATGGTAGGAAAGCAAACTTTACACAATGGGTTTCCATAAAGGGCATATGATGATGATGATGATGAAACGCCAAGCGCCAAAGTGAGAACCCAGTCGAAAAAGACAAGAAGAATTTCTGTAGTTATGCCGTACTTTCGCGTGTCGTAGTTTTGTCGCATTCTTGTCATGTCGTGATTCTGATGCTCTGTCGTGTGTGGTATATTTTTCCTGATTTTGATGTACCGTCATGCCGAATTCCGGTCTTGTGATCCTGATGTTCCGTCAGTCGTTGCACATGGTTTGAATGCTATTGCGCATTGTGAAGAGTTGCGTAAAGGGCGGTTTTGTTGTGACCGCAGGAATGTTTGTCGTTGAGAAAATTCACTTTGAAGTAACGACAGGGACGTGTGTCGTAGCAACAGATGGCTTTGTCGCAACAACAGGACTTCCGTTGTCACAACAAAGTTTGTTGTCGTACGACAGGGATTCTTGTTAGGTTTTTGCGGTATTCCTGTTGTGATTTTAGACTGGGTAAACGCTTCTCGTGGTGGGAATCGAACTTGAGTACCTCGCGTTATGAAGCCGGACTCCGTGGAAGCAGTTTAGATTTTGGACTTTGACTTTGACTCAGGTTGCACAGAAAAAGCTTCATGTTTTAACCATCTTTCCCTTAAGAAAGGGGCTTTGATTTTTTGTTTGTATTTCAGTGATCCTAAAAACGATTTCCCTGCCATGTGCAACCGCAACGCCACCTATATAGAAAGAAAGCTTCAAGGCAGAATAAGTGCCCGGAATCCGCATGTTACAATGAGTGGAAAAATTACATCATCGTCCCCAAATGCCACCACGCGAGAGCCAAAAGAGCCGATCGCACGCTGGGAAAAAGACGGCATCCGTAACATTTGTGGCCTTCCTATCGGGGTTCGTGGGTGAGTTCTGAGCGTATCGCAGACGATTATCCTATCTCGCACCACGTTCGGTTCTCGTTATCGCGCAAGCCTCTGTAGGAAAACTAGATCAAACCGGAAGGGACTGTGGCAAACGCGAGTGGGCGTTTTTGCCAGTTGCATATTGGATCCTCAAAACTCTACGCCGGCGAGTCAGTTCTCGGTGTCAAGCAATAAACACACTATGCACGCTACTTACTGGCTCCAGGCCTCGTCTGCCCAGCGTTTGGGCGCAAAATCCAAGAAGTGCGGTCATCCTGGGCATGCGTCAGCACTTGCGCGCGTTACAACGACACCCTTGATGATGAATCACCGGAAGAAATCGCAGCCATCGACTACAGGTGTGTTTACTGCATCCGCACCCTTTTCCCAACCTTTGCTTTCGTGACGATCGCAAGTGAAGCCACGTCAATGTACGCGTTATCGAACAACCCGCATTGAAGGGTGGAGGAGAAGTCATAGGCACTAGTGTTATCTGTGCCATCGGGGTGTCGCGGTCGGAGGAGTGATTGTGCAGTGACATTTGTTGAGAGCGTAAGCGAGCAAACAGGATGCGATAACACAGAAACACTCAGTCGCGCATGGAATTTTTGTAATGTGAAATGCTACGGGCGTGATGCGATTGGAAACGTATGTCTTTCTTTGCGCCTTTCCTTCTCCACCACCATGAAAGGCAATGTTGAGAATGAGCGCCGTTTAAGGGGAAAGAATAACGACCGGTCAGAAGGGACGAAAATTTCAGCATCTGCAGGTTCGTTTCAAAATTATATAAAACTATCGCATCACGCGTTGAGTAAATGGTGGTGACGATGGGTCCATTGTCTATGTTCGTCGATTGCCGACTACCCGCTAAGCGACGACAAATCCACTTAGCCAATATTGAAAATTGTGGTAGCGCTCCCGCCCTCCCATACCCAACGTTGTTACAGTGGGATAATTTCGCTGCTAATGTTAAAGACCAACTCCGAGCTTCTTGGTGCATGTCCTTCGAGGATCACGTTCCATTTCACAGAATATACCGATCATGTGGCGTGGTTCCCACCATATTCCAGTCGTTGCTGATGGTGTGGTGGTTGCTGATTATTACTAGCGGGGCCTGACGAAACACGTGGTGGCTGAGGGGAAACAGAGCCGGTCTCTTGCCTCGTTTGCACAAGTGGCGGCGGCAACGCATGCCAAATAAAAAAGGAGGCAATTTACACCACCGGACATTAAAACCATAATTCTTGCTCGCGATTTGTCGCTCATTTTTGAGCGCTACATTGTAAATGTGCTGGATATTGGAAGCTAAAGAAATTACCAGCCCTTCCTAAAGGAAGTCGAGAGAAGCGCGAAGGCTAACAGTGCGCCCAACCTTCGATGAAAGTGCGTCCAATCGATAAATCAAACCTTCAACGAGCCAAATCACAAACGGAGAACCTGCCCATGCGACGAATTTTCGAGAACCTACGCATCTACGAACCATCTACGCGTATACCGATACTTGGTTTGTGAGATAAAGGCATACTGTTGTACTCCATCTTCGTGATCGATGCGTGTAATATATCTTATCTAGAACCATTAATTTTTCGCGATTTTCAGGTAACCCTTTTGGTACAACGAAAGCACGGTATCACGCATGCACCGTGTGTCCAGAGATCTTATCAGATATCTGAGATCTTATTTGAGAGAGCTCTGATCTGAGAGGTCAGAGATCTTATCGATTGATTGATTGATTGATTGATTGATTGATTGATTGATTGATTGATTGATTGATTGATTGATTGTAGGGTTTAACGCGCCGACGCAGCGCAGACGATGAGGCGCGCCGTAGTGGAGGGCTCCGGATTAATTTTGACCACCTGGGGATCTTTAACGTGCGCCGAAATCTCGTACACACGGGCGTTTTTGCTTTTCGCCTCCATCAGAAAAGCGGCCGCCGCGGCCGGGAATCGAACCCGCGACCTCGTGCTCAGCAGCGCAACGCCTTAGCCACTGAGCCACCGCAGCGGGTTCAGAGATCTTATTATAACGCGGTGGACCCAGGTAGGATTTCAACCACAGGAAGTGTTTTTTTTTTTTTTTTTTTCATTCACTTCGGCATTTTCGCGTTGCAGACGCCATCGGTGAGAACACTGGAGCTTCGCTTTAAAAAACGCTTCTTGTGGCCGGAGTGCGTTCTGGGTCCCTCGCGTTATGAAGGCGGCGTCTATCCGACTGCTCCATTTCGACAAGGTTGACGCTCGGTCCAAACTGAGACGACAACCAAACAATCCGTCACGAAAAAGATTCGCGTTCAACCGTCGTTGTCGTTAGACGGAGGGGTGCAAGATTTTTGACAGGGCGACATCGGTCCCACCAGGAAAGGTTTCGTTTTAATAATCTCGCACCAGTTTCTTCCCATGTGACTGCGGCCCAAACAAATGAGAGCGCCTCAAGCAGGATCTAGACATCGTCTAGGCCACGATAGCCACAGCGAGGTGGCAGCGAATGCTGGGCAGCATTTCGGAGAGAGCCACCAACTACAGCGCAATTGTAGAATTGGCCCTCTTCACTCTCTCCCTCGCAGAGCGCCAGCTATACAGCGTTCGACAAAATCCACTATTCCCAAAAGAGCGATGATGTATTTGCTGACGTAACAGCCACTCGACAAAGATAAGCGAGCGTCATGCGTGTCTTAAACAGGCCTCGTGATCTTGTCGGTGTTGCAAATGGTCTCGTGGATGTGGTCTTCTTTGTTTGCCTTCGTAACTGAGAACAGCGTGCGTGAGTGAGCAGTAATCGCGTCTCCCGATATTGACACATAAGTGCCTGGACGATCATGCGCCCGTGTCGGCCGATAAATGTTTTTCGACGTCCCAGAGTCTGTGCATATATCGGGGCATCGGGAAAGAACCCACGTCACTGTCCATGAACAGATTAAGGAAGCAATATTCAAGAGATACAGGACACAAGTAAGGGCACGTATTTCCTGGTATATATGCGCCACATGGCCGAAATTGGTCCACGCCAATGCTGCGTTCAAATAAGGAATTTGCAAATTTATAAAGGCGGATTTTTATCAGCGCTGTAGTTGAATTTTAAGCGACTCCTCTGCCTATGTCTTCGTGGTGGCCTCGAAGTGATAGAGCTGGACAAAGCCGCGATAACGCGAAATGAAATTATAAAAAAGCACATCATCACTGACCCATACCTTAAGGCTGACGGACCTCTGTCTCGTGCGAATGCCCGTGTGGCTGAACTGGAAGTGATTGTCATAGTTCTTACCTATAGTTTGGGCAGGTATTTTGTTGTCTGTTTTCTATCATTCAAAATCCATGGTCTGAACGACATACATATTGGACCAATTACTTGACCGATTGAGCATATAAAATACCTTACTATTTCGACACTAAAGTATAGTTTAGGAATCGCGAATGACTGTACCCTGAAACAGTGACAGTGAAAAAAATTGCCACCTTTGTAAAGGTGTGCACAAAATGACCCGAATAACTTCAGATTGTCTGATTTTAGGGTTTAACGCGCCGACTCAACAGAAGTGATAAGGCGCGCCGTAGTGGATGGCTCCGGATTAATCTTGACCACCTTGGAATCTTTTACGTGCGTCAAAATCTCGTGCATACGGGCGTTTTTGCTTTTCACCTCCATCAGAAAAGCGGCCGCCGCAGCCTAGAATCGAACCCGAACCCGAATAACTTCACACCGATCTCTGTTCTCACTATTTTGTTGAAGTAATGAAACAAACATACACACCTGCCTCTATTACTTTTAAACAAACACTCGCGCATTTGTTCTTCCCAGGATGGGTGTCTAAACGCTAAGCTTTACACAATTCGCCATATTTGGAAGGTGTTATTCATCCAGAGCGAAAAGGTTTTGAGCAAACTACCGCGCACGTCACCACTTCTGATTATGAAGTTCGTTATCCGTAACCCTCGCCAAGACCCGCCTTCTGCTACTCGCGGATACTGGTGGGGCCGTATTCTTGCACTTCTGTATTTTCCACTGTACAAGCCTACGCAAGAGGAACCCAACAAGACGTCCATTTTTTTTTCGAGCCTGGGACCTTGTGTGGCGGCATTACAACTTCGTAGTTCAAAGGTTGCGATCACAAGCGGAAGCGGCAAACTGAGTGCGAGCGGCGTATCACGGAGAGAAGAGCAGCCGGAACTGAAAGTTGAGGTGCTCGCGCCGGCCACCAGATGGCGAGCGCTATCTTGCAATAGCGAATACACCGAAAGTATGCGTATACAACCTGTTCAAATAACACATAATCTAGTGCATTATAAAGTCTGAAAAAATAAATTTAGAACAGCCCAACGAGGAATAGAACGAAGGATGATAGTATTAACGCTCAGGGAGAGGAAACTGGCATTCCGTATCAGATGATAAACTCGTGCGAAGGTTATCATCATCATCGCCATCATCATCATTAGTCTATCTACACCCACTTCAGAGAAAAGGCCTCTCCCGTAGATTTCCAATTATCCCGGTCCTGTGCTAACTTGCGACCAATTTATCCCCATAAACTTCTTGATCTCATCTGCCAATCTAACCTTGTGCCACCCCCTGCCACCATCATCATAGCTCAAATTAAAAGGAAGAGGTAGACTTAAGCTGGACCCGTAATGCGGGGAATCGACAACCAGTGAGCCATCGGGGTAACAAAGCGATTACGAGAGACAACGTTAGAAGCAGAGGAAGGACATTATATTGGCGGAGGGATGACGTCAGAAAATTTGGCGTCAAGTAATGGCCTACAGCGCATCGCAGGAGAAAAATTAGAAGTGTCCTTTCTTAAGAGAAAGATTGTTACAACACGAAGCTTTCTGCCATGCAACCTGAGTCAGAGCCAGTGTCCAAAATCCAAACTGCTTCCGACCGTGTCCCGGAATGGTGCAGTCAGGCAGAAGTCGGCTTCATACGTGATGGGCCCATATATATATATATATATATATATATATATATATATATATATATATATATACATACATATATATACATACATATATATACATACATATAATCATGTAACTTTACTCTGGTGAAGGCAAGTCCCGTTGCCGCTACGTAAGTAATCATTGTTTGTTATTGTTCTTGCTGTGTATCCGACTCTTTACTTACACTATTTCTGCGCGCTTTGTGAGTTTGTCTTTCTCTAGATTTATATATATATATATATATATATATATATATAGATGATTACGAGAAGGGCTGTCTTAGGCTGCCGTAACAAATAGTAAAAAATGGGTATAGCTTCTAACAAAACTGTTTATTGGTCGACGTTTCGGTCGGTTACCGACCTTTATCAAGACCTTTATCAATATATATATATATATATATATATATATATATATATATATATATATATATATATATATATATATATATATATATATATATATATATATATATAAATATATATATATATATATATATATATATATATATATATATATATATATAACTGGCATGCTGGCGATGGGGCCGAAGGCGTGGTGAACACAAAGTAAGAAACCTCGGTTACAGCACCTCCGCTGTTGCTGTTACCGAGGCTTCTTACTTTATATATGTATATATATATCCACTGTGTAAAATTGGTGCTACGTATTGGGGGTTGGACATAAGGCGCGAGTAGGGCATAGAAAACATTGATTTAGAAGTGCTGAAATAACATCCGAGAAGCCTTCGTCCTGCAGTGGACACAAGCAGGGTGATGATTATTATGATGATGATTATGATGAAAGTCTGAAAACAACAGCCTATCTTGATGCAAACTGCAGTGAACTCCCATTACACAAAATCACTTTTCTAGAAGCCTCGCTACACTCGAAGTTTTTGAAAGTCCCAACTTCACTGCAAGGATAGTTAATCGCCGCTTTTAAGGAATCGCCGCTTATAACGCAATCAGTTTCCCGTAGCGAGGATTTCGTGAAAACGAGGGTTCACTGCGCACGGATCTATTCCCATGAGCATCGACAGCTACATTTCGGGATCAACCTAGCGTCACTAAATAAAGGCTTTTAGAGTATCGGCACTCTTTTATTTTATTGTTATGTGCCGCCAGGATTTCCATTGGTCGGTCGGCACCACGTGATATTTGTTTACATATGGGCGCATCCATTTTGTTTCTGGGCGCCTCTCGTCTCTCTCTGCTGTGCGGACGCTAGAGCGGCCAGTCGCACTCTGCCCGTCACAACCGGCGGCGGTTTCGTTGGGAGAGATGGCAACACTGGAAGCCAGAAACAAAATGGCCCCCAGACACTTCCGGGCGCACGAAGCGGCGGTACTCTTAAGCGTAGCTTATTTAGTGACGCTAGGTCAACCCAAGGTGCCTACGTCTACAGGAGGAGGACGGTGTGATATGTCCGTTCGCCCGAACTGACCGATTGGGCTGCTGACAGAAAGCGCGCGGTACTAGTGAGCGCGCCTAAGCTTCGGCGACACCTCGCCGGTTGCCAGCTAAGGCCGGCCAACGCAGCCGCTGCCCGTGGGCGGCGGAAGCCGCAGCACAAGAGAACGGGCGGCGACGGTCTGCTGCACGAGGTCGGCGCCAGAGCAGCAGCGTCAATAAACAAAGGAGGGCCTCGGCGGCGCGTCCGGTTTCTCCAGCCCGGGCATGAGTCACGCTGCGCCTCCTGTAAACAACGCTCGCCCGGCAACGACGCCGTCCATAAACAAACAAACCGAACGCTGCGGCCTGACGGGCCCCTGGCATCGACAAACAACAAACGCCACGACCGGATCTCGCTCGAGAATTGTGCGTGCTACGGCCGCCGAACGCAGCGCCGCCGGTGACGCGAAACGGCGGCTGGGTTGGCACGATTCTTAAGCTGCACAATGAGGGAGCGACGACGAAAGAAAGAAAAAGAGAGAAGAGTAAACTGTACAGCGGCGAGGGCACCTTAAATGAGATTAGAACGGGAAAGAGCGGAGAAACGATCTTCACGAACGAAACGGATAAGCAACTACGGGTAACTAACGTTGGAGAGAACTTTGCTTATATCACCTGCCAACTAAAATTCACACCATCTTGAATTTGGAACTACCCCGAAAGAAAGCGAGATTAATTTTAGAACCAATTAATGAATCAATGTTTATTATCACTATTATAATCAAGAATTTTAAAGGGAGCCACATACTGATGATAACAATCATCGTCGCCGTCGTCATACAACGTCGTCGAGTCAGCGTCAGTACTTATTATGGTTATTAGCAAAAAATTTCCAGAAGAACCACATGATGATGGTAATCACCACCATCCTCGTCGTCATACAATGTCGCCGAGTCAGATGGATCGCGGGAGTAACAGAATGGATACTGGTAGACGGGACTAGAAGAGGAAGGTTGTTAACTCGGTGGAGAGACGAAATGTGGAACGCTTTTCCAGCGTTGAAAAGTTGCATTGTTCGGCAGCCCTAATGATAATTTTCAAACGAAGCTTCTATTGCATGGCTCGTGACGCCGTCAGTGTTGCAGTTGGTGGCCTACGCCAAAAATGCGTCCTCACCTCCTCACCTACCTCCTCGCCCGCAGCTGGCGGACGGATCACGCCATACTCCCAGCCAATCACAGGCACCACTACTTTCGGAGAAGGGAAAGAGACGTTAGTTCTGCTTCGCGCACACCGTTTCTCGCCACTACAGAGCGAGCTGCGCCATGGGTAGGCAGCGCTTGGTCCTATCCACGGATGAGCCGGCAGCCCTGAAAGAACGACAAGGGGAGCGGACCCGTGAACGTACGTGTTCTCGGCGAGTCAATCCTGTATTTGCGTAATCGGAAAGCCAGGTGACACGACAAGGGCGAGCCGCTGAAGGGGTTTGGCAAGCAGGGGTTGGGCATTTAATTTGACAGTAATTTCACAAGCGATTGGCTTTCCGGGTTCATGGGGTAGGACAACCTTCGCACGTTCGACTACAAGATCCCCTTGAGGGCGAACCTGTGCCCGCAGGCAACAAGGTACGACTAACTCAAGCACGAGGTCCCGGGTTCGATTCCCGGCCGCGGCGGCCGCTTTTCTGATGGAGGTGAAAAGCAAAAACGCCCGTGTGCTCGAGATTTTGGCACACGTTAAAGATCCCCTGGTGATCAAAATTATTCCGGAGCCCTCCACTACGACGCGCCTGATTGCCTGCGTTGCGTCGGTGCGTTAAAATCTACAACCAACCAACTAGAAGGAACCAGGATCCGAAACGTTTGTCCAAAGCTTTAGTGTTATCGAAAAAACAATGTTGAAGGTGCCGTTGCCAGGACTGAAACAAAAAAAAATTGCTAGATTTTAGGGTACAGTGACTAATTGTTGCCAAATAAACTTTGTGAATACTGTACCTAAACTTCTTGTAGTTTTCTCGCTTCCTGAAAAACTATCAGCTCCATTCACCTTCTAGAGCTTAGAGTTCCCTGAAATGGTATTAAGAGTGTGTACGCACATATATTTGCGCTTTTTCACATCTCGCTCAGTAAACGGAACTCCTGTTCAGCGGAGCTAATTTTTTCGGTCCCTGGAAGTTGCGTTTATCGAGAGTCTACTGAATACGGAAATAGTGTTTTCAAGAGGTGGAAAATTCGAGTGCAGTTGCCCTTTAAGCCCAGGGGCATCCTGAGTATATGTGTACGTTACTATGGCAGCCATCCTAAATGGGATCTTAGCAAAATAACCCTTTGTTAGAAATCTTAAGGGATTTTCTGAATTTAGTCGTACAATGTTTTGCCCATAAAGTTGATGCCTACACTTACATCTACGTAGAAGCATTTGTTACACAGCCTGTTAGACACGTGGCGATGCCGCGCGTTCAATGCTAACTGCAGGGTAACTTCTCGAAATACTCAAGACCTTGAGAGTAATTCGGTATTCGATATTGTTATTTACCACAAAATGACGTGGTTTAACACTTTTGTCGGGGACGAAGAACTGCATTTACAACTACTTATAGACGAAACATGACCGCTGGCCGCCGCTATGCTTCTTCAGCATCCACTCTCACCCACACCTGCGCCAACTTATTTGTCTTCAAGGGAGTGAAGTTCCCAAGTTGCAGAAATAACACATGCAATCATGCACTCACGTCATGTCAGACCCGCAGCGTCGGCTCATGGGTTAAGGTGTTGTGCTGTTGGGACCAAGGACGCGGGTTTGATTCCCGGCAGCGCCGGCCGCTTTCGGCTGGGAGCGAAAAGCAAACACGCACGTGTGTCCAGATTTCAGCGTACTTTAAAGATCACCAGGTGGTCAAAATTAATCCGGATGCCTTTAGTGCGCCGCGAATCGTAACCTGAGTGTAGCTTCGGTGCGTTAAACCCTCCCCAAATTTAAATTTGAACGTAATGTCAGCCATTTATAGAACAGAAATCTGAATATGATGATGGCGCGTGCAGAGCGCATATACGGCTGATAATGATGGCAGGTGCGCATCGAACCCGAAGAAGCAGAGTGAGCCGTAGTATCTTTAAAAATTTATTGGGCCTTGCGGTCGCAGACCTTTCAGCCAGCGTCTAGGTAGCGGAGCACTGCAACCTCGGCAAGTTATAACAGATGCCTCGGCTTCGCAAAGATACATTGAAGTCAAAAAATAGGTTTGGCCTATGTTGATGTTATTAAGCCGCTGCGCTTACAAATATTCCAGACCTGACGGCAACAGCCCGGCGGTAAACTATTAAAGGGCGCAAAAGCCCGCAGTAGTCGGCGCACAGCTTATTTTCTAAGCAATGCTGACGTCAGAAACGAGACGATCTAAGCCTAAACGGGGACCGTGCTAAAAAGCCAGTAAAGAACGACATTACCGTATACGCCCTTTTTTTTCTTGTATATAAACGCGCTAAAAATGCATTTCGCGGAAACACTTTGGTAGCTGGAGCCTTTAAGATACCTGCTAGAATGCAACGGTTCCTCACGTATACGTTTGATGCAAATGAAACAGTTAAACCTGGATATAGAGAAGTTGACAAACATTCGCAATTTTTCGTTACTTGCAGGTTTAGAGTTAAGCCTTGCGTGAATGAAGCAGAAGCGAAAAGCGGAACCAGACTGCTAGACATCGCTGACGGTGAACTCACCATTCAATGATTTATTTCACTGTGAAAAACTGCGTGATTTGCGCCTGCTCATTTCCCACAAGCTTAATCACTGCATGGCACTCCAAAGGAGCAAGCTCACTTACCACTGTGTGCCCAAACGTTCACTCAAGTATCCCTTTTGCCTTTTGACACTTTTCGGTGCGGTAAAACGTTTCAAGGGCCATACGTATGCTCAAATGACGCGGTTTTGCGCACTTAAGCTCTTTTACGCACTCAAAATAGTTGAAAGGTTGCTAGTGGGGATACTTTACAAAGCGGCCACGTTTATTCTTTCTTGCCGGCAGCATTTAAAATTTAAAATTTGTCTTGACAAGACAACATTTTTTTTTGTTTTCTGTCAGCAGAACCGATCGATATTTCAGGTAGCAGCGGCGACGCGCAACTACGGCGTCGACAGGAAGGCCTAGCACCTAACCGATACGGCACACACACGTCGAAACGCACAGTAGTTTGCGGTGCGGGCGAAATTCACTAAGTTAGTGCATTTCTCTAGCCTATTTCGTAGGGGCATGACAGGAATCAATCGTCGAAAAGAACAGAAGGAAGTACGACTTCAGCACGGGGACAATTAATGATAGCGTTATTGCGGGAAAGGAAGTCCCACCCGAGGATGATGTCGTGAGAGCAAGATGGCAGCACGATGAATTCAATGGTGTAGGAATTGTTCTGGATGACGACACGAGCAGTGCAGGCGGCTAGCGGCTTAATTGGCTGCGAACTGGCGGTGCGTAACGAGAGTCCAGAAAGGGGCGTCATGACTTTCGGAATAGAACGGCAGAGTTCGGCGTGGATGACAGAAACAGCGGCTCCAGTGTCGATGAGAGCAATGGTAGGGACAACTCGCACGATTACGTCGATAACATTTTTAGGCGAGAAATGGGGACTTCTAGGATTCGATGGCGACGCAGTTCTTGCCTCCAGAACTGCGGCTTTTAGTTTTCTTCTTCGGCATTAGTAGGGCGGCGACGCATGGGAGACACCGAACGGCGACGTGGAGAAGCTGAACGGCGGCCAGCGAAAGTTGGACGGTCAGTCAGTCAGCTCAGGGGGCAAAGACAGTCTGCACCTGCGCAAAGCTCCTCCCTTCTGGGACGTGCCATGCTGGGTGCGCTGTTTAGTTCGACAAAGGGGTGGAGGCACAGGAAAAAGTGATAACTGGCACCCATTCATTCTTGGCAGGCGTTATCGCAATCTGCAGTACTCGGAACCACTATCGAAACACAGAACGAAAGGGAGGAGCTATGCGCCGGTCTTGACTTATAGCGTGCGTAATCATGCGAACGGCAAGTAAACTTCGCCGTCTGATATCTCGGACTACGGATGCGCTACAAGAATTCTGCCAATTGAAACTGCGTAGAAACACGATTGCGCCTAACTTTCCAATACAAATATGCCTGGTTACTGCAGCCACTAAAAAGTTGATTAATCAATTTTAGTCAATTAAGCCACCTACATCAATAATTACCTCCTAATTATGTGTCCTCCTGGGCGCATAACCTAACTGTAGAGGAGGTCCTCGAGTAAATCTAAGTGCCTATTTAAAAAAAAAAAACCTGTAGACTTATCTTCGATCACCCTGTATACATTCATTGTGAGCTCTCATATATCTTCAACTGTTACGAACACATCGTTAACGGTCAGCCGAAGGATACCGCGAGGCAGGTGGATCCTGAGGGTGAGCGCGGTGCCCCGTATTTCTCCTGACATACCCGAGCACCTGCCGAAACGAAGACGCCAGTCATGCAGAAAACCACCCAAAGGGAGCGTTTCGTCCTGCCAAAATTATGGGCCCTTGTGCGACAAAACTGGCGCAAGTGACGGCATGGGTGGTGTATAAAGCGCCGAGAGTAGCAAGGAAGAAGCAGCAGACGACGCGCCGAGACCGATCTCAACTAAGGTCCCTAAAATTACTAAGGTAGCGCCATCTTTAGATCTCGCCGCCTTTCGCCCTCGCCCGCGCTCCTCTCTTACTTCGTTTTTTGCCATTTTCTTTTTCGCCGGCGAACGCCGCGCGCCATTGGCCAAGGGAAAAGTCACGTGGTTTTGTTTTTTTTGCTCCGCCGCCGGGTCGCCTCGCCGATGCCTCGCCGGCTGGGACATTGCGCAATGCCGCCGCTGCGACGCCATTGCTGGCTTCCGAGCCACCGTCGCCACCGTGCTTCAGTAACGGCTTTATCGTAGGCGCCAGCTAATAGCAAAGTAAGAATTAGCTGCTCGTTTCGAAAAAATGTCGCACCGGTGTCGTTTTAGGTTGCTTCTCGGTGTCGATGTGTTGTGCCTTAGGCAGCGCGGATATCGTCAGGCAGGGCACAAGACTTCGTTATTCCGTCCGGGAAACTCGACGCAGAAAGGAGAAAAGTTTGGTTGCATAGATTTGAACGGGCATACTTCAGGCCGACGCTACCATCACTCTTTTGCGAGGTAAGTTTCTGAATACTTGTTCTTGCTCTGTTAAATTCTGCGCGAGCTTGAGCGGTCACTTACTAAGAAATGCGCATTCCCTTCGCGACCGTCGTCCACGCTTTGTTCTGAGTAGGCATTGCGCGCAGCGCCGAGTTCGTCCCGTCGTAAGCTTTGGTTTGGATAAGAGGCCGTGTATTTGTCATGTGCGCGCTTAACTTCCAGCATCAATATCAGCGGCGTAGCATGTTCAGTCAGTTGTCGTAAGGTTTTCGTGACGCGAGAATTGTTCACCTGAATTCATGCTTGTTTTGGCCGACGGCAGCTTGCGTCTGACCATGTATCGTGTGCGTTCCGAGTGCGTGTACGCTCTTTTTGGCGTGAAGTCATGTTTTGTGTGTTAGCTACCCGGGTGGTATTATAATCCCGTTGTTATGACATCGGAGTGATTTGCTGCGTAATATGGGCTTGGTCGGTGCGGCGCAAATTGAGGCTGTTGCGAGAAAAAAAAAATTGCGGCTAGGTAAAACAATTTAAGGTCAGCTAATATAGTGACCGCGCCGTTGACGTACGTTTGATGCGCAATTTCTGTTATCGCTTTATTAAATTCTCGCACGTTTGAATGAGCACTTCAAATGCATATTCGCACCGTAACGGCTGTACGCCCTTTCTTCCGTGTATGCACCGAGGAACATTAATTACGACTTACGTTTGCATCACACGTGATGCCGTACATTTGCAGTGTGCGCGCTTACTTCATCTTAGTAGTCAATGGCGCAGCGTATCCAGTCATTGCGATTTGAACCAAAACACACTGGGCGACTATATTATTTTCAGCAGACGTATTTTTGTCCAGCAAAGCGCTTGCTAAACGGGTTTAGTGTAGCGAGTTGAGCGGACGCGGCACTGAGCAGATGCGCGAACACGAATTTGACCATGCTACGGTAGAACAGTCACTAACTCCCTTCTGCAATGCATTATTGCCTATATTTGCGGAGTGTTTGTGGCGCATCTGAAACTCGGTGGCGACATTTTTTTTCCCTTCTCAATAGGATTATTTCACGGATCAATTTGAGCAACGGATATTGGAGAAGCTTGGCGTTAAAAAAACTAAACCCAAATGCCACTCCCAACATTTTTTCTCACGGGAAGCCACGTCAGCAGCACAAGCCACCTGCACGACGTCATTACGGACGTTTGTTCCAATAAAATATCTATTTGGTGGCACCAATTCATTTTTGTGATTTATTGTTTTCTCTTGATAATCATCGTGACATTGGTCCTCTTTCGAATTTCTTTCGGGTGTATCCCTGTGTTAGTGCAATGTACAAATCTGCCAGAATATATCCCAGCACAAAACAATTCTGTCCAGGCGCCTCCATTAATAACGGCTGTAAACGACCGCGCCCGGTGAAAAAACGTATTGCATGATTAACTGCAGTAACTAGTTACATAATTTGTACCTAGAGGGACTCGATCTCTGGTTCGTATGAGAAATAAGAGGCCACAAATCTCTCATTTCAGTTTACCCGATCGATTGATCGCAGTCTTCTCTGGCGCGTATTCCCAGAATTACAAGTATGCGTTTTTCACTAGGTTCGCACATGAACGTACGGCCGCGAGTGTAGTTTAGTGTATCCGGCTGCGAAGTCGGGGAAGCAGGGGCTTTTCACGTCACTGTACGTGCACACACGCACAACAGCATGTGTATGTTTTTAGTCTACTCACAGCAGCCTATAACGACGTGAAGGTGAAGGAAAGATTTCTACAAAAACGGCAAAGCACTCTAAACTGCGCGGAATTAAGGTAGGCTGTAGGTCGTTAGTAAAAGCGGGCGCAGAGTGAACGCCGCTGAGGATACACAATTATCGCAAGAAAGGCGAGTGCAAGGACGCCAGCGCTCGAACTACGGCATTTGCGAATGAAGCGCACTGTATACTGCCGCGAACAGTGCGCAAGACCTCTGTGCAGTGATTGCACGACCACAGTCACGCGAATGCAAGAACGGAACTACCGTAACAGAGCAGTTTGAAATGTCCACGCTCGATCCTTTCGCATTCACGAGCTATCCTGAGGTGTTACAGAATGCCGCACACGTAAACAAAAACCGCGCTGTGCGTATGCGCCAGCGGCATCCGCCCCGCAAATATCCCCTTGTAGACAAAAATATAAAACAAAACACTATCACTCAGTGCGTGTTGGTAAAACGGGGCTCTAGAAATCCTATAAATGCTACCAAAGAGCGATTTCGGCGCGAAAACGAGAGCAAACTGCAGCGAGCGCCCTGAAGCGAAGCGAGGGCGTCTGCTCTCAAGTGGCCAACAAATATGGCGGCCCCGCCGCGGAGTTAAAGGGACGGCGGCGCCGCGGGTGAGGGGAGAGAAAAAAGAGGAGGGCAGCGGAGAAGGAGGGAGCAGTTGGCGCTACCTTAGTTCTTTCAGGGACCTTAATCTCAACGCTACCGCAGCGCCACCGCCTGGTCGGCGGTAGCACCGGCCCGCTCCGCGCACGGCCGGGCTGCTCCGGCCGTGCTCCGCGGTACTGGAAGGCCGCGCTCTTTGCCGATCGACCTAATCTAAAAACGCTTAGCCACCAAGCTTAGCCAACAGGAGACGGTGCGGTGCGATAGTGGTAAACGAGGAAGTAGTTGCCAATAAAGGTGTTGGTTCGACGGAAGCCATGTCTTCTGCGTTACATATTGATTGATTGATTGTGGGGTTTAACGCACCGACGCAACGCAGTCGATGAGGCTAGTCGTAGTGGAGGGTTTCGGATTAATTTTGAACGTGCGCCGAAGTCTGGTACACACGGGCGTTTTTGGTTGTCGCCTCCATTCGAAAACCGGCCGCCGAAGCCGGGCGCAACGCCTTAGCCACTGAGCCACCGCGGCGGGTGCCCTGCGTTACACACACACACACACACACACACTCACACACACACACACACACACACACACATATATATATATATATATATATATATATATATATATATATATATATATATATATATATATATATATATATATATATATATATATATATATATATATATATATATATATATATATATATATATAGCCCAGGCCGGTATTCTGGAGGTCGTGGGTTCGGATCCCACCCTGCGGGCATTTTTTCACCACTTTCTTTCTGACTCAAAAAATTCTTCCTCTGTTCCTATGACCTACCGCATTCCCCCCTTTGCTTTCCGAGGTTTTTTTGACTGTTAACCCTTATTCTATATATATATATATAAGGAGAGAAGGAGAGAGAGAGAGAAATTGAAATTCCTACGTTATTCGCTATGATTCCACGCAAAGAAAGCTAAGTCGACTCAGCACAAACCAAAAAAAGGTCTTCGTCGCAAAAAAAAAACCATGCAGCACTGACTGAGGCATAGGTTTCAGGAACGTTTTGATCAATCAATCAATCAATCAATCAATCAATCAATCAATCAATCAATCAATCAATCAATCAATCAATCAATCAATCAATCAATCAATCAATCAATCAAACCAATCCAAATACGAACGGCTGCGCTAAACTTGACAGTCAGTTTTCCTATAAGTTGCCGGCCGTCTGCTAAGGGAGCTCTCATTTCCGGCGATTATCGTTCTTACTTACAGTTCGGGTGCTTAGGCCATCGATGCAATCGAACACCGTGAACTTCGGCTTCCTTCCGTTGTTACCTTCCTCTTGCGTCAGAAACTGCCAATGCGGGGCTCCGGTCCGTACGATTATGATTAAATTCCGACACCGCAGCGTTTGTCGTCGTCGGCGTACAGTGCGAGGGATACGGAGCTGCTGTCGCTGCTTGCGCGCAAAGCGAGCCTCGCCAGATGCATGCCGCCGGAATCGTATGGCACACGGCGATCACTGCTACATCCATCGCAAGCTAGGATACCCGAGTTTCGACTTTCCCCATACATTCGCCGGCCGAGATGGGGGCGGATACTATGTATGCGTACATATACGGTAAACCCACGTTATGAAGAAATCGCTGTATTCGGATTCTCGGTTTACTTTTCCCCTCATCCCCACTCCTAGCGAAGTACCGCTTGTAAAGCGCTCCCTTTCTTGTTCCGAGGACTTCCATATACTAAAAGGGATATGTAGATACTAAATGTATCTACATATCCAGAATAGGAAATGTAGGGGCTCGTTGAACAAAGGCGGAAATAAGGGTAGGCAGTCACGGACACCGAAGGAGGCAAAGGGGAGAATTTGGTAGGTCATTTATTCTTCGATTTATAATTTCTTCTTACCACAATCTCCCCTTTTCATTCATTGGCGTTCGGGACTGCCTACTGTGTGTGTGTGTATATATAAGGTAACCAGACAGAGGCACATGAGACAAACATTAAGAACAAATAAAAGTTTGCTGACGTTTTTGAAGAAAGGAAGTCCTCTTCCGGAAACGTCAGTAAACTATTCTTAATGTTTCTTTTTCGCGTGTCTCTGTCATTACTTACCTTATTTACCTTCTCTCAGAGAGTTGTGTAAGTTTCTTGGTATATATATATATATATATACGAAATCAGGGGCTCAGTGAATTAAGACAGAATAAGGGATAAGGGTTGGCAGTCAAGAAAACCTCGGAAAGCGAAGGGGGGAATGCGTTAGGTCATAGAAAGAGATGAATTTTTTTGAGTCAGAAAGAAAGTGGTGAAAAAATGCCCGCCGGGTGGGATCCGAACCCACGACCTCCAGAATACCGGTCTGGTGCGATACCGGTCGGGTGCACCGGTCTGGTGCACCGGTCTGGTGCACCGGTCTGGTGCACCACTTTCTTTCTGACTCAAAAAAATTCTTAATCTCTTTCACGCATTCCCCCCTTTGCTTTCCGAGGTTTTCTTGACTGCCAACCCTTATTCTATATATATATATATATATATATATATATATATATATATATATGTAACGAGGCGGACAGACCAGCACATAGTGACTGTGAAAAATATGATTTGCTTTGACGTTTTTGCCGCGGACATGCCGGGCCGGAACGTCAGAATAAATGGTATATTACTATTTAATCGTGTATTCAATTGAAGCGCCTGGTACAGTTTATTTCTCTCTATATATATGTCTACAACACACACACACACACACACACACACACACACACACACACACACACACACACACACACACACACACACACACACACACACACAGTAAACATGTGTGCGTGCATGCGTTCATGCGTTCGTGCATGTACGTGCGCGCGTGTTTGTGCATTGACGCTATAAAACACGCTCAAGCAGCCCTGAAAAGCACTACCAACAAGGACTACAATCTTGACATATATATATTCACGGGACGCGGCGGGGTCAAGGCGCACCATCAACGACAATGAAGACGAGGAGGAAGCTGTGTGCGGGATGCGCCAATAATGTTAAGGAACAACAACAACAACAAGCAGCTATGCGGTCGCTTGTGAATAGATGATTTCGTCTTGTAGATACATCGCTTCATCGGCAACCATGGTTCGTGTTACCTGCTCTGCCGCCCCGTAACAATATTGGGAATGTCATCTTCCTAGCGATCTCTGTCGTGGCCATTCCCTCTCCCCCCTACCTCACTGCAGCCAGAAACCCTGCTATCATCAACATATCCACGCACCACCGGCCTTCACGGTGGCTGTATCACAAATAAATGAACAACAACAACAACAGCAATAATAACAACAACAACAACAACGTCACCTTCTCATGCTGTGCCTCGTGCGACGTTCATCTTCGTCGTGAGTTCTGCTGGTTGCTCGGTTCGGAAGGCCGGAACAAACGGGCTCTGCTTCCTGTGCCTGCTTTGTTTATCAACGGTTCGCCCGATGAATTAACTTAATTAGTAATTCGTATAAGGGTTGGGACTGCGACAATAGACAGGCAATTTTCGTTGAATAAAACACATTGCATAAAACACCTCTACCCCCCAAAGTTTCGTCTCCATGGGCAAACACGCCAAGGCCTAAGACGCCGAGCGCATGCCTCAGTCTAATCAGACATACAGCAGAGAGCTCAGAATTCGTTTAAGGAGACCACAACATCGAAACCGCATTGTGGATGATAAGATGCCTGTCAACAATGGACCCCCCTCCCTCCACACCCCCATGTGTTCCTGGCAAAGATTACGTTTGCAGATTATCTTTGAAGGCTGGGCAGGACTAGGTTCTCTAAAAAGAGCCTTTCTTGCCCAAGACGCCGAGCGCATGCGTCAAGCTACGCAGGACCCAGCGTTTGTCGCAAGAGAAGCCGAGAGTATACTCAGTTGATAAGGTATTAGAGTACCGTCACTGAGGCACGCAAGTCAGCAACGGCGGCCATTTTGTGGTTCATCAGTGTTGTGAGATTGTCGCATCTAAGGTTCCACCTTTAACTTCGTGCGGGTCGTTTGTTAACAACACTACCGAATATGCAGCAAAACAGCATCTTTGGACACACTTGCGCAGCTGAAATGCTGTTACACGCGTCATCTTTGATTCGCATTCGGAACGACATCACTCGCACGCAGCCGCAGAGCAGGGAGGACAAGCTAAGCCTATACCAGAGTTGACCGACTAAAACGCTTAAGCAACAAAATGGCGGCGCCCGTGAACCGCCGCGGGGTAAACAAATGTCACGTGATGTGAACTCACCAATGATCATGGTGGCGGCACGGAAGAGTATAGAAGAAAACAGTGCCGATACTCTGCACCCTTATCGAGTGACACTAGCCGAGCGCCAGCGACAAGCCCGCCGAGACGATGAGAAACATTTCATACCCTCCTCCATCATTATTTGTAGTGTTTTACAGCAGCTTTTCAGGACATCCAATTTCGAGGGCGGGATGGCGACCAGGTTTTTTTATTGTGTGAATGTGAAGAGCCAGCTGGTTACTATATGTCATCAATCAAGGGCAATCTCCGCAACGACGCCGAAGAAGGTCGAGGAAGAAAGGAAGCGGGGAGATTCGGGCATGTGCGTCGAAAGATACGAGCACAATCTCAATTGGCGCTCACACGTTTATTATATCTCTTACAAAGGAGCGCGGTCTGTCTCTGTATTGAGAAGCTCAAGTAATGAGTGATTTGGTATGCGTCGTGACACTTTATTAATGATCTGCAGAATGAACGTCCGGCCAATGTTCGTCCTGTCTGGTCTACATTCTGGCTCGTCCTGTCTGGCTCGTCCTGTCTGGTCTGGTCTATTAATGATCTACAGAATGAACGTCCGGCCAGCGCTCGTCTTGTCTGGTTCCTTTCCTCGTGTATTTTGTCCTACCGCGCTGTTTTTACATCATGTCGACCTACCAACTCGCCCAACTTTCCATCCTGCTGCAATGCTAGAATTTGGATGTGTGCTCTTTTCAGGAAGCCCTCAGTACAAACTTCGGCCGCTGATAACGCTGGAACTGCCAGCCCTAAGACTATGTCTGGGTCTTTTCTGATATGTGCCGATCAACATTTTGCATATGAAAACCCGAATTCCCCCACTACCCGCATGCATGCCCTGACTGTTGACGCATTCACAAGAGTAACGGCGTCGCCCATATCCAGACCGCAAACTGCCTTCGTTACATCGCCTTCGCTGTTTTTCAGCAGTCCATGGCCCCGGTTCAAACGCCCGCAGGTTATATTTGTAAAGTCGTTACTAGACCCCTTACATGTGGCCCCTTTGTCTGTCCCTGTTCCAAATCATACAGTATGATCATTAGAGGTAGCCTTTGATGAAATATTTCCCACGAATGGTAAATTACTCCCACTGAGTCTCTTATCAGGCCTTTTGCAGGATCACCTTACCGGTTTTCCCTCCCATGTAATCATTGCAACCGACGCCTCTGTGCGGAATGAGAAGGCAGGAGCGGGCATTTTTTCTCCCGGGTTAGATTGGGCCTTTTCCCTCCGATTGCCTGACTTGACTACATCTTTTCATTTTGTACATTTAGCGATTGTTCTGGCCCTTAGAAAGCTAGATTCTGCTACACAACATGCAATTGTGCTTACAGATTCTCTTTCTGTTTGCATTGCTCTATCGTGCCCTAAGTCATCTCCCCTACGTCGAGCCATTGGGTATTTACTGCCTCCGTCTTTACAAAAGCTTAGTTTGGTGTGCGTGGTTGGACACGCAGGCATCTGGCTGAACGAAGCGGCCGACACTCTGGCGGGCATTGCATTGGATGGCCCGGTGGTGGAGGTTCTATCGCCCATAGATTTTCTCACCTTGGCACGCTTTCGAAGATTAGGCCTACTACAATGCATGGCTGAATCTGCGTTTGCAAGTTCTGACCTCGAGCACCTCCGGCACTCATGGAAGTGCCGGATTAGTCAGTCACGAGCTTGGGAAGTTACCCTCTCCAGCTTTTGGTGTGGTGTCCCAAATTTAAATTATTACTTGTACCGCTGCAATACCGCCCCTTCACCACTCTGGGCATTTTGTAACGAATTAGACACAGCTGAAAGTTTTTTCCTCTCCTGCCGACGGTACTCCTCTATACGAAAACGATACTCGGAAAACCGGTTTAACCAATCGGCCCTCCCACTGTCTGTTCCTCCAATCTTATCGTTCGGGGCGAAGGCGCTGGGTTTTAGCCGCGCAGATCTTTGCTCCGCCGTACACTTATTCATTTTGGAATCTGGGCATGCCGGGATTCCCTCAAAAAAATCCCAGCGTGTATGATCACTGCTATCAGTGCCTTCCCGGCCACTGCCTGTCCTTCACAAACTTCCCTTCTTGTTTTATTTCTCTACATACTTTTCATGTTTTTTTTCTATAGTTTTTTTAGGTTTTAATTTTATTTCGGTTTCAACACTTCTTGGTGCTACGTCTCGTGTTTCGGCAGTTTTTTGTGTGTTTATATTTCCCCCCTAAACGCCTATTTTAATTTCATTCCTTAAATGTGTTTATTTAATTACTGAGTACATAGTTTCTCTCGGTGAGCGCCCCTTCCCTTGCCAATCACCCTGGGTGGGCATGAGGCATATCTTCTGGCACCACCAGCACCACACCGGGTTCCCGAAAAGCGAAGCCTGGGGTGACGCGACCCAAGGCACGTGCGTCCCTATACTAGCGTGGACGGGAGCGGGCTGGCGACGCATCGGCTCCAGTCACCCGGCGCACCGCCAACTCACGCTTTGGCGGCTCCAGCGGCGACGGCCAAGTGCATTCGGGGAGCGGCATCGAACCGTTGTCCTCTGCTGCGGCGGCCCCCACAACGGCGACGCTCTCGAACCGAGTCCCACTCCGACGGTCGCACCACACCGAGACGACAGTATGCGAGCACCAGGTCTTCGCGGCCATGCGGTGATTTCCTCACGACAACACGCATGAATGTAAGGCTTGCCTCTAATGCCACATCTTGGTAGGACATTTTTGAGGTTGTAAGATGGAGTTGTCTTAGAACATTGTACATATTTTAGTGGCGAGGGTTTCGTACTTCGTTTGCGTGTGTGGTTTTCTTTGCTCAGTTTTGTCGGCTTTTAGGTTTGCTGGTTTGTTGTGTGACAAATGTCTTGTGAAGCTTGTCCCTGTTTCCCGTTCCATTCGTCTTTGCCGGCCAGGACACGTGACACTGTACCGAAACATGTCTGCCCTTCGTCGACCAAGCAGTTTTCGACCAATAGGAGCAGCAGCCAGCAACGTTTTTCATTTTGCCCTAAAGTTGGGGTGATTGTACTACCGCTGAGTTATTGATTCAGTCATTTCGATCACTTCCGAAAGTTGGGATGAGGAACACACGATCAATTCGCGGCGGAAGAACTCAACAGGATGCGCACGATAGGGCAATCCGGTCTTGGCTCCTGGAAGGGAGCATCACGTGACCCTTGAGTTAACACATCGGTATGGCCCGCTCACGCCAGCGACGGAGCAGGGGAAAAAAATGAAAGCGGTAACAGCGAACAATGTTAATCGAGTTCAACGATGCTTATTTTGCACAGCATTGACCAATGCTATTCGCGTAACACTGACCACCGCGACTTGGCCTAACAATCACACTTGTTTTCGCTTCCAGGAATTTCATAGCACGTATGAACACAGCTGCACGCATGAGAAAGACCCGCACTAATTCGATTGTCCCCAAACAATTTTGTCATTGGGTTCCTCGAGGTCTGTCCGAGTTATAAATATACCGATTTAATAGTTACGCGAAGAAATAAGTTGCACCTTAGTAATGGTTGTAGAGCAGCAGTATTAACAACCTGTGCGTGTGAAAGAACGTACAAACGTTCATTGACTCATTGAGTAGCGCCGAAATGGTCCTTACGGCGGCCTGGCATGTTCGGGCGCCACGGCGACATCAAATTATCAGCGCAACTTTGTTATTAAAGCGAAGATGCATGTAGCCAGGCAAAAGAAAACTTCAGCGGTTCAATGTGCGCAGAAAACTCCTCCGGTGCAACTCCATGCGCATGCGCAAGAAAAAACCAGGTTGCAGACGATTTATAAGTAAAAGGGGCAGAGCGAAAAAGGTGTCTCTTAAGGCCGACCTCCATGCAGCGAAGTTTCTCGGCGAACTTGGCGCGGCGGACGCCCGTGGTTTGACGCGCCGCTCAGTTTTCGTCCACCCAACCTCCATGCAACGCGACACGGCGAACGCCGCCGACGGAAGACAGGACAGGAAGTACAACGAAGTACGAGGCTGTGATTGGCTGCGGCCTCAAAATGCAGTTTGCCGCTTCCGGTCGCGTTCGCCGCCGCGCGTTCGACATCTAGCTCGCGTAGATCGCCGGCGAACAGCCGTATTTTCGACGCCGGCGGCAGAGCGGCCGCCGCCGGGCGACGTTCGCCGCCTTTTCGCCGACATTTCGCTGCATGGAGGTCGGCCTTTAGAGCAAAGCGCGGGCGCAGGGAGCAAATGCGTAAAACACAGCTGAAGCGATAGCGGCGGGCAGGGGAAGGGGTGTGGGCGGAGCATCGTTAACGTCGCGATGGCAAGCAACGGCCGCACGTTACTTGGAAATGGTCGCACGCACTCCCGAGGAGCGCAGGCATCTCACAATCAGCGAAGTAACGAGCAGGAACAGGAACGACCTCGTCTACGCCGTGCCGATGCGGCAGCCCGGGTACAAGTGAACCATAAGGAGTAGCACATGGGTAAACACCGGCCGCTCGCCATAGCTTCGCTAGTTAATCATTTGTACGGAGTGCATGGGCGTATTTTATTATGTACAAAAATCCGCTCCTAACACATATTATGTACAAAAATCCGCTCCTAACACATATTATGTACAAAAATCCGCTCCTAACACATACCCGCCTATGCAAGAAACACTTTGGGGGGGGGGGGGGGGGGGGGGGGGCTAATATAATAAATGCTCCTCACGCCATGATAGAATGCCGTCATCCTCTACTATAGCCACCTAAGCTCAACGTGCACGAGGAATCACATTAGGGAGTTTTAGCATACCGTGTGTACCCTGTGTACCGGGACCCGACTGGAAATGTGCGCATTCGTTCCGACAAGGTGGCTTAGTTACGCTGACGCGCTGCCGGGCTCGCCAAGCCTGCGCATTCCTTGCGGTGAGGGGTGGCCTTCCTCACCGTGCCCGCGCGCGCATGCGCAGTTGAGTCCCGGTACACACAGCACGCACGGTGCAGAGCGGAGATCCGGTCCTGCTACGGTACCCGGTACACCTGCGCATGCGCAAAACCAGATTTTCCGCCTCTGCGCAGGCGCAGAAGCGCCGGTCGCTTTCAGGATACCGCACCGGAACCGGTTATCCGCTCTGCTAAAACTCTCTACTGCAGAGCGGATAACCGGTCCCTGTGCGGCTCCCGGTACATGGTCAGGGCTTCTGCGCATGCGCCCAGCCAGTTGCTCCCCCTCTGCGCACGCGCAGTAGCGCCGGTCGCTTTCCGGGTACCATGCCGGGACCGGCTATCCGCTCTGCTGAAACTCTCTATAGCAGAGCGGATAACCGGTCCCGATACGGCTCCCGGTACACGGTCAGGGCTTCTGCGCATGCGCCCAGCCAGTTGCTCCCCCTCCGCGCACGCGCAGTGGCGCGGGTCGGCTTCCGGGTACCGCACTGGAGCCGGTTCTCCGCTCTGCACTCTCCACTCTATTCATAGTGACGCTATGGGAAGGCCAAGCGTAGTCAGCACTACCGAATAGCAGCGCGCCTGCGAAGAGCGACGAAGGGCGCAGACAAAGCAATGTTATCGACGGGATACTGTGAGTGAAAGGGGAGTACTCAGTCATGCCGAGACTCAAAGAGCGTAGGATTAAATAATTTAAGGAAACAGCGGGATGCACGGGACAAAGGGAAGCGGAGACGACGCAAGCGCTGACTAACTGTTTATTTGAAAACAAAGAACGGAATATACAGGTGAAATGCTATCAAAGAGTAGCCTCGCGCATGATCGGCTAATGAATTAGGTTATTTGAAAACAGAGGGAATGTCACATTCAATGCAAGGGCCCTATTCTCGACTGCGCAAATTCCCGGGAAATTGGGTAATTTGCCGGAAGTCTTTTCTGATTGGCTTTCAATTTTGGCCACGTGCTTCCGGTTGACAAAGCGGTTGTGTGTGCCTTCGTCACCTTGACGTTTTATGACGTTTACGGGCACCGGTTCTAAAGTTTGCCTTGTTTTTCTTTACTGAAAGCGCATAATTCTTGGCCGGAAGTGAAAAACCAGACTAAAAGCACTAGACATGACAACGTAGGCCTAGGCCTGTCTTTGCTATTCCACAACAATAATGCCTGTAATACACGCCCTCTCTGTGATTGGCTTAGAAGGCATGACGTATTTTAAACATTTGGCGGGAGCGATCACGTCATGCATTGGCAACTTCAGCCTGCGTAAAAGTGACGTAATGTTACATAACAGCTTGAAAATGGCGCCTGCTTTTGTCGCAAAATAGGGCAAAAAATTGCCCCGGCGTTTGGCGCCGCGAAATGTCCGCGAATTCGCAGCAGGCGCAGTTTCGCATGACGCGTGGTTTAAAGCATGTTTTCTACAGAAAGAACTAATAGTTTCGACTGTTTCGAAGTCAGCGATCAGAGAGCATACAAATAACGTGCCGTAGTTTGCTTTTATTTTTGGCAATAAAATAAAAATTATTTGTTTGGCGTAACAGCAACATAAGAGAGCAGTACAAGTCTCTCCATGACAAAGACAACCCAATGCATGGTATTTGTCCACGCACCTCCTAGTAAGCCGCTCGGTCATATGATCGAACTTAAGAGGAAAATAACAAAGAAAAGTGACACTTTTGTTTATTACAGCGCTGATTGAAGTTGAGCTTGACGAAGAGTGAATCGGCGACATCGGTACTCTCCGCGGTTATCAGGCGTAGGGCTTCGCTGCTCTTATGTGTCATTTAAGCGATGGTCGCGGCCGTCTTTTTCTGTGATCACGCCATAAACTTGTATCATAGCAGCAGACGATAGCGTTGCGGCGGTGGCGGCCGGGAAGGTGATAACGCAACAAAGCTTGCATTGAAGCAGAGAGCCCAACTATGTTACTAAAAGCGATTGAAAGAAATAAATAGATAAGGTAAAAAAGATTGTGTGATGTCCTTTAGCTCGACATCCGCCTTTCGCTCGCTTTTGGATCAACGTTACTCTATCGCCTTGTGCTGTTGACGCCAATGTTGACCTGCAGAAATATGTTTTTCTTGCCAGCCTCAGCTACCGTCTTAATTTTTATAGCACATGCCAAGTGTTTTTAAATCTTCCTTGCGCAATATTTTATACCTTGGTTGTGATCTTTATGAGTGAAACGTCAAATTACACGGCATGTCGTCACAGCTATAGGTGCAGAACGCCATTGATTGCTTACGTCGTGCTTACGCAAGAAAACACGGCGAATTTCCCGGGAATTTGTGCAGACGAGAATAGGGCCCCAAGACGCCATCTTGACAGGTATGATATTTGTTTTTCCAGGAGTGCTACTGAAGGGGTTCTAACACACGAGTTTCCTCTCTTGTGTATCGCTAACGCTTCACAGATTTCGCGCGTGCGCTGACCCTTGTATCTTCGTAAGATACTACATTTGTCGAAATGTGGCGTACATCGGCAAGCCTTGATGTGTTGAGCAAACATGCTGCCCGTGCCGGTCTTCAGTGTGTTGACATGCTCCCTTAGCCTGTCGTTGATGCAACGCCCGGTTTGTCCGACGTACGACTTGCCACAAGTCGAGTCGTAACGCGCTGTTTCGTTAAATTATGTACCAACTTACCCAACTATACAGACCCCGCTGCAGGATGAAATAAATTGCTCCCTAGACAGGGAACGCCTAGGGAGATCACCCACTGTTTCCCTGTCCCACTGCGTGCCTGCAGCGCCCCGACGCAATCACGCGACGCGCGCTCCTGTTAGCATCTTTCGTCTCCCTTGCTTGTCATTTTCGACAAGTTCAGTTTGACTGTGCTCCAGATACAGTAAACGTTCTCCCTAAGGAACCTCTCGGCAGGCACAGGAGTCCGTCTTCGTTATAAGCGGTATTTGCTAAAAGCGGGAATGGCTTTAATTTTACCTGATGCAGTTGAGACCAGAAAAAAACTTATAAAGACACCTCGTTATATTGGGGCGTTACTGTACACGACTGGGGCGTGAATTTGAATAAAGCGACTTTGTTATTACCAGGCGTTACTGTACATCCATTCGCCGAAAGCAAGAACGAAAGCCGCCTCGAGCCCGCCTTAACCCGCCGCGTGAATGATCCACATTCCCTCGGCAGGGCAGCGCCGCTTTCGTTGGGAACGGTACTCGCGCGTAGTAGTGTGTGCGTGTGTGTGAATGCATACGCGCATACTCAAAGCAGGCTCGGCCTCGCGGCCGGTTGCGGCGGGCCCCAGCCGGCTGGGTTTGTTGACGCCGCCGGGCGGCCTTTCTCCTTTCCCGGGACCCCCGTGCGCTCGTTTCTCGTACGCTCGCTTTCCTCGCCGGCGTACACACGCGCGCGCGCTGCTGGCGCTGCCGTAAACAGCGTCGCTGCAGCCGACGCCGCGTGCATGACCCACAACGGCCGGCAGGCGAGCGCGGTCGCGCGAAGCACGCTGCACCCGGCGCCACCAACGGAGCGGACGTGCACCGGTTTGGTACCTACCACTGGCGTAGTTCTGAGCTTTTTGGCGCGGAATACCTTAGGACCTCACAATGTCCGTCCGCGTCCGTGCGCATAGCATTTAAAATCGCAAAAAAATCCCACAGGCACCGGCAGGATTCGAGCTTGCGTCTGGTAGACCAGACAGATGTTAGCGTCAGTCGTCTTACCCACCGGGCTACGACCGTGAGTTAGCACCCGAAAGTCAAACGTTTTACTCACTCGCCTGTAGCGGTGCGGAGTGTCTTAGGACCTCGCAATGTCCGTCCGCGTCCATCCGTGCGCACACCACCAACAAGCGAAAATCAAGCGAAATTCGATTTGAGCCGTGACTTGCAGTTTCATTTAGGCAATAATCGAGGTGCAACTCATGGCTCAAATCGAATGTCGGTCGGGGGGGGGGGCAAATCGGATGTCACTCGGGGCGCAACTTGGATGTCATTTCGAGTCCCCGTACTCCGCACCCTCCCCATCATCCACGGAGTGGAGATGGTGGCATTTTTTTTTATTGAACGAAAGCTTTCTTGTTGGGACCGATGGCATCCCGTAAAAAAACTGATGCATTTTCCCGTAGACCGGTTGGTCGACCGAAAAGCTCCGGTAAGAACTCTGGACGCACGGCGCGTGCGTTAAACCGGTTTTTCATTGTGCGAAAACGGCCGCTTGAACATCGCGATAAGGAACTGCCCTTCTAGATAAGACAATACACGCATCGATCACGAAGAAAGAGTGCAATAGTGTATACATCGATCTCATAAACCCCGCGTCGGTGCACATTTAGATCGTCCGTAGACGCGTCTAATTAGTGCGGAAAAATCGTCGTATGGGTTCGTCCTTCGCTTGCGATTCGGGTATTTGAAGGTGTGACGATAGATTTGGCACGCTTTGAGCGAGGGTTGGACGCACTTTTGCCGAAGGTTTTGACGCACTTTCGACGTTAGAAAGCATCCGCGCTTCTCCGAGCTTTCTTTGAGAAGGGATGGTAAATTTTTTTCGCGCCAGTTTCAAAGTCTCCGCTGCGATCGAGCTCTGATTGGCTGGGAACAAATGAGACGCAAGTAATACAAAACAAGCAGCTGGCTTCTGTGCAGTCATGCAGGTTAAATGGAGTGTGCAGCTACGTTATCTTCTGAAAAGGACGTTAAATGGAAAATTTTTTACATGTGCCAAACTCGTAATTCCGCCCCTGTAGGGTATGACGACGGCTCTGCTCTGAGGCATCGTTGACGGCTAAGGCTGTGATGACGATGATGATTATGCTGCTTCTGGTGATGATGGTGATAATGTGATGATGTTGATGCTGCTGATGATGATGACTGGCTTCCATTTGGTATCGGGGTGGTACAATGTCGCATTGCGCCATCTGATCGAACGCATAGATTGCAACCTTGTCTTAGATGTGGGACTAAAGGCAGGTACAACACGAAACAGGAGTGATTAAATGGTTTAAAAACTAGCGAGGCAACAGTCTATAGTGACGGCTATATCCTTAGCTTTGTTGCCTATTTACACGCATGCTTGTTTCTTTTCTTGCTCACGAAAAAAAAAATGAGTTCAAAAGTCGCATTGTTCTTGTAGCCCATCTGCTGGCGTAGCCTGGACAAGGTGCCGGCATGCTGACAGCGCGACATTTAGCTGATTGTGGGCCTATTTAAGTTATGTAAACTGCGGGAACGAAGTGTGAATAATAGCCTTACACGAGGTGAAAACTGAAATCTTGGAAACTGGGATAATATTGACCCGCATCGCTGTGGCGGTCCGTGAGTTGAAGAAGACATGGCTATAGCCGTTCTCCCGTAGTTTACAAATGAACTAATACTCTATAATTTGGATGCATTCTCAAATAAAAGGTTGCGAAACACGTGTGTCGTGGGAATGGATAGAACCTGAAATTTCACAAGTTAGAGCATTAGCCACGCTAGTGTTTAGCCATGTCAGCCATGTCAGCCATGTCAGCCGTGCCTTGGTTATGCCAGAAACAGCCAAGGACGAGCAGCCCGAATGCCGGTCATCGATCTTAGAAGCGATAGAAGCTACATACAACTTTGCTTTGTGTGGACTATCTTACATCACTACATTTCTGTGCTGGGACGAACGAGAGATAATGACAACGGAAAAAGAACGCATCAACCACCGAAAGTATATAGAGTCCACTCATCATCCAGACAACGCCTGACGCGCTATCCTATCTATGCGAAATCACCAAAAACGATGCTGAGCACTACATAAACCGGGGACGTCCATCTGGTTGCTTCAGTGTGAACAAAGGAGTCGTAGTACTCCCGAAACATCATTTTTACATTTTTTACTTGGTTCAGTGACCAGTAAACTACTTCAACCATGTTTCCCGACCAGACGGTATGCCGCCAAACCCTCGACTACGCTCTTGTCCGGCCGGAAACGATCACCGGAAATTCTGGAGTAAAAAGACAAATTTTTTAATAACCCTATTCCCTCATAGTGATTTTTGGCGCAATTGGGAGAACGGCATTTATCGCGGTTTAAAAACCCAGTAAAACCTGGCACCGCGGACCACCTGTGTAACTGCTCTGCCACGGGTTCGGTTTGTTTAGGACGACGACGCCTTTGTTCAGCGAAGAATTGTGTTCATTCGAAACGCCAATAAAACTAAACGTCCGGTAATTTTTTTTTTTTTTTTTACACGACGGGCAGCGGCGAAGTGTCGCGAGGTTACGAGAACGGGTCACAGGTGGCGCCATGTTCCCGGCTGCTGAAGTTTCAGCTTTCAGACCATTGTGGCCGGTAGTCGGTAACGACGCCAGCGCTACGGCATTCGTGTGACGTTACCATGTGAAGTCGAGGTACACCAGGGGCGGTATTCTCAGTTACGTCCACTTCGTGTCCGTTTCAAAGTGTCCGTTTTGAGCGAGCACTTATTGGCTGAAAGCAGGCGATCAGGTGTGACGTAGCGATTTCTGCGCACGTCATTGGTCAGGGCCTTCGCAAGTGCGCCTCCGGCACAACTAAAAAGGACGCGATGGGCATTTTTGAAACGGACAAACTGAGAATTCCGCCCCAGATCTACTACAAGCCATTAAAAAAAGAAGCCTTCTGAAAAAAAAAATCCCGTGCCTTTTCCTGTCTAACACACGACAGAATGGTAGCGCAGAATTTAGATGAAAGGTATGTACAACAACAAGAGTTACAGCCGGTTTCTGTAACCATACTCCTCACGCAGGTGCCAAAGTATTGGCAGAAGACGCGAATTCTGTAACATTTACATTTTCACTGTGAACTAAGACGAGTAAATGAAACTCAGCGTGGTGATAGAGTCGTCTTAGCCGCCAATCTTCATATAGCAACTGTTCTCGCGCCAGCTTTGATAAAACAAGAGTTACAGCAATTTTGTGTTGAGCATTCGCGCTAAATTTGTCTTTTCCGCGAGGCGTCTTTTGCCTTCGCAGGACAAAAATACACGGAACTCCAGCTCCAAACGTATAGAGCTTCGCTGTGTAAAGTGTTCTTCGATGTTTAAATGACAGTTTTCAAGTTAGACGTTATTCAAAACTGCCACGTTCCTACGGAAGAAACCAATGAAAGGTGAAGGAGTTGCGAGGAAATGGTATGTCTGGCCTCTGACCCCAAAACTCATGCTTCCTAGAGGGCGTTGTTGGGAATAGGAAAGGAGTAATTTACCCTTGATAATCCTGACAGCGTATAATCCCACGTCATAAGGAAAATGTTCCTTTAATCCCATCTGGCCGCAAATCGGGTGGCAGCAGTAATTGCCGCCAAGTGTGGAAGCGCTGTAAAAGCCTTTAAAAAAAGTGATGACAACCAACCAATGAAACGCATGTTTCAGCGCTATACAGCGGCCAAAGCACCGCTGCCGCCTTGTGAACCACATTGTGAGGTTAAGAGCCGGATATGCTACCCCGCTTATACATTAGAATTTTCGACATGTAGTGCTCGCACGTGAAAAAATGTATGCGTACGGTGGCGGTCCATGGGATGCGCCTAATCGCCCACTGTGGTTCTTCACTGCGCCACCATGATTCACAGCCAATATGCTCATTCGACGCGTAAAACCCGAATTTTACTTGAGCGACATGTGTCTCTTCCATACAGTCTTACCAAGGTGAGTTCCGCTCTCACTCAAACGTCATGGCAAGCAGGCATGTGTGGGATAACAGCCTAATAGGCATCAAGAACGCAGTGTCGATCAACCGTGTCCACTAAAAAAGCGCGTCATCACCAACGTGTCTTTTTAGCTCCCTTATTTTCCATAGTTTCGTTTTCGTCGATGCAGAGCCTGAACAACCGCGGGAATTGAACCGGCACCCCCGGAATCCTCCACAGGGAGCGTGTATTGGCTGCGTTGTCCCTACCCTACCACGGAAAGTGACTCTATTCCACCTGCGCAGCCGAAATTGGTTTGACAGGGGTGCAGCATCACATCTGGAAAGTGAGTCCAGCCACGCGATCACGGACAACACGGGACGCCGAGCGCGCCGTGCAGTTTCTGCGAACGGCGCATCTCCACCCTAGCAATGCCAGGGCCGGTCCGGGACAGAGCATTACAAAAACGCGGCACGAGCGAGCTGTAATGCGGCGCTTCGATCGTCATTCATAACGCAGTCCGCGATGCCGAACGGAACACAACCGGACTCTCGGCCGCCAGGAGGGCGGAAACAGAAACGACTGCGACCAGGCGGCGTGGTCCCATTGCCTCTGTCTCGACGCCGATCAGTCGGAATACAAATGCACTCGTGGGAAGCCGAGCGGCGTCGCTCGAAACAACACAGAAACAGGGGCGTTCGCTAGCCCTAACCGACACCCCCAAGTCAACACCGACTTAGTGCCGCGCTTTGGTCTCATCACATTCGGTGGCACGCTTTTCGTTGCCAGCCGCTGAAGAAGGACCTCACATGGGGACTACCAGGAGATGACGGAAATGGGAACTAAGCGGCTTGAAGTAGACGCCCGCAGCAAGCGGCTTTCTTGTAGCTAGGAGGTGTTTGTGCGAGCTGCGACGGCAGCGAGGCCGACACGGCACGCGCTGACCGGTCACGTCCGGTTATGAGTCCCAGCGTCCGTGCACGCCGCCCACCCTGCCTGAGCGTCAACGAGCAGAAAGCCGTTAGTCAGCGGACAAACGGGAGAGACGCGCAGGGTCCGTAATGCGCGGATAGATGACGATTGTAGATGACGCGGCGGCCCGCGTGCGCTTGTACACACCGGCGCTGCGTGGCCTGGACTCCGAAATGCAGAAGCGCTGGCGGCAACCGAGGCGTATCCAGTTATGCCGCTATCTAATCCGATATACCCGTCCAACGTACACAGGAGGTGCTTCTTTTTTTCTTCTTAAACGTTTTGTAACGTGGCGTTCGTGGCGTTTTGTATCGCATTAACGTAACGTTTCACCACAACAAGCAGCTTTGACGGCAGAAAGGATCTCTGCCTCGCGCTCGCTCTCTTTACAACATACATACATACATACATACATACATACATACATACATACATACATACATACACGTACATACATACTTACATACAGAAACACGTAATCACGTACATACAACTGTATAGTAGCAGTTGTAAGTCTTTGGAGAGACCTGCATTCCGCTGTGGGCATAAAAGAGGCTGCTTCTGCTGCAAATGCTGATGATGATAATTATGATATCGCTCTCGGAGCAATGCCTCAAGCTGATCTGATCTGCCCTGTTAATTCCTCATTGAAGTGCGAACAGTATGCAGGTCCACCATCCACCCCACCAAAGCACGTCATTCCCTTCATTGATTGATTGATTGATTGATTGATTGATTAATTGATTTATAGTGCATTCACTGTGCAATAGGGTGATGACATGTTCGATCCCCCCATCAACTCCAGTGTAAGGCTTCAAGCACTACAGAGAGAGAGAGAGAGAGAGAGAGAGAGAGAGAGAGAGAGAGAGAGAGAGAGAGAGAGAGAGAGAGAGAGAGAGAGAGACTTCACGTTTATTTAAATCAACAGGTGGAATTGTACTGAAGCTTGAAGGAGGCGTCCTTGGTCCATGATGCATTGCGGAACCACACGACTCAGAAGGATGCGAGACGTCGTGAACTTTTCGGGCCTACCCACAGAAAGAGTGGGAGAGCCCGTGTCGCATCCAAGAGTTATGACAAGGTGCGGATGTCTCCTCCTCTAGTAAAGGACATTGATTTAGACAAATAAAGTAACTTATTCCCCGCTGTTTCCCTATTCCCGCTGTTCAGTACTGACGTCCAACCGCTGCAGCGATTTCACGAAAGCGACCGACAATAACTCGTCGTCTTTTGGAACGCCTAGAAGGTCATACGTCCTGTGGGACAATCAACGAACGCCAGCTGCGTGCGCGGCGTTTGTCACGATGTGGCAAAGCCGAAGGTGTTTCGCCCCGATCAGGGACTTCTGTTTGGCTGTCGGTTTCAACGCGAGTCAAAATCGCCGACAGCTGCCTCGAAATCCCAGCTCCTCTGCAATTTCGCACAAACTTGTAACTGCAGAGCTGTTTAAGCTTTTAGTTCAGCCGTAGAGCGTTACCAGAAAACTTAGCCCAGCCGAGCACACGTGATCGTGCGCCTCGTGAGGAGCGACCGGGGTCGTCCAGGCTTGCGCGTGGGCTTGCGCCACGCGAGGAGCTCTCAAAAATACAGAGAAAAAGTACCGAGCGCACGTGATCGTACGCCTTGTGAGGAGCGTTCGGCGTCGGCCAGCTCGGCCATCTATAACACTGTTCCCAGCGTTCGTGGCGTGGTCTCTCGAGTACTGCTCTCCTCGCCAGTTCACGTGCGTTCGCGCCTGAAGCGTGGAGCACAGACGACGAGTTCGCGAAGCCGGTTGCCGCGGGTTCTGGGAGAGATTTGAAAGCCTGCTGACAAAGGGATGCGGGCATGCCAGCCGCGGAGAACTTTCAGTGGCAAGTTAGGAAATCCGTGAGAGGTTCAACAGCCGGGTCTCCGACGAAGGGAGAGGGGCCGCCAGCTCCGCAGTTTCTTCACCGTTGCACCGGTAGTGCAAGCTGGGCCAATTTCCTTCTTCTTCTAAGCGCGGACAGTTTTCGTTAACACGCCTACCCATCGTCCCCTCGCTTCCCCGTGAAGTAATGGCATCCTTCTGTAACAACGTTTTCCAACCCGAACGCCTTTCGTCCACACAGCCTGCTTGTTGGACGCGCCATTGAAACTCAGTAAGGTTTAAGATGAGGGTTGGGTACAAGGCCCTAGTATTCACCTTCCATGCATTATTGCGTAGAAGCTCAAGATACATGCAGGGTGTGCCTTGTTCTTCCTTGCAATTCACGTGCAACTCAGAAGAGGCCAAATAAACCGGACGCTCTTAACAGCAGTGGTGTGCGTATAGAGAGAGGGGCGGTGAGAGCAGGCCACCCCAGTTTCCGTCTGTATGACGAACGACGTACCAATACAACAATGCCGCTGATGATGAAACCTTCCGAGACAGAGCGCCGTTCATAGGCGTCGTAGGCTCCCAAAAACAGCAATGCGCGTCATTTGTCCGACAAACACGCCGGGCGCGGTGAGCGCGCTGGCAAAGCACGCCAACACGCTCACGCGAGGCCGGTGTATCCACGGATACCCGCATCGACAGTTGGCCAGGCGCACGTGCGTGCCTTGAAACGCATCGACAACCAAAGACACAAGCAAAGATGAGAAAAATTAAGGCTCTTTCCGAAGAACGATGCTACTAAATAAAAGCGTCGCTGGTAAGCCGGGGAGGTTTCGAAACGGTGGCCGTTGGTGGCGGCCGGTTTTAATCGAGACGCGGCACGCCAAAGCGCAGTTCCGGCCGAGCAGGAACGAAACAGCGCGCGTGAAATGCGCCTCTTTGGCGGCGGCCGTGCGACGTGAAGCGAAATCCCCAGCGTGCCATCGCGACCGCACGTCTTGCTTGCTTGCTTGCTTGCTTGCACTTTGGCGACCCGCCACCGAAGCGCCCGCTGATGGCCTCGGGTCCCGCCAGGTCAGAGGCACACGCCCCCTCCCTTGGACCGCTGCCTCCCCTCCGCGCACCCAAACTTTCGCTTCGCTCCCCCTGCCTAACACAGTGATGCGCGGTGGTGAGCGAATAGACGGAGCGGAGGTACGACGGTCGCTGCGCGGCGTGTTTTATTGCGTTTCCGCCGCTGCACGTGGCCACGAAAGACGAACGATAACCTACCTTTCCGGCCATGTAACGCTCCATCCTCTCTCCTACCCTCACTCTTTATGTTGTTCCCCCAACTCTATGTACTCCCGCTCTCCTTCCCACCCATCGCACTGCCCTCCTTTTACTACCATTCCTGATTCATCTCCCTCTCTTATCTTCATCTCCTTTTCGTTCCTCCTCCTCCTCGTACAATTTCCTTCTCCTTTTCCTGCCACCACCCTCCTCCATCCCTTTCCACTGCGCTACCACTCTCCATCCTAGCTTTGCCCTCTTTCTTTCTCTCCCTCCACCTTTCCATCAACCTCCCCCACTCCTACTGCTTCATTCCCGAATTCCCCACCTCCACCCATCCTCTGTCCTCCACCTTCCCCCCCCCCACCTTCTTCTTCCCATTTCCCTCACTTTCGCGATCCCCTTCCCTCCCTCCCCCTCCATCCCTACCTCCCGTTTCTCCTTCATTTATCTCCTCTCACACCCTCTATACCTTCCGATTTCCCTCACTCTCACCCATTCCAATTCTTCTCGTTCCTGCTCTCTTCCTTGTCGTTCACCCATTACAGCACCTCCGTCTCCATTTCACCATTTCCCTCCCACTTGTCCCCTCCCGAGCCCTTTCGCTACGCCTCTTCCCTCAATTGTTGCCCCTCTATTCCCTCATCACTCCCTCTACCTCTTCCGCCTCATCTCCATCCCCTCATATTCTTCATTTAATCCAAGTACTAGTTGCCCTTTCCCACTTTGCCATTACCTTCCGACTCCACCCCCTTCCCATCCCTTCCTGTCTATTTCTCCCCCTCTTTTCCTTCCTCTCCCTCTTGTGTTACCCTCGCTCTTTACTCCACTTCACCTACTGGCTTTGCACCGACACTCCTTTTCCCCTCACTAAACCTCCGAAATTTCACCGGGCAAGAAACCCATCAGTTACCAGGCTCACCAGTAACAGTTGTGGCTAATTGGAATCGCAGACGGACAGACAGACAGACAGACAGACAGAAAGACAGACAGACAGACAGACAGACAGACAGACAGACAGACAGACAGACAGACCTAAACTTTCGCGTTTAAGTAGCCCAAGAGAGGCCATCGTTTTCAAATGTTTCAACCACCAGAAAAAGGAGGGTGGGCCACTCGAGTAGAAATCCGACGTGGTGCCCCTCCCACAGCACGGAGCCGACAAACTGGGTTGAGTTTTCGACGAAAAAAAAAAAAAAACGTACATGTTGCAAACATGCAACTAGGTGGCGTTGATGTCAGAGCGTGACGTGGACAGAAAGAACCGCTATGTCCGGGGCTGGTTGGGGGCTCCATTTTGCGATGATAACTTCTGCTGATGAACTCCTACGATGAGCAGCACCCCTGGCGGCCGCTGCTCACCGGTTAGCTTCAAAAGTATTGTTTGCTACAATTTATCCCTATTGGTAGCCGTAATAGTCTTATTTCGCACTCCTATAGCATAACTGTTTATAAAACACGCAAGTAACCTCGTTGTTTTAAAGCCGTTAGCTAAAAAAAAAATGTAGGTGGCGCTGGCTGCAACAGGAGTTTTCAGGGCAACTCCTGCGCTCCATGCAATCTTTTTAACCGCAAAAAGAGCCCGAGCTCTCCATTGGTTCGCCCCCATTTACTGGCTACGAAGTTGGCTTTATATCCAAATTTGGATACAAGAATTGCCCCTGAACATCTTAGTTCAGCTGACATGTCGTTGACCAATTCCCTTGAGCAGTGAAGCAAGGGTCGCAAAGAATCGCAACTAGAGCATCTCTTCTTGGGAACGAAACAGGGATGATGGACTGCGTTTACGCACCCATACAAAACGCGCAACAGCCGTAGCGTACTAATCCCACAGGCTTGCTTATTTGGGCGTGAAGCATGCCTGCCTGCCTGTCACCGATTGTATACACCGCTTCTCGCCATTGCAAGCTTCTAGGCAACTGAAACTGGAGTTCCTAGTTATGGAGTAGGGAAAAGCTTATGGACTGCAAAAAAAAAAAAAAGAAGTGATACCGGAGTCCCTAGTGATGAAGTAGGTAAAACCTTTCGGGCTGTAAAAAAGAAAAAAAAAATATCGCCTACCCACTGGAATCTATAAAAACTGAGCAAACAGAAATGATCGCTTTGATATTTAGCGCTTGTTCCTGAACCAGAACCACAGCAATGAAGTTCTCATCCCTGTTCTCCCGCTTTGCTATTAGGAACAACATCCCCCCCCCCCCCCCCCACAAGTTGTATTCACCGGCGAGGCACGCATGCAGGCAACCATGTGAGTACGCCGTCACTGGTTACGTAGGGCTCCGCGGGATGGCGGTACTCGTCCGTGCTATGCGTATTATGTGTGTCAGACGTTCCAAACTCTACCCACCGAGCGCAAAGTAGTGCCTCAACTCCAATGTGACTGCGATTAATACCATCTCCGTTGACACTACCGGTTAGAATCGGGCTGAAACGGAGCAGACGACACATGCCGTTTTTTTTTTCTGCGGCGTGCGGGCGCAGTGGCACAAGTCGCACCATGTCCGTGACGCTTCGGCCATGTCCGTGGCCGTTTCCAGCGTTGCCAAGCGAAGGAATTGACAGCTAAACTTTTTTAGTAAATACCATCTATACGACGTTCCACCAACCTCACGTAGCGGGATTCAAGTGTAGTCATTGCAAATAGCAGGCCTTCCACTCTACACACACAGAGTTGTTTCTCCGAATCCGGTCTGCACGGCTCTCCACGAACGAAAGAAAACAAAAAAACAAAAACAAATAGCATAATGGATAGCGAGGGACACAGAAACGCGTGGGTGCTTCTGTTTATCGGCCGAGCGAGTTATTGTTGTTATGACGACTCGGTAGAGCAGGCACAGTCCATTATTATTACCGCGCCAACCTCGCTCCACTTTTTATTTGTTCCGGCTCCTTTGATGCCGTCGCTTTCGTGTCCACTCGCGTCGGGCGCTGCATTCAGCGTTCTGTGTTCTTTTTTTCTACGCGTCTGCGCATGTGTGTACTCCATTGGCGAGGCGGCGACCGTCCAGTCACGAACCATATACAGTGCACACCCCAGGTAACATCAAAAAGGACGGGCACCGGGCGCTCGCCAAATGACGTTTCGGCTCGCGGGACGCAACCGGGCTGTATCGTTTATTTTATGTCTTTTTTACTGGAGTGCTGGGTGCCCCACCCCGTAAAACAGCTTCTGTCGTTCTGACAGCGTGTGAAGCCTGTCGATGAAGACACACGCCAACAACGAAATTTCCTTAAAGGAGCACTGACACGAAAATTTTATGTTACACTTTTATTGCATTTATCGATGCTTAATGGTCTGGCCATCCTGAAACAGCACTTCAAATACTTCAGCACGCGATAGTTAATTACATTGAACGGCCTGAAAATCGTTTGTTTCAAATTCCCGCGCTTTCATCCAGAACGGCGCATATGACAGACTCCCTGCCTGACCTCACCGCTTTGTGCGGACGTCACCGGCGCCCGCTTGAGGGGGTGTTGCGCCCGCTCGCCGCTCGTGGGGCCGGCCGCGCGCGTGAAGTGACGTCACGAGTTTTTGACGAGCGCTGTCGCGTCACTTCTTTTTCCTCTCCTGGAGTGATGTCACGCTGATGTCCATTTGCTGAGTGCCGCTCCGCGCGCTGCTCCGTCGGCGCGATAAATGAGATCCAATTGAACTATGTTCTTCGCGTCGCAGGCCGCTCATATTTCAGCCAGGGTATTCTGCTGAGTGAAGGAAGCGAACTGTGCAATAATATTAACGCCGAAAATTGGTGTCAATGCTCCTTTAAGCCATTCAAAGGGAGTGACCAATAAAGGGCGAGTTTCAGTACACTAAACAGTAGATGAGTCAAACCTGGTTTCTTGGTTTTGTTGGGATCTTGGTTTCTTCTTTCACTGTAGCTCTCTTAAAAGAGTGCATACCACACAGGGAAATGAAACCAACGGCTCGGTGCTACACTAGCGACAATAGAGTTACAGCAGAGCGGAGAGCCGTTCCCGGTACGGTACCCGGTAGCCGACAAGCGCCATTGCGCATGCGCAGAACCGGGTTTTCCTCCCCTGCTCACGAGTGGGCGCCCCGGTCGCCTACAGTGTGCCGTACAGCAACCGGAATATAGAGTTATAGCACAGCACATAACCGGTCCCGGTACGGCACCTGGTACGCGGTCGATGCACCTGCGCATGCGGCTAACCGGTCTCTCCCCCTCTGCGCACGCGAGGTGGCGCCAGTCGGCTACCGAGTACCGTACAGGGACCGGTTCTCCGCTCTGCTATAAGGGGCGGTCCCGGTACGGTACTCCGTAGTTATAGCACAGTGGAGTACCGCTCCCGGTATGCCGCAAGGTACATGGTCGGCGCACCTGCGCATGCGCGAGTTGTAGCAGGGCGGAGAACCGGACCCGGTACGGTACCTGGTAGCCGACCGGAGCCACCTCGCTGCGCAGAGGGGAAGAGACCGGCTGGGCGCATGTGCAGGTGCACCGACTGCGTACCGGGTGGCGTACCGGGACCGGTTCTCCGCTCCGCTATAACTCTCGGACGCTGGTTACCGCACGTTTACCGTGTGTTTACCGTACGACGAAACTGGTAGGTAAGGCCGTTTCCGTTTGGAGAATAAACGGGCGACCTCCGCTCATAATGTACCCAGCCCTAGCTTCATAATGAAAATAACAACACTCTAGGAACACTATAGCTATGTACTGACAGAGGACGTCTTTATAGTTATAGGCACTGTAACACTACATCATCATCTCCATCAGCGTACAATGCTGTTAAGTTACCTCTAGCGATTAGGTTGGGCTTGGAGCACAGCGATTTTCTTGCTTCCGGTGCAGGACGGTGGTCACCAGGACGTACAAAACTCGCTGCCACATTTTCGCTATAATGCAGATTTGCAGCAAAAATTAAAGAGGCTTGTTCGAAAGTAAAAGTTGCATTTAGCCGGCTAGTGTAATCGCGGTCAAGCTACTCTGCAAAACGGACGTAAGCGAAGAACGACACGAGTTGGACGAGAAGGGCAGGCAGTAAAACAACTGCACTCTAAACTGACAACTTATGGCAAGTAAATGAATTCGGCGTAATAATGGAGTCGTCTTAGCGGCCAATTCGAGTGTTATTTTGTTTCCAAGATACCTACACTAGATTGAGAGCTGCACAGCATTCGACGAGGCGCGCAGACGGATGGAGGTTGACCAGCGCGGGAGGGTAGCTATATACAGCTTTGCTCTGAGAGAGAGAGAGAGAGAGAGAGAGAGAGAGAGAGAGAGAGAGAGAGAGAGAGAGAGAATTAATACGCAAAACGGAGCAAGCTGGAGCCCTACCCTGGTCACAGCGGGCCACCGTAACGGCGTCAAAACAGCCACCGCAGTAGCAGTAGCAACGTCGATCTACGGGCGCCGCCCGCCGCGTTCCATTCAGCTGGGAACGAGCGGGTCCTGCGAAGAGCGCAGTTTTCAAAGCGCGTCGACCCCGGCGTATGCCAAGAAACAGCCGAAATGGTCCACACGCGCCGACCGTCGCATCAGCGCGGACCCGCACGACCACCCTCAACACCACCTATATAGCGCGAAAGCCCCTGCACTGCGTCTTCACAATCGCATGGATAACACGCTGTCCGCTACCGCTAATCGCTGAGGTTTGCAAAAACAACGATCAAAATGGTCCCTTAAGGAATACTAAGCCCCCCGCTCACTTTATCAGAAAACAGGGACGAAGGAGGTGACTTTGAGGCTTTCCTCTTAGGTAGATGGCGTTGCTTCATTCTTTGCCCGATGACGACGGCCAGGGGAGAAGAACGATTGCTGTGACGCACCCACAACGCCATCCACACAACACGAAGGCCACCGTCGGCTTTCCTGATACCTTCTGCACTTGTCTCTCTCAGTGTCATTGGCTTGCTGGGACCTCTGTCGGTTACGTCATCGACCCTCGGCTAATGGAAATCGTTCATGTTTGGGATAGCACCAGCAATGATGACGCGAGTGTCACGAACTGGGTCCGGCTCGCCATTATCTTGTGCAAACCGCATGTTTCGCTTCGAATGGGCTCCCTTCGTTTTAAACGTTGTGTTGCTCGGTAATTCTGCTGTTGGTAATGTATATGTCTTTAGATTCCTTGTTTTTATGTAACCCACCGTTGAGCGTCAGACGTCGAAAACAATAGTAATCATAACGAAGAGCTTCTTACTATTGTAGCGATGCCTCGACTCGACAAACCGTGGCTCCGATTGTGTCAGCCCTGGTTGTGGTCGTGCCTGCATGCTATACGGTTAAATTTCGCCTCTCCATCTTCTTGGCGAACTGATGGAGGCGAAATAGGGATGTTCTTTTGATGCGCGAGCCGAGAGGACGATCTCGACTCGCTCCGATGACCGACGACCGATGCTTGGAGCGGGTGAGGGATGAGGACTGCCTTCCTTGCTGGATATTAGGTTTATTTACATTATCTACATGACTCCAAGTTTACATCACGTCAGAGTGACGGCTACATTGTCACTATGACAGCAGCAGCCTGTTCGGCCGAGATCTATCCTGAACTAGATCCCCTCTCGACCGACCCTCGACAAAACCCAACACTCCGGTTTTGATAGCAAAAACCCCGCCTCCAAAAAGGGGGCGTTCAAGAAAGAGAGAAAAACCTTTCAAAACAATTATTACAAACCATTGATTGGCCACAGTAACCAGCCAATCACACACATGTCCTCACCTGCGGTCACGTGACCTAACCCTCTCTCTTATGCACTCAAAGTGCGTTTCCTACGCACGCTGTTACACCCGGCCAGAAAATACAGGACATCTGCGGCCTTAAGTGAACCATCCATTACGTTAAGCGGGCGGCATCTGCACAAACAACAGCCAAGCCGAGGGCCCGGAGCGGTCCTCGCGCGGCGCCTCCCGCGACGCCCCCATTGTCCCGCGACGCGCGGGCAATGAGGGTTGCTAATTCCCTCCCAGACGAAGGGGCGCCGCCGCCCACCTGGACAGACCACGGGGAGAGACGCTGCCAGCCGAGGCGACCATCGTCGAGGCGAACGACCCGTCGACGAAGAGCGCCCGCCGCCGGAGTCGAAGATTTTCCAAACTTACACGGCGCGCGCTTTCAACACTAAGAGATACGATAACCGGGCTTCCCGTCAGCCTGTTATGCCGGAGGACCCAGCCACCCGCGACGCAGGCTAATCGCCCCCGTCCTTTGACACACAAAAGGAGGGGCATAACACACGCTCTCCGCGTCTCCGAACTTGGCGTCCGTGCGGCTACATGAAAGGGACACGGGAAAGTAGCCACCAGCGGAGGCGACGCCAATACATGGGCCACCGGCGGCCTTCATTATTTACATGCGGAGCCCGAACTTAACACCTCCGCACTAAGAATGTTGTCCGTACACTAGCTGTACGTACAACATTAACTCCCCTGCAGGTTATGTCTTACTGCAGAGCCAGAACTAAAAAAAACACTCAAGCCGTTACGCAAATACAATACAACGCGGTACAATACAGTACAACAAAAAAAAATTAACCCGCTACACACCAACCCAAACAGCACAACGCGCCGGCCAACTGCACCAAAAACGGATGCAACACGGCATACTCAGTGCCTTTGCCTAGCCATGGCTTGCGCAACATCAAACAATAAACGAAGGCACTCAACTACAGGGCCCGTGAGAACAAACTCGTGGCACCCTCTACCATTAAAGGCAACCAACCCCACGAAGGGTATAAATGTTACAACTTGACAACTGGATGAATGACACCATCCATCCTTAACCGTTCAGCGCATGTAGGAACATTCTTTCACTCTAATGAAAGAAAAAAACAACACCCGAACAAAACCCAAACGTACCAAAAGAGGCTACTCCTGTACAAATAAAAAAAAGTTTAAGGAAGTTCAGCGCCTCTTCACGCACTCGCAGACGCCTGTTCTTTCAGAATGCACCAGATTGTTCATCCCGGTTGCGGTTCATTTGCTGTCCACATGCGATGTTCTGAAAGTTCACTTTTCAGTACTTCAGACACTAGTTCGCACACAAGCGCCACAAGTGGGCCCTACCTGCACATTCCATGGCCCACCATGACCACATGCCAACGAGCGCAAATAAAGAAAGGCACTCGCCATTGTACCCAGGGGTAAACTCCCCACCACGCTGTAACAGCGGCTCGGCTCTACTTCTCAAGGAGACAGTTAAACCCGCCAAGCTGCGCTACTCGTAAATCACACGCCTTACGACAGCTGAACACTACCAACACATGCACAAACAAAAAAAAAACTAACAACAAGGGGGAGAACTACAGTACAGGGACAACTAAGAATAACGCTCGTCGGAGCGATCCCTACGCACACACAGCAAAACACGCTAACAACAAAGTGTGCGCCAAACAACACTGAACTGTTCTATCTAGCACTGTGCCTTATTCAGCGCAAACGCCCCTTTCCACGGCGGCACACACCGACCGTCGCACGGAAGCTGATTCCGTTTCATACGCCACCAGCCGATCCTACACGAACCCTGGTTCGGCTCGCGGTGTCCTGTGCCCCCGGGAGAGAAGGAACACCCTACTCGGCGGTAGCGCGTACGACGGTGTCGCACCTGCGCCGCCACACCTGCCGCCGCCTTCCGCGTTCTCGGGCGTGTCGGAATCGACCTACGCTCAAGACGCCGCGGACCCCCTGCGCATTCATGCTTCGCGCACGGAAGCTCCACAATTAGGCGCGCCGATCCGCTGCTCTTGCCCGACCCCTGCGGTTCCTCTGCCTCCTCCGAGATGAGAATGCTTTCTGTAGCTTCGCTCAATCTCTGCGTTAGCTCATCCACGCGGCGCTCCTCGCGGTCGGCCGCGGAATCTATGTCGGCGCATGGGGCGGTGCTACTCTCGACATTTTCCTGCGTGGCCACGGCAACACTGCCCGCCGCAACAGGCAGAATTGCTGCAGCTAAGACATCTGTCTTACGAGATTCGATGATTTCATCTGCAGCAGTGGAAACGCTATGGGATTGCTTAACAACTGGAGTGGCTTCAGCCACCTCCACTACATTCCCACTCTCCTCATCCCGTGGCGCTCGAAGCGCCCACGAGGGAACAAACACCGTGAAAACGTTGGCGTCCTCTTCGAGGCCACCAATCTTGCGAAGCTTCGCTTTTTCATACGCGATCTCCGCTCGCCCTTGGGCTAATTGAGCGCTAAGCTCTTCAGCTGTCCATGCGGACGGGCTACCCGCGCCCCGGCTACCCGCTAGCCTTGCTTTTGCTAAAGCGTGCTGGGCATTTTTGAGAGCTAACTCCGCTCTCAACTCCTCAATCTCGAGCACAATGGCGCTAACCTTTCGGTCGGTGCCGCGACATCCCGTTAGCATAGTGGCCATGGTAAACCCGGAGAAAGTAAGTCAGGGCCCACCTGTGCCCGCTCCGGGTTCGGCCTGGTCGCAGTGTCGCTGATGCAGCAGCTCGTCGACCCGATGCGCCGCCCTCGCCGCTGGGATGGGGCCGTGCTCCCTGGGCCGGAGCCCGCGAGGCCTCCCACTGAGGTGTCGCCCCGTTGAACTGCGGCTTACGCCGCCCTGGGCCGAAGCCCACGAGGCCTCCCGCTGAGGTGTCGCCCCGTTGAACCGCGGCTTTCGCCGCCCTGGGCCAGAGCCCACGAGGCCTCCCGCTGAGGTGTCGCCCCGTTGAACCGCGGCTTACGCCGCCCTGGGCCGGAGCCCGCGAGGCCTCCCACTGAGGTGTCGCCCCGTTGAACCGCGGCTTACGCCGCCCTGGGCCGAAGCCCCCGAGGCCTCCCGCTGAGGTGTCGCCCCGTTGAACCGCGGCTTACGCCGCCCTGGGCCGAAGCCCCCGAGGCCTCCCGCTGAGGTGTCGCCTCGTTGAACCGCGGCTTACGCCGCCCTGGGCCGAAGCCCCCGAGGCCTCCCGCTGAGGTGTCGCCCCGTTGAACCGCGGCTTACGCCGCCCTGGGCCGAAGCCCCCGAGGCCTCCCGCTGAGGTGTCGCCCCGTTGAACCGCGGCTTACGCCGCCCTGGGCCGAAGCCCCCGAGGCCTCCCGCTGAGGTGTCGCCTCGTTGAACCGCGGCTTACGCCGCCCTGGGCCAGAGCCCACGAGGCCTCCCGCTGAGGTGTCGCCCCGTTGCCGTTGAATCGCGGCTGCTGCCGCACTGAGCCGGAACTCACGAGGCCTCCCGCTGAGGTGTCGCCCCGTCGATGCTTGGAGTCTGGCTCGTCGTTGGTCGGAGCCGAACCTTGCGTTGAAGGAGCCTCTCCGCAATTCCCCACCAGCTCCAGCCGATGGTCGTGGTCATCCTGTCGACTGCGCCAGTTAGATTTCGCCTCTCCATCTTCTTGGCGAACTGATGGAGGCGAAATAGGGATGTTCTTTTGATGCGCGAGCCGAGAGGACGATCTCGACTCGCTCCGATGACCGACGACCGATGCTTGGAGCGGGTGAGGGATGAGGACTGCCTTCCTTGCTGGATATTAGGTTTATTTACATTATCTACATGACTCCAAGTTTACATCACGTCAGAGTGACGGCTACATTGTCACTATGACAGCAGCAGCCTGTTCGGCCGAGATCTATCCTGAACTAGATCCCCTCTCGACCGACCCTCGACAAAACCCAACACTCCGGTTTTGATAGCAAAAACCCCGCCTCCAAAAAGGGGGCGTTCAAGAAAGAGAGAAAAACCTTTCAAAACAATTATTACAAACCATTGATTGGCCACAGTAACCAGCCAATCACACACATGTCCTCACCTGCGGTCACGTGACCTAACCCTCTCTCTTATGCACTCAAAGTGCGTTTCCTACGCACGCTGTTACACCCGGCCAGAAAATACAGGACATCTGCGGCCTTAAGTGAACCATCCATTACGTTAAGCGGGCGGCATCTGCACAAACAACAGCCAAGCCGAGGGCCCGGAGCGGTCCTCGCGCGGCGCCTCCCGCGACGCCCCCATTGTCCCGCGACGCGCGGGCAATGAGGGTTGCTAATTCCCTCCCAGACGAAGGGGCGCCGCCGCCCACCTGGACAGACCACGGGGAGAGACGCTGCCAGCCGAGGCGACCATCGTCGAGGCGAACGACCCGTCGACGAAGAGCGCCCGCCGCCGGAGTCGAAGATTTTCCAAACTTACACGGCGCGCGCTTTCAACACTAAGAGATACGATAACCTGGCTTCCCGTCAGCCTGTTATGCCGGAGGACCCAGCCACCCGCGACGCAGGCTAATCGCCCCCGTCCTTTGACACACAAAAGGAGGGGCATAACACACGCTCTCCGCGTCTCCGAACTTGGCGTCCGTGCGGCTACATGAAAGGGACACGGGAAAGTAGCCACCAGCGGAGGCGACGCCAATACATGGGCCACCGGCGGCCTTCATTATTTACATGCGGAGCCCGAACTTAACAGTTGTGGTCGTGCCTGCATGCTATACGAACCATCGGGGACGAGAACACGAAATGGCCGCAACAAAGGCTTCTAGACGTGTCACTTCAAGCAACTCGTCTCCTTGTGGTGACTCACTGCGCGAGCGCTATACGCAGCTCACACCACGGGTATTTTAACGCAAAAGCATTGGGTGACTCGCTAGGTCGAAAATCCAGCGTAAGCAAGAAGAAACGGCATCGAACAAAAAGGCCAATGGCTCAAGGGGAATAAAAAAAATGGCCGCGTATCTGCTCCTTTCGTTGCAAATGTCGCCGAAAGACGATACTCTATTGGCGCCCCTGGCAAGTAAACGCCTCCCTTCCCTTTCGCGCTTGCCTGTCGTGCTGTTCCTCTGCCGTCTCGTTCCTCCCAAGAAAACACACTACAGGTTTGCTTAAGTCAATTTAAATTTACCGCGTTCCACTGCCCCAAGTCGGGTGTCTCGATGCCAGTGCCGCCGTACGGCGGAGACGCACGTGAATTAATTGAGGCACCCTACTATAACATTTATAGAACCAGGATGCCCTACTGCACGAGCCTTCCAAGCGGAATGTGGAACCTGGAACCTTTCGTTACTGTTGCCGTTTGATTTCTTGAATGCCGCCAGGAGGTAGCCCTGGAAACAGCAGGCGACAGTTTTCTGCCGTTGGTGTAGTATTTTATTTGCTATATATAAAAAAAAAAACAAGCATCCATTAATTTTGAATATTAGCACCAAAAAGACGTGACACGGAATAGCGCTCGTCCTGTGTATTTCTATCCTGTGTCTCGTCTTTAAGCGCTACTACTGTGTCCTCAAATATGACTGATTATTATTATTGTCATTATTGTTGCGGTAGTTGCGATGTGGTATGGATGGTTCATTTGATTGTTTATTATTTAAAATTAGCCTAAACTTTAAAAAACTGGGTAATTGTGAGCTTGCTATTTCAGTTGAATCATTTTAAAACCAAACACGGGACAATGACTGTAATCATACCACCCGCAAAAACATTAAACAATAAAAATACGAATAAAACCTAATCATGGCGATGATAAAGGCCTTCATGCCATACACTGTTTTCTTTTCCTATCCACCCACCGTGACGTGCGCGAGAACTTGGACGATCTTACCCGCCACCGTGGCTCAGTGGCTAAGGCGTTGTGCTGCTTAGCACGAGGACGCGGGTTCGATTCCCGGCCCTGGCGGCCGCTTTTCTGGTGGAGGCGTAAAGCGAAAACGCCCGTGTGTACGAGATTTCGACGCACGTGGTCAAAATTAATCCGCAACCCTCCACTACGGCGCGTTGCAACGCCTGGTAGCGTTGGCACGTTAAACCTTACAACCAATCGACTTAGACGATCTTATTTGCAAATGTGCGCGGTTCTCTGCGTCCAGAATGACAGTCTCTCTAGGCCGTCCGCTACCAGGAAAGGTTGGAATTGAGAGACGTGGTGGACCCCTGGTCTTGTCCTAAACGAGCTCACCAAGTGACCGAAAGCGATCTGATGATTTTTCTTAGAAAAATGCAGAACTAGGCCAATATCTATAAGACCTCTGTGGAAGCATGCGGACGATCCTTGTCATTAGCGTCTTATTTTTCGTTATCATTAGGGTTTTTTTTCTTAGATCATATGGCGTAGCAAGCCAGGCGTTTTTGCTACGCTAACATCGCCAGTGACATTAAATACCATTCCCTCGCCCTCCCACCCCTTTCCCGTGCTTAGCAGAGACCGCCAATCATACCGGCACGGATGCTGTTTACCCGTCTTACCCGTATAAGTTTACTCAAAAATATGCACAAATTCAGAGAATAATCTACTAATTCGTAGCATTCTAGCGACGGGTGTCTAGTGTGTAAGCTCTTTACAGCCAAATATGGTTGTGAGTAGCGAAAAACGTTGTATTATTTTATTCTCTTTAGGCTTTCCTTTGTTTCTTCTCACCAATGATGTAAATTTATACCATTATAGCGATAAGTGCCTTTACTTTGCCAATTATATTTGTTTTCTTTCCAAAGATGCAAGGCTGTCTGCAGGGTTGGTCCGTTTACGCTATTTGTGTATCCGTATTTCCAACGTTCTTTTGCGAACCTTTTTGTTTATTCTTCGGCCTTTGGGGGAGATGTATCAGATACACATTTTTGATTTTGCCAGATCATTTTTGTTAAAACTTTATTTTTTCTACTTTTCTTATTTACTTGTTCTTTCGAAAATCTGTCCTACCAATTATCTCCATTTACGCTATTGTAACGAACGCTTAAAGGTGAAACACCAAATCTGCATTTTTGTGAAAATGCAGAGCGTTACACTGTTCGCAATTTCGCCATTTTTCATTTCGTATTTTGAGCGTTCTCTCGCGGAATTTATTTTTTGGTTGATTCTGCGGTTTTGCGGGAGATGCATAAGTTGCATATTTTTGATTTTGTGACATCATTATAGGTTAATTTTTTTCTACTTTTCTTATTTCTCGTTTCTTTTTTTTTTCAAAATTCTGTCGGACCAATTATCTCCATTTACGGTATTGAAACGATTAGAGGTGAAGCTCTCGCCAGATGCGCATTTTTGTGGACATGGACAGGGTGGTCCCGGCTGTGGGGGTATACTCGGCAAGGAATACCACGCATTAAAAGCCGTCTACGCTTTCGTGGCCAGGCCAACTCCTTTGTCCCAGGGACAAGTAATTAAATAGTAATTAAATAGCCCGTCCGATGTTTCCCACCTTCCATTTCTCAACGGAAAAACCTTTTTGTTCTTCCTCGTCGTGCACTCTGCCTGCAGTGACACAAAAGCTTTTAGTGGCGTTGTATTAAAACAGACAGGCAGACGTTACAAAGGGAACAAAAACATCGCACGCGACGCTCAGCGTCGCAATGTGTCAGGTTAAGGGTGCGCCACGTGTCGTGTCCGGGTTTTTCATTTCATTTCTCGACTGTGTACGGCCGCGTCTGGCTGCGTTGATGCCAGTAAGCCTTATTAGCCCGCCCCAAAGGTCGTGGTGCGGTGTCCTTGGAAAGTCTCAGTTTCCTTTTGTTCGTTGCTTCTCTTTCTCTCTAGAGACTTTCACTGCTGATTGATTCTTCGTTTGTGCTTATCCGTAAGTGATTATTTCTGGGGATACATATCAGTGCTGGTGAGGTATCAGAAAAGTGCAAGTTGGGTTATAAAGACTGCAAAAGTAACGCGAACAATTAGGCGACGAAAACAGCCACGGACAAAATCATAAAGCATGTGAACGGGCCATTGTTAGGGAAAAAGTTTAGCCTTCAGGGCACAGTAATCATCATCATCATCATCGTCGTCGTCATCATCATCATCATGATCATAAGCAGCTTTATTGAATGCTTCTCGGAATTAATAGAGCAAATATTTGGACCGATAGCCACCAGCTAATATCCGGTTCAATACAGAAATGCATTATTGGATTGCAAAACATGGCAAACCGCAGAAAAGCAAAATATAAGAATTACGTAACCGCAAAAACTATACATGTTGGTTATACAAGAAAATAATTTTACACCTTAATTGAAACTTTTCGGCAAGTTTAGTTTCATATTGAATGGCACTACGCGTACAAAGACAGATGGGACGCTATTAGGACTGGGACGAGGACGAGGGACGCTGCGCGTCATCCCAGTCCTGTTAGCGTGCCATTTGTCTTTGTATGCGTAGTGCCATTCAATATGAAACATCACCAACTAGCCCCATTCTACATACTTTCGAAGTTTTGTTTCAATTGACAATGCATTCCATACTTTCGCGCCACAGAACTCAATGCACGTTTCACCGTGCACACCTTTACGCACAGGAATGCTGTAATTTCCGTTTGTAGCCTGTCTCGTCGTACGAGCCGCTAAAGAAAGCAAAGTTAACGGCAGGGGAGACTTAAAGGTACCATGCTGCCGACTAAAAGGGCAATTTCGTAGTCGCGGACAGATGCCAATGAGAGCACTCGAAGTCCGTTAAATAATGTGCTGCTTGGGTGATCAAAAGGAGAATATGTTATTATTCTCAGCGCTCGTTTTTGTAGTCGTCGAAGCAAAGTTAAATAGCTCGCATATGTCACCTCCCACGTTTCGTTATAGTAACGTATGTGGCAGTGTAATAATGAGAAGCACTATAGGGAGCGAAGAATGTTAAGTGACAAGTGTTGACACGCCTTTATTAGTGTGGAGCAACCAAAAGCAAGTTTCCTACATACGCTATCAATTTGTTCTATGCAGTGCACGTGTTGATCAAAAATAGCGTATAGGTATTTAATAGAAGGCACAATTGCCACTCTTCGATTTTCTATAGCTAAACTAAATTTGTTCAATTTGAAATGTTTTGATCTCAGACGAGAAATTACGTTTTGATTTAATTATCAGTATCATTAGTTAATCTGTGATAGGAAAACAACTTTGAAATGTGTGATAAATCACCCATGATATTACATTGAAGGGTTCGCCAAGCTTCACCAACTGCAACTGAAACAGTGCTGTCTGCGTACATTAAAACTTCTGAAAAAGCAGCGAACTCAGAAAGCTCATTTATAAAAATAGAGAATAAAGTTGGCCCCAACACCGAGCTTGAGGAATTCCACATGCGATTGCCTCCATACGCTAAATGACAGTTACCAATTAGTACGTTCTGTTATCTGAATGATAAGTAGCGTTGAAAGAACTTGTTTGAGCCATTTATGAGTCCATATGTTTCCAATATTTTCAACAACCCTTTACGGCAAACCGCATCGCATGCGTTCCTGATATCTGAAAAGATTCTCACTGCGATTTTTTTTCTCTGATTAAAGGCGGAGTTAACGATCTGGAATAGGGTCAGAACGGCTGCGGCTTAAACACATGTGTAACGAAACCATAGTGTTGACGACAGGTTTTGGGGTTTGCATGAAGAAATAAATTTACCTGTACTGAGATAACCTTTCAAAACGGGTGTTAATTCTGCTTAGTATAGATATCAACCGGAAACTGCTAGGATCTTTTGGGTCACCTGTTTCAAACACCGTTACGACCGCCGCAAGTTTTGGTATGCTTGGGTAACAGCGGGATCCCAAGGCCTAGTTACAAATGTTACACCGTGGGTGCATATTACATTAATGTTTTATTTTAAAACCTTTGAATGAATACCGCATTGGCCAATCGCTTTGTTAATTGGCAATCCACTAACCACTCACAAAATTTCACTTTCTGTTATAGGGTGAAAATGAAAGTGATTATTGGCGGTTCCTGGTAAATGTAAATGAACAACTGAGGTTGGAACGAAGCTACTTAGGCAATTACAATACAAGTGAAATAACTGTTAAAGTTATTTGTTACTGCTACCGTGACATCATCAGGAAAAATATGTTTTACTTGACCTGTACGCGTTACGTCTTCCCTGTACAAGCGCATCCTTTAAGGACATTCCGCAATATGCATCTTTCTTCCCCTGACACCAGGTCCGACGACTAACGAGGGCAGGTTAGCGGGTACAGCTGATGATTATGGAGCTGCTGCTGATCATCATCATCATCGTCGTCGTCTTCGTCGTCGTCGTCGTCAGCCTGTTTATGTTCACTGCAGAGCAGCATGAAGGATTCTCCCATTGATTCCCAACAGCTCATATACCCTTTATTGTCCGAATCCATTCTCTGTCACCAGATCTTGTTTTATTGAACGCAGAGAGTGGTTTAAAACACGGGATGGTGTCTGTTCATGGGTGAAATTTGATTGTTTGGACACCAGGACGGTGGGGTAGAAGGTGTATATTGTGCAGTAGGCTTAAGGAGTCTGTGTTGGTTTCAGTGTTGTTCTCAGAAATGTGGACTTTTTCAATCTAAACGATGAAAGGCACCTATTGTTATTATTTACCTGGAACTTAACTCAGGCTATCCGTCTGAAAATTCGTGGCTGTCCAATCTTGATTGATGATTGTGGGGTTTAACGCACCGACGCAGAGCAGGCGTTGAGCTTACCGCGCCGTAGTGGAGGGCTCCGGATTAATTATGACCACCTGGGGATCTCTAACGTGCGCCGGAATCTCGGCCACACGACGTTTTTTTGCTTTTCGCCTCCATCACAAAAGCGGCCGCCGCGGCCGGGAATCGAAGGGTGTCTAATCTCCCGGTCTTTTCATGGTGAGTGGAAGAAAGACAGAGCCGAGTGTTAGGGAGAGGGGGTGGTGATTGGATTGGACTAGATTTGATGGGTTTGCTCGAGAAGGGTAGCATAAGCTAAACCGAGAAAATACCCACAACAAATGCTACCGCATTAAACGTTACCCACACAACAGAACAAATAGCTCAAAGCAGCGCCTGAACCCATCAAGATCGTTTTGAGGTTGGCGTCGTGAGAATATACGAGCGCAGTTTCACCACGCACGTTGAAAAAACGCCTACATTATGCCTACCCCTCTGCCTACGCCTGTGCCTTAATTAGCTTGTTCAATAATTAGCCTACGCCTTACATTGCTTGTGCCTTATATAGCCTGTACCTTACTTAGCTTTGGCCTGTGCCTAAGCCTACGCCTTAACCTGCGCTTAGACACCTGTACCCACGGCTGTGTGTTTGTTAGCTCAGCGTCTCACCTGCAAGCATTTCTTGTGGTCTTGGAAGTATTGTTGCTACGCCGAAACGCGACGTCGCGAAGAAATTCTCGCCAAGGGCGTATCTGTCGCGAAGAGTATTGTCTCCACTTACAAGCAAAAACAAAAGGAAGGGAAGGTAGGCGGGCATGGAGGTTGTTTCCACGAAACAAAAACAAACACAACAGCGGCGTTCGTCACAATGCGACGGAGTTGCGCATTTTGCGACGGCTCGCCGGCGCGCGCAGCAGGCTGTTTAGACGAGGCGATTGATCTTCTGAACGGAGCACATTGTTTCAGCAGTAATTACGCAGGGAGTTGAGGATGCGCGCGTTCAGGGCAGTTTTATTGTCGACAGCGCGTTTTGTCAGCGCACGCAAGCAAAATTTACAAATCTGGTCGCGTCCACTTTTGTGTTTTTTTGCTTTGCTCGCGTTCGCAAGCCGGTATGAAAGAGAGAGAGAAAGAATAAATATATTTGTTCACGAGAGAGGAAAACAAAATACAAACTGTAGGACACAGCGCAATTAGCCTGGATTTGGAAGTACGGAAAAGAAAATCCGGAACACTCCATAATGGGCAAGATTCGAAGAACGGCGCATTCGCTGTGGTACACTAAGGACAAACTTCCGCAGAACCGTTAAACGCGCTACACAGTTTTTGGCTAGAAAGCAGCTGAAATTTGCTCCTCGTTATTTGTATTCCTTCTGGCAATTTATAAATGCATATTCTGTCATTTGCGAAGTAATGGTCGCGGCGAGTATATATGACAAACCGTCATTGCAACGCGTAATGATGTGCGCTTGTTTTGTATACGCTTTAAAAAAACATATGTATGAATGCTCCGTCGGCGTATACCTTACTTCGTTTGCACTACTTTGGAAAGACTACAACGTGAAAATAAAGGGGGGGGAACCCAATACTGAATCTTTGGGAATGCCTGAGCATTTTCTCCCATTCTCTCGTGAACTCGAGGCGTGGGCCGATGCGCGTGCCTTGCCCCAGCTTTAGAAACCCGCAGCGCGGCGTTTCTCGCACCCCCCTCGCACGCCGTGCCAATAGTGCTTTGCGCTCTAACCGTCTCAGTGGTCATGGTTGCGCAATCGCTTTAGCAGTAACCCTGACTGCCTGCCTGTCTGCGGCACTGACCAGTATCCGCCTTTCATCGCCGTCAATCCCATTCAACCCTCTCTTGCCACACACACGACTCTGCAATCGCGGCACACTTCGTTTTTCGCCTGAACACCGAACCATGGGCGCGTCAGGCGGCGAGGAGCCGGCGCGTCGCAAGTAATGCCGACGATGATGATTCCTATTGGTTTCCCCTTTATAGCGGTGTGATGATGTATCATCTTACCAAAAAGGACTAATCCACCTATGTTTTCCACTCTTGGTTCAATACTAGCGCTGCTTAGGGCAGGCACAAAAAACTTGTTAGGCACAAAATACCTTTTCTTTTCCTGTTACAGGTGGTAACTGTCCGAGGCAATATTCCCCTCTCTGCTTTTCGTCCCCCAGCATTCTAATATTATTTTCGTCGCCTCGACAGCCTCGAAGCTAACTTCATCTGTGCTACCCTTAAATCCTAGGGCCCCCGGAAGCCGAATGCTTCCCTCATGTATATTGGGATGGATACCCTCGCATTCTAACACTATGTGCCGCATAGTTTCTGTTTCTTAACCGCAGACCACGCATAGCCCATGATTTTGTGAATACTTCTCCACAAAGCTCTTAGTTCGCAAGCAACCTGCTCTAGCCTAAAAAAAAAAAAGCAAAGTACTACCCTGGAATTATGATTGCAATTTTCCTTTCTGATGTCCAATAAAACAACAATGAAACAATAACGGCTGTGGCAAGGCAGCGCCACCGCTGCCAGCTCGGAGTGACGTCACCTCTCTGCGCACGCGCCCTGTCACTCACCGTTCTTCCTTCACTCTTGTTCATCGAATTGAAGAATTTTCGACTACTAGGCCACGTATATATTGTCCACGTAATTATAATGACCCATCTCTTTGGCACATTGCTGCTTTTGTCCTTGTACCACGATTTTCTTGGTTGTTGTTTCTTTAATGTTTATTTTTACATGTCACTTGGAGCATGTACTATATTGTTGATGTCCTTTTTTTTTGCGTATCCACTATTCCTTACGTGTTTTCTTTTTTTTTTCACACTGAATTACATTAGTCATCCTTTGTTGCCAACCCCCTAAAATCGGCTTTTGCGCGGTGGGCTTTAGGGGTAAATTGAATAACAGAAATAAATAAATAAATTTAATACACGAATTTTTTCACATCACCCAGGGAGGATATACACGAAGGCATGGCGTGTTTTCTTCCTAACCGGAAGCCTAGAAATATCGCGAAAAAGAAAATACAAGTTGGGGAGTGCGGCGGACCCTAAGGTACAGAAAGCTTCAGGTCAGCAGTGTCGATATAGGAACACCATCTTTCTTCCACGCTCCTCATCAGGGTGTCAATAAATCTCGATTCCGGAGCTCTAATGACCCTTGAACAGCAGTGCCAAATTCGCGAGAAAAAAAAAAAGGACACCACTCCCGCTTCCCTGTTCTTTCTTGCGTTCGTCTTCTTCCTCAAGCGACACAATTCTACGCTGGCTGAGCACACCACTTTTCCTTGCGCTCCTTCACTTCCGTAGCGACGCAGCTCCTAGAGTACCGCCGCTTTACCTCGTTTTTTTTTTTTTCTCTCTCTCTCTCTCTCTCGATAAAGAGGTGCGAACGGACACCAAATTCTGCGCACCGAAGATTCGGAAAGCAGGCCGGTATACCAAGAGATACCTCCGCGAAGCACTAGGAAACAGAAGATACGTTAGGTTGTTCGATACCTATAAAAGCAAAAAGGAAAGTCGGGAAAAGGAAATGATATTTAAAAAAAAGGGAAAGAAATACCTTAGCTGCAAAGGGGAAAGTTGCGAGAAAAGTTGGCTCTGGGGAAAGAAAAGACGAAATTCCTTTCGCCGTTTCGCCAAGCTTTCTCCCCGCTGCAGCCAAACAATGATCGGGGCTACCGTTGAAGCGGTGTGGAAGGTGGCGACCTCCCGCAGCCTAAAGCGGAAACTATCCCGGGACCAGGCGCTACTCTCGCTCACGGGGACACACAAACGCACACGAGCGTCGGCACACCGGAGAATCCACTCCCTGCGGAGTAATCGAACGTGCTCCAAAGGGCACGCAGGAGAGGCCAGTTTCATTACGTTGCTCGGCCGAGAGGAAAAACGCCTTCGCAACACCCATCACTCTTTTCCCGCCGGCTACAAACACGTAACAAAGTTTAAAAGGGGGAAATGTAAACGAAAAGAGAGAAATAAAGGCCACGAACAGCGCAACCTATCTTTTGTTTTGGAAAAACACGGGTAGAACTACACCCGATTCCTTCCACCTCACACCGACCTTTTTTTTTTTTTTTCTTGCTCGGGTTCCGGATATATCAGTCCTGCATGTCTTGGTGCGATTCCGCCATCTCCACATGAAAGGACATCGTCTAAAGAATAAAGGATTCGCTAAACCACCACTTTCTTCCCCTCCGCGCGTATTTCGAGTAGGGACAAAATGTCAGTGTAGGAGCGGTAGGGGCGGAACTGTGGCGTCGAGAATGCAAGTGACAGCGCGAAGATGAAGTAACTTCGAGCTCGCGGATAACAGAACTCAGCGGTGTGGCCCGGTTGACGTGCGGAGGGCAACGCCAAGCCTGAAGGTAGCTCCGTCAGGGCGCGCGCACACACAACGGTATACATTCCAAGAAGGGAGCCTTCAAGGCCGTTCCCTGTCGCCGCTGCTCTTCATTTTTTCCCGAAAGGAACGGGAGCGGAGGGAATACGGGGTGTAGGTAGAAGTGATGGACGAGTTTAAAACTGCTGTCGGCTGGGACAAATGCCTTGTTTGACATCGTTGGATGGCAGCCAGTATTGGGAGCAGTTTGTTTGTTTGTGACGTCCGCGAGAGGTAGCATTAAAGTATGCATGACGGAACGTAAGCGCCGTCGATAACTCTTTCGACGCTTCAGTGGCCCTGAAGAGGCTAAAGGATGGAAAAGGATGGCTGGAGAGCAGCAGTGATACATGCGGGAAATCTCGGCGGGCGACGCAGAAGCGTTGAAAGATTCCATCGACGCCCCGCGCGGGCGCGACACTTGTGCCTTTTGGCTTCCCCACAGGAGAGAGCGAGAAGCTTGTGGGGTTCGAAATAGGCCATTCAGAATGTGATGCGTCAGCACTTTTCCAATCGCATTTTTGGCGGCGATCGTCGTCTTTTCACCTGGAAATGCTTTTATTTATAAACTCATCTATAGCTGCGGGGACGTACAGCCACCATCACGCCAGTACTTGGCAAACAAGCGTGCAACGAAAGGAAAACAAAACAAAAAGCAGGGAAACGACAGCATCGAATACGCGGCAGCGGTTTTAAACTGAAAGTTCCTATTCGTAGTATTGTGCAAAGAGGAACACCGGTTTCTTCAGTAAAACATGTTCTTCTGCGAGTTAGTCCATGATCGACAAACGAAGTTTAGACCAGTTACGACGAGGGCGGTGAACAGATTCAACGGGCGGTATTTACACAGAGACCGGTGTTGTTTAGCGTGTACAATGAAAGGCTTGATTTCGGAAAGTTCAATCTGGCCAGTATCCCGAATTATGAAACGTTTGTGACGATAGATCTCCCTACAGAAACACGCTGAGTTATTTGTATTGGAATTAAACGAAGATACGCATTTAACGAAATCGTTGACCCAATCAATCAATCAATCAATCAATCAATCAATCAATCAATCAATCAATCAATCAATCAATCAATCAATCAATCAATCAATCAATCAATCAATCAATCAATCAATCAATAATTTAATTATTAATTTATTAATTAATAATTAATTGATTGATTCCTGGCATGGTGTGACATGACATGGCGTAGCGTCGCGTGGACTGTCTGGGCTACGTTGAAGTCACAAAAATGTGTGACTGAGCTAGCACCTAGCGCCACCTTGGAGCTGGCATAATGACTTAGTGGCAGCGGCACACTCTTCAATTACGAAGAGGCTTTGAAGAAGTATAACACAGGCTTCTCTACCGTCGTCATTGTAGCGTGACGATAGCAAATGGTAAAAAGACCGGTGTTTCGCTGACTCACTTTCTGCGAGCGTAACATGCGGTCGGTAAAGTATTGAAAACAAAACAAACAAGAACACCGACGCTCATTTTTGTATGTTGAAACTGTCAGACGCTTCCTGTACTGGTGTTCCATGTGTCGGCGCTAAAAGTTGCGTTCACATCCTGGGGACTATGCACGTGTGTGCACTGCGCATCATTTTCTTGTTGTGTTTATCAAAAAAAAAAAAAAAAAACGACTGGGTAGGCTGGCACGTGTAACTGCGAACGGCGTTTCGCATAGGTGTTTGCAAATAACGGCGGAAGTAAATGCAATGTACCCACCCACCCTCTCGGCACAGGCTGAAAGCACACCTGCGCGCCTTTGCTGTGATTCTCGTCAGAACTACGTTATAGAAATTACCGTAATATTTCGCGTACTGTGCTGCACCGGAGAAAACATGGCATGTTCTATGCGAGTGACCACGTTTTTCTTCGTAATGAAGGCAGCTCTCCTCAACTCTATGGAATCAAGACTCCGCTAACTTTCCAGCGACACATTTGTGTAATATAGTGAAGCCGACTTTAAGTCCACCTGTCATGTAGGGTTTTATTGTGTTACATGGGCTCTTACGGGGTCTTTTAAAGACAATAGTCTTTCGTGGGCTACTTAAACCCGGAAATGTCTGTCTGTCTGTCTGTCTGTCTCTGTCTGTCTGTCTGTCTGTCTGTCTCTGTCTGTCTGTCTGTCTGTCTGTCTGTCTGTCTGTCTGTCTGTCTGTCTGTCTGTCTGTCTGTCTGTCCGTCTGTCTGTCTGTCTGTCTGTCTGTCTGTCTGTCCGCCTGTCGATTCAGCCACCGTGCCAAAAGTTATAAGAATACTTCAACGAGATGTTCGTGTAGGTAAAGCATTTCCAAACCAATAAATCTGCAAACACGCTCTATACTTGTGAACATTGTTCAGGAAAAATGAATCATTCGGCATATTCGAGGTGATGCGTCAATACACAAGTGGTATTCGCAGTGTTGTTTAAATAAATATACGTAGATCCTAGATTTTCGCAAGTAGGAAATAAAAAATATGCGTTAAAAAAGATGTTTTGACCCAAAAATACAAAAAAAATACTCGGGCGATCGTGCAACTTGTGAAGATGTTCCAAATTCAACAGCAACGTAAGGTTTCAGCAGATGGCGCGAGCAGTGGAACGCGGGAAAATGAATTTACTTTCGCAACCCTCTTCTGTGTTTATTGTGGGGGCATTGAAAGGCAGAGGAAGAACGCCAAAGATGGGCGAAGGAGAGAAGAGAGGCAGTTACGGGGCAGGGCGTCAGAAGAATGTCGCCTTTCGACATTTCCAGCAAACGAGCGGATACGCCACCAATTATATACTTTGGTACAAGACTGGTATGTGGCGCCTGGAAAAAATTCCACCTAGCAATGCATGTGGGTGTTCCTACTCCGGTACTACCGAACTGGTGATGTGGCAACTTAAAAAAATGTCGTCCCAGCACTGCGTGCCTGCGTAGTTGTGACGCCGACTTTTAGGTGTATGCAGGATGTCTTCTTGGCACTGCGTGTCTGCGTAGTTGTGAAGCCGACTATTAAGTGTATGCAGGATTTCTTCCCAGCACTGCGTGGCTGCGTAGTTGTGAAGCCGGCTTTTAGGTATGTGCACCAGAGCTTTAATTCGACAGTTCATTCGACGATTCCATTCCTGCTAGGAAGTGTCTGCCTATGTTGTAAGTGCAGAGAACTTTAGGGGCCCGGCTTGTCACCGTCGCTAACGTGAAATGCGGTGTACCGCACCGAAACAGAGGCTTCAGAAAGATAACCACCGCTTTCCCTGCTCGGAATCGAGCCAGAGAGAGAGAGAGAGAGAGAGAGAGAGAGAGAGAGAACAATCTTTATGAAGTCTGGCGTTGTTAGCCGGGCTAAAACGCTGAACTTGCTGCGCGACTGCGCGAGTTGATGACGTGATGAAGATGATGGAGATGATGTTCAAGAACTTGATGCGCACAGACACGGCGAGTTATTCACAGCGACTGGTCTAGACCTGTGTGTTGCAGGTACTCTATCTATGTGTTGCAAGTATTTGTAGCCCGTAAAGCCTGTTTGGGACAAGACCATGGTCCTAAAACGTCCTTTAGCCTAATGTCCACGGAAAGCGGCAGTCCTAAAGACATTCCGAGGCACACTCTTTGAACACTCAATCGAACACATTCCCAGAGCAGGTTCTGGAAGGTTTCTCGCACATCACAGCGTGGGGCAAAGTGGCGACGTAGCTCGTTTCATCTTAAACAGGAAGGTGCGCGTGTATGCGACATTCAACCGGATGCAATGTAGAATTGCCTCTACCCGTTCGAGAGTCCTGGCGGCATTTTGAATTTGCAGTTGGGATCGATGGAAGATAGCGGCGCGTCATAACGTGATACGTCATCCCAGGCTGCACGCTGCATGTTCCACGCGGGCTCGAACCCGGCCTTGGGGGCCGTTTTTAACGCGGAGGCGAAAACCAAAAACGCCTGCGGGTAGATATTTCGGCTCAGATTAAACAACCCCAGGTGGCCAAAAGTAATTGGAGGTCCCCACTACAGCGTGGTTCAGAGCCCAGTTGTAGCTTCGGCGAGTAAAATACGGAAATTTGGAATTTGGAAACGCTAGGAAAATAATTTTCTTACCCCACCAGCAAGAAAAAAAAAAGAAAAACGAAGTAACAGTGGAGCTATGCAGCTAAACTAATTTTCCCTTTTTGCGGAACGTAGACAACTGAGATGAAGTGGCACTTTCTTCCAGCCTTACTAAATTTTTTAAATTAGCATACTGGCGGGAGCAAGACGTACAGACGTACATGTCTACGGACAGCGGCGACTCATCCCTACAACAGGTGACCCGAGCTGTTCCTCGGGGTGGGGTGCTGAGCCTTACACTCTTCAATATCGCCATAGTTGGGCTGGAGAAATGCGTGCCACAGAGGCCCACGCTTCTCATGTGCGAAGTGTTGGGGAGCAATTTGCGAAACTACAAAAACAGGCCTACTAAAAAACTAAAAATATTTATTGCATTTTGAAGTTTTAAGTAAAGAAACCACACATCCCCAAAAAAGAAAACCTGAAAGAAATGATCCAAGGAAAGCCCAAAAACGAGAATCAAGAAACGGGGAGCCGGGGGAACCAGTCGGGACGGGTGGGGAGAGCCCGAGATAGGCGTTAGGGCTAAGCAGACAATGGACAAACTGAATATCCCCTACCTTTTGCAAGCCACACCGTCTAACGGCGCACGAGACTCGCAACGAGACACCGGTCATCAATTTCACCCATTAGACTTCGCTGACCGCACAAGCGAACTCACTCGCTGCATCCCCGACTCCCCAATCTCCAGTTTTATCTCCATTTTTCCCATGCTTCAGAAAGGACATTCCGCGGGCAACACTGGACATCCCATTTGCAGGTTTTTTGGCTCCTCTGGTCAGGCGTCAATGTTCGAACCGCTCCCGAGAGCATTTTAGGGACGTTTTTAGGGATTTCTTTTCTGCTGCTGCATTTTCCCGGCAGAATTGTACACACGCATGCCCACGCTCCTTTTTTTTTCACTATTGCTCGCTCCGACGCGACATTCTTCTTCCTCCCCTAGTGAACCGTACCCACACCCCCGTCCGCAGAAATATCAGGCTTGTCTTCCTCTATGTCTTTGTTTCCCCAAACTCCCCAAAAATATCCACCCGCGCTTTGCCTGACCCCTCGTTTCAGCCCAGCGACAGTTTTAGACAAACAAATGACCTTGAAAAAAGAACTCCCCAAAACGGGAAGCCCGCATTTGCCACCAGGGAAACGGGAGCTTGAGCCCAGAATAGAACTGCACGGCTCCCTGCATCCCCCTGCGTATCCACCAATCTCCCCGAACCTCCTATTTGCTTCCCAAAAATGCACCGCGAACTTTTATTTCGTTGAGCTTTAGATTTTAGGGATCTTTTTGTTCGCGCATTGTATTCTTTTCTTCCCTTTTTTTCATCTACTTCCCCGCGATGGACCATCGTCTACCAGTGCACTGCTTTGGAGGAATCGAAACGACCACCCGAGTCGCCACTCCGGGGATGCCGTCAGTGGTTGAGTGATAACGCGGCCACGGTTCGACCGGCTGTTTGACGCAGTGTGTTAGGGAAAGCGGGAGCAAATTCGGCACCGCACAGGGATTAGGGAGTGTCGTGTTTGGTCCGTCGCGCGGGAAGAAAGCCGCGGCTTGGTTTGGGGAGGACATGACGCCCCACTGAACCGGATGTTTTGGCCGCTGACTGGCGAGAATGAATAGAAGCAGTTGCTCTTTTTTCTGTTCGTTTATGAGCCTATTACATATTTTGTGTGTCTCCAACTTACATTCTCCAGATGACAGACTTGTTGTAAGCGTGGAGGTGGGATGATTTGTGTCCGGCATTGTGCGCCTGTCACGAAGTCTCTCTAAAATTTGCTAGCTGGCGTTTAACTTATGTCCATTTTAAAAAGAGGGGTGTTGCCCCCGATGCACCGTCCTGTTCTTTGGACGTGAATTCGGACAGTCGATAATGTTGCGCGAGCGTTTCGTTGTGCGTATATACTTTTAGGTTTGACAGCGATGCTGGTTATGGTATTCGAACAATATTTCACGACGCGTATTCACTGGCAACGACCGAACTTTGCTCGGTAATAATACACTCGGGAATAATACGTTACTTTCATTAACGGCGACCGCTGCAGTGAGAGAGAGAGAGAGAGAGAGAGAGAGAGAGAGAGAGAGAGAGAGAGAGAGAGAGAGAGAGAGAGAGAGAGAGAGAGAGAGAGAGAGAGAGAGAGAGAGAGAGAGAGAGAGAGAGAGAGAGAGAGAGAGAGAGATCTTTAATGAAATTTGGCGATGTTAGCCGGGCTAAAATGCCTAACTTGCTACGCCAGTTGAGGACGTGATGAAGATGATGGCGATGTTGTTCAAGAACTTGATGCGCACAGAAACGGCGAGTTAGTCACAGCGACTGGTCTAGACCTGTGTGTTGGAGGTACTCTATCAGAGCTTTTGTAGCGCGCAAACCCCGTTTGGGACAAGCCGCTGGTCCTAAAACGTCCTTTAGCTGCGATGAAGTTCTCGCTGTTTGCGCTGTGTTCGGCAAAGGCACGTCAGCGTTCGGATGGGTACACTGGTGTCACCCGCCACTGTGAACGTTAATGGCTAAGGCATCGCGTGGCTGAACATGACAGCGCGGGTTCGACTCTCGGTCACGGCGGCTGGTTTTCCTAGCGAAGCGAAAAACAAAACAAAAAATAAACCCAGTGCCACACAGTTATGAAATCGGCTGAAACAGCGGAGCTTTGGGTTGTCCTTACGAAGATTCCGTGTAGCTTCTGCTTCCTTCTTGTGCGTAATGTTAGAGTCGCCTTAGCGGGTAATTGTCATATTCTTTTTTCTGGATATTTTAAATAAACCTTGGGTTAGAGCCAGTTTTTGTAACACTAGCCCCTCCGCAAATGTCCATGCTTCACTGCGCAATATGCAATGCGGGAAAGCCAGCTTACAATAACAAAAGCGGACACCAATTTTTTATAAAGTCGGTTTCACCTCCGGCACGAGTGCATTACAGAAAAGACATTTGTTACGGGGGGCCATACCGCCCTTCATATCAAAATATGGAGGCTTTAGGATATTTTTTTTTATGCTTTATGATTTTCTTCTACACTGGTAACTGGTTTTTGCGAGGCGGAGAAACCTGCTCCGGAGGCAGCGTAACACTAAAGCAGGACAGACTGTCGTCAAGCCGAGCCCTAGAACAGCTCCGCTGCAAAATGGCCCTTTTTTATGGGCTTTCAGCCAAGGTTGGGGATCTTCGCGTTGTTTAAGTTGATTAGTAGCACTTCTACGACAAAGTGGCTCGTAGACTAGCTCAGCTGCTTCGGCGCGTAAAAGCGGAAATTGGATTTTAACTTTTCTAAAAAAACAGTAATGCATAAATGGCTTAACGGTAACAAACAGCGGTAACTACAAATAAAACACAAGGAGTGCGCCTGTCCCTGTCTCCCGCTCTCTTCGTGATCGTTTGTAGTTCCCGCAGTTAACACTTTTTGTTAAGGCGCACCAACTCGCCCAACTAGAAGTCCGTCTAAGCATGAATACATACTTGACTGGCCACTTGAACGCCAGGAGCCGCACTCACCTGTAAAAACAGAAGAAATGACGTCATTTAGTAAACGGCAAAGAAGATTACTCAGTTATTTCAGAGAGTGGCAACTTATATTCATAACCTACTGCAAACGTTTTATGTGAATGATATTTTGCATGCATTAAGCTGTTTTTTTTTTGCTTTTCAATACTGAATTACTTAAGGAAATGTGGTTAAAAAATAAAATACTTGTAAGCAATTAATTCTAAAATGTTGCTGGGTACATCCTGCGGTGACTCTCTCTCCGCAACTTAGCAGATGGATCTCTCAAACGATACACAGGGGCCAGTGTTCACCATAAACGCGAAATACTGTCATAAGCGCTAGAAAAAGAAGGGGAAAAAGACACCATAGGGATCGAAAATCAAAGTGTAGCAATCCCAGAGCGCTTACTCGGCTGCATCAAAGACTACCTACCCATGCGCGAACAATATGTCATCCTGACGCGCTGCAGTGTTACCAGGCGTACCACAAGGGTCACTACTGACCCCCTTGTTATTTATTATCTTTATAAATGACTTTCCGGCTGATATTATGGGATCCGTTAGAATATACGCACACGACTGTGTGTTATATCTTCCAGTTATGAGTGTTAATGATGCGCAAATCTTGCCGACAGACCTCGGCACTGTCCCTAGTGGTGTGGCCGATGGAAAATATCCTTGAATACAAAGAAGGGCTTCCATGTACAATTCAGAAATAATAAAAATAAGCTAGCAACTTCACACACCCTATATGAAACTCATCTGCAGACATGTGATAAGATTAGATATCTTGGTGTTACTTTTTCTACAACTTCGAAATCGTCTGTGCACGTAGACACAGCTGCGGCAAATGCGTCCCGTCTGCTGTATTATTTTCAGAGAAACCTCAAGCATTCCCGTGCAGAGTTAAAGGAAACGCTGTACATGACTAACATTAGCCGATCCTTGAATATGCTTCCTCTTTCTCTCTTGCCAAGCATGGCATCCGTTCACTAAATCAAATATAGACAAGTTAGAGCGCGTCCAGAAACGTGCAACCCGATTTGTTACAGCAAATTTTGATTTTAGGGTTACGAGTATAACTACTGTTGATAACCTCGGATGGAAGGCACTGGTAGCGCGTAGAAAGATATTAAGGATAACATTTCTTCATAACATTTTTAGTAATAAGACAGGAATTAATAAAAGCATCTATTTAAAGGAGCGTCATCACGTGACTCCGAGACGGGATAAACCAAGAAAAATTATGCCGTATCAGTGCCGAATTAATGTATACAAATATGTTTTTTCCAAATGGAATTGATAACTTCAATGCGCTCCCCAGTGACGTGGTTACTGCAAATAATTTTCAGGCTGCCATTGATGACTTCGTTAGCTAGCAAGCACGTAATAGCCATCCATCCTCCCCACTGTGCTGTTTTCTAATTTACTGTTTCACTGTGATTTCATTTTTTTGTATTGTATGACTCATTTTCAGGTACGAAATTCCCTACAATAATCGCATTTGTAATTATATATACATATATATATATATATATATATATATATATATATATATATATACATACATACGCGTACAGTGAACTCGCGCTACCTCAAACTCGCAGTGACGTCAGAATTTTGTTTGAATTATCTGAGTTTCCATTACCACGTCTCTAAAATGTGTGCATATATATATATATATATATATATATATATATATATATATATATATATATATATATATATATATATATATATATATATATATATATATATATATATATATATATATATATATATATATATATATATATATATATATATATATATTGTTTCCCCGGATTACCTACCGTCGGTCGGATTAAATCATATTGGTGCTTTCGCGCCTCATTTCAACTTCCGCAAGCACGGTATTCTATGCAACCATCGATCGAAAACCGTTTTATTTTCTTCCACATCCCCGAACAGTTACATCTGCTCTTAATACGCAAACCCGATGGCACGATTTTCGCATTGCAGGGTGGACAGCAAAAGCGCGCCTGATTCGAATTGATAAACGGTCTCGTTTCCGGGCTAACCCTCAGTACATGCACACACCACGCACTGTCCCCCTGCGGGGATGTTTAATGAGCCCGCTGGTTCACGGCTGTAACAGAATGCGAAAAAAAAAAACGAACCAAAAGCAACGCCAGGAAAGAAAAAAACGAAAGAAGGGAAATGCTGGCTGGGCAGTGTTTGCCGAAAGCTGCTGACAAGGGTGTTAACAAAGGTCAACACGGGGTGTATTCTTGAAAGAAGAAGCAAGCGAAAACGAGGCGCCTGTCTTCATTTTTTTTTTTGCATTTAATTCGTGGCGTGAAACAAGTTAGCGCGAAGCTTATACCGCTCAAAATTTTATGAGGTTGTGCGTGTGCGTCTTTTTTCTAATATGTAAGAAACAAATAATGAAGCGCGAGTTTCCGTCAGGCGTGTGCGTTTGTACGGCGATCTTTTATTTTTTTTTTGAATTTCCATTAACGGGGACACATAATGCGATGGCGGCCTTAAAAGTGATTACCATCTGTCCAGGCGACAAAAACCAAAACTGCAAAAGCCCACACAGACACACCGGCCGGTCAAAACATCTGCCCCATTCCGCTGGCCTTTACAGTGTCTGGCCATTCTTGCTTGACTGTCCCTTTTCTTTCATTTTGTTTGTTTACATTTTTGCGCCCGTTTCTTGTTTTTGGCGATCGGCAGCATCGCTTGAGCGCTGCTTAATTCGAAGGTCTTAAAATTGTGCGCGTATTAATAAATTCAATATTGCCGGCCTCGTTGAAGCCAGTCCAAAAGAAAATAAATGATTTCTGCACGTATGCTCTTTTGATATATATATATATATATATATATATATATATATATATATATATATATATATATATATATATATATATATATATATATATATATATATATATATATATATATATTTATATATATAATTTTTGTTTTGGTCGTTGGCGTCTGGGAATGCGAGCGTGTGCAGCAACTGCGCAGGCGCAGTTTATACAAGAGAGCGCCTCCTGTTCAACGATAAATCCAGCTCCCCGACATCCCTTTCCTGTTCTCATTTTCTTGTTTCTTTTGTTCTTAAGGATTATATCCTTGCCCATTGGTTTTAATGAGTGTTTGGACCGCGTCTTAAAGCGAGCAGATGCGTGAGTGTCTTTTATAAGAACTAACAGAGGAAGCAAAACCTAATGAGAGGCACACAAAAAATACCATGAGCCCTTGGAGAACCAGAAGGTAGGGGCAACTCAAGATAAACGAAACAAGCAAACATTTTTGTTCATTCACACTGCCCGCGGCCCTCTTTTTCTTTGACTTCGTCTTGCTTTTGTACGAGGCTTGATTTCGCTGGGGAACTATGAAAAAAAAAGTACAGGGAATAGTGCTGTAGTGTGCGTTGTAATGTGTGAGTTATAGTATGTCTTTCGCTTGTTTCCTTATGGTTCGGCTTCTCAGCAAAAAGAGTTTTTTTTCCTGTTTTTTCCGCTCCTCATTATTTCCCCTCCCTAAGCAGCAATTAGTGTGACGCTTTAATAAATCTTTCGTTATGCCACTTTCTTCTGTTCGTTTTTCTTCGCCCGCGCCGTGTGAGGGTCATTCGAGGAATAAACAATAGAAGAGTGCTTCCTTGATGCATTAATACATTTTTCCGCTTAGAGAGCGCTGATACCCAGATTGGAGGGTGCCTTCGTAAATCATCGGGTGTACAGAACTTCCTTTCTCAGAATTATCAGCATCGTCAACAGGATCTTGCCCAGAGTAGAATTGTCTTTCCCTCTCCACACTGACCCACCCGCACCCTGGATGTCCTGGACACTGCGGGAACGTTTTCAAGGGAAGCTTGCATTGACTAATTTGCATTGTCGGTAGTGGCGGACGCCAGAACGCCTTGCGGCAGAGCCAACTTAATCCGCGTGCTCTAATGACGATGATTATGATGATGATGATGATGGCCTGAAATGCTTGGCACGTACCAACTAGAGGGTATTGGCCAAAGATGAAGTGTTGACTGTGCCATGTTGTAGCTTATTGATTGATTAAGTGCGAATGCACTTCTTAAGCGACCCTGAATCTGCGTCCACCGGCGATGTCCGCGCTCGTGCGAATGCATGGCACATACCCACGTGGGGGATTGGCCAGGAATCTCCTCGCCTTCCTTGGCAACGGGGGGAGATGGGCGCGCGCTGCCTGGCCGCTGACATGGCACATACCCACGTGGGGGATTGGCCAGGAATCGGGCGTGAGAAGGGCTAATGCACCTGCTTAAAGGAGTACTGACACGAAATTTCAAATCTGAGATCCGCTCTAGCAATCAAGTACAACGTCAACACAAATAGGTGTCTGTGCATAAATGCATCTTTCTTTCTTTGTAGTTGTGTGTGTGTGTGTGTGTGATCTCTCTTTCGCGAACATTACCGAACCGCGCAAATTCAACTCGTGCATTCGCACTTTCACATTCTTCCCCTCGGGGAAATGCGGGGAATTTTCGTGATCTTCGGGCGCAGCTTTCGCTCGCCGTTTGCAGCTGGCGGCGGCGCGTGCGCACAAGGGTCGCGCTATATCACGCCACAATGGGAGCCAATCAGCGTCGTCGCTCGCATACGCCACGTCATACGTGCGGTCGTTCGCTCTCGTCGGGCAGTTCGCCTTCTCGTGCGGCATGGGTAGGCCGCGAGAGGTTCGCTCCGAGAAAGTGCGGGCAGCCATTGAAGAACGTGAACGCTCCCGATGATGGCGGAAGAATGGTCTACAATAACGTATGCCACACATTCGCGCTCGGGTAAAAGCACAGCGAAATTGAAGGGTTTCGTTTTGGTCGATCGATGGTTTAGCGTTTAAATTTCGGCGATTGCACTTTGATTTCGGCAAAAGTGTTTTCGTTTTCGTTTTGCAGTCATTGCGTTTTCATTTTGGTCGTTTTCATTTTTACTGAGGTCAAGTTTCGCGTGCGCCCTTGTTTCCGGTGGGAAGGGGTCCGTTAAATATTTCGAGCAATTTTGATGGCGCGCGTTTACATGCTCTTCGGTTCTTCGGAAATCAGCGCGCCCCGTGTGGTTTTGCAAAAGAAGTGGGAGGTCAACTCGCGCCATCGGAGCGGCAGGCGAGGAGGAGGCGCCGGGCGCTAGCGGCACATTCTACCAGGGAACAGCCGCAGCATCAGCCCCTCAAAATGTCGGAAAAAAAGGCGAATAAAGCTCCGCTTTAAAACCCCCCAGAACGAGCAACAGCTTTCTACCGGCGCTCAGTTGAACCCTTGAAGGAGAAAATAATTAATAACACTAACAGGTGAGCCCGGCGAAATTCGGTGATCCCGCGCTAGACCTTGCTGTGAATGTAATTATACTCAAGCCCGAAACACTCGCCAATCGAAACATTCCAAGAACACGCCACTCGGGGAAAATGGGACAAAAATCCGTTCGCTGCGCGCGCTCTTCCATGTTGAAAACATTCAGAGACCAAAAACAGCTATACGGAGGTAGCCGGCACGTGTCAAGGCGTTGGCGAGCGAGCGCTTTCACGGAGGGGTTGGCCGTCTTAAAGGGGCCGTGAAGACCGTATACAACTTTCTTCTGTTTGAAAGAACTAGCCTTTGCTAACTCACTCGGCTCCATTACAGCCTCGAAAGGCGTTTTTAGAAGCGAAAAATTGGCGAGAAATGTTTACAAACTTTCAAATTTCGCGCCACACTGACGTAGCATGGGCGGCAGTGTCGTATCATGGGACAGCACTAAAAACATAGTCCTTGTTTTTTTTTTTTTTTTTTAATTTCACGTTCATACTCAAGTGATGCAATCAAACAAAACGAGAGACCACACTGGGGGCATTTTTTTTACCTGAACTGGTGCAGGTTAGTGCAGTGTCGTACAGAACAGTGTCGAGTGCTACCGGGGTTATCAATTAGTGTAAAAGAAATGAACATACGCTTCACTACTTGCACCGGTGCAACCAGTTCAGGTAAAAAAAAAATGTCTCTACTACAACCGCCCAGTCATGTTTCTTGGCTGCGCACCTTATGTCGGCGGACTCCAACCGCACAACAAGATTCTGTGACGTCAGAGAAAAGTGTCGCCGAAAAGTGGCTCTGGAGTCGCCCCTGATTCATCAGTTTTTTCCTCAACACTCGATTATCTGCTCGAAGTTTGCCATAAAATTTGTATCAGTGTTATCGGCACAAAATCACCTTTTTTATTGAACCAATGTTGTATTCTATCTTCTCGGCCCGTTTAAATTAGGCCTGAGGAGCACGCTTACAAAATCATGGCGCTAAAATTGTATACCCCGCGTGCCCAACGTAAGTGGCATGCTGAATTTTATTACCAGGTTATCCGTGCGAGCGACGACAGAGTACAACGATGCGAATTATGACCACTCGTCATCCTCGCTTCATAGCCCTGGTTTCTGTCGCGCTCCCTCTGTTGAAACGCTCCAGTTTTGTGAACTCCAATACGTGTCAGGCTTATATCCCGGGACCGCGTAGTGAAGCAGTACTTAAAATTTCCACAAGAATTTCGCATGAGCTTTTGCATTTTCACACGGAAGGGAAAGGGAAGTTATTTCTGTGTACAGAGCCGACTGGCCCTTTTATTCTGTATATTAGCTAGAATTCCTAATATCGAAGTATAAATTTCATATAATCTGGCTCAGTGCATAGATCAAATTTTTTTCCATATCCCGGCATATCTGGCTGATTTGGCGTGACTAACACCACGAATTTAATAGAGACGCCAATAGCATGGGCAGCTTTCGGGAGTGGATATTGCAAAGAAGCGTTATTTCACTGGGTAACCAGGGTAAATAGCGTTGAATATTTAGTGTCGTATGAACACACCAAACAATGGCAAATTCAAATTTCGGAGTTTTATCTTTCATTTTTCGACAAGCGACTCTCACATTGAGTTTTATTTACAAAACAATAATTGCCTGGAACCAGACTCGTTTTGCAACGAAAATGTTTTCGGGAACAACTGACCCAATTTTAGGAATATATATATATATATATATATATATATATATATATATATATATATATATATATATATATATATATATATATATACTGCATCCAGAAGAATAAATATCGTTATTCGTGGTAGTAGAATTTTTAGCTTCACATTTGTGTGCTTCTGGAAAATGCTAAAAATGTGGTGAAGCCTTAAGAAAATTAGAATGGAAATTTTACAATTTTACAATGCCTCATCATCTGACGCGAAGTATACATGAAATAGTTTTGAAATTTCTATCTCAGGGCATTTCAAACAAATATCCTATTTTTATCTTGACAGTGAATTTGTCCTTACGCATACTAAGTTTCGCTGAAGTCAAAAACTACTTGAGAAACATAAATGTTTTCTCGCTACAATGTTTTTCTGTCTGCTTTTGATGCTTAATACAAAAATACTGCAGATAACTACGCAGCAAGTTGAATCAATAGATGTGAGAAATAACGCTTTAAAGATATCGTCGCAAGCCCAAATGTTTGATGGCAGCAGGCCTAAATTTGCAGCCAGACACGCATTACCATCGGTGGCTCCATGGTCCTGCCTACCGTTCCTTGCTGGACTATATCCGGGAGGCCAATCTAGTTTCCTGGATATAGATCGGACCCGCTTAGTGTGTACTAAGCCTTGAGGCTATTAAATAAACGAAAAAACAACAAAAGCAGTTCCACGCTTTTTTTTTTAATTTCGTTTAAATATCGCAATTTTAAACATCTCTTTGTGTGCGTTTTTCGAACGGTAGAACCAATCTTCAAATCTCTCTCATCCTCAAATGATACATCGTCCCAAAAAAATAGCCATTTAATTCAAATCGATTAATGACATTCCAAACAATTTTATTACAAATGTGATTTCATCCGCCCGCAGCGAATTTTACAGAAACTGATTTCCCGCTGCTATGTATTTGATACGAGCAGCTACAACGCCCTCACAGTGCACCCGCAAAGGGACACAGCCGCTCCGTGTACGAAACTGCGACTGCGCGGCTCGCGTCGGCACGTGGCGAAAACAGGTTAGGTCACAACAAACATGCGCTGTCGTACGATTCGTAGGCCGCCGAGCCGTTTGCTCCCATCGAGCGTACAGCGCGCCTCAGGTAGTATTTTTGGGCGGAAGCCCCGGAAGAAGGTCGACCCTGTGGCGAGACGGACCGGCTGTGCGAGGGATGCACACACGCCGACCGAAGAGAAACGCCGCGAGGAGTTTGGCAACTCCTCTCCTCATCTTCCTAAGGAATAGGAAAATGATGGATGAGAAGGAGGGGGAGGAGGAGGAGGAGGAAATTGATAAAGAGTACAAGTCGTGTAGCGGACGCTGTGTAAGAGTAGGTAAAAGATGCAAAAACGGGGACCAGAACATACATGAACCAAAAAGCTTGACCACGATTAAGGGAAGGCAGTGATGCGGAGACATTAGAAGGGGGGGGGGAGATGCGAGAGCGAAATAGGTCGGGTGAAATAGGGTGGAGAGGCGAAGAGGTAAGTTGCAGGAGAGGGGAGCGAACTTAAGACAAAAAGGATGGTGAACGGAGCGCGAGAGTGAGCGGGAGAGAGAGAGAAAGAGTTGCAAAAGAGGGTGAGGGGAAGCTTGTTGTGGAGCGAGGAGAGAGGAGGGACAGTAGACAAGGGACGTTACATGCGTCGGTGAAAACAAGCACCGAAGAGACGCGAAGAGCGGAGGAGAGAAAGGGAGGATGCGAGAGGAGCCATAACAGTTATGGATGTAGCGATGCGGAAAAAGGGGATGATACGAACGCAGCGTAAACAGGGGAAGAGTTGAGTCCAGGTACGACACGTGCCGACGTCCTCCTCCTCCTCCTTCTCCTCTCGTCCTCTCTGTCTCTTTCCGTCCTTCTCTCGGCGTTTTTCGATCTTCTTTTTGCCGTTACAATTTCGGCTGCCGCGCGTGCCGACCGCGTCGCGTTCGTCTGTCACCGCTTTTGTTCTTCACTCTATTTGTTCATTTAATTGTAGAAAATTGAGAATGAAGGGGAGGGGGAAGGGAGGGGGAGGACGATCTTGTACGACTACGTCGTCCTCTCGTCGGCGGCGGGTCTTTCACGCTACGCCGTGACCGTGCTTTGGTTAGTCGATGCGGTTTTCCTTTTATGCTACTCGAACGAAGTTTGTGTGCTCAAATGAGGACTCAACTCACCCTCTATCTACACCGGTCCTGTGAGGCAGCGGTTACAGATTAATTTAGCAAACGAATGTACCTGCACGGTACCATTGTTTGCCGAAATTAATCCTGGGACACGAAAATTTTTTCTTCGACTGAGAGGTTTCTGAGAAAACTACATTGCTCTTCTTTCCAGTCATACGGCTGTGTTTCAGGTGGACGTCAAATTTTCTCGCACAAGTATGCCTGCGATGTGCGCCGAAATTTCGCACTCGCGGGCGTTTTATCCAATTTGGACTACGTCTGAGAGATGCACAGCGGTCGGTAATCGTCTTTCCAGATGTAGACGCGCAGTTTAAGACCAGACGAGAGACCGAAAAGATGCGTCTACGCGGAGTGAAAAGCAGAGGGGATAGAGTGAGACCTTGGGGGCGTGAAATTGGAACTGTGTTGACTGTTTTCGTGCGGCCCAACGCGGCAAGCTCGCTATTTTTGCTCCCGATCAGCGACGTTGGTAGATGACTGTTTTCTTGTTTTTTTTTTTTTTTTTTGGCATAGTTACTCGTGGATTGCTTGTTTGCATGTCCTTCTCATTCTTTTCCTGGCCACCTCCCGATGCAGTTAAAGCTGTTTGATAATATATGCAACGACGTACCTTGCTAAAATGTCGACGATTGGTCGAATCCCACGTGCCGGAAACTCCCCGAGTTGCCCTCCTAGCGTATGCGGAGCGAGCCTTGCGTCGTGCATTTGTAAACGCAACGCCCCGTGGGACGTTCGCATTTCGCCCCGAATTATAGCTATTTCACGTCTCGTGGGATCCCGCATGTAATACATTTTATTTTTCTCAGGTTTACCTGCTGTGGAAGCAAAAATTACCAGAACACCTTAGCAGCCCTTAAGATGCAGTGATTGCACAAGTATGGGTATCCATGTTTTTTGCTTTTAGGTATATCTGCATCTGTAGCGAAAATTTCCAGTACGCCTAAGCTATAACACTGCACGGGCAGCATTTTCAAGGCCGGGTCTCACCTGGCCCGGAAGAGACACGGCCCGGGCACTGCCCGAGCCCGACAATTTTTTAAAATATGAGCCTGAACACGGCCCTAGCCGGACAGAATTCAATAAAATAAGCGAGAGCCCACCAAAATGTTTTTAAATATCGGCCCGAGTCAGACCGACTCTAAACATGATCCCGAAAAAACTTTGGCCTCTTTAACATACGCATGCGGAGAGTGGATTGAATATAAATTTCTTTTAAACTTGGACCGATCTTTCTACAATATGAATATCCTGACTTCGAAAATGTATTTTTGATACTCTCGGCGAAATGCGCACTTTACTTGCGAACGTCTTAGATCTGAAGGCACACCAAGGATAGTTTGATGTTTAGAAAAGTGGATAACCTGTTTATTTATGCACTTCTTGAACAGATATTACACCTTGCGTTGTTTCATTCAATTCGCCTCACAAAGAACTCTCCTTCCTACATGTTTCTGACGCTAACTCATTCTGCCGAAAGCTAGTTCAACTTGTGCTTTTTTTCGTTTAATTTGCTAAGGTTTGTCCCCGGCGCTTATCCAAGTAGAGTCAAGCTTTTCCCATGTTCACAAAGCTGTTTACTCGTGAAATAGAAAGTGCATTAAAGTATAAGAAAGACCCAAGGGTACGTTAGCTCATTTTTGATGGCATGGTCTGCGGAAAGCGCGAAGTACAGGTCCAGTTTCTTCTTTTTTTCAGTTTGAAAAGCAGAGGAAAAAGACAATCATGTTGTACACTGCGACCAAACTTTCCTCGTTTTATGAACCGCTCTGTCCACAATCGCGACGGAGCGCATACGTTTCCTTTTACTGACTTCAAGACTTTATAAGTTCACTTCGTCTTTTTGTCATTTTTTAACGGTGCCTTAGTGACTGCGCTTAGCGTTTTTGTTTTTCTTTAACCTAAAAGATAAATTATCCAACTTTTGTTATCAACAATTCAAAATTGTTGTCAACATTTTGTGCGCCAAATTCCAGATTACCCTTTTCGCCTTATACGTTTAGCGCAATTATTTGTACATAGTTGCTGCTTTAATGTTTCTCTATAATTTGGATTAAATACCACGGAAGGAAAAGAAAGAAAACGCTGTAGTGGCGGCAGGGAAGCATGCTCGCCTTACATTCCTTAGCCCCCTCATTCGAATCCCCTCGGATGCCCAAATTGACCCAAATATATTTTCAACTTTACTACGTAACTTTCTTTACAGAAGCTTCCCTGAGAATTTTGGAGTTGATTAGAGCGTTATTTGACCTGTGTGTTTTTATTCTTTGAGTCATTGGCCATTTTGTTTCCCTTCTGTGTGCCATGGAACCGTATTTTTTGACCCACCCAGCAATGGGATTATTTCGTGTTAAAAACTATGCCGTTGACTTGCACAACGAACCGGATGAGTACGGCCAAACATGGTCCACATAAACGGAATGAGAGCTCTACAAAACGACTTTTAAGCCGACAGTACGAGCTACAGCAAAACAAGCTTGACAGTTACGACCGGGAGCATCGCACTCGTGCGAGCGATCAGGATAGTGTTTTTTTACGACGGTGTTCGGTACAGCGACAAAGTTGCTGACGTTTTCTACTGCCCATGGTACAGGCATCGGCTTTTTAGCGCTCGCGAACAATGCGGTGACCTATTGGGCATGCAAGCCGGTGTCAAAACAATTTTTTCACTGGCTGACACGTATGAGACGTAAAGGACACAAGAATCTGTGACCTGTGCCTTGCGTTGCGTCCCACTTATGCAGTGACGAAGACGTGTCGTAGAACTGGTCAGCAAACTGTAAAACCACAGAACTTCAATCAATCAATCAATCAATCAATCAATCAATCAATCAATCAATCAATCAATCAATCAATCAATCAATCAATCAATCAATCAATCAATCAATCAATCAATCATATTTGGCTTGTGCCTGGTGCAGATTCGTTGCTAGTGTGCAAGCAAGCCTCATTTTGCGTTCCTAAGAGGGCCCAAATGCATCTTCCATGTTCTCTTTGGTTTGTGTGCGTCAGACGAAGAAAAAGCTGATCCTTACAAAGCGTTGTCTAATACACCTCGACTAGTATGCGCTACTATGCGGGTGTGTATTACTGTGCGAGTTGAGTGTGTGCACAGGTTTCTTGTGGGGGACCCTTCTGATTCTTGCGAACTGATTGATTGATTGATTGATTGATTGATTGATTGATTGATTGATTGATTGATTGATTGATTGATTGATTGATTGATTGATTGATTGATTGATTGAAAATCTTGACCGACAGACTATGATTAAATTAGCCGTTGCACGAAACGTCCTACAATACACATCTGCGGTTACGTTTCACTATTTGGCGACGTTGAATTGCGTTGCAGGGGTCATTTACCCCTGTGTAGCTCAAGTGTGCGTGAAAGCGTCATCATCATTCTTCCGGTTTTGTGAATTTCTAGTCTTCTCTCCGTTACTACGACTGGGAGCCTTGGACAATCGCGCTTATTCGGAAGCCCTGACGTCAAGCTTAAGGACGTGCCAAGCACCGTCGAACTCATTGTACTCCATACTGCAGGTACCGTTTGATGACGTGAGGCCTAATGCTAGCTCAGTGCATATCCCCCACTGCACCGTACCAGCGCCCCGGCTGGACTCCTCAGCAAAGGAACGCCGCCGCCAAAGCGTCGTCTCACAACCACAAAATTCAGGGAGCTATTCAACTTACGGCCAGAAATTTTATAAAGGTAGGGTAGAAGTACTTTCTTTCGCACACACACACACGAGCACACACACACGCACAGAGAGAGAGAGAGAGAAAGAGAGAGAAAGAGAGAGAGTGAGAGAGAGATCCTTGAACGTGAGTACCGGAGTACAAATGCGAAATTCGGAGGGACGCGCATTGCGGCCCCGGTGCGATACCCACTGTTTTTGCGAGCATATCTGCTATTTATAGTGTCCTTGTCATGTTGTCTCCGCGTAAATAATGACTCACTTTTTTTTTCAGTTGCCCTAGCTGCTCGTGGCATGAGCCGAAGCGGTGGTCGCAGCGTTGTTGCGTAGCATGCCCACGTCTACTGCCTCCAAATTACTCGACTTTTCGTTTCTTTTTAAAGCAACGCTTTGCTACTTTCGTCCAGCAGTTTCGTGGAGGATGCGCAAGGTGACCTTTTGACCGGGAGACACACCCCCTGCGACACACCCCTCGAAGCGCATCGCGTGATTTGCCGGGTCCGCTGTCGGCGCTGCGCACAAGGCCCCGTTTTAAGTCGTTCTGCGACTTAGCGGCGGCGGCCGCTACGGGAGCGGCCGCTCAGCTGATCTGCGGCCGACCAAACCCGCCGTCTTCCACGCATGCGCCGCTTGGTCGTCTCGGGCTATGTGACTCATCTTGCGCCCCGTTCACCGTGAAACAGGAACGCCGCGTTCGCCGAGAATGAAAGCGAGGCCGGGCCTCCTTGTGTGAGCGTTGCACGGGACCGAACGACCTTGAGCCGTTGTCGGCAATACAGCCACATACCAGGTTAACCATGCAAAACCAAGACTCAACCAGACTAGCGAAGCTTTTGCTTTGCACATCCAAGGTTGACTGAGCTAAGCCGCAACCATTTTTTGTTACGTCTATAGCGGAGGAATAACAAGATACCACAGCAGGAGGCGACGATCCAAACTACACGTCTTTTTTTTTTTAGATCTCTAGCGGAAAAATAACAAAGTGCCATGGTATGGTGAGGCGACGAGGTAAACATGCCGACGTCACGGAGCTGAGTTGCGGCTCCGCGGTAACAGGTTCCAGGAAAGAGCAAGTCGGCTTCACTGCAAAGGGGACGTGCGCTCGCAGGAGCGGCATGTTTTGTTTTAACAGCGAAGGTGTTTTAAAGCTGGCTCTGACGCTAGTCTCCGCTGGTATCATGCCACGCTTCCTCCGGAGAAGGTTTGGACCCCTCGCGAAAACCGGTGCCCAGTATAACAAAAATTCATAAAAATAAAAAAAATATATTTTGATATAAAACGGTTTATAGTGCCCCTGAAAAGGTATCTTCTCAGCAATGTTGAGAGACAAGTCTCTGCTGAAACGTTGGCGACAATCGTGGTTTCTACCTTGTTCGAAGTTTTCTTTTCTTACATACATACATACATACATACATGCATACGCACATACATACATACATACATACATACATACATACATACATGCATACGCACATACATAGATACATACGCACATACATACATACATACATACGCACATACATACATACATACATACATACATACATACATACATACATACATACATACATACATACATACATACATGCACACGCACATACATACATACATACATACATACATGCATGCATACGCACATACATACATACATACGCACATACATGCATACGCACATACATACATACATACATACATACATACATACATACATACATACATACATACATACATACATACATACATACATACATACATGCACACGCACATACATACATACACACATACATACATACATACATACATACATACATACATACATACATACATACATGCATGCATACGCACATACATACATGCATACATACATAGGGAGCCACCGTATGTATGAGCAATACATACGTTGGCTATAGACCCGTGGCCAATTGATGCAAAGATGCGCGTCCATTCGACTTTGGGAGGAGTTAAATAGCTCAGTGTATTACGCGAGCGTAAACGTTCACGAGGTCAGCGAAGGCGGCCCGGGAGGAGCGTACGCTCCTGCGTCGGTTTAAACCAGCTATTGCCGGCTGTTCGCGCCCTAAATTTGCAGGTCGCTTTCGAAGTGACGCAACAGCGGTGGGAGAGGCAAGGACAAAAGGAAAAGCAAAAGCGTGACCAATGCCGGAATTCGAGTTGGCTCCGGATTAGCCCCGCTCCTACTGCGACCTCGGTGATGCAAAACAAACTCGTTACATCGCCCCGTCGCCACGCGATCCCGCTGATCTTGTCAGCGTGTTACAGGTGTACGGGTGCACGTTTTGGTTTGATCTATTTTGAGAGCTCTATCTTGTTTGGAGCGAAATTCAAGCTCGAGCGCCAAGGGCGGTTCGCACACAACAGCAAACGTTCATTATAACAAAATCGCTTTATCTGAAACCTCATTTTATTTGAAGACGTTCATGGTCCGCAGTGCAGTACACACCGAGCTCTTAACGAATTGTCACTTATAACGATGTCACTTTCCAGTTCCGTTCAGTTCGTTATACCAAGTTTTTGACTGAGTGTGTGCCCCGTATAGCGGCCACCCAGACTCCGTAGGTTAAGGGCGTTTTCGTACGGGGGTGCAGGACGAATGTTTTGGGGCGAACGACTCTGTGCGCCTCTTCCATTGTCAGTCCCAGACTCATCGCGGATAGTTTTCGAGGAGTTCCAGAATTGGCCTCGTCGTAAAATGCACGTGCAAAAGGAATACCGCATTGCGCGTCGGTCAGTTCGCGGTGAATCAGTGACTGATAATCAAAGATGCCCAGCGTGGGCGTCCACCTCTCTTCTGCGGAGCCCTGGGAGGCGTCGCTGTAGGCAGATCGGGTTCTATCCTGGGGTCCAGCAATGACTCCCTGAACGAGCTGCCCAGGTCACCGGCACCCTCAACTGATGCTCAAGTCTCTCTCTCTCTCTCTCTCTCTCTCTCTCTCTCTCTCTCTCTCTCTCTCTCTCTCTCTCTCTCTCTCTCTCTCTCTCTCTCTCTCTCTCTCTCTCTCTCTCTCTCTCTCTGTGTGTGTGTAGGAAATTGTGTTAGTGTCAAGGGTGCGAATTAGTTCACGTCTGCGCGGTGCGTTCGTTGATCCATCGTTCGATTAGAAGAAAAGGCTACATACTGACGGACGACCACACAAGGGTGACGTCTGCGTTCGGCGACGTGTTAATACTTTCAAATTGGATGAAATTAATTGCTTTAGTTGTTCGTTGACTGAATGGTTTTCACTTGCTTTATTAGACGATTGATCAGTATTCTCTTAATTGTTTATTTGCTTGTGTAATTATATTACGTAATATGATCGCGTTATTGATTGATTGATTGATTGATTGATTGATTGATTGATTGATTGATTGATTGATTGATTGATTGATTGATTGATTGATTGATTGATTGATTGATTGATTGATTGATTGATTGATTGAAACCACTTCATCCGTCGTCTTGTGAAGTGTAAGCTGATCTAGCCCAGTGGCCTTTTTGCTGTCTGCGGGTAGATCATCCCCTGCTCGAACACAAACTACGCCGTATTTTTCCGTGAATATCAATCACGTCACACATCGCAAGCAGTACTAACAGCCAACGCCAAATTTCAAGCGCAAAAATGCTACTATAAGTTCTGCACCAAAAACGCCGACAATGACACTACGGCGGAGAATGAAGAAAGAAAGCGTTACACGAGCAAGCGTTGCGCCTGCGCAGTGAAGTTTGTTCTCTCATCCTTGGTGCTCGTACTAGACTCGTCTGACACCGTCTTCAGCCACGCCCAAAACAAACGCTATCAGACTGACGCGGGCGCCTTCTAATGCGGGCGCCTTCACCTACTCACGAAATGCGGGAAAAATGTACGACAGGATCTCGAAAACGAACGAAACCCGGTAGGACGAACAGAATCGATCTAAATCTGTCCAAATTAGAGCTCAAGCACACTAAGCGGCCAATGATTACGCGAATTCGGAAATTGTCTTTCGAATCTCCCGCGGCTCAGTCACCGCTGCGTGCGCTCTGTCTGCCTTGCGATGGGTGGCGCCACGCGGCCGAGCACCCTAAGTTCTTTCAGGGACCTTAGAGCACCCTCTTTTTGTTCTCTTTCCCATTTCCTGTCTTTGCTTTACTCTCGAATAAACGTTTTTATACCCATTCACCGCGCCCCGCCACGCCGTTCACAGAATACACGCCTCGAAACACCTGAAACTGTCGCATTCTCACTCAAACTCAGCACCACACCGTAACCGCACGCTTTCGCGCCCACACTTCAGGCCCGTCACAATAGATGTCTTCTGTCTTTTCTGCTTCAGTCCTGCGCTTGTAATTATCAGTTTCAAGGCATAATAAACCCCGGACGAAGCGTTAGTAGTATTAAGAAACTCAAAACGCTTTCAGGTTCACCATTACTATTAGTGTTTTGCAGAATGTTAATGAGTGCGAGATCACAGCAGCTTAAGAGATAGAGCAATTCAATGACAAAACCTGCTTTAAAATGCAAACAAAGAACGTGACCAGAAAAAATGAAACTAAAAAAGAAAACCTCAAAATGAAGAGACAGACCCCAGCGGGTTACAGACCCCGCGTCGGCACCGGAAACTTCGAGATTACGCGCGAACGAGAGGAGCGCCATCAATTTCGGCATGGCGATCGGAGAGGCGCGCGTGATCGCGCGTACACACTGCGAAGCGGAGCACCGTACTCTTCAATATCTTGGGGCTCCCGATACGTGACCGGGAAACGTTAAACGCGATGAACTGGAGAGAGAGAAGGAACAACGCCGAGAGAAAAAAAAAATCAGGATAACATACATAATAAAAAATCGGTTTTTTTAGTTTCAGATTTATTTGTTTCCTTGTTTCATCGGCGTCAGTTTAGAGCACAAGTGCCTTGGGTATACATACACGCATCGTCGAACAAGTATCAGGTATTCACACCACGTCGCTTTTGGTTTTTGAAGGCGGCGGAGGGGCGGAGATGTCAGCTGAGGCTCCGCAAAAGTGCAGGTTCATAAAAGAAAAATGTTTGAAACAAACATTAATAACAAGTTCGCGTTGACGGGACGGTGTGTCCTAAGCTTTTTCTTGTTAAAACAGAAATGAGTTTCTTATTTATTTTAGGTAAGCGTTCACAAATAAAGCCCGGTAAAGGTGAGGCTAGGAATACAAAGTTTGCGGTGCAGAACACCTGGTTCGAGGGTTAAAAATAAAACTCAGCGTGGAGCGGGGAGTGCGCTGTCGAACAAAACAGTAATAACGAACGACAGCGAACGGCGGCGTGGCTAAGTCCCTGTGAGTGATTGCTGGATTGGCTCGCCGACCGATCATTTCCCCTATTAGAGCGATTAGCTTGGGCCCATCACGGTGGCTGAACCGATGGACTTCCGCGTCCCGTTAAGCGCCGCTGGGGGGCGCTCGGGTTACGACGGTGACAGATGACCCCTTACCTGAACGGGCACTCGCTGTGATTTCGACTATCGGCGCTTTGTGCAGCCCGGCCGTTTTAAACGAGTAAGCGTCTATGAGTACCTCGTACCCGCCTTACACGCTTACACGAGGGCGTGTATTGGGACCCGTAGCGTGCGTGGTGCGGCCGGCTTGATTTGGCGCGAAATTCAAACAGAAAGCTCTCGTAAGAATCGGAAACCCTGGACTAGAGGGCCCGGCTATCGTGACTCAAGAAGCACTGAGCAAATAAAGTTTCTCTCTCTCTCTCTCTCTCTCTCTCTCTCTCTCTCTCTCTCTCTCTCTCTCTCTCTCTCTCTCTCTCTCTCTCTCTCTCTCTCTGGTGAAGGCAGCGTGGAAGAGAGATGGACGGTAAAGGAATGATATTTGGGGGCGTTGTACGTTTGTCCAAGCTCTTCCTAAGGCACAGTGACGAAGTACATCTCTGGGTGCAAGTTGTAAGTCGCGGACGAGGCGTCCGAAGGAATGTATACGCGTATGTGAGGTGACATATTTGAGGACCAAATCCAGAGCAATATTGTTGTTAGCGCCCATTGTACTCGATAAAGAGAGGGGCACTTCTTACACGAATGTAAGGACGCGAGAACATTGGCGTTACGCCGCAAACAAGGCACACAGAAATGTTCCATTCGTTCTAAACGCCCGGGAGCTCTTACAAGACGAATCTACGCACGGGTGAATAATTATGAATGTATTGCCTTGTAGTTGTGAGGCAGCTATTAAAGAAATGAGCGGCCTGAGCAATTTTCAATTCTGCACGTCGTAAAGTAAAAGAAATCTAAAAAAAAATCTTCTAAAAAACCGAACGTACACCATTGAGTTGAGCGAACATAAATGCAAAAAATATATCAATGAAAAATAAGAGGTTTTACCACATGCATCAAGTTCTGCGCCGCTGTAGGTGTAGACAAGCCTCAAAAAGTAATAAAATACCCGAAAGGTGAAGAAAAAAATTTTTTTTTCACGAAGCGATGAACTGAAAAAAGCAAAAAAATTCCGCCTCATTACATCCCATCTCGTGTCCCTCTTCGCACTCGTACTACCTTTCACGACATCTTCCGCTCGAAGAAAGTTGCAACCACCACTTCGGGGCAGCGCACGTCCTTTAAAAGAACCAAATACCCCACAACGACTCGCAAGCGAGCTTGCCCACTCCATAAGAGAAAGCTGCGGGCAGCGATAACGACGCCAGGGCCGCCAACAAACGACTCCCAAACACCCGAATCAGTCGCAATTTCCACGTGAACGACCTCGAAACCAAGGGAGAGGACACGCCGGGCAGAAGATGAAGGGCGAGGAGGAAAGACAATCACAACGTCGAAAAACAGCGCAACTGCCGAGACGGGCTCCTTCGCGAAAAAACGCGATATGGCGAACACCAAACGCGGTTTCAATAAACGATGACCTGGAGTCTCCTGCCATCCAACTGCTTCGCCCGTCTTTGTATCAATCTCTTTTCATCCCTTTCACTGGCGGAGGGGTGGTACTGCTGACGATGATAATAATAACACTGCCGGAGGTAAACGACGCCACTTGGACACCTCTCCGATAGGGGGCGTTCGTGAGGAGTGAGCTGAAAAACACTTTGCGGCGTCCATTCATCGTGGCGGCAACACACCATTACCGCTCGCGCCTGTCGATAGGGGGCGACAAGAGACTGCAAATTACCGATCGACCTCTCTCGCGCCCCTGCTCGTCCGATATATGTACTGCTGCGCGTCTCTCTCTGGCAGCTCCAACCGCACCGCACATTGTTGGCTTCGCGCCGTTACGTAGTTGTCGTGTGATGTGAAGTAATGCTGGCCGTTGCTCCCCGTTTTCCCGCGTTTGTTTTTATTGTTCGCTCCGTGCGCTCTAGCTTTCTTTTCATCGATGAGAGATATTATATCGGGTCTGGTTGTTCGAGATAAATCGAGCTGAGGCGCAAAGCAAAGAAATACGTGTCTGCAATCCACAAAGGAGGCCTCTTTCCTTGTACCTTGTGGCAAGGAGAAAAACACGACAAAATATGGGATGGCACAAATCATGAGACGTGATCCTCCTCCTCCTCCTCCTCCTCTTCTTCTTCTTCTTCTTCTTCTTCTTCTTCTTCTTCTTCTACTACTACTACTACTACTACTACTACTACTACTACTACTACTACTTCTTCTTCTTCTTCTTCTTCTTCTTCTTCTTCTTCTTCTTCTTCTTCTTCTTCATCATCAATCATCATGATGAACATCATCGCCACAGTCGCCGTCGTCGTCCACTGTCTGTAATGGCTCGGCCTTGGGGTCTTCGAAGAGGCTGGTTCAAAGCTGTGGTTCAAAGCTGTGGCCAGTTTAAACCAGGCGAAGTTCGCAACGTGCCGCCGAGCATGAGCCAATCGGGCGAACGTTTGTGGAGCCTGCATAGGACTGCAGCTAGCCGCAGCTGTTCCGTGAATTCGAGACGTGAATACGTTGAGCAGTGACCCAATAGCTCTGTACAGGCCTGGCGGCCGTCATCGGAGGGGTAACCGAGCGTAAACACAACACGCATGGGCCGGAAAAGTTGTGATTTTGTTTGAACGCGTCTTTTACCCTCGCCAAAGACAAATTATTTACTGCATCTGCCAATCAAAAATTGACGAAGATAGGCTTGAACCATGGCGAAGCTGGGGGATTTCTTTCTATGTAAGCCCTGAAGGACACACCCCCACGCATTGCATTAGGTTTGAAATTGTTTATTTACATGTTCCGCCGTCGCTTTTCACTGTGGTAGTAGTAGTCATCGCCATATCCATCTATATCGTCGTCTTGCTCATGCATGACTGCGGGCCCGGATCGTTTTGTCCGCAGGCTTTCACATTTCTCCGAAAGAGGAACGCGTCAGCACAAGCTAGAACCGGCGGCTACCGGCTTCGCGAACTGGGCGTCTGTAGCGCGAGCTGTCTTGTGCTTCCCCCTTGAGGCGCGGACGCGCGTGAACTGTTTTCTTGGCATTTTAAGTGCGAATGCACTTCTTAAGCGACCCTGAACCTGCGTCCACCGGCGATGTCCGCGCTCGTGCGAATGCACATGGCACATACCCACGTGGGGTATTGGCCAGGAATATCCTCGTCTTCCTTGGCAACGGGGGGAGATGGGCGCGCACTGCCTAGCCGCTGACATGGCACATACCCACGTGGGGGATTGGCTAGAAATCGGGCGTGAGAAGGGCTAATGCACCCGCTTAAAGGAGTACTGACACGAAATTTCAAAGCTGAGATCCGCTCTAGCAATCAAGTACAACGACAACACAAATAGGTGTCTGTGAATAAATGCATCTTTCTTTCTTCGTAGTTGTGTGTGTGTGTGTGTGATCTCTCTTTCGCGAACATTACCGAACCGCGCAAATTCAACTCATGCATTCGCACTTTCACATTCTTCCCCTCGGGGAAATGCGGGGAATTTTTTTTGCGAACCGCAGGCCTTGACAACGCCGGGCACTCCTCGTGAGGCGCGTGCCCACGTACGCGGTAAACGGCGGAATTAACTATGACCCAGGGATTTATGATAACGCCGCACACATTATGGGCGCGAAAAACAGCTTCGCGGTTAAAATTACGCAGATCGGAGTGGTCCATACCGGTAATCGACCCTGCCGCTTGGAGGAAACGGCGTGGAAGGTTGCACGGGGTAAACAGGTAGGTTCCATGGCGTTCCGCAGTGATACCCAATGACCTTCGTAAGGCCGATCCAGGGAACAAACTCGGGTGGGACAGAGTTCACAGTTCATGTCATAGGTCCTAGTTCATAGGAACATAGTTCATGTTTGTCAAGCAAAAAACATCCCGCCATCTCCACGAAGGGAATGATGATGAGAGGGGCGGAGCTAAAATGCTTATCGGTAAAACCGTGAAACATTCGCCCGCACATCATATAAAGACTCGACACGTAAAGCGTACCGCCGCTCCGTTGACAAGCCCGTCGACGACGTCGATGTTTGTGGTGATTATGTAGGGCTTGTTTGGGACGATGAGGATCTCCATGGGTAAGTTGGCGAATTCGGTGTGTGACATTTTAGCCACCTTGGCCGTCGCCTTGTGCAGACCGTCTTGTGTCGCGTACCCCCCCGGTACGTGTCTTGAGCTCGCAGGCGACGAACGACAACCTCTTCTTCTTCCTCTTCTCCTTGTTGGGTAGCAACGAACGCGTTGAACCTTTTGACCTCTTCGGTCAATCTTTGGTGGGGCAATCCCTAGGGGATCCTGCCACAATCATCATTAATGTGCCGTGCCGTATACAGCAGCAACGAGGGACGGGACAGGGCCCGAGCAAGAGGAGCTTCGCCCCTAAAATGACATAGACGGCTGCGTCGGTTGTGCGATGAAATAACAACTGGTGGATAACAGAATGGATGCCAAGAGACAGGACTAGTCGGAGCAGGAAAGAACTTTAACTCGATGGAGGGACAAAATAAGAATATTCGCCGAGCAGAAGATGAATTAAAGAACACGAGCAGTTAAAGATCTATGTCAAAGTCCTGCCTCCTGCTGTGGACTTCCTTAAGCGGTTGCTGCTGCTGATGTTCTAGGATGCCATTTAGGTTTACCTTTAACGGCCTACCCAGTCCACGAACAAAGTTCGGGCGAACTGCAACTACTGGTAGCACAGCTACTAGGAGTCTTTGTAAGATGGTCTCCCTAATGGCGGAAGGAATAGAGCTGCCTGGGCCTCGCAAAGGGACGGTCCACGAGGTACGCGAGTATGGTCGCTACAGTTTCGAGATTTAGCCCGGGCCCAGTCAAGCAAAACTGCATGAATGAATGAATGAATGAATGAATGAATGAATGAATGAATGAATGAATGAATGAATGAAACTACTTCAGGAAAAATAGGGAAGAGTGGAAGCGAGTGGGTAATGGAGGAAAGGTGATTCCCAGGGGGTGGAACCCTAGAGCCAGGGCTCCAGTAGCCATGGCTTTTGCCTTGGACCTTCGAACACATCTAGCTGGTCCTGTACTGATGCTCTAAGCGTGGTCGCATCAACGGGCTCAGTGATGGTAGGGCACAGGGAAATTATTGGGCTTAAGTCTGACCCCTGATTCAGGAGCACACCCAGTGTTCGTGGAAAAGCATTGCAGTTCCCCCGCATTCCTCGCAACGTTCCGTCAATTCCGGGTGCTTGCACCACCACACCACCTGGATTTGTAAACGAATACATTGGTCTGTATTTTCCGTAGGAGTTGTGCCTCCTGTGCCGTGAGTTATTCGTGTAGAGCTGAACAAAAAGTTCTTGACTCTCAGGCAACGGAGAACTGATTATGATGATTAAAGGCCTCCCCAGCCGACTGCAGTGCCACCTCGTGGCAGCGAAGGTAAGCGTCCCGCGCCACGCGTGCACGCCGCTCCGTTTTGCCCGCGAGCTCAGAACGTGCTCGTCTGATTTTTGTTGTTTTTTTACGCAGACAAACAGAGAGCATGCAGAGGCGCCGTGCCCTCTTCGTCTCCGACGAATTCGGGCCCGTCACGCTCGATGAGGCGCGCCCTGAAGCGAAGCCGAGCTCTTTTTCTCGCAGATTTATCATTTTTTATTTCGTAGTTTGTTGCCTCGGAGTGTCAGTTCCGCGTATTTCGGGTGTGTAGCCAGTGTTTGTGAACTTTCGTGCTTATCTAGAGTTCTGACTCTGAACTGTGCGCATCGTATATATGATTAACGGGGAAAGAAGGAAAGAAAACAAGGTTTTCCTGAAGTCCATGTAGTCTCTGGCTTTGGGAGATCCCCCTGGTGCGACACACTATACTGTTTCCTGTGAACAGTAAGACATCATCGAATTGAAGTAAAATAAATGATGCACAAATAATCCTCAGCGCGGGGTGTTCTAGTATGTGCGAAAGCAATCTGAGTAGCAATGTTTTGGCAAAAGCACCGCCATCGCCATACATGAGAAGGTGTAGTGCGTGCAGTAGGGCCTATCACGTGCTGATAATAAACTTAAAACCAGCATGCTTGCTTGGGTACGGCAATAAATGCTAGCTGTGCGTAAACAAACTGGCGTAACATTGTCCGATTTTTCTTTTACTTCGTGCTGCAGGCATACACGTGAAAAAAAATAAGGAAGAAGGTGCCAGCTCAACAACGTTGCGTTTTCCTAGAATGAGCGTGTAGTGAGTAGCGGTTTTATTGCCCGAACGGAGCCATTCTGGCTGCGATGACACTCGTTTCCCAGGAATTAGGTGGGCCCATTAGAACAGAAGCTGTCTTGTTTGCGTAGTCCAGTGTTCGGTGGAATGTCGCCTGGTGAGGTACAAGCATGTCAGCAATAAAAAGGTAACTGAACAAGCAAAAAAAAAAAAAAAAAAACAGACTCGGCGTTCCGACTGCTAGCAGCTGTCTTAAAGGGACACTGAAGTGATATGTAAACATTGCGGGATTACTTCCGCAAATTGTAGTCCGGAGTCCCCAGGCCATGTTTCGACCACCCTGGGCGCGTTTACGCGATTTTATTCAGTAGAAAAATTAATTCGAAAATGCTGTCCTCCTCTCTTTACGCTCGCCCATTTTCTGCGGCGTTTTCGTGTGACGTCAGGAGGGGATAAGCTGGCAATTGGCTGCACTGCACGGCTCCCCGGCCTTCAGACAGAGTCAGTCGGCCCAGCGTTTCGTCCGCCGGCCGCCGACGGGTCGTCGCAATTCGTTCGCTCAGTTGAAACGAAGCCAGGACACGCTTGTGAATGGTAGAATTTGCCTTTCTTTACTTGGTTAGTTTGAACACTATATCTAGCTCCAAGTCAAGGTCGCTTCACACAAGCGCTGCGCACAAGCGAACATGTGACGCTTCGCTGACTGGTATGCCAGTAGGAAAATATAAGGCCTCTTGAAGGCGGGAGAAGAGTCAGCGAAGTCAATATAGGTACTAAGGAAATAAAATCAACTGATATTTTTACCGTACAGCGTAAAACTAGGGTGCGGGAAGCACTTTTTTGCGCTGGGCGAACAACCACAGCGGTCAGCAGCACGACTACGCATCTGCGAACGCTTTTCCGTCTACGAAATGCAATTGGTAGACGTGAGCTAGTGTGGAAGCTCGGGCGACGCTTACTGCACGAGCGCAATACAACGAACAGTCACCTAAGCTGCTTGAAATGCCAAAACTAAATAAAAGTGTAAACTGGTTGTACAATATATACCCTATATTATCGCTGCAACTGGAGCCCTCTCCGTGGCCGAGCGGTCTGGGGTGCTCGGTTTGCCACCGCAAGTATTTTGCAAGTCACGAGTTCGAATCCCCGCGGGTACTTGCGTTTTTTTTTTTTTTTTTTTTTGTACGTTAACTTTTTCGTTTTCCGCCGATGTTTTCTATATTGAGTTCACCTTTTTTTGGGCCGCAACGTTCATGGCTCCACGAACTAGTTCACAAAACGCGCGCAGGCTGGCACTGGCGCGCTAGCGAGTTCTCGTTGGCGTGCTGTTGCCATAAGCACCGACTGCTTGCAGGCAGTGGGCACAGGCCAGAATGAACAGATCCTTGGCCTGGTGCGAACACGCTTTTTACGACACAGGCATGAGGGAGGCAAGCTCCAAATATGGGGGAAAAGCGCATGACATTTGGGCGTCTGCGGGTACGCGGAGGGCTTTCATGCACTGCGTAGGTTTCCGCTAGTGAATGCTACGATTCCAATCCGTCCTAGGAGTCTTATCTTTATGCATTTTTACAGCTGACAACATGGCAGAAGCGCGGTACGATGATTACTGAGTTATTGAGAATGCCCATCCAACAACGCCAACAGTTGTGTTTTACAGAACCGAAACCGAAACCGAAACTTGTTTGGTTGCTCACCTTGGGCACCGTCCAATCACGGTGCCCGCTCCTCCTAACGTCAAAGCTTTAGTTGGTGCGGCCGCCGCAAACCGCGCATGGTAGTTTTTCTTCTTTCGCGCTTTGTAAAATAATTACCGATTTGTCAACCGAATAAACGATGAAAAGTGTGCTAATTTGAGCCAGTCTACGCAGTGCAAGCTAAAACGGGAGCTTGACAAATTCACTTCAGTGTCCCTTTAAGTGGTAGGTTTGGAATAGAAATAGCCTCTTGCATAAGTTGAGTTCTTTTTTTTAACCGTGCTTCTGGTTAAGCTAGCTCACATTTTCGTATTTTCGAACTAGCGTTGTCAAATTCCAGCAAGTATCTCAATGCCTGAAGCTGCGGCTCAAAAAAAAAATATTGTTTTTATTGCGAACCCTACTGGGGCTATTAATCCCTGTTTTAGAAGTCAATGTGGCTTTCTCGTCTCTCATCACAAGCGCCATAACAGTGTCTCACATCTGCTGACCTAAACGGAGGTGTCATCGGCAACGCCTCGTTATTCCTCGGGTTAGGTCGCGCCTGGTAATCTTGTTTGATACGGAAAGAGTTTAACACGTCCGTTACTTGCCTCAGACTGGTCTGGTGCGGTCGATAGTGCTCTCAATTTGATCCAGTGTTCTTTGGAAAGAACTGCGCCACAACGCAAATGCGTGCAGAGCAAATCTCCTGGAACTAAGCCCACCGGCTGACTATTGAGCTCGTCACTTTGTATACTTGCTGCTTCGCCATTTGTTGTGTAGATAGTTCTATGCGCAGCGCCATTTCGATACTATAAACTAGAAACTGTCAAGTGTAAACTACAAACTATACACTATAAATTATTAAGTGTGAACGATAAGCTCTAAACTACAAGCTTCGCTACAACAAAGAATAAACTACAAAAACCTTGCTTTTTTTGCCGACTCCGTCACTTTACGTTAAAACGAATGCAGCATGCACAAAGAACGCACCCCTACTCGTATTACAACAGCTGCAGCTACTCGCATTGATCTCCCTCGCTCGCCTTATCACACTGGATCCCAAATCGCAGCCATGACCAAAGAGCTCCGCAACCCGCCGGCATCTCCTGGAAACAAACCCCTCCGCCATTTTTCATCGCCAAATTGCCCGCGTCTTGACATGATGTCACCCGCGCGGGGTGGTCTGCTGCAGGGCGTGAAAGTAAGCACCGTTTCGTTTGCCTGGTTCTTAGTTATTACTCGCACACGTCGCTGTTGTTCTTTTACCCCCTTGTTTCGCTTTGCGCTCGCGAAGAGGCGCTGGATGCGCCTTCCCAACGTCGACTTCGCGACCCCTGCGACCGGTGCTCCGTTTATAACCTGCCTGTTTTGCATGAAAACCTTCCGGCGAATGCACGCGACGGTTCAGCCCCGAAAAAAAGCGGCTATGATTTGCGGATGATGGCGTGGAGCCGCGCATGGAGCGTCCCCGGGTGTTTGTATGTGCGTACATGAACTCTTCTCCTTTGAGCCAGTGGCGTCCCCAAGGGGCGCGCTCTTAGCCCACTGCTCTTTCTTTTTTTTTAACTACTGATTTTTTCCCCCGCGGCCGCTTGTTTTACTTTTCCTGTTGCATCCGTAACGCAAACTGCCGTTACGATCGAGAGTCGAGAGCCCCTATCTAAATCCAGCCAGGCGCAACAAAGCCGCTGGATTACAAAAAAATGGCGCGTGTAAATTACGAAACCAGGAAGGAGACAGCGCAGTTATTTACTCGCACACCTTTTTTGCTTCCTTCCACTGCATAAAATGCTCCAGGCACTGCTTACTTTGTTTGTTTCGCCGGAAAGGAGTAAGCTACCTTTAGGTGGAGTTAAGAAAAGAGTTTAAAAGAACAAAAAATACACTAACAATACAAAAACAAGTAAGTAGCAGCCGAAAGAACAGCGCAAGCAAAAAATAGAATGCGGGGGGGGGGGGGGGGGAACAAACGATACGATATTTATAAACACACGCTCCTTGATTTTCAACCCATCGTTTTATTTTTTCAGATTCATGGCATCGCGCAGTTCACAACATTTCACCCCTAATCCAGCGTTAAGATGCATATTTCGTACGAGGTACACCCTTATACTCAAGAGTGAAAAGAAAGAGAAAAGCCAGGAACTAGGAAAGAAAAAAAAACAATTCAAGCCGAGAGAGATCAAAATATAACCGCCTTCTTGTAATAAACAGGAAGAAAAAACAGAGGTCGGGTCAAAACCCACCGCACTAAACAGGATACACTTTTTTTCCTTTACTCCTCCTCCAACTCCGATATACTTGACTCACTTGAATGCCCAATCCTCCACTTCTTATTCCCTCCATATCCAGGCGCGAGATTTTAAGCGCCACTGTGTGAATACTTTGTCGAAACAAGTGGCTCTGGGCTTCAATGCCAGAAAAAAAAAAGTGTAGAAAGAGAACTCGGAGATACACGAGTAGAAAAAACAACAACGAAGGACAAGAAACAAACACTTCGAACGAGGAAACACGACTCGACAGCGGTAAAGGAAAGGATTGCGTCGCCTCGGTGCGAATAACGGTGCAGGGAGCGTCTAGGAAAAAAGAAGCCGACTCTGCGTCGTTGCGCTCGGAACGGCAGCAGTGAAAGTGAGGGCGGGGGTCGGACGAGGTGAAACAGCTTGAAAGGCTTCATGAAAGATTCAGTGGTATCGAAATAACACGCGCTTGACTCGGTCTCCTCCCCCCAAACACTGTTCTTCTTTTTCGTTTTCTTGGCGCTGTAAATAAAGACGCCACACCACCGCTTTGACTGCTCCGCTAGCGTCGTCTCCGACGGCGTAAAACGGTTGAACGAGAGAAGCCGGGCAGGGAGTGGATGCCGCGTCGGTGGAAAAAAGAGAAAGCGAGGGAAAATCTCGCTACGAGATGAGAAGAAAATAAGGCGTAAAAGGGTTGCCTCGACTAGGGGGGCGTGAGAAAGTCAGTTTGTTTCGCGGTTGAGTTGCGACGCTGCGCCGTAAACGCCGCAGTTTACGGGGCGCCCAGCCATCGGCAGCGTTTTTCCACGGAAAGAACTTTCTCTCAGGCGAGTTCTTTTCTTATGTACTTTTTTTATTGTTGCTTACTGATTTTGAGTGTTTCTTTTTCTTCTTTGGGAAGCCGAGGATATATACGTACGTTGGTTTTCCTGGAACTGTCGACCCGAATTTTGCTTTTTTTTTTGCGTGTGTTAGGTTTGATATTCTTTCTGGCTGAATGGGTTCAATGCATACGTATTGTTTTGTTTTCAGCTTGTTTTTTATTGATGTTTGAAAAATTCGCTTTTATTATTTACAGCCCAGCAAGGAGCTGCTTGGCACGCTCCATTAGGGACCATTGAAGGGACAAATCAGTTTTGCGATACAGGCTTACCGAATGAACGAATAAAAGAAAAGATCCACGAAAACAGAGAATGAGAAGAGATATGAACATGAAGAAAACCTGATTTTAATAACGTTAATTCAGCATTAGCAAACGAAATGCGAAATTTGTCTGACAGCAAAACTGTACGAATTACGCACCTGTCCCCACTCACCTCCGAAAGAAGAAAGTAATATTGGTAAAGCAAACAAATTTTACAACGGAACAGCTAGAAAACAGCGTAATTTAAACAGAGTAGGCACAGAATAGTCCAAATTAATAATTGCGCCGTAGCGCGAAAGCCGTGAGCGAAATGTAAGCGGGCTTCACAACAATGCCCGCGCACATCCTGGTTGATACACGGGTTGTGGAGTTACACAGAGTGTTGACCGCCGTTCGACATCCTACTCGGGTGCCTACACTCCACGCATTCTCTCCTGTAAACTTTCGAGAGAGAACCATAAGCGTACAAGGATGAAACCTCGTCTCTACTTTTCAGACACGTTAGGTATTAAACAGACATGGCCTACGTCAAAAGTTGTACCTTTTAACACGAAAGAGTTTTATTTCCGGATACACGAAGATTTCGGGGACGTCATATCCATCACAGAAGTGACGCCAGTACAACTAAGCGAGCTGCCTGTAAAGGGTGCACCCCTGCACACAGGGTCTTCTTGCGGGAAAGCAACCTTTAGCACCAAAGAGTGCGTTATACTTAGGGTTGCTGGTTTTCGGGTTTATTATTTTAACATCAAAGTGTTTTATGCCGCGATAGCCCAAAATTTCAGTGACGTCATATCCGCCACGGAAATGACTCCAGTACACCTTTGCCGAAGCGACCCGCCAGCAGGACGTCGCTCGCAAAGCACACCCACAAGGAAACCGCCGACCCGCGAATCATGCTGAGCTGCAGATTTCGCTGCACATTTGACTGACTTTCGCGTTAAACTGATTCTTAAGACAGAGGCCTCAACAGAGGCCACAGTTTTTTTGTTGTTGTTTTCCTTGATACTGCACGGGAAAGACGAAACAGAAGCGGTAGCTTAAATCGAAAAAAAAAAAAAAACTTGGCGCAGCTTGCAGTAGTGGTGCAAGGGTGGAGAAGCAGCAGAGCTGTTGGCCCCTCTCCCTTCATCGGAGACCCGGATGTTGCACCACACATGAATTTCCGAACTTGCCCTTGAAAGTTCTCCATGACTGGCAGCTCACCCGCCCGTATCGTTTCATCCGCCGCCTTTCACATCTCTCCCTAAGTTGGCCGCGTTAGGACGCGCTATAGAACCGGCGGCAACCGGCTCCGGTAACCTGGCGTCTCTAGCGCGAACTCGGCATCTGTGCTCCCCACTTCAGGCGCGAACGCAAGTGAACTGGAGAGGAGAAGAGCACGCGGGAGATCGAGCTACGAACGCAGGGCAGAACGTTCTCGAAGACGCAGTTTAGTGCCTAGAATATACCTAGAATGTACCTAGAATAGTGCCTAGAATTCTAGGCACTATAGACGCAGGGCGCTCCTCACGAGGCGCACGCTCGCGTGCGCTCGGTATTTCTTCTTGGTATTTTTTCTGGTGACGCTCGACGGAGAAACTACAAGCTTAAACAGCTCTGCTCTTAACATGCATGTAGGGGATTTAAATGTTAGATCCCCGAATCCCCTACGTTCTTCGATCCCTTTTTAGCGTCCTTGTCCTCTTATGGGTAGACCCTATTGACCTCGATGAACCAAATAATCGGAATGGTTTGACTCTTCGTGCATATCTTGGCTGTGGACACGTTAGCGGCGAGCTTGTGACTTCCATGAAATGCCACGGCGTCTTCAGTTCCGCATGACAGTAAAACAAACGCACTTCAAGCTTCTTAACGCCCAAAAATGCCCTGACACGCGGTCTTTCTATTGAACCGTCCTCGTTGCCATTGCGAATATGTATTATATCGCGGTTATACGCTAGTCCAGTATATCCGCATTTGTTGTGGGTACCATCGACTGCATAGAACTGTTTCACAAACGTGCGCAGACGAGGTCCCGCGAAGTTACCGGTGCAGCAAAGCGACGCACAAACACGTTCCAGGCGTTCGGGCAAAGCGGGTGTGCTTGCCAAACCCCTCCCTATATCGCGCCGATCGCCGCCTATTTTTCCTGGCCGTTGCTTCATTGCATCGCCCTTCGCGGTGGCGTTGTTTTGGCGGGCGCTGCGACGCTGTTTCCTGTTTTCTCGGCGCGCTATTTTTACCCCGTTGCTCTTCCTGTTTTCCAGCTGCCATACGCTTTTTATTCCTGGCAAAATGTCATGCGGCATTCTTCGAGATCATTTGTTACCGAAAAAAGAATATTCTTTCAGTGCGCATTCAGCCTGCGTATTGGCGTATACAGTTGAACACGGATATATCGAACACGGATATATCGAATTATTGTCTATATCGAACACTGGAAACATCCCCTTGAAAATCCCATGCAAAAGTATAGGACTGTTGTGCGCGTGTATCGAACTCCTGATCACGGGCAAATTCGATATATCGAATTCCGCGCCGAAGGTGCCCCTAAAAGTTTGCTTCCTCTGATGGGGTGGAGTTGGTGATAATGTTGACTCATCGCAGGAGCTGCCTGGCTTGGTGAGACACACGCGGCGTCCGCGGCATTATGTCGCTTCGATGGCCTTCAACAACTGTTTTAACGCTAGCACGAGGGGCAGCTCCATGATATCTAAAACGCGGATAGTGGTTGGGGCGAAAGGACATAAAGGAACAAAATAAATTGACCGGAGGCACTCTTTTTCTGTGATTGAGCTGTTTGGTGGCTAGTGCAGGGGGACCGATGCGGCGTTGTATGTTTGTTTTGTGCAAGGCATTCATTTCGGAGCAACGAAGGCGGGAATTCGTCGGGCGCATGCTGCTGAAAAGATGTTGGTTGAAAAGGCGTTCGGAATTCCTCGCAGTAGTTTTGAGGGCGATGCACGCATCAACGTTGACGTAAAGGCGAATGCAGCCCAACCCGCCCCGGCTATTCAGGAGCGTATCGGGTGCAAAGTGACTTCGTTGCACGCCTCCAGATGGGGGAGGTGTTCGGTTCGGATACTGAAGATAACGGCACTCAGAGCCTGACAACGTTCCCAACCGCCTACTTCAGCCGAGGTTCCGTCAGCGTTATTCGCCTCTATTGTGGCGCAGTGTACAGCGTTGATTTTATTATTTGTGCGTGTTTGTAATCTTGAAGACAATTTGGCAACCTTTACGACGCAGAAGAAAAAACAAGCGAAGCTCAAAGACATTTCAGTGATAAATAAAGTGCGGTGGTCATCATGCTGCGGTTCGGAGTTTCTGTGATTTGAGGGTTAAAACTGTAAACTACCGTTTTCCACGACTTCAGAAAACTCTCAGTGATGTGCGGATTTGTCAGATAATCTTCAGGTAGGCGTATTTTATATATCGAATTATCGATATATCGAATTTTTTCCCGATCCCATTGGAGTTCGATATATCCGTGTTCGACTGTATTTATTCTCCTTCCTGCAAGCGTTACTTCGCCTTCTGGGTAACCCGCCGCGGTGGCATAGTGGTTAAGGTGTTGCTCTGCTGAGCACGAGGTCGCGGGTTCGATTCCCGGCCGCGGTGGCCGCTTTTCTGATGGAGGCGAAAAGCAAAAACGCCCGTGTGTACGAGATTTCGGGGCACGTTAAAGATCCCCAGGTGGTCAAAATTAATCCGGAGTCCTCCACTATGGCGCGCCTCATCGCCTGCGTTGCGTCGGCGCGTTAAACCCTTCAACCCATACGGAAGACGGCCCATACGGAAGACAACCCATACGGAAGACGGCGTTGTAGGAGGGCATCTTGAGTATAGAGACGGTTATTGGAGAAGTCTGGTGAGTTCCATTGCTTCATGGTGATTGTACGAGCAATGGAGCGAAGCGTCCTCGCGGCATCGGTCCTTGAAAGCGGAAGCAGGATGGTGCGTTCGCTGTCGTGGCCTGTGCGAGCAGCATCATCCGCCAATACGTTGCCCGTGATTCCGCAGTAAACTGGAAGCCACTGGAATATATTATGTCATGGCCATCTGTGATGGCTTGATAAAATTTCTCTCTAACCTCCATCACCAGTTGGTGGAGGGTGCTGTAGCGCAGGGCGGCGCGTAAGCTTTGTAAAGCAGCCTTGGAGTCAGAGAAAAATGCCTCGTTTTGAGGAGCAGCTCCGCTAACGTGATGAAGAGCCTCACGAATGGCTGCAAGTTCTGTAGCTATCGAGGTCGTAATATGGGCCACACGGAATCGAGTTGTGGCACAATCTGCTGGAACAACCACCGTACCTGCCGAAATGGATGACGTTACTGACCCATCCGTGCGTACATGCTTCCGGTCGTTGTACCGTTCGTGCAGTAACAGCAGTGTAAGCTGTTGCAGGGCCTATGATGGCAAGGCGGCCTTTTTGCCGATTCCCGGAACGTTGAGACGCATCTCAGGCTGTGCCAGGCACCACAACGGGGAGGACGATGTAACCGCGGGGGCGTACCTCGACGGGATTTCAGGTCTGTGTGCCATGACAATTTCTGAAAACGTAGATTGTAGTCTATACTGAGGGTGCCGCGCCAAATGGTGATATGGCAGCCTCGTGAGGAGCCTGGTGTATACAGGCGTAGTGTTTCGGTAGCCAATAGCACACGAGGGCAACGGCCACTGAAATGGGAAAGTGTCAGTTCGGAAAGAAGCCGTGTGCGGATACTCCAGAAGAGCATGCGAATGCGGGCGAAATGCATTAAAGAATTACCACTCCTGCCTACAGAAAGTTTAGAAAAGCGCGAAAGCTGAAAGTGCGCCCAAACTTCGCTGAGAGTGCGTCCCAGTCGATCGTGAAACCTTCAAAGGCCCAAATCGCAAAGGAAGAACGAACCCATGCGACACTTTTTCGCGCACTAAGTAAACGCACCCATACGAACGATCTAAACATGTGCCGATACGTGGTTTATATGATAAAGGTATACTATTGTACTCCTTCATAATTATGGATGCGTGTATTGTCTTATCTAGAACCGTTCGTTTTTGGCGATTGTCAAGCAGCCGTTTTGACACAATGGAAGCTTGGTTTCACGCATGCGCCGTGTGTGCAGAAACCTTATCAGAGCTTTTCGGTCTACCAACCGGTCTACGTGGAAATGCATTAATTTTTTGCAAAAAAAAAACGCCACCGGTCCCACTGAGACAGCTTTCGCTCGAAGATCTCGTCACATATCGCTCCTATGTCTTTACGAAACAAACGGGTGTCCGCGTATTTTTTTTTCTTCAATCTTATACTAACGTATCAAAAAGTAGTTAATGGCAGGTGCAAGTTCCGCAGTGATAACCGATTAGCTGTGTAATGTACTATAACAACGATAAAAAATTCCGATAAACGAGATCTTTCGAAACCGGGGCAAAAGATGATCGTAAAGAATGCATGGCGGCCACAAGGAAACTCAAAACCAGGCAGAAAAAAAGAGGGAAAGGGGTGGTACACAGCAACGACTGGCCGTAATGTGCGGGTGGGGCACTTTGGTGAAGTATATGGGGACCATCTCCGCTGGTTTTTTTTTTTTTCACTGTTCTTGTTTTTTCAACGCCCCGGTTTTTACTGCTGCCATGTACCTTGCTCATTTTAAAGTAAAACACGCAGACACGCACACGCACATACATATACACATGCATATACATATACATATACATATACATATACATATACATATACATATACATATATACATATACATATACATATACATATATACATATACATATACATATACATATACATATACATATACATATACATATACATATACATATACATATACATATAGCGAATCAGAATGGGAAACGAGGGGCTCGTTTTATTTTATTTATTTATTTATTCACAATTCCTTACAGGCTCCTAGGAGCATTGAGTAAGGGGGGGTAAATACAAAACTATGTGCAAGAGCATTAAAGCAACATAGTACATAAATCGCTATGTGCATTAATACAGGTGATGCAAGCATACAAACACGTGGTAATACGCACAGAAAGAAAACAAAGATTTCAACAATTTCAAAATATGACCATGGCGCCCAACCAGAAAAGTGAACAACCAAGTAAAAAGCAAACAGAATAAAAAAAAACAAGGCACAAAATGAACAAGATTGTAAATGTACTGTTGTACGTCATTAACATGAAAAATGTCGAGACACATGTTCCCGAAATCTAGTACTGTCAGTTATGGAAGCAATGATATCTGGAAGGTCATTCCACATGGAAATAGCCCGAGGCAGTGCTGATGAATTAAATGCACGCGTGTTGCCATAAATGCGTGAAAAACTAAACTGATTATGAAGTCGTCTCGACATGCGCACCGGTGTTACTAGTGGTAACGGTGAAAGCCTACTATTATGAACATATTTGTGAAATAAGCAGAGGAGAGCAATGGACCGGCGTTTTTCCAGAGGCGGAAGTGAAGTATCTAATTTTATTTTTGTTACACTTGCATGACGATCAAAAGTTCCTGAAATAAAACGGGCGGCTCTGTTTTGCACCGACTCCAACATCGTGGTTAGGTAGTTTTGAAATGGGGACCATATTGGGGACGCAAACTCAAGCTGTGGGCGAACAAAGGTCAAATAGGCTAACTTGCGAACGTCAGAGGGAGCTTTTCGCAAATTTCTCCGTAGATATCCTAGAGTTTGAGATGCTTCCATTAAGACAGAAATTATTATTAAGAGATGCTTCCATTAAGACAATTATTAAGACAGAAATAAGGTTTGGCAGTCGAGAATGCCTCGGAAAGCAAAGGGGAGAGTGTGGTAGGTCATTGAAACAGATGAAGAATTTGGAAAGACAGAAATAAAGTAGAGGGGAGGGGGGGGGGGGGGGGAATGCCCACCAGGTGCGACCCGAACCCATGACCTCCAGAATACGCGTCTGGTGCGATGACCACTACACTACCGGCGGGCCGTTTCCCCTCCCCTTTCTCGGGTATTTATGCGAAAGTATTTTGTATCCTGTGCTTGGGGGGTGGTAACCAGCGCCACTCGGACTATTCGGGGTGAAGGGGACCTTCTTTTTAACCCCCGCGACGTGACTCGAGCGTCTACGACATGTCGAGGGTGGTCGACTAGCGTTGAAGCCTCTTAAGCTACCTTTGGCACCAAGACGACTATTACAGAGGCCCTCGCTATGCATGTAGCGAGGCATTTACGAGGCATTCTTGACTGCCAACCCTAATTTCTACATATGCATATCGATATACATAACCATATACATATACATATAAATATACATATACATATCCATATAAATATACATATACATATAAATATACATATACATATACATATACATATACATATACATATACATATACATATACATATACTTATACATATACATATACATATACATATACATATACATATACATATACATTGCAAAGGAGACCGAATGAGGCCTCAACCAAGCTGAGGCTGGTCCACGTTTACAGGTTGTAGCCATTGGTATTCCGTGGTTGTGACGATGAAACGTAGGTCACTAACCAAGTCAAAGAAGCGGTTTGACGTTTCGGTACCCCTACGGGTACCTTGATCACAATGAGCATGTGCGTGGAAATGAAGCTATATATTGGGCATGAGGCGTCGCAATGAGGTGGCATAGATACGGTGCAGATTGCCGTCTTTTCTGTTGCTAGTGTCGGCCGTCGTCTGAATGATGAGAGATTCGAGCAGCAATCGAGAAGACAGATTGCGCTCGGTTGTCAGAACTTTCGCCTCGTCCCAGTCGACCACGTGTCCCGTTTTCTCACAGTGCTCCGCCAATGCGCTTGTTCTTGCATGGCCCTTGTTTACGTCGTTCCGGTGCTGCGTTAATCTTCTTTGAAGACTGCCCGTTTCGCCAATGTACACTGATTTGCATTCGGGGCACGGAATCTTGTAAACAACACCTGGAAACTTGGAGCGTGAGAGGGGGTCTTTTACGTTGACGAGGTCAGAACGCAGTTTGCTAGTGGGCACGTGCGCGATGTGCGCACCGCGTTTCTTGAAAAAGCGTGCGAGAGCTTCACTGATATGTGGGACCTAGGGAACCGCAGCACGCTTTGGCGCGCTTCTTGTGGACGCTTCTGCCTGCTCGTCTCGATGCGGAGTCGTGTTCGTCGCCCTCTTTGCCTCTTTTCGTATAAAGTGCTGTGGGTAGCCATTCCGCTGCAGGTCTCTTTCGATTGTCTTCATTGCACGAGGTCGCGGGTTCGATTCCCGGCCGCGGCGGCCGCTTTTCTGATGGAGGCGAAAAGCAAAAACGCCCGTGTGTACGGGATTTCGGGGCACGTTAAAGATCCCCAGGTGGTCAAAATTAATCCGGAGCCCTCCATTACGGCGCGCCTCATCGCCTGCGTTGCGTCGGCGCGTTAAACCCTACAATCAATCAATCAATCAATCAATCAATCAATCAATCAATCAATCAATCAATCAATCAATCAATCAATCAATCAATCAATCAATCAATCAATCAATCAATCAATCAATCAATCAATCAATCAATCAATCAATCAATCAATCAATCAATCAATCAATCAATCAATCAATCAATCAATCAATCAATCAATCAATCAATCAATTGTCTTCATTTCTTCTCTCAGGCTTTCCGGGTCAAAAAACGTCCGTTTTGCTCTGTTCACAAGTGAGGTCACCACTGAACGTTTATGGGACATGGGGTGCGCCCACTGAACGCTCAGGTACCTTCCGGAGTGCGTAGGCTTCCTGTACACGCTGAACGACAGTCCACTCGGGGAGCCTCTTTGACTTGGTCAGTGACCTACGTTTCATCGTCACAACAATGCTTTTACCTGACCAGACGGTATTCCGTCAAACTCTGGACTACATTGGTATTTCGACACATCGCTTTCAAATTCAAATTTTGTGGGTTTCGCGCGCCGGCGCTCCGTCTTGGCTATGAGGCATAGTAAAGGGCTCTGGAATAATTTCGACTACCTGGAGATCCACGGAGCCAGCACGGCGGGTACGTTGAACACGCTGAGCGTCAAGGATTTACTAAATGCAACAATCAACGTGAACCGGTGTATGCGGGGAAAACCTAATGCAATGTTGCACATACCACCAACGAAAATTTCTCGGGTGATCATTTAGCTCGTAAAAACGAGGCCCCGAATAAACAATCAAGTCCGCTGTTAAACCGCGGAGGATATCGTGCGGTGTGCCCATTAATCCTAACAACTGCGGTAATAAAAAGAAATAAGAGGACAGAGAGAACATAACAAAAGAAAAAAATAAGAATAGCGCGCGAATAATAAACAGGGGAGAGGTTAATTTGGCATCGATTCCAAGACGCGTCATTTCCCATCATCTTTACGCCGTCGCTTATATCTTCGCTTCTTCTTGTTCGCTCGTTTCGTGCTTTATTCTTTTGCCCTTTAATCTGCGATGCGGGCTCGCGTTCGAGCGTATTAACCTTATTCCCCCGACCTCACGGCCTGATACGCGTTCGATAATTCTCCGCGCCACAACGTTTTATATCGGTGGAAGGAAAAAAAATCGGGCGTCGTTTTTCAGCACGGCACCAATTTCCCACGCGCTAATGAAGAGGAGGAATACAAGAAACGAGGCCACATCATCGCTCTTTCTTATTTTACACTAACGCGCAATCGATACTTATCGTCAAAAAGATACCCCGCCCCGGGCTTCCCCGCTGGTGTAATAACAAACAAGAATTGCAAAAGTTAAACGAGTAAGGAATGTTGTTTGAAATAAAAAATCAAATTCAGTGCGGTGTGGCAAACAATGCATCTTCAGTATGGGGAAATTAATCGCGGAGCGTGGGGAAAAACAAACGAATATTCGTACTAGTAACGAACACGCGGGAATATTCGTTTCGATGTATATGTCGTGGTTTGTCATCGTTACTTTTCTGCGTTTTGTTTTTATTTAACGACGCAAGCAGGTCTTTTGGGGTTTGTGGTACGCAAGCGCTATTCCATTTTGTTTCTTCAGCACGAAAAAAAAAGGGGGGCCACCCGAGAGAAACTTTATCCGTCGTAAATGCGCGGGATATACGCTTCTGTTCTTATCAGCCTGTGGTTTGAAAACTTGAAACGACGTTTCCAGCCGCTCCCAACAGAACTTCTACGTTTACGCAAAAAAAGAAAAAGAAAAAGAAAAGCCACGCGCCCAAAGAGGTGACTGCGAAAAAAAAAAAAAAAGAAAAACACAGAGATACGTGAGAAATATCGTTAGCCCTGCAAAACATGGGAACAAATTTTAAGTGGTTCAAAATACACAAAACTTTTCACGTTCGTTGCAAACACTGCGGCTGCAGAATTGTAACTTCGAAAAGAAAAAAAGATGGTAATCAAAAAACAAGAGAAAAATCTCCCCCAGCTAATTTTATATCTCCTACTTTTCTGCAAGGCCGTGCACGTGTATTCATATTCCAGCGTGTTGTTCGGCTCATCAAGGGTAATCAAGCCGGGGCTGCCGAATTACGGGGGCACGTCGTTCCCTATCCAATGCTTTTTTTTTTTTTTTACTAATTCATTGCGCCTTTCGTTTCACGCTCGGAGGGGTGGGAACGCACACACATGCATCCTGAAGCTGTTTAAAGCGAGGTAGCCAAGAGAAACGGAAAATTTTTATATTTCAAGTCTTTCCTTTCCCTTACGTCCCTATTTTGCGTGCAAACTACCTCGTTATAACCAAATCGCTTTGTTCGAATCCTGGCTTCTTTCGTAGTTTTTCCCGTTCATTTCACCACCTCTTTTCGCGAGTTTCTCACGGAATTTTTCGCGGTTAGCGCAAATAATACCCGCTTTATCGTATTACCGCTTATAACGAAGTCAGGTTACTGTCCCGAGTACATACAGGTTATAACGAGGGTTCAAATCATACTGACTAATCCTCCAGTATCGTAATTATTCCCGGTTGCAACATCTGCCCATTATCCTCACTCTCCTGTCCAGCCTCGAAGTCCTGCGCTTCTTTCCGACTTGCTGGTAATATCCATTGTCATCATCAACAACAACAAGACGAAGGCCTTGCAAGACGAACTCCTCTCCCCTTGACCGCCACTAGCGTCTGCCCTGCACTGCCCGAGTCCATTCTTTGCCTCCGAATTTCCTTATTTCGTCTCTCCCTATTGAGTTAGTCCTTCCCCTTCTTCTAGTAACCCGCCGGGGTGGCTCAGGGACTAAGGCATTGCGCTGCTGAGCACGAGGTCGCGGGTTCGATTCCCGGCCACGGCGGTCGCTTTTCTGATGGAGGCGAAAATAAAAAAAACGGCCGTGTGTACGAGATTTCGGCGCACGCTAATGATCCCCACGTGGTCAAAATTAATCCGGAGCCCTCCACTACGGCGCGCCTCATCGCCTGCGTTGCGTCGGCGCATTAAACCCTACAATCCATCAATCAATCAATCATCCTTCTTCTAGTTCCGTCTCTCGGTACCCATTCTGTTTCCCCCATGGACCACACGCTGTCGGTTCGTCGTACTACACGGCCAGCCCGAGTCCATTTCTTTTTCTTATTTTGAACTAAGGTATCACGTACTCCAGTTTTCTTCCCGTTCCAGGAAGCTCGTTTCGTGGCCCTAAGCCTTACTCCTATATTATTCGCTCCATGGCTCGTTGAGCCGACCTTAGTTTGCTTTCTAGTTTAATTGAATTGGATTTACGCACCGAATCTTCACCTGCGCTTTGAGCAGCGCTGTTTCCAGAGAATGTCGATTGATTTATTTTGAACGGATTCTTAATTTGCTCCGACATCGCAACACACATGGACATTCTGATTTTCGCCTGGATTAGAGAACGCCCACTAAGGCCGGCATTCAAACCTCCGAATTTGTGCTCAGTAAAGCAACGCGTTTGCTACTGAGCCATGCGGCGAGTATTCAGACAGCGCGCGAATTTTGAAAACTGAAATATGCTTTCAACGAGCGAAAGCTATCCCTGGAAAGCAAGGCCTGCCCGAAGATGTGGCTTCCTCGTTGATTTTTGAGTGCCTCGATCGGAACATTCGTTAAGCAGGTGCGTTATTACAGCGAGGATTGCTGGAAACTCAGGCTGGAGTATCACGGGTTCGCGTCGTGCGCAATCCAATCCGCTAAATTTTAAAGACGGTAGTCTTTCCTGGGCTACTTAAACGCGATAATCCGTCCGTCCGTCCGTCCGTCCGTCCGTCCGTCCGTCCGTCCGTCCGTCTGTCCGTCTGTCCGTCCGTCCGTCCGTCCGTCCGTCTGTCTGTCTGTCTGTCTGTCTGTCTGTCTGTCTGTCTGTCTGTCTGTCTGTCTGTCTGTCTGTCTGTCTGTCTGTTCCTTGATTCAGCAGTCCGGCCGAAAGTTAAAAGAATACGTGAACTGTCTGTCTGTCTGTCTGTCTGTCTGTCTGTCTGTCTGTCTGTCTGTCTGTCTGTCTGTCTGTCTGTCTGTCTGTCTGTCTGTCTGTCTGTCTGTCTGTCTGTCTGTCTGTCTGTCTGTCTGTCTGTCTGTCTGTTCCTTGATTCAGCAGTCCGGCCGAAAGTTAAAAGAATACGTGAACGAGACGTTTACATAGGCAAAACATTTCCGTACTGAATCTCCTGGCAATGCTCATGCTTGTCAACATTGCAGAGCAAAAAAAGAAAACATTAGGCATATTTGAAGCAAAACATCAATACGTAAGTCATATTTGCAGTGTTCGTACAATTGAAAACATGTGGCTGCTTGATTTTTGCGATAGCAAATAAAAAATACACCTTGAAATAAAAGCGTTTTCACCATAAATACAAAAAGTGGTCGCGGCGCTCCCTGGGGGTGGCATTCCAATAAGTCGAAAAATAACAAGAGTTTCACTAGACGCCGCACGAGCAGTGGAACGCGGCAAAATTGAACTGACTTGAGCAAATCTCCACCGTGTTTATCGTGAGAGAAGCGATACGGGAGGGGAAGGGCGTGAGAGGTGGATGGGAGGCTTCACGATTGAACAAGGAACAGGGCATGGATCCGTGTAACAAAATACAATCAAGTTATGTAGGGCCATGTCTCAGACGCGAAGCCTGACACGAACCTATCACATAACGGAAAAAATACTAACAGCATGGAATCGACAATCTTTTTACATGGATTCTGTATGGATTTTCTACCCGTTGCGCGTATAAAATCTGTCTCATCCTGTCTGCTTTTTTCCTTTTCTTTTGGCAGAGATTGGTCGAGTGAATGACAGTTCTGGCCTGGTCGTATAACGTCACCACGTATAAAGAAGCGTGAGATGAGTGGTTTTCCGTGCGTCAGCACGAACTCCGCGAAATACAATACCACTTCCGAGAAACAAAAAAAAAGAAGAAGCAAGTACCAAGTGGAAAGCAATAGGGGTGCGAAGTGGGATGCAAAAAAAAAAAAAAACAATTCACGAAATGTCGTTGCAGGAAGATGATGCATCACGAACGAAATGGTGGGCATACATACACCCTTCCTCGTAAACATCAATAACGCGCGCAGCGCGTTTTATCTCTCAGCCGCGTATTTTTTTTTTTTCCCGCTCGAAAATAGCGGCGACAAACAAGAGGAAATATTTGGGCAGCGGCGGCGTCGCAGACGACCGCAAAATCTGCGAAGTGCATTACGCGGGAAATACATACACACAACCGAGAAATACAATCACAGCGCCGCTCGTAATATGACCATGTGCCTAATGGCGAAATCAATCCCGCCACGGTTTGCGCGCGAAATATAAATGAAACACACGCGCCTTAAAAAGTAGGCCTAACGAGAAATTTCGCGAAGAATGCACGGTTCGCGCGAGGAGTGTGTACACGTGCGTGCGACACCAAACGCGGCATCATTTAGCGCGAAACGCGGAAGAATGCGTTCGAGCCTCTATTGAGACCAGACAACCCGATAACGCAATAGAAGCAACCGGGGAAAGTAAAGGGTAGGGTACGAAAAAACAAAAGCAAGAACAAGACAACACAAAGGAGAGTGAAAACGCTGTAGTTACGCGGATCGCTCGTTGTTCTCAATTCCGGTCGGCGGCTCTTATCTTGCATTAGCGCCTCTCCCGCACGTTGTTTACGAAGAAGCAGCAACTACCCTTGAATGGCGTTTCCCGAGTCGCAGAACAATGTTTGATGGAAGAGGCTGCGGAGGATGGGGATGAGATGCCTCGAAAACTGCGCTGCACGTATTTGTTCTCTTAAAAGAGGCCGCATCCGTCGTGCAATAGCCATCCGTGTAATCAACGATGTGAAAAGAGCAACCACAAGAGAGATGGTTTGCTTTTGTTTGTTTGCTTTTCTTATTGCGTGTATAGGCGTGCAATCAAATTGCGAATGAAAGCGGGCCGGCGCTTTGTGCTTGCCTGCGGTCGAGGGACATCGCGGATTTGAGTCGGGAAGAGTATAGGCGCGTTGAATCGCTTCGCATTGCGAAAATCTAGGAATCCAACGATAATAAGGCAGTAGGTATACGACGTCGACGAACTTTGATGCCGTCGCGAGCGCTGAAAGGCATGGATACAATCAAACAATAAAAAGGTTGCTGCACGAGGAAAAAAGGACAGAAACAAACATCAAAATTGAGCTGAGGGGGTACGTTGGAGGAGCTAGGAGGTAGAATTGGGAGAGGGGGGAGGGGAATGCTGTCGTTATATTTCGCCCCAAGTTGATACCACGCCTTTTTATTTTGACCGTGCCTGCGTGTTCCTTCGTACCGCTTGGAATGGAACGCTTTTAACCAGTTTGGATGTTCTCACAAAATGGTTTAAACAGTAAAGTCTCTCTCTCTCTCTCTCTCTCTCTCTCTCTCTCTCTCTCTCTCTCTCTCTCTCTCTCTCTCTCTCTCTCTCTCTCTCTCTCTCTCTCTGTCACCTCGTGCGCGACCCAGCCGATTTCACTTTGACGTACACACAAATGTTCTGAATTCAGGAAAAAATACATTTGTTCCTAAGCTAAGAAATTTCTTGTTGCTATGCGGCCAGCAAGCAACGGTTGAACTGACGTGTTATGCTCAAAACTAGACAAATACTTCCATTTCTCCAACGTTTTCCATGAAAGGCCTTTTGAAAAGGCAAATCAATCAACCCCAATTCCACTCCTATATACCAAACAAAGTCACTTTGTATTATTGATGTCAACACAAGTTAACCTAAATGTAGCCCGAAAAGAAAATTTTCGAAGAAACGTTGTAACTACGGACTAACCTGCTACTTTATTTCTCATATTTTCATATAAAGTTATTTCTGGAAGCGTTCAGGAAGGCGGTTGTAGTCTGGAATGTAGCGTAAGAATTTCCTAATTAAGGAGTGAATAGAGCACAAAATTTTAATTTCCATGGGTTTGAGGCATGCAGAACATTAAAAAAAAAATGCTCGTTGTGACAAAATCGCTTAATTTAATATCTCCCTTCATTCGAAGTGGTGCGCAACCTCCCCCCCCCCCCCCCCCTTCCACCATGAAGTGCATAGAAGGCAAATCAATCATACCAATTTTAGCAAAATATCGCTTATAACGCAGCCAGCTTCTTGTTCCGATGCGTTCGTTATAGCGAGGGTTCACGGTGAACAAAACCGAAGATAACCAAAAATTCCTTCGAGCACTCCAAAGTGCTTAAGACGTCGCACCTGGTCTGGCGCCAGTGATAGCCGATAAAGTAGGTGGATGAGCTCGAATGACGCCATGCCAGATGGCCAGACTCACGAACTCGGCGGGTCGAACTCGGCGGGGTCATCTCCTATGGCAAAAATGCCAGGGCGCCAAGAATACTTATACACTATGCTTCGCCGCTCTCCAGTTTTCACGTTAGTGGAGATGGCCCGGGATTTTCTACTTCTTCTTCACACAATTTTGTTGTGTTTTATTTTTGTAGTATATTCTACAACCGTCAGTTTTCTTCCATGAGTGATTATGCATCTTGTGTTACCCAGTTTAACCTGCGGGGAATTAGCTAAGACAGAGCCCATAAAAAGCTGAGCAAAGAGACGGCACTCAACGCTGTATGGTGTAATCGATGGCGTAGCATTTATATTCACTACGCCCACAGCTTGCATCGTGAATTGCTACACTGCCTCGCTTTCGACACGCATGCCAAATCATGCAAGGCAACAAGGCATTTTTGCGCCTCTGTTATCGACTGGCGGAGCAAGCGCAGCATCGAGATAACACAACAAAAAAGCCTACTCGCTACCTGCCCCGCGCGAGGAACGGCGCTTTCCCGACAATGGCGCCACCTAGCTCAGTCGACCGCTGTCGCCCTGGAGACGCATCTCTGATGCGAGCGCACCTTCCGCATCCGACGCTTCGCCCTTCAGCTGAGAGATGGCGCTGCGGAGCCTCTAAGCAAATTTCGCCCCGTGGTGCCCCGACCGTGTTTCACAACCCCGCTGCCGCTGCGAGGTTTTCCGAAGGAGCGCTGTCTGCTACCGGGAATGCCGTTTTTTTTTTTTTTAATAAAGACGTTGTCTGCTAGAGTGGATATCAAAGTTGTGAAAGAAGCGTTCTGGGGTGTTCTATCGTCGATTCCGAATCGTATCACACTGTCGAACTTTGTAAAATAAAGTTAATAAGCGTGTGTTTTATGACCTCTTAAAAAAAGAAATCTAGGATATATATATACAAATTTTCAGACAGCCTGTTTGTCCCTGCTTGCGACAACTCGTTCATATGTTCTCAAAAACCTTCCCTAGACGGTTTTTTGAGACAAATACATCCACGGGAAGTGTTTCCGTATTGAACTGATTCTTTTGCGCTTAAGTTCAATCTTATCCAACTAAAACTTGGCGTCCTAACGCTAGGAAATTCCTGCGCTCCCGCTTTGAAGCAGCTTGGGCGTAGCTATCGTTTCGGGTGGGTCCAGGATTCTTTCACTTTGTTCTTACGACCGGCCAACCATTCATGGCAAAAATCAACATGAAATCTGTTTTTTTTTTTTTTTTTTTCATCGTAAGCAGTGCCTTAGTTCGGAATGAAATCTTAAATAACCGCGCGATTGTTATTCCCTGCTATGCTGGGCCCGCATCCTCCTCAATAAATGTTGTAGAAACTTAGACATACTCTGGACACCGGCCCACGCGGGACAGGAAGGGAACAAAACCGCACACTCTCAGGCTCGAGATCTTACCTTCCGAGCTGGAGTGGCGCCCGACCCATCCCACGGGGCAAGGTCATCCAGAGACAGTCTCCTTAACTATACTATACCGATATTACGGAACATTACCGCCTCTGCCGCCGAAAGCTAGCACCCCCGCACCCGGAACTCACAACAGCCCAAGAGCAAGACTGGAGGCTCATACAAACAAACACATACCCACACCCAACCCGCCTGCACCTAATCCACCCAACACAGTTCCCATCCCCGAACTGCACCCTCTGCACAGCCCCAGCCACCCTACCCCACATTCTGTGGGCCTGCCTCCAAAAACCCAATCCCCGAATCACCACATCTGAGCAGTGGAGAGAAGCACTGGCATCCCACGACAGGGAGGTACAGACCTCCCTGATCGCAAGGGCCGCCTCGGTCGTCGTTGGGCTGATAACAACGACCACCAACTTCTCACGCTAAAGACAAGCTCGGTTTAATAAAGTTTTGTCTCTCTCTCTCTCCCAGAGGCAATAAATTAAGAAATTGTGCTGGAGGGTTTTTTCCAGGGGTCTCATATCCGCACAACATACGGACGGACCAGCTTATTTATAGGGAGAGTTGTCTAAAAATGTCTACTCATTAAAATTTAATGGTTTAATCGTCTGTCTGCTTGTCCGTCCGTCCGTCCGTCCGTCCATCCGTTCGTTCGTTCGTTCGTTCGTTCGTTCGTTCGTTCGTTCGTTCGGTCGGTCGGTCGGTCGGTCGGTCGGTCGGTCGGTCGTCTGTCTGTCTGTCTGTCTGTCTGTCTGTCTGTCTGTCTGTCTGTCTGTCTGTCTGTCTGTCTGTCTGTCTGTCTGTCTGTCATAACAGCCTAGAAGCTGCATGGCCTACAATAAACTTGACTCTATAAAATGAAATATGATACAACATAACAAAATCAAACACCTTATTTTACCTCAAATGAGCTCCACAGACATTGAGGGAAAAGCTCACCAGCAGGGCGGGCTTTGTCACCGAGTCGCACATAAACGCGGTGAGATGCGCGATATCTTTCTACCAGTGCTTCCAAACAATGATTCACAAGAATACCGCAGCGCGCCTCCGGAGTCGGCTGTCGGCGGAGGATACCGCCTAGGTTTGCAACAGGAGTTCCCACCCCTCCATTGCAGTGTCCCTAGACGCCATGGTGGCCTCGGTCTCTGCTTCCGTGTAAGCCATCGTTTGTTTAAAACACGAGCTTCCACACCTCTTTAAGAGAAATCGACGGAAGAAACGAATTCAAACTCGCGCTCAAAACCGTTCACTTCCAAATAACATACCATTCGGTCGTTCATTTATTTTAATTACATAACCCTATACTCGAGCGTGTGAACGCGCGGACGTGATTTGACACCCCCCCCCCTGATCGGAAAGTAATTGCACGCCGTCGATTTCGTGCTGTTAGAACCCCTCAGCGCCAGGCTAACCACAGGGAAACGATCGAAAAACGCACCCTGTAGGCACACTGCGTTTCTGTTGGTTCTTCACTGCACTGAAAAAAAGCGGCACACGCGCGTAAAGCGAACGTCTTCAACTGCCGTGTCAGGATTCGCCGTCAGTGCGCGCGGGAATCCGCCAATCGAAGAAGAAGACGCCGGAACTATTTTTGTATTCTGACAGATATCAGATTTGAGGCGAATGATGAATCCGCCAGCCCCGCCTCTGGAGAAAGCACGCTTAAGAAGACGAAGAAGAAAAAGAAGAAGATAAAGAAGAAGATAAAGAAGACGACGAATTTAGGAGGAAAATAAGGCGTGGGGAAAGGTGTGACTTCGGATTCCCTAAGAAAGTTTTAAAGGAGAGAGAGAAAAATAAAAATGGGGAAATGTGGGTGGAGGTGGGGAAAAAATAACGCCAGATTTCACGCGAACGATGATAGCGAGAGGAGGCAGGCAGCGGCATATTGCTCCGGCCGGGCGTTATGTCGGGCGTGCCGAAGCGCCCGAGGCGAGGTTAAGGGGGCGTCGGTAAGGACGATAAACTCAGACCTGATTGGACGGCTCCGATAGTGCGGAAAATGGATTTCCTGCGGAGACGGGACGAAGTAAAAACAAAAAACAAAAACGAAAAATAAACAGGACAAGTCATCGAAGACGACGCGAAGACGGAAAAGCGTAAAAGTCGCAAACTTCGCACCGAGCTAGAGGGGAAAAAAAAGAGAAATATACATGACATGCAGTTATATAAATGTAAACGCTGCAACTCTGTGGAGCAACTTATGCTGTGGATCACACTGACACTGCTGTAGGAGCGAAGCTTGGTGATGCACGCGAAGGAGTGTGCGAAAAATTGGCGGTGTTGCGTGTGGGACACTAATTCGTCAAAGAAACGTACGTTCGCTCGAAAACATTTAAAGCGTTAAAAAGACGTTCGATATATATAACCATTTAGCAAAGCCTCAGTCAATACAGGACCAAACGCGAAGACGACAGCGTTAAGCACGAACATGCAGTTTGTGCAATTTCTTCCGTTCCATATACGCCAAGATATTGAGTGACCCAGGTGTATAAACAGGGTGCCCTCAAGCAGGGGTGCATCTGTACCGGTCCGAGTCAAGCCAAAGTTCAACATTCCATTGAATGAAAGTTCTTCAACTCCTGAGTTTTCCTGATCGCGTTTCATTCGTCACAGAGTGTGCATTTTCTGGACTGATGGCCTCCACTGTAAACTAAGCTTCTGAGGTTTTAGCCGTTTCGAGCCGAGACTTCTTTTACATACAGACACATAGCTGACCTGTATATCCAGGAAAACTCCAGAGATACCGACAGACATTATCGGTTGTATTCACTGGCGAGGAACGCATGCAGGCAACCATGTGAGTGCGCCGTCACTCGTTACGTCGGGCTCCGCGGGATGGCGGTACTTGTCCGTGCTAAGCACATGCTGTATGTTGTACGTTCCAAACTCTACCCCACCGAACGCAAAGTAATGTCTCAACTCCAATGCGAGTGCGATTGATAACATCTCTGTCGACGCCACCGTTGAGAATCGGGTTGAAACCGAGCAGACGACGCACGCCGGTGTTTTTTTTTTTTCTGCGGCTTGTGGGCGCAGTGGCACCAGCCACGCCATGTCCGTGGGGCTTCGGCCATGTTCGTGGCCGCTTCCAGTGTTGCCAAGCGAACGAATTGACAGCTAAACTTTTCAGTGAGTACCATCTATACGCACCCCACTGCAATTCGGCTTGTAAAATTTTCATCTTAACGCAGGAATGGACGTAGCCACGAACTGGTAAATGCCCGCGAACACAAATCGTGGCCGACAGACAGAGTGCGGCGAAAAGTGCGATACACATGGGTGACTGGTGCATGCGATTCGCATGCGACTGATCGTTACGACGGTCGCCACGACTAGTCGTACGCGTGAATTTGAGACACATGCTCCAAAGTGGGCGTGCGATGCGTCGTCGGCGCCGCTGCACTCTTTTTGCTCCATGGTGGCCTCCCTGTTTAGGCGCACTCATGAAGGCCGATTTAGGGATGTGCAAGGGAAATCCGAAAAGGAAAAGAAAACATTTACCAACTTGAAGTGAAAACGAATAGTGTTATTACGTTATACATTGCATATACATTGCATTTTTATATGTTCAGTACATCGGTGTGGGAACATTTAGCACCCACGATTCCACTCGTACATACTGTAGGTACCGCTGGCAACATGTTTCTACCAGGCGGAGAGCGCACGGGTCAGCGGCGGCAGTGAGCTGCTCCCCATAAAACACCCGGAATTGCCACTGGCGCCTCGTCGGGACTTTGAAAGAAACATTCTCAGCGACGACACCTTCGGGCTCTCATTGGCTGTGGCCCCACGACGATCGCAACGATGGCACGACTGCATGTGGCTTCCAGTCGCACGTCGTGAGGCTCCTCCGACTAGCGAACGACGCCAAAACCGGTCCTAACGATCAGTCGAAACTATACGTCGCATGTGAATCGCGTGCACCAGTCGTCCATGTGTCTCGCGCTAAAAGGTTCCATAGCACGAGGCGTTCCGTAGCATGACCTTACACTCCCCCGTATCGAGACGGGGCCGCTCGCACCTGTAGGCCGTGGAGGAAGTGAGAGGAGGAATGCAGCCGAACGAGCGAAGCGACAATGAGCGAAATTCATCATCGTCACCGACTGTGACACGGCGGCATGAATTAGCAGCGGCGACGCGCGGTCAGATCGAAGCCACGCGACACTGTTGAGCCGCATCGCAAAGCAATGCGTCTGAAGCGGCAAAGTTACGCTTACCGACAACGAGACGGGAGCTAGGCGTCCAGGCGTTCAACTCGACAGCCACGCTTTCGCATTCACATCCCTTAAAGGAACAGACGACCGATTTTTGTGGGGTATATGGTCTTTACCCCAAATGAAAGGGTATCACTTAAAACAGAAACTTCTTTTTCTCTGATAGGGCCCCAGAACGTGTCAAAGCGGAATCTTTATATCTACAAGCCTTTTTATATGAGCTAGGGGACGTGAAATCCACAAAAACTGGTTGTCTAGCCCTTTAAAGAAACGCTCTCGCGACCTCCTGGACGTAGGAATTCTGACCACCACCCCTCACTCCCGTCCTTTTGCTCAATAAACGTTTATTCCTCCTCAGGTGTTATTGCTTCGCAAGCGTGTGCAAGCCACTGAACCGAAACAGCTCCGCTAGATAACCCACCACCATATAAATGGTCCAGCCCCTGAATGTTTTCTTGAGGTATATTCGAGAATAACTAGCCTACGGGCCCGGCGTACACCCACCACGGCGTAGATTAAATCCTGTGCCCTGCCTGTCTTGCATGCTATGATAGGCGGTACAGTGTCGAAACAAAGCAGAAGTATTAAATGTCTCGTCTGAGATACCACGTCTCTCTGCGAACCAGTCACGAAGCCGTAGAGGATTCTCTAAGAAACGTTCAAGCGGAAAACAAAATGACACCTCCAAACATGCGTTACAACTTCACGCATTCGGCTGCAAATAAATGATTGATTGATTGTGGGCTTTAAACGCGCCAACGCAACGCAGGCGACGAGGCGCGCCGTAGTGGAGGCCTCCGGATTGATTTTGACCACCTGGAGATCTTTAACGTGCGCCGAAATCTCGTACACACGGGCGTTTTTGCTCTTCGCCTCCATCAGAAAAGCTGCTGCTGCGGCCTGGAATCGAACCCGCGACCTTGTGCTCAGCAGCAGCACAACGCCTTAGCCACTGAGCCACCACGGCGGGTTCTGCCAATAAATGAACCAACCACGCTAAACAGCACTTGTCAAGTGCCCGATTATCCAGTTAGCGGGCCGTACGATACGGAATCCAAAACGGCGACCCGGAGCCGGTGTGTACTGAATATATATCTGTATATATATATATTTCTGCGTAGAGTATATGCCGGCGCAAGGCGGCAAAGCCCGTTTTACCGTCGTCACCGGCGGCGGGTCGCGCAAGTGCATCTGTGTACGTGAGCGGCAAAGGATCCGCAATCAGCTAATGCCTCTCGAAAAAGGGGGCTGGTTTCGTCCTGGCGTGGCTCACACCCGCGCTAGTTTCATTTTTTTTTTCTTTCTCGTCCCCTACGGCGGGCCTTTTGCGACCGAGCCGCGCGCAACGGTCGCCCACTTTCATATATTCCAATCAGGCATCACGTCGAAGGTTGAAACCCTGTCAATGACGGCGGCGAGACGAAAAACAGGGTCGAGAGTGCGTGCCGCGCGACCGCCGCCGGGCAGCGGGCGTATTCGCGCGACGAGAGCGCTGAAGGAGGGAGAGGGGAGTTGCCGAGGGAACTCCCTCCTCCCCCGCCACCGGACAACAAGCCCGGCGTTCGAGTCATCATTGTCACAGGGCGGGATCACTGTAATGCGTGTGCCTCAGTGGGAGACAGGAATAGCAACACTTAAAGGGACCCTGCAACACTTTCGATAAACGCTTTCACTCTCCTTCGCATCTGGAAGCACTGCGAAAGCTACAGTTATCACCTGCACGGAGCTGGACTGCGTGATTTGCTCGCCGCACCAGATACGCCTTCCGTTTCTGCGTAGCCAGAGTCCTTCAATGCCTTTCTGGTCATGAAACTTCGCCGTCACGCTATGGGAGAGCTTCGTACGCTGCCGCGCCGCGGCGCTAGTGTTGATCGGAGGGCAGCCGGGGCGTGGTCAGAGCGCGTTTGCCAGGGAACGGACCACAGAAAAAGATAAAACAGACGCTCGCCGCCTTATCAACAGTGCGCTTTCGCTTTACGTGTCGTGGGCCGCTCAAATGGACTTGTCATTTTGTGAGTGGCGAAAAAATTTGCTGCGAACGGGCATGCTTCTACTGCGTTCCTGCCTGCCGGTCTGGCTACACAGCAGCGGAGGCCGCCCGATGCCCTCCGATGTGCGGTGGTGCCCTTCGCGGCAGCCTTTGTCCCCGTACGAAACTTGGCCGGGAGTTTCATGACCAGAGAAGCATTGAAGGACTCGGGCTTAGCTTTTGTGGCTTTGTTTTCAAAGTTGCTATCGAATCATTGCTGCCACTGAAGAGAGAGAGAGAAACATCTTTAATGAACAGGTGAGGTCAGCCAGGCGGGGCGCCCGACTTGCTACACCAAATGGGGGTGAAGGTGTGATGAAGATTAATGAAAACTCTCACTTACACATGAATACTCAAACACACAGACGCACACAAAAAGCACGCACACAATCAGGCGATATAGTCATTTGTCTGAGAGTTCATAGCTCACTGACAAGTCCAGTGCTCCGGAGGAACGTTAGGAGCACTGTTGTTGCGCGACTTGCCATGCCGGTTGTAAGCCAGGGCCCAAGGAGGTGACTCGAAGAGATCTGGGCGGACGCGGGCAGGCCCAGAGAAAGCTTTGCCGTGGTACGCTCAAGTTCGTAGCGAGGACATGCGCAGAGAACGTGTTTCAGGTCCTCGCGAACTGTACAGGTAGGGCACAGAGGTGAGGAAACTCGACGTAGTTTAAAAAGGAAATGCTTAGTGTACGCCACATTCAGTCGTATTCGATGCAGGACAGCTTCATCTCGCTTGCACAGACCGCTTGGCATCCGAAATCGACACTCTGGGTCTATTGTGTGCAACGGATCGTAGGTATTATTTGGGTCGGTCCACAGCAATGGCTGAGAACTCTTGGCAAGCGATGACGCCAGAGTCGCTCCGTCTCGCCTTGTGAAAGACACTGGCGTAATAATTGGGCTGGAATGCGCTGATGCAGCAGCTCTGTCGGCTTCGTCGTTGCCAGCTACACCGCAGTGAGATGGAAGCCACTGCAGAGCAACGACGTGGTGGTTGTTTATTGCCTGCGTGTGCAGGCCATTAATTTCTTGAGCAAGCTGCTCTTGTGGCAGCACCATGAGGTGCTGAAGGGAAAACCGGCCAACAGCCGTTACATGGTCTCAGTGACGTAAGCCGCGCCGTCGAAGAACGTCAAGACCCGGAAATAGAAAGAAATATTTTTAGGGAGTTTCGAAGTTATCTGATGAGCTTAGAGCAGTAATTTTTGGCTGAGGTACTTTGCGACACCCTAATCTAAGTACTGGGTGGTTTAGGTGACTACGTTCTGCAAGCATTTAAGATTTAAAAAAAATTGAAATAAGTGTTGCAGGGTCCCTTTAAGGTATGTACGTTACGGGTAGCAAATGCCAATAGTTAGAGCTCGCTATGAAAAGGAAATGATGAAATAGCAGGGAACGGCGTCAACGTGGTGTGAGTGTGATGCAGCCGTGGTTCAATCAGACCGAAGAAGTCAAGTGCCGCGTGCGCGTCCTCTTTCAGGAACTAAATGTGCCGTAGAACTCGCATCAGAAGGCACAAGTGTCAGAAGCCTATAGAGCGGAAGTGTGTGACACGCATGCGCAGGAGCGACATCATACAACCGGCAACACTGAGCTCAGCAGCACGAAACGTTATATTGAGCGACTTAACGCAGCCACATAAAACTGAGAAGTGATGCTGACGCGTTCCGCGACGACGTACGAATCACACAAGAATCACAGCGAGTGCGACTAAATCCCACAGCTCATTGCTTCGCGAAGACCAGGCATGACTTGTGCTACGAGTGGTACTAAGAAACCGTCACGGCCAGAGCCCTGGATGTCGCGGGGGCCCTTGAGCCTCCGCCGCGCCCCTACCTTGAACCCAATGTTAAATAATAAAGTAGCCCTATACTACTACTAGTAGTACGACTTATAGTTCAAGCAGGACCTGTTCGGTCCGCGTCAATGGCCCGGTTGTAACTTTCGAGGGAAACGTTTCGGACACCTGTACAAATGCATGACGGGTCACGGACACACGCACAAGGACGTGTCGGCTTCAGAAGGACGATTCTGTAAGGTTGTCAACATATGGTAAATTTAATGCCGGTTAAAGCCTGTTCTATCTCTCTCTCGCCAACAGCCCCAGCCCCTAAAGGGCTTCGTCCCTAAAAAATATTTCCTTACTGGCTTTATGACAGCCGTTATCGGTTTTCAGGAAGCTTTTTCTATTAGGAAGGACTTTCTTAAACGCACACCAATGCAGCCAGGCAGTTCGGAAGAAGAAATTCCTGTAAATTTACGAGACCGTCTTCCAATTACTTTTGAGTCTTGACGACACCTGTCCAGTACTGCGTGCACAACCACTTTTATTACCCTCTGCACACTTTCAATGCGTAAAAAACAGGGGAATAGTTATTAAATCTAACGCCGGTATTTTCAAGTGCGCTCAACGTCTGGCGTACGCGACGTCTCCCCTGGCTGCCGCTGGATAGCGCTGCTCATCCACGCTGGCTAGGGTCCCTCGATTCACGCGCGTCCGCCGTAGGGTGGAGACACGTATTCGCTGGCGCCGCCATTTTGGGTCACTCACTCACCGCCGCAGCAAGTCATTGTATCAAAAGCGCGCTAAAGTATCGCCGCAACGCGGTTTCCTGGCGAAGCTTGAATCTCATTATATGTGTCACATTGCTGTCTTGAAGGAAACGAAAAGAACAGCGCTTTGAGCACTTTGACCCAATAGCGGCGGCACGGGACCGTTCAAAGGGTGTCTCCACAGTGAAGTAAAATGGAGAGACGAGCTAGTTGGTGAACATCTATAAAAAAAATCCAAAACATCAAAGAAGAAGAAGAAGAAGAGAAGAAAAGGGGTTGGTTGTCCTCATGTACCACCGTACGCATGTGCGACGGTCACACGTGCCTGATTGTTGGGTCTTGGCATGGTAAATATGTGTTTTCGATTTTAATAAATATTTCAGGGGATAGTAAGAGCTGGTGTGGTTTCCCTTTCTCTTCCAAGTGTCTGTTTGCGCTTAAGTTTCACTCATGGATGTTTCCACACTGTACGGCGGCGCTGGCATCAAGGCACACTAACGCTGGCGGCGGTGCCGCGCACAATTAAGCGGTTGGTTCGACGCTAACATTCACGCAGCCTAATAAGGACAATATGCTTGTCTTAAACAAAGCCTCAATTGGGATCATGGGTTCCAAGAAGGAACATTTTGCTTAGGGACGCGGAGCAGCAAAGGATGCGAGACGAGCTCGGGAAAGCACGGCTGATTTGACCGAAACTGACGGAACCGTTCGGTAAGTGGAAGCGTTATATCCGGTTGCTTCTACTACACCGCTATAAATCACCGCTGCCTCTCTTGCCTCTGGGTTATCGTGACGCAGACAGTGGCTGCAGCAGCCGCTTTTTGTGTTGCTGCGGGAATCGCTGCGAGGGAAAGGAGGAAGGTAAATGCCTAGTCGGATTAGCGATTTCTCAGCAATTAAGCTCTTTCGGCACCGAACCTACACCAAAATGGATATGGGAAGGTCCGGTTTTCTTTTAAAACCAACTTACTGGTTGCTTTCAGTGTCCCTTTAAGAAAAGCTCATGTCTATCCCTTGGCTGACTCAGTTCCCGCTTATCACAATCGCCCAGACCAAGATCGCATGTTTTAAATTTTTAAACTGAATTAAGAAATCAATTAGTAGTTTCGCGTATATCACAGAGATGTCACTGAATTTGCATATATGTTACACATTTAGCAAACGACGCGAAAAAAAATGTGGAGAAGGTATGTTCAGAGTTTCTTCGTGTACATCTGGCAATTTCTGAGCGGCCCAAGGGCATTTAATGTATACAAACTTGAACACATACAGTTACATATCGAAGTTTGTACTAGGCTTCCAAGCAAATGGATTTTGCGCCGTGAACGTCGCAGCCGGCGGGAACACAACTGCGCATGCGAGGCAGCCAGCGCATTGCTAATGGGCACAGCAGTGGCCTGAAGCACTCTGCTGCTATAGAACCCTAACCATATTCTGTTACGTTTACCTACTAGGCCTTATTCAGCGCTTGAACGTATGCCCTGTAATTTCCAGTATAGGGAAGGCAGGGATTATACCTCCCTAGGGAGTCGCCCAAATTACAGAGCCCCGTACCGTCGCGAGAATGGGAGCAAAACACTGAGAGGAATAGTTTTGCCTGATGGCGAGAGATGTATGCACTCGTCAAAGAAGGCCGATCGCAGACGACAAAATAACAAACCCGAGGTCATAACGCGATTCCCTGCCGTTGAAATAACAAAAGCAAAATGGAAAGAAAATATCACAGAGGAAACGGCGTCACGAGCAGCGCAGCTCCGCCTCTTACACGGTCGGTCCATTTTCTCAAATATTCGCGCCCTTGTAGCGCCTCATTTTTGTCCGGCACTTATCGTCGTTTTCCGTTGCACGTTCATTCATTTACTTGATTTCTTTGCTCTCGCGTCAAATAGCCGCGAGAGACATGCGCCGGGCGCTACAAAACCCCGCGTTTCCTCCGCCCCCTGCTCAGCCATTCGCCATGTTTTATTATTTGACTGCGCGAACATTTTTCGGCCTAGAGAGGTGAGGCACGGTGTACGTGCACGCACATTCGGTTATTGCCGGTTTTGCCACGTTGTCTTTCTCAGTGCCTGTTTGAACACCAGGCGCGTCGCAGCGTCTGCACGCACGAGACACACGAAAGCGCTGATAGTCGTCCTGCCGAGGCGGAAATTTATGATAGTCAAAACGAACGCAACAAAAACACAAGGGCGGCGCGACGCGAGCACGCTTTTTGGAGTTGTTCCCTCAGACGTGGCTGCGCAAAGCTGAAACGCTCATCTCACAAAAGGGTAGACATGTTTGCACTTTCGCTGTCGAGAGGATTTCTTCGGCAAAATTCTCTCGAAATTTTAAGTGCATTCGCGCGTGTGCCAGCTCCGTCAAGGACTAGCGAACGCTGTATTAAGTTTCAGTAGACAGAGACGAATCCTGTGTCTGAGTGAGTGAGTGAGTGAGTGCGTGAGTGAGTGAGTGAGTGAGTGAGTGAGTGAGTGAGTGAGTGAGTGAGTGAGTGAGTGAGTGAGTGAGTGAGTGAGTGAGTGAGTGAGTGAGTGAGTGAGTGAGTGAGTGAGTGAGTGAGTGAGTGAGTGAGAACTGCAGCGAATATGTGGCACCTCCCTCGTAATAACCAATTGAGTCATCGGGGAATGGGAATTGGGGATTATCACGCGCCTACGGAACAGGAAAAGGCTAAACGAGCTTAATAAACCAATCAATGATAAATCAGGGATAAGATAAGCAAGCGGTATAAATAAATCATAGCAATAAATTAATTGGTTGCAGCGTCAATAGAACTGTTTTTCTTCTTAGCGAAGCCCAGCTTTTGCTGCCAGAGAACAAACGGAAAAACGAAACGGACATATATTGACAGTACACAGTAAACCCGCTGTGTGGCGCTACCGGCGACTCCTGCGCTATTTAACTCGGGCTGCGTTCCAATTCGCGGGCAGCTTGGTACAGAGGTTACGAAGCAGTCTAATTAGACGTCTAAAGGAAGCAGAACTGGAACGGCGCAGCGGTCACCAACGCAGACGACAACTTTGTAGCAGACATGTTGAGTAACGCAAGCCGCAGGTTTCGTAAATAATATTACAGTTATTATTACAAGCATTATGCGATTTAAAAACTTAGCAAAAGCATTTTCACCGCTAGTAAATTATAATAAATATTTCATAAAATAAGTTAATTTGTCACAGCATTAGTACACGAAAAGGTGGCGCTGGCGTCACTTCGTAGTTAGACAGGAAAGGTAGCCTGTATCGTTGCTGACTTCGATGCTGTATCTTCGAAGCTGTCTCCGTTGACGGCTTCGTTCGAATTGGAACGGGGCTTAGCGTGGCGGACTGTCCGCGAAGACGGCAACGAAGCCGTTTAACGGGTGAATGGGAACGCACCCTTGATTCCTTTCGCAAGCCTGCTCGCTTCGGCGGTTCCACTGTGAAGAACTCTGGTGTTCATTGATTTATTGTATGGTTTAACGCGCCGATGCAACGCAGGCGATGAGGCGCGCCGTAGTGGAGGGCTCCGGATTAATTTTGACCACGTGGGGATCTTTAACGTGCGCCGAAATCTCGAACACTGGTGTTCAATACAGCCGCTGAGCGCACGCCGACGTGTTTTGGCGCACTGGAGCTCCTCCTTCCCGAACTTGGGCGCGTGTGCGGACTCTTTTCCTACTCACACGCCGACAGTGAGCGAGTTCTCTTTACGCTTCTCGCTTCGTTCGGAAAAGCGTTGGGTTGTGCATGAGGAGAGAGAGAGAGAAAGCGAGGAGACTCCAGGAGGAATGGTGGAGGACGATTGAGAAAGGGTCTTAAATTGTGAAGGAATAAAATTAAGAAGCGAGCGCCGAATAAGCGCGGTCTTAGAGAAACGAGAAATGGGCGAGAGAGAAAAAAAAACACGACCAACAAAGAAAGAAAACAAGCTGTGTGAAGAAAAAGATCTTCCGACCGTTTTCTTTTTTTCGTTTGCTCCACCACTCTTATTATTCCGCCGATCGAAACGAACTAAGCACGCGCGGAGACAGGACTCCCTTGTTCCCTAGAGAGCGAAAAAGAAGGGAAAAAGGAGAAACCAAGACCAATCGAAAGCACGAAAGACAGAAGCTGATTATAAAGCGCAGAGAAGCCTGCTCTCTGCAAGCGAATGAGCGAGGCAAAAAAAAAAAAAAAAAGAGCGAGGTAACCTGTGCTGGCAAGAAACTGAAAATACGAAATTCGGGAACGAAGGGAAAAATTAAGAGCAAGCCCGAACGGGAATGACAAAAGAAAAGTAGAGAACCAAGAAACGCGCCTTAGGGGGCGCCCCTGTGCTGCAGTCATGACGTCACGCGGACGCCATCATTTTAATTGCCCAGATTGACGCAGCTAAAGCGGCGCTGGCGGCGCGTTCCCTACAAACCCACGCCGGCAGACGAATGCGACGCTCTGCTATACGTACGAATTGACGTCATTTGATGTTCTTCAACTTGGTCCAGTGCAAGTATACCACGTTTTCCGGGACCATACCGTCCGGACGCCACCGACAGCGGTTGTTCCTTCAAGAAAGAGTGCACGACGCGATAGACCGAAACGCGGTTGATGGTAGTGCCCGGGGGAGGGTTGAACCTCGGCTGGCCAGCGAGAAATCCCGACAGCGCGTCGACAGTGCAGGAAGTGACGGGGTAAGGGTGGAAGTAAAGAAAGCTGGGGGAGGGGGCGCAGCTGGAGAGGAGAAGCAGCAGTAAGGTCTAAATGTTTCTTGAGATATGAAAGAGCTAAGGTAACGTATTCCGCTACAAAAAGAGGGCAGTTAAAAAGCGCAATTGAACAAAATGTGTAAAAGCGCGATGCCGGGTCGACGCAGCGATACAGACCGGCTGGGTGGGTGGCAACGTCGATGAAGCAACAACGGAGGCCAGCGCTCATTAAAAGGGACGAAAAATGCCAGGAAAGGAAAACACGGGAGGAAAAAAGGAGCCTGGGGAAAGAAAGGAAAAGTTAAGCGGAACAAAGAGGGAAATATAGGGAAGCATCGAACGGGGAGTGGGAGGGGGCCGTTTTAAAAAATGCAGCGACGTCGTGCCTCCACGATGAGAGAAGATGGCGGCGTCGTTGCTCGTCGGTGAAGAGAGCGCGCCAGCGACAAAAACATAAAATGGGGAAGAAGCGGGATCGCCGGGCATAGAAAAAAATTAGGCGACGCCCAGGGAACAAAGCAAAACATTAAAGTGGAAAGAAGCGAAGATCAACAAAGGAAGGAAGACGGGAGAGGGGGGAAAATGAAGAAACACTAAATGGAGTGCTGGCAGCCTGGTTAAAAAACGGGAGAGGAGGGGATTTTTTTCCCCAAAGCCGCCCGCTCGTCGCCGCACGTGGCGGTGGGAGAAGGAGCAGCCGGGGGAGAAGAAGAGGGAACGTATACCTCTACTTCTGAAATTTGTTTTTTTTTTGTCTGTCCCCTTGTCTTCGTCCACTTTGAACTGTCTTTTTTGTCGCTGTTTTCGTTTTTGTGACGTCGGTAGCCTCGCCGAAGGGATGCGTGCGCGTTATAGCCGTAGTTGCAGCGCCCGAGGGGGAGCGAAGGTGGCGCTGGGGGAGAAGAGGGTTGGAGGAAAGGGGAAGGGAAGACTCTGGAGAGAGGGTACAAAATGAGGAAAGCCCGAAGACACAACATGGCCGGTTTGATGAGGCCCTTCGCCCCCGCTCGCGCGCGCGTTCGCGCCGCGCGCCATCAGCTAGCTCACTCCGGCTTTTAATACGTCCGCCATATTGCATCTTACGCGGCTGCGCCCCCTCCCGCCTGCCCACGCGACCTCGCCGGGCGGGCTCCGTTCCCTCGTCCCCGCTGAGTGGGTTGACGCAGCTGCTGGGGCCTGATGTGTTCCTACGATACGTTGTTCTCGCAAACTTAAAGGGGCCATGAAGGCAGGATGGCAAGTTGGGCGAGTTGGTGTTGATTCATCTTGAAAATTGGCGCGGAAAGACGTTGACTAAGAAGAGAAATACACAGGACGACGAGCTACTAGCCAACGTCTTTCCGCCTTCTTCTTAGTTTCTTAGTCAACGTCTTCTTAGTCAACGTCTTTCCGCGCCAATTTTCAACATGAAGGCAGAATACAGAATTGCTCTGTTTGAAAGAATTAGCCCTTCGAAACTGACTGACCTCCGTTCCATAAACGGAAGACACTTTTTAAACGAAAAAAAAAAACAGCAAGGAATACTGAGAAACGTTCAAAACTCGCGCTTCACTTCACTGACGTAATACGGGTAGGAGTGGCGTGGATATGGGCCAGCACCAAAATAAAGTTATTGGTGCGTTAATTGCACGTTGGCATGGAAGTGATGCGATCAAACGGAACTAGAGGCGCTACTACAATTGGGAAGCGATGTTTCTTTGTGGGTGCTTCTTAGTTAGGTCAGCGGCCGCGAATGGCACAAACAGGATTCCGTGACGTCATAGAAAAATCACTGTAAACTGCCCAGGGAGTCACCACTACTTCGTATGCCTTTTTTAAAGCGTCCAATATTTGTTTGAAGCTTGAGATAGAATTCTTGTCGTAGTTAACGATGCGAAGCAGTCTGTTTACAAACCAAACTTCTTTTTGTCTCCACGGCCCGTTTAAAGACAACAATGTTTAACTTGGTTCTCGCAGACGAAACGTATTTGTATCTGTCCCCTTTCCGCCTAAATATGAAAGAGATACAAACATCCCCGGCTTTCCTGCGTAAAGGCTGACCGCCCAGATACCTAAAAAAAAACATTGCAGAAGAGTGATATCACACATAGAGCAAGGAGTGGACTTGAGTATGAACTCGCATCAAAACTTTACGGTACTTTACGGTACGGTAATTCGGTGTAACATTTACTTCTTATAGACTTAACAGTTGGACCTGTAGGGCAAGGTTACTTGAAACTGCGCTCAGGGTCGGTTCTAAGCCTCAATATTATCTGTTCGGAAGCACTTTGCATTACGCTGTATAACTTCTAAGAAATGTCGCCTGAAAGAACTGCGATGATCCCTGAAAAGTTGCACTTGAAAAGGAGAAAAGGCACTTGAAAAGGCGGGTTGAAGAAAAAAAAAAAACGTTGTAGTGTAATTTCAGGCAGTTAGGCGATTAACACCTAGCTATGGGCCGGAAGTGGTGATAACCGGGCAGAGAATAAAACGCTGGTAGATACAGACATAGAGAAAAGTATTAAAAAAAAGGCTAAAAGCTTCGGCTAAAAGCTTCGCGTTTTAGCCATATTTCTCTAAAGAGAAATGTTAATGAGCGCCCTTTGCTGTTTTACCGATGTAGGGTGCCAGAACCAGCCGTGGTGTGAGGAACAGAGTTTCATACTAATGTATACTAAAGGGAAATCTTGCTCCACTGTCTAGGCGAGCCGCGCTTCGGCGAGCGTTCCGTCATGTACCGTGCAGGCACGTTCCACTCGTCCTTGGCATGGCTCATGAGCACTCTGAAAAGTTGCCTCTGGCTGCAAAAAAGTAACATTATTACTGTTGAAGGTTCATCAAATTTGTTTTGTTATTATAAAATTGAACCTCCGAAATAATTAATTTGTCAGTGATTATGTAGAAGCTTTATGCACCATGAAAAAAAAAAAAAAGTTGCCCTTTTTTGTTGACTTTGGCTTCGAAACAAAAAAGAAGCCGTATGGCTAGCTAAGCCAAGTAGGCGAGGAACTTCGCTAGCGGCAATGGCGCCGCACACGGCGGTCCGCGACTGCTGCGACAGATTTCTATCTAGTATATATTGGTATGAAGCTCTATGGTGTGAGGACCCTACTGCTAAGAATGCTCCCTTTTCTTCTGTACATTATCATCATCATCATCAACTTGCACGCCAACACTTCGTCCTCATCTCCGTGGATACTCATCATCATGGTGTACACGTGCTTCGCTCGAGCGTCCTCAAGAAAGAGTCGCTTTGAATGTCGACGTTTCGAGTGAACTTTTGCCTCTCAATATATTGGGCTAGCCAATATTACGGCTTTGTTACGACCAGCTGAGATGTCTTTCGGGATTGATTTTGGCCATTTAGAATTTCTTACCATGACCCGGATGTACTGAAAACGTGTAATCGTTTTTTTTTTTTTTTTGGATTTTGTTACCGCCAGAAACTCAGAAGCTACAGATTAGAATCGAACCATCTGCAGACATAACACCAGCAGGATGCCGCGCCTTTCCAGCTTCTCTTCGAAAACGTTTTCCAGCTTCTCTTCGAAAACTGAAGTGTTTTTGAAACTTAGCACCGAGCGTGCCTAGTGCTGATGTGGCCGCGAAGAATTTCAGACTAATATTGATGCTCTAAGCCCATCAGACAACTGATTGATTCATTGAGGGTTTAACGCGCCGACGCAACGCCGGCGATGAGGCGCGCCGTAGTGAAGGGCTCCGGATTAATTTCGACCACCTGGGCATCTTTAACATGTGCCGAAATCTCGTACACACGGGCGTTTTTGCATTTCGCCTCCATCAGAAAAGCGGCCGCCGAGGCCGGGAATCGAACCCGCGACCTAGTGCTCAGCAGCGCAACGCCTTAGCCACTGACCCACCGCGGTGGGTCTTCAGACAACCTAAAAACTCACTAAATATTTTTGCTCTCTTTGTCGCCCTGGGCATTGGTTGTGCGCTGGAGTGACGTCCCACGAGCTATATCGCAGCTACTGAGAAACTTATTTCCAGTTGCAGCAATAAACCCATTCCGGGACCACTTTAAATAAAATCGCAACAAAAGCACAGGAGAAACTGGGGAGCGTATCAGCTCGATTACCAAATCACGTAGTGCCGTTCTGTGCTGCAGGTAACTACAGCCCCTGCGGAGCTTTGAGGCACAAAGTAAAGAGTGAAAGCGTTTACCGGCACTGTACCAGAGCCACTTAAATTTCTGCCATATACTGCTGGCCGCGGTTATTACCACCGAAAGTATTAATAATACAGAGCCACTCGAGGGAAACCCCAAAGACGCGGGTTTAAAAAAGCGGCCGATGGAGGCGAAAAGCGAAAACGATCGTGTGCGGAGATTTAGGCGCACGTTAAAGATCCCCAGGTGGTCTATATTCATACGGAGCCCTCCACTACGGCGCACCTTATAACCCAGGCGTAGATTAGGCGCGTTAAACCCCATAATCTGAGTTTATCACTCGAGGAAAACATGCCTATTCGGCTTTTGTGTTCCTGGTTGAGCCAGTAAGTGCTCAATGCTTGTATCCATATCCATATCTATATCCATATACATAGCCATATCAATGTACATGTACATGTACATGTACATGTACATGTACATATACATATACATATACATATACATATACATATACATACACATACACATCCATCACCAGCCTATCTACGCCCACTGCAGGGAAAGGCCTCTCCCATTAATCTCCAATTATTCCGGTCCTGCCCTAACTGCGACCAATTTATCCCTGCAAACTTCTTGATCTCATCTACCCATCTAATAGGCAGATGAGATCATCTAACCATACATATACATATACATATACATATACATATACATATACATATACATATACATATACATATACATATACATATACATATACATACTTCGTCCAGCTTTATTTCCGGTACAAAGCGCGCAGCAAGACGGTGCTCGACTCCGCTCCCGCCGGCAACACTACCGCATGACTGCGCGCATTAAGCTTCCGCCCGTCCGACTACGGGAAGTAGCATCCGGTCTGCGGGAAACACTTCCTAGGCCGCGCCAGCGCCCAAGTTAAGATTAATAACAAAAAATGGGGTGTTCGGAGAAAGAAAGTGGACCAAAGGGGGCACAAAGCAGGAAGGGGGCCAAGACCTGGGTGAAGAGATCGTCGCAGCCCCCCTTGGCCCAGATACGGCGACCTTGACTCCGTCTTGCTCTACGACGTCCCCTGCGCCCTTTCCTGTGTACCTGCGCGGTTGTCGGCGGGGTTCAGACTGCGGCGTGAAATACCGGCCCATAACTCAGACGTGAAAGGGGGAGAGAGAGGGGAGGGGGGCGCCGGGTAGGCGCGGAAGGGATGTGGGCCCGCCAAGGGGATATCCCGTGTTGAAGGCAAGCCAGGAGGAGGTGTCCGAACGGTGCAGTGGACGGGCACAGAACCTGGCGACCGTAAACGACCCTACATGCTGTATACATGTACAGTTTCTGTCAGAAGTTCAGAGGTCGCGATATATTGTTATTGTTACTTAAATGTCGTACCTAGCCTTGTAAGGTGTGCGGGTAATTGCTTTACCTTGTAGCACCTTTTTAACACTTTGGGCGGGAAATCACCGCAACAGGCCGGGCTAAAAGTAGACAGGCCACGAAGAATGACAGGGAAGTGTTTTATGCCCCAAAGCTGAAGAAAGTACTTCTCGTTCTTAGAGTCGTCGAATTATTCTTGTTCTTAGAGTCGTCGAATTAGAGTCGTCGAACGTTAAGCTTTTGCTTTGATTTCTTTGCAGCCCTGAAACTTTTCGCGTGGCCTAGAGACTTTTGGCAAAGAGTGTATATACACTATCGGGGAAGTCATGTCGTCACTGACAGCGTAAATTTAACCAGGAAGCATGGTGTACATCGGGCTCCGAGCGACAGTTTCTCCATATGCATATACGGTCGTTTTCACGTGCGCAACGGCATAACGTCATCACTGCCTTCGTCACAACCATAGTTGTCGCTGTCGTCGTAGTAATAGTGCTAGGCTTCCTCAGAGACCTCGGAGCCACATGCAGTATAGTGCCTTTGATTTTTGGCAAGTTATCGAGACAATCAGCGCAGCTACTGCCTTATTTCGGGCCCAACAGACCTGACGCTAACCATAAAATTTTCTATTAATAGATGCAGCTTGCAATCTAGAAGTTGGCTGCGCTGCTTAGTGTTCCCTGGTTGCGATGAGAACACTGCTTTGAAATCAAACGCGAAGCAGCTAAGGTACCACGTGGCTGTAACCAAATCTATCTGTCACAAGTCGATAACGACAGTAGCATCGTCTTACCTCAGGGGTATACCTTCGTGGCTGCACTTCGAACTGTGACACCCGGGCAGAGTTTGAGGGCTTTGCGGTGAAGCTGTTCGGCTCTCCCCTATGCCACTGCACGGGTATATTGTAATGCAGAGAAGCTGAATTCGGGGATTCCAAAAACGACTACCGGAAACAGTTTTAACGCTTGAGCACCGTTCACGCATTGGTTGCTGTTCATGTCTCGTTTGAGCTAGCAAACCAAAAGAGTAACTAAGCCTGTCGGCTGCTGTATCCAGTATTTCCCTGTCCTTTTGTGTGGGGTAGGGGTGAGACGGATCGTATGACTGAAAATAAGCGTATCCTCAACTTTTAAGAAAAAAAGTTTTCACAAGATCCCCAGCGTCTGCAGTAAAATAAACCTCCGCTAACCGCAGTAATGGTTTTCTGCCTTCGTTACGCGGTCGGAAATGTCTAATCGGACGGTAGCGCGCCCTGAAATCTCACTTCTTGGGCCCTGTCAAGGAGCACTCATGAAATCTCGGCTACACATTAAAACTCGCCCAGGGGAACGGGTGTCAGTGGAAGCCGTTTTTCCCGCCGCGGGATGAGTGAACAGCAGTCTGCTGGGCGCTTAACCTCCGACCTCCGAACCGCTTAAACGCTGGTCCTTCATTCGTGGCGTGTAACACACACCGGAAGCTGGTCTGGAAAAGAAACGCAAGAAAACGTCCTCGCGTCTCAAAAGTCCAAGCGACATCCCACGAGCACCGCCGGGGGCCAGCTTAAACAAACATCACATCGGCCGGCTTGGCGCAAAACGCCAAGGTCTGCGAGAGGCAGCGGCGGAGGAGGCAGCTGATTACATACACGTCGGCGCCAAAGGGAAGATCCCCCGCAACTTTTTGACGCTCGCTAGACAAGAAGGCAGAAATCCCACGGCAACTTCGAGAGCCGGCGAACGGATGCAATCCGGAAGTGGGTCAGGAAGCCGACGCCACCGCGGCAATAAAAGTTGCGAGAGGAAGTCGCCGCTTCCGGAAGTGAAGGAGGAGGGGGAACAAAGTCGGGCGAATCCACCGCTACGCTCGGGCAAGTCGAGAAAAATTATAAAAAAAAAAGAAGAGCGAGGGGTAAATGCGTATGTCCGCGGTAGAGCACCCACCTACGATGCGACCTTGGCCTACTAAACTCAAGAAGACGTCTTCTTCCCTAACCCTCGTCCCAACGCCGTTGCGTCCTGCCAACACGATTTTACTTTCACTCCAAGACCATAAAAGCTAGGTGCTGCGCCGTTGTACGCCCTACTACGCATCTGGCGCATATGGGCACCCGGGTACCCTTATTGAAGGATGTGCGCATACGCTCCCGGGGCAGCGGCTTTAGGGCTGAGCGGCGAGAGGGGGGCAAAAACCAGATGCCGCCGTCGCGATTTGTACGAGGAGAGGCGAGCAGCAGCCCACAAGTGCGCGTAAACAAACGCCCCGCCAGCCTCCCACATCCTCATGCTTTTATTTCTTTCCTCTCCTCCGCGTCTTGCGCGCAGCCTTCAACGGCGCTCCCATCGTCGTCGTCGTCGGGCGCGGTAAACAAAATTCATAACCCCCACGAGCGGATGGAGCGAAGGCCACTCACTCGTTGGCCTGTTGTTGCCTGTTTATTCCTCCTTCACCGGCTTCCTATTTGTTGCCCGTGCGGCATGTTTGCGGCACGTCTGTCTTGAAGGTGGAGAAGAAAGGGACCCGCGAAGCCAGACCTTCGAGGTCAGTGTGGTTTTTTTAGTTCTTCGTGGGCTTCAAGGCGCCCCGTCAGACCGTTCCCACAGCTTTCACTGTCTAAACTGAAAGCACATATGGTAAAGAGAAGGCAAATGAAGCAACGTGTCAAAAAAATTTCGCACTGAGAAGACCCCCGCCCCCCTTCCCTCATAAAAAAAAGGAGGGGGGAAATTTTTGTCCTCCCCAGACTTGGTGGTAAGATGCAGCCCCGAAACTCCGTGCACCCACTTTCTCCAACCTTACATACGATGCTCCTTTTTCTCTCTCGCTCTATTCATAATCGTCTGACAACAACAACAAAATGTAAAGAAGCTTGTGCTCCTGAAACGGGTCGAATAACCTTGCGCGACGCGTCGAACATTACAATGCACCAGACTGCGCGCCCAGACATGCCTTAGTTCAACCGGAACGTACAGCCACATGTAGAGAAAAAGAAAAAAAAAGAGATGCGACATAAAGTACACAAGAAAACACGCATCCCCGGGAGGGAGACGGCGGCAACAAACAAATCACCCAGTTAGAAACGCAACAATCAAGCACCCTGCGTCTTTTGACCCACTTTTCGAATCCCACCGGCTCGCAAACTGTTGCGCCCTGCCCGTCGGTGCGTCAGACGTGTTTACAAAAGCGCGGTACCCTTCGAACCAGACAAATAAAAAGCAGGGGGGACAAGGGCATCCCCTGGCACAGGTCAGACGACACAATGCGCAGGGTGCAACTAGCACCAGCGCCACCTATAAGCAATCATCGAGGACGGTGGCGCCACCACGCAGTGCGCGTTCAAGTGTAGCAGGTCGTCTGCGAGCGGGAGATGGAGCAGACGACAACAACAATGCAGAATGCGAGTAGCAGACGATGAGATAAAAAAAATGGATGGAGGAAAGAAAAAAATAGGGAGAAGAGGAGGCCATTCAGTGGGGCGGTTAGGTGGTACGTTCCAACGCATAAATAAGGAAGCCGGGACGCGGGTCCGTGGAGGGGGGAGAGCTAACCCTAAATATCAACAATCAACAAGGCCGCCGCATTCCCCGCCTTTTATTCCGCGCGGCCGCCACCCCACCAGTCTCACTTTCACACCGCGACGCAGCTTTCTTTTTCGTTCCCTCTTTTTTTTTTCTCTCGTTCATTCAAAAGCTCGCGGATAGATCTGGGCGTGATGCAGCGGCCCGGATAAATATTGAAAAAAAAAAAAATAAAGAGCCTGGATTGATATTTTATACGGCGCTGTTGTGCAGGCAAAGATGGCTTTTGTTTGTTGCTCGAGCGAGCGCGCTTTAACCCGTTATTAATAAGAGGGGAGGCGACGGATGCAAATAGGCTGGTGTCGGAGCGTGGCCTAGGGTCGCTTGTTGTCTTGTTTTCATGAGAGGGGGCCTGCTTGCCGGCGCGTCGCTGGTGGCGATTAAGGGGCGCTCGGCACGTGCTCGGACCTTCGCTGAGAGGGGTACCGGTAATTGGGAGATGAGTGCCGAGATTTCTTCTTTTACGCCCCCCCCCCTTTCCCGCCGCCATTCATCTCGACACCTAGGCGACGTTTATAGAACGCTTTGCAGACGCCGACGCACTTGTAAATAAGGGTTGTTTACCGTCGTTTATGGTCTATTACAGCGCCCTTAAAGGCGCCACAATGATCGAGGAAGTGTTTGGACACGCACACCAAGTAATACGCATCATTACCTCCCAACTGATTGAATTTATAACGTCTTTACATTGTGGTTATTCTATTAGAATAGAAAAGTTACAGCGAAAGAAAAAAAATGGGAGAAGGTCAACTGTAGTTGAAAATTGAGAAATTTGGTTGCTAACTAAAGGATTCATCGTGCTAGCGAACGTAGAACAAAACTAAGTAAAGAACAAGAACAAAAGACACGCTAATGCGTATAGCGCATGCTTTTGTTTGTTCCTCATACAGTCGTGTTCGATGTTCGTTCGCTAGCACGATGAATTCCTTAGTTGGGAAGAGGTCATTCTGAGGGTTGCTGAGTGGATTCAAGCCTGGCTCAAATAAAGGGCATTCCGCGGAAGGTACAGTTTATATGTTTGGCCTTTAATTTTCTGCAGGAGCTGATTTTCAACCTTCGATGTGGAGTCGAGGGTGAGAGCTGAGATGACGTTGAGCTTGCCGCGCAGCGGTTCATTAATTGGATGCCAGGCCGTGATGCTTCTCATTCTGATGGAAGCGATGACATTCTGTCAAAACCTCTGTGTACGTGAGCATGTGGTGCATCCTAAATACATCAAAAATAAGACGGAGCGTACTGCGAGTTTCATAGACCGTGCTTAACTTAAGCGTGCTCAATCACAACATCAGGAATATCATTTCTTTACCTAGCTAGCAATAGATTGATTATGCCGGCGAGAGTTTTCTTCCTAGATTCACGAACAGTGAGCGATAACCAATTAGCGGTGCACGGAGAGGGGTGACGTCAAGCCTAGCTGGTGGCGGCGGCGCTGCCCATGGTGGCGCCACCTTTGCGCCACTGATGGCCTAGTTGCTCAAAATGACGTGAACTTGAGGCAGCGTCGTCTGGCTGCTTTTACAGTCCCTTGAAATTCGGATAGTCTGCCGTCCAAGGCCGAATTCAACGGAGTCGTTTTCGTGATGAAAGCCTCGGGCAGACAGCACACCGGTCGACTGCAACGCCCTTTCAATATACTGGCCATTTTTTCTACCGGAAATTTTTTATAAATTTTTATATTTGTTTTGATATAGCTTTTCCTGGAAAAAATATGTCCTTGCATACTTTTTTGGGTGCGAATAAATTTATTTAGGAATTTTAAAGTATGTACATTTCTTTTGACGACATAGAGCTTCATACTAATATATACTAGAGGGAAATCTGGCGCTGCATACAATCGCGGGCCGTCATGGGCGCCGCCACTGCAGCTAGCGACATCCCTCGCTTACTTGGCTTGGCTAGCCACAAAGCTCCTTTTTTTTTCTTGAAGCCAAAATCAACAAAAAATGCTAACATTTTTCTTGTTCATCTCGCATGAAGCATCTGAACAGTCACTGACAAATAAATCTGTCTGGAGCTCCAACTTTATAATAACAAAACAATTTGGATTAGTCTTTTACAGCAATATTGTTGCGTTTTTTCAGCCAGAGGCAACTTTTCAGCCTGTTCATGATCCGTGCCAAGGACAAGTAGGACGTGTTTGCTCGGCATAGTGTCATACTAATTTATATTATTAGGTATGTATGAAACTCTTTGCTGCCCGGTAAATGACGGAACGCTCACTGAAGCGCGGCTCGCCTAGAAAGTGGCGCCAGATTTCCCTCTAGTATATGTTAGTATGAAGCTCTGTAGTTGGCGCCTCTGATCGTTTGCTCACCGCAAAGTGCTGACGAACACAGCTAAAAGCGGCGTACAAGCAGATGACGCTACTTTTCAACTTTTAATTGCAAAAAAAAAAATTAATTCAGGCAAAAAAGTAAGCAAATGAACGATTTAAAAATTGTTATAACAGAAATTTGGTTTTAATAAACGCCTCAATGGCAAAGGTGGTGAGTGCGCTGCATGGTGCACGGAGAGGACGCCACAGTCGACCAGTGGGCTGTTTTTCGCGTGCCTTCATTACTGCGACGACCCACCGTTGTGTTGCAAACCTGACCCGGGCGACGGAGTAGCCAAATTTCTAGGGCGCGTAGGGTGGAAAAGAGAACGTAATGGGAACGGCGGCGGTGAAATGCCGATACTAATGGATCGACAGGAAGGCAATGCCGCTGCTAAAGTGAGCCAACGTGACCATTAAGACGGGAAAGACGGAAAGTACAGTGTGCGGTCGGGTCTAGCAAACGGCGGGCGAGAAATGCCCTGTAGCCAGCTCCCGAGGCCGGAGGAAGCGGTCGCATCGGCGATCCCCAAGTTCGTGGGAGAGAGAGAGTTGCGATGCTAGCCAATTCATACGGATCTAGCAATGAATCTTCCAGTATTTTATTTTCCTGGTTATTGAGAAACAAAGGATTACTTCAGAGACACCACATTTTTTACGAGTAGCAGTGTATAGACAAAGCACAATCACGCCCACGCGTGTGAGAGAGAGTCTTCTCCTATGAGAAGGTCTCTGGTCGACTCTGTTATCTGCTCTCCACTTTGTCCCTCCCACCACAGAGCGGAATACCGCGACTATTCGCAGAACCCCACTGAGTTCGGCCACCGGAACTCACTTCACATTCCTACTCCTGGAGCTCGCGAAAACTCCGATGCAAAAAAAAAAAAAAACCGGAAGAAACTAAGACAAAATGGAGAAGAATAAGAAGCAAACGGCTCACAGGAGACGTTTTAGAGTCCGAAAGGTCCTTTTCTCAGTTTACGCGACCATATCTCCTTCTATCTAATTCCGAGATGAAGATCTTACGTCTAGACAACGCGACAAGGGAGTAATTTCTGTTTCCCTTCTATTTTCCAGGTCCTTTTGGGACTTCCTAAGATGGGGCTCTCGCATCCGACCAAGCTTCCCGGGCCTCCCTCCAAGAAACGGTTGAAGCTATAAAAAGAAATCACAAACGGGATACAGCGCCTTTACACATCTGGGCGCGTTGTGCGCGTACACAAGCGTAAATATATAGCAAAGAGAGAGAGAGAGAGAGGATGTTACGCACTCACGTGTGTATATCAGAGGAGAAACGAGGGGTGGAGGGGGGTGCGATACCTAAGCGGAGCATCCGTTGACGCTGCGTAGCGTCGTAAACGGGAAGTTGCCTAGCTCCGCGCCTGCGTCGCTTCCGGTCTCGGAGAATTCGATACGGATTTCAAGGTTACCAAGGCATTCTGCGACGTCTCGGATCGCCGCATCTCGCGCTACCGCCTCCTCCCCTTTTGCCCGCTTTGAGAGCAATATCTGCGCTCACAATCGGCTATTGTTCCCCTCCACCCTCTACCTCCCTTTCTTCGCCGTTATTAAGCTTCGTTCCTCGCTTGCATCTGCGAGCCGTGCACGTGCAACAGCGATTTTTCGGGTCTCGTTTAAGTTTTTTTCTCGTTTACTCCTTCGCTCTTACGCTGTTGCTTTCCGCCCGCAGAAGAGTCACGTTTTCTCCCAGTCAGCTGTCTTCCGTTTCGGGCCCGGAAGACGGCGGGATACTCCTTTTCCTTACATCTTTCTGTTTCCTTGTCTATTTTCTTTTCATTCGGGCCTCGGCGTAGCAATACTACACGGCTTTCGGTTGTGATCGTAGTAAGCGCCACGGGAAGGAATTTTTCATTCATAGGTTTCATTCATGATGTTCGGCAATATCGTGAGCCCTCCATGAGGACTTACCCGCCGCGGTGCACGCTCAGTGGCTAAGGCGTTGCGCTGCTGAGCACGGGGTCGCGGGTTCGATTCCCGGCCACGGCGGCCACTTTTCTGATAGAGGCGAAAAGCAAAAGTGTGTACGAGATTTCGGCGCACGTTAAAGATCCCCAGGAGGTCAAAACTAATCCGGAGCCCTCCACTACAGCGCACCGCTTCGCCTGCGTTGCGTCCGCGCGTTAAACCCTACGATCGATCAATCAATCAATCAATCAATCAATCAATCAATCAATCAATCAATCAATCAATCAATCAATCAATCAATCAATCAATCAATCAATCAATGAGGACTTTGGTCACGTTCTTGGGTCCGTGATGCAGTTCACCGCGCAAACTAATAGCAACTAATAATCAAACCATAACAAATAAAAATAATTTTAGTGTGTCTGCTGAGTAAATTGCAAATTATGTGGAGTCAAACGCTCATGACCGACATTTGTTGTCACCCGTAGCTACGATAACAAAACATGCGAGGCTGTTCGGAGATTAGTACGTCTTCATGGTTTCATAGGAATCCATTGTAGAGGGAAAAAATGTAATAGCAAACTAGCCCTTCGGTAGGACTGTGTGATCTCATTAAATAATTGATTGATTGATTGATTGATTGATTGATTGATTGATTGATTGATTGATTGATTGATTGATTGATTGATTGATTGATTGATTGATTGATTGATTGATTGATTGATTGATTGATTGATTGATTGATTGATTGATGGAATAAATATCGAGATACCAGCACTGACATTTAGCGAAATATTTTTCATACCCTATCGAGCAATGCGGCCATTCTCAAGCAGATACATACTGCATAGATTTCCTTTCCCCATTCATTTCCAAATGGGTGAACTGCAACCTAAAGTTTGAATTCTGACTTAGGGACATAAGTATTTTACAGTGTTTCATTCGCTGGGCTTTTAAATGCAATTCATGACAGCAAAGTTCAAGTGCCAACTACTAAGATAAGAAAAGGCACCACAGGAAGGACGTTGCAACAGATATGGTAGATTTTCAATTCTTTTTTTTTTGTTTAAATTAGTGCAGCAAGGACGGGTGCTTTCGGATATAACTCTGCGCTATCAAAAGAATATGACCGCCGCACCGACAAAGTTCTTCATAACGAGAACAGCTTCCCCTTTCCGTCGTTCCGGTGTAACGATGCCGCATCCACCGTCTTGTGACGTCACACCCGCCATTATACGCGTGGCGGCGCCACAGACACGTACAAAGAGAGCAGGCCTTTACGGAAATTGGAAGTGAAGCCTTCTCTTGGCGACAAAACAAAGGAAAGCAGCGGCGGGAAAGGCGAAACCGAAACCGACGACAATCGCGCGTAAGCCACGCGTCAAGCCAACCTGAAGCCGTATACGACCAAGAGTCCGACCGACGACAACGGAGAAACCGTCGGTGGCGTTACAACGCGAGCGGTCGGATTGCTCCTTTCTCCGTTTCCCACCGCCGTCTCGTCTCCGTGTCCATTGTTTCTGGAGGTTGCCGTGGCCGCAGCTGTGTCAGCTTAGACGCATCGGAGACTGTCGGCACGCTTACGAGCAGAAGAGAGCGTATACATTGTATCGGCCCGGGCGTCGAGTAGCGCACATGCCGGGATTTACGCGTACCGTTGCGCTCTCGCTGTAACATTGTACCCCGCAGTATGCATATACAGCGTGGTATATGTATATGTATATGCATACGTATACGTCATCATCATCATCACCAGCCTGTCTACGCCCACTGCAGGGCAAAGGCCTGTCCCATTATTCTCCAATTACCCCGGTCCTGTGCCAACTGTGACCAATTTATCCCCGCAAACTTCTTGATCTCATCTGCCCATCTAACTTTCTGCCGCCCCCTGCAGCGCTTGCCTTCTCTAGGGATCCACTGTGTTACCCTTAATGACCAGCGGTTATCTTGCCTTCGCATTACATACCCTTCCCACGTCAATTTCTTCTTAATTTCTACTAATATATCCTTAACACGCGTGTGTTCCCTAATGTATATGTATATGCATAATCACCACCACCACCACCACCATCATCATCATCATCATCCCCATCCTGCTTGTGCCCACTGCAGGACGAAGGCCTCTCCCAGAGATCTCCAGCCACGCCTATCGAGTGCTGCCCACCCTTTCCCTCCAAATTTGCGTAGCTCATCCCTCCGTCGAGTCCTTGGCGGACCACCCCCATTGCGGTTACGGTCTATTGGCGGCCACCCCGTTTAACAAATGGTCGCCCTCTTGTCCCTCACGTGCATGACGTCTCCCGCCCGTGCCCGTCTTCTACGCTTAATTTGAGCTGAATCTCTTCGACGTGTATGTGTACGTATATATGTAGCTGTGTGCTTATGTCTATTGTCGGTGAATACATTGTCGGCAGAAGCTTGGCGTTGTATCACACACCTGGAAAGAAAAATTGGGCCGGCTCAACGGGGCATGTAAGAGATGATGATTAAATATGGCATCTTGGATCAGGGAACAAACTGGAGGGGAAGACAGTATTGTTCAAATTGAGAAAAACAAACTGAACTTGGGATAGACATGAAGACAGCCGAAATGACAACCGATGGATCACCTGGGTAAAAGCGGGCGCTGAAAGATGGGACTGGAAGAAGCTGAAGGCCAATAACTCTGTGGTGGGATGAAATAAAAAAAAATTGGGGGAAAGGAACGGACTCGAACAGCGCAGAACAGGAGTGGATGGAAATCGATGAAAGAGGCCTTCTTCTACAGTGGACCCAAATATGATGATGAGGAGGAGGAGGAGGGGACGACGATGGTGTGTAGGTGGTATTCGTATAATATATGTATATCAGGCACGTAGAATGCGTAATTTCCGGCTGCGCCTCCCTACAATGGTTCCTGTTTTGCCTCTCACGAAGAAAAGCCATGTCGAAATGTTGAAACTCTTGCTCGAAGCTTTGCTTCCGGTTTGTTTGCTGATCGACTTCCGTGCTTCAACATGCGCTGTATATGTAAGGTGTTTCGCGTAACGTCGGCCAAAGGTTAAAGTGAGAAATGTTAACTTTTCCTTGCACGGTACCTGGGTTAAACAGCTATCTAGGACAGTAATTGAACTGAACGACCAACTGACAGCCTTCTATCTGATGGAATTCTAATTACGCTATGCAACTGAGAATGCTCGCGAGCAAAACCTGGACTTCGAGACACCCCAGTCCCACGCCTTTGCCATATGAATGTCACGCGTATAGTTTCACGCTCGCACCAATAAACTAACTCCCACACCACGGCGCAATCATGTCTACAAATGCGGCAACGCGTCTATACGGTCCCCTCTTCGTCTGCCGCCATGACGTTGCCCGTTTGCGGAGCGTAAGATGTTGCAAAGAAATGCTTCGTGCCCGCTTCGAACAGTCCTTCGAATCACGACCCCAGATGCCGCGACTACTCTAAGCCCCCGATGAGAAATCGTTCGCGACGATCATCTGTATTCTTTCCGAGGAAACAGCAAGAGAACGCGCCGCGCTCTCTCATATACCGGTACTCGCAGCGACAGCAGCTTGCGGCGCTAAGATATTCATCGATGACGGCGGCCGCGGCGGAGGCATGCGTATAGACAGACTCGAAATGCCGCAAACAGATTCGCAGACTCGGTCACGAGCAAAAGCGCGCGCAAAACAAATCCGTCGACAACTCTCCCAGCGGTAAACTCCGGGTTGAAAATTAAAACAAAAATTGAATAGAGAGAAAGAGAGAGAGAGAGGCAGATTGCCCAGAAAGCACGCCAGCGTGATAAATAATGCTCGTTCGTCTCAAAACGAAGTTTAATTTGCACACAAAGAAGTAGTGAAAGGAAAGAGAGAACAGGAGAAGATGACACGCTCCAACGCTGCGTCGTCGCTGTAAAAATCGTTGCCGGAAAGAAGAAAAGAACGACCGTCAGGACCATTAATCAAGCGCTGTTCAGTCCCGCGGGTACGCGTTCGCGTCTTCTGCTGCGTTCCGTCTTCTTCCCACTCGAAAAATAATTAACGGCGCTTCATAACGGGCGACCACGAGCAGCGGCTCTGGGAGCGTGCAAGCAAAAACAAAATGGCGGCCCCGGCATGCGGACCAACGGACAGAGCAGCAGTGGTCGTGCATGATGTTATGTCACGCCCCAACGGACCGCCGGTCGTCCGCTGCTAATTTCGGGCTCGGCAGAAGACCCCGCGGATGAATCCAAGGAGCAAATGGACGCCATTTGGCGACCGGTGGTAAACGCGCGTTGTATTAAAGAACACGTGTGAGTGCTCCCTGATTGCTCATTCGATTTTTCTTTCGCGCAGTTCTGAAGACGCGACCCTCTTTCTATCCGCCTCTTGTGGTGGATTAACAAGGCGGTCCTTTATCTCAGGCACCGAGTATAACTACTTCTATAGGCAGCTGATGTTACACACGTATTACAGCGGTGATGCTCGAAAAGACGTGGCTGCGATTAGGAACGAAGGGGGCCGTGAGATAAGGGAAATCTAGAATTAAATTATCCCTGTTCCGTCGTTGTGTATTTTTGTGTGCGGCTTTTTTTTTCTTTTTTGCGCGAAAATTATATCCGTGACCCCATACGCACTTCCGGAGATTTTTGGACGGAAAGTCGTTGGGCGGGTTTTTAGGACGCGTCGACAAGGAGAGGTAATGTGCGGGCGTGGAGGCGAGACATGGCCGCCAAACAGGTCTGGTTCCTAGTAGAACTTCAGCCACCACTGTAAATGGGCGGCTATGTCCATCCGTCCGTCAGTTATTTCTTCCTCCCTTCCTTCCTCCCTGTCATCTTACCTTACTACCTCCCTTCCTTAATTTCTCCCTTACTTCCTTCCTGTCATCTTACCTTACTCCCTCCCTTCCTTAATTCCTCTCTTCCTTCCTCCCAGTCATCTTACCTTACTCCTTCACTTCCTTAATTTCTCTCTTCCTTCCTTCCTCCCTGTCATCCTCCCTTACTCCCTCCCTCCCTCCCTTTCTTTCTCCCTTTCTTCCTCCCTGTCGTCCTACCTTACTCCCCCCCTTCCTTTCTTCCTTCCTTCCTTCCTTCCTTCCTTCATCCATCGCTCCGTACCTCTTTCCCTCTCTCCCTTCCTGCCTCCCTCCCTCCTGTATTCCTACCTTACTACCTCCCTTCCTTCATTCCTCTCTCCCTTCTTTCTTCCCTCCCTTCCTCCTCCTTCCATCTTTGTTTTCTTCCGTGATTGATTCATTGATCATTCGTTGCTCATCACTCCGTCCCTATGATACCGCTCACAGTTGAAGAATGCGCCAGTTTTACGGCTTCGAAAGTTTTAACCTCCAAAATGTTTCACCTTGTCGTATTCAACTTTGGACATCATAAACTGGAAGCGATGCGCCGATACGTGCTAGCGCATTACAACGGTGGCTCGCTGGCTTCGCTTCCGACGAGCCCTGTCGTCGAATGCAGACATAGGCATAAATGGTGCCTCAAAGAACGCTTTTCTTTTAAAACCAGCAAAGTACAAGCGGCCCATCATTATAAGCCTCTCTCTCTCTCTCTCTCTCTCTCTCTCTCTCTCTCTCTCTCTGATTACACGCCGGTGCCCCGCAGCCGACAACCACGTAACACCGTTCCAATCTACCCCCAACATCACCTACGTGTAATTTTCTATTAGCGGCCCGTTAAAACGGACCGAACCGTTCGCAACACCGTTGCGAAGGCAGCGGCTACGAAACAAAGAGGGGGTGAAGAGGGGATTCGTATACACTTTCAAGGGGAGGACGTGGAAACTTATTAACAAGGCATAGCCGAAACCCGCCGAAACCTGCGGCGGCGGCGTCCGCAGTGCATGGCGGGAAAGAGCGGGAGACCCCATTATAAAGCGCGGCAGCTGCCTCACAGCCGCTGGCAACGACGGCAGAACAACAAGGAAACAAAACAGGGGCTGAAGCGAGCGCGCTTCGACCCGGCTGCTCAGACGTTATACACTTGAACAGCTGCCTCTGAATTCCTGATGCGACGGCGGACCTTCACGCCGCGCTGAATCAGACAACACAGCGGCAGTAGAGCGATGTTTGTCCAGTCGGTGCGCACACGGTGAAGCGAGTTGATGGTATACGATCTATTAACCGGCGGACTCAAGTGGTCAAACCGTAGCTCTGCCGAGTCCGACGTCATGGCATGGTTTTCATAGTGGATTGATTGATTGTATAGGGGGTTTAACGCGCCGACGCAACGCAGGCGATGAGGCGCGCAGTAGTGGGGGCTCCGGATGAGTTTTCACCGCCTGGGGATCTTTAAAGCGCGCCGAAATACCGAACAGACGGGCGTTTTCGCTTTTCGCCTCCATCAGAAGGTTTTTAAGTGGAGGAGGGGTGACGAGCAGGCCTCTGTTGGCGCATTTTTTCTTTCTTTAAAGTGGACTGATGAAACTAATTCGTTGCCCCTCACCCTAATTCACTATCTCCACAACCCAATCCGTACGAATTAACCTTACACATTCGCTCGTTTTTAGACCATGAACACGAGGATTTCGTATGCATTTATTTGTTGTAAGGTTTATCGCGCCCACGCTACCCAGGCGATGCGGCGCGCCGTAGTAGAGGGCTCCGGATTAATTTAGACCACCTGGGGCTCTTTAACGTGCGCCGAAATCTCGACACACAAGGGCGTTTTCGATTTTAGCCTCCATCAGGCTTTCGTATACGTACACTTGGACTCAGCGGTGGTTACCAACGGGAAACACCACTCGCACACGCACACGCCCACGCCCACATATAAAGCACGTGAACGAACACGCGTGGGATGATGACAGCTCCAAGGTACGCGTGCACGTTCTTCATGCTCTGCGTTTTTTTTCTTCACGGTGATAGCGCCGTAGTGGAGGGCTCCGGATTAATTTTGACCACCTGGGAATCTTTAACGTGCGCCGAAATCTCTCAATACACACAACAATAAAGTTTTTTCTCTCTCTCTCTCTCTCTCAATACACACGGGCGCTTTCGCTTTCCGCCTCCATCTGAGAAGCGGCCGCCGCGGCCGGGTCGAACCCGCGTCCTTGGGCTCAGCCGCACAATGCCTTAGCCACTGAGCCACAGAGGCGGATGCGAAAGGTGTTCGATTGTCTAACGGACCTGCCGTTGTGGAGATCGCAGCGGCACCACACTCACGCCGCTGATTGTCCAATCGAACACCGCGCTTCTCTTCTTCGAGTCGCGTTCTCAGTCATGTGACATTTCGCAGCCTATAGGAACGCCATGCCCGCCTTAACTTTCTCTATCTTTACCTATCTGATTTCCTCTACCCTATCCTATTCACCCCCTTCTATATTCCCTATCCCCAGGACTGGTTTGTATGCCGGTGAGCCCCTAGATGGTCTCAAAATTA